>NC_091951.1:60613628-61332378 GCF_031021105.1 Erythrolamprus reginae
AAAGAAAGCAAGAGAGAGAGAGAGAGGGAGGGAGGGAAGGAGAGAGAGAGAAAGACATAGAGGGAGGTACGGAGGGAGAGAGAAAGAGAGCAAAAAAGAGGAAGGAAGAGAAAGAAAGAGGGATGAGGAGAGAAAGAGGGGAGAGAGAAATAGAGCAAAAGGAAGAGAGAGAGAAATTTTTTTTGTCCAAACTTTGTTTAGCCCCCCCCCCCCCCGCTCAATGCGCCCCAGGGTTTCGTAAATGTAAAAACTGTGCCGCGGCTCCAAAAAGGTTGAAAACCACTGGTCTAGAGAAAATCAGTTTTTTCCTCTTCTAGAAGGTACTGAAGGATATTCAACATAACCTAATCAGACAACGGTCAATTAAACAAGGATTCATTACTTACAAGGTATATTTTCAAATTGAAAAAGTTGGCTTTTGTTATAAATTTCCCTGGTTGTAAAATAAAAGATCACTCTTCTCTACAGTGTTTTACATTCACTTGTTCATAATCTCATTACAAAAATTAGACAAAATGACTATCATAATCAGACAGGGAGAAGGTGATATTCCTAGTTATAACATAATTCAGAAAATATTGGCTTCGGATAGTATTGAAGCAAAGTTCTCATGCATATGTTTATGAATTCAAAATGTAACATAAAAACCCTATTTTTAAGGGTATACTTAAAGTGGAACACCAACTAAAGGGGGAGGATCATGCAAAACATTTACAGTGATCCCTCGATTTTCGCGACCTCGTTCTTCGCGAAACGCTATATCGCGATTTTTCCCACCCGATGACGTCACTCTCTTCCTTCCTTTCTCATCTTTCTTTCTCTCTCTCTTTCTCTATCTTGCTTCTTCCTCTCTCACACTCTCTTCCTCCCTCTCTCATCTCTTTCTTTCCTTCTCTCTCTTTCTCTATCTCTCCCCTTCTTGCTGGCGGGCGGCGGGCGGGCGGGCAAGCGGGGGCATCAGCGAGGAAGACCCAGGGAAGGTTCCTTCGGCCGCCCAGCAGCTGATCTGCTCGGCAGCGCAGCAGCAGCGAGCAGACGAAGATCGGGGTTTCCCCTTTGCGTGGGCGGCGGGGAAACCCCGATCTTCGTCTGCTCGCTGCTGCTGCACTGCCGAGCAGATCAGCTGCTGGCCGGCCAAAGGAACCTTCCCTGGGTCTTCCCCGCCGCCCACGCAAACTCCACCATCTGCGCATGCGCGGCCATGAAAAAAGGGCGCGCATGTGCAGATGGTGTTTTTACTTCCGCAACCCTACATCGCGAAAAATCTTGGAACGGAACCCTCGCGATAATCGAGGGATCACTGTATCCTTATTTGTCTTTTTTTGTCTTTTGTTCTATAGTATTTTTATTTATTCTTTTGTTTTTATGTGTTTTAATTATTACTGCTATGGTGGTTTTAAGATGCCCAAGAGTTGATTAAGATTTTGGGCATATGCATCTTTTAAATAAATATTAAATTTCATCAGATAATCCAGCAATATATTTATTGCAATAAGTGATAGTTTATTTGCTTGCCTTGTATTTTCTGACGTTTCATTTTACTGTAAAAGTTTCAAATTTAGGTATCTAACCCACCTCTGTCTTCAACAGACAAATTTTGAAAACGCCAAAATAAATAGTTACATTAATACTAAATTATTTTGTCATCCCTGCATCCTTATCTTCTAAAAGATTTCTTGACAAATAACATTTTTCTTGTCATACTTGTATCACCTGAAGCTAAGGGGAGCAGTTACTATTTTTAAGAACAATTTTAAAAAGCAATCTGGAACAATGTGATGGAGTATAAAAAAGAATAACACGACAATAAATAAAGCAAAACAAATAGCATCAAATAACATAGCTAAGCTTCATTACTTCTCTGTAAGAGAAATAATCATAAATTAGTGTTTTCTCAGAACACTTACATGCAGCATAAACAAAATGGGAACTTTTGACTCAGTCTTCCATCCTTCCGAGGTGGGTAAAATGAGGACCCAAATTGTGGGGGCAACATGCTGGCTCTGCTAAAAAGTGCTATTGCTAACATGTTGTAAGCCGCCCTGAGTCTAAGGAGAAGGGCAGCATAAAAATTGAATAAATAAAAACTTCCCAGTTCATTGGTACAATGTAAAAGTATACTATGAACTTCTTTAATTACGTTAAAAATACTTGCTTTCTATTAAAACAAATATACAAATTATTTCAAAAGAATTATCTATATGTCACATATTATATAACCGACTTTTTAAAAGTATTAAGTTTTGCTGTACTTCTCAACTTTATCTTCAGCATTTCAAAATGCAAGGGAAAGATTTGAAGGACACAATTCTCTTAAAATCAACTGCATTCCACAGACAATAACTGTGAAAGCCAGATTTTTTTATGTATTTATTTATTTATTTATTTATTTATTCGATTTTTATGCTACCTTTCTCCTTAGACTCAGGGCGGCTTACAACATGTTAGCAATAGCACTTTTTAACAGAGCTAGGCTATTGCCCCCACAATCCGGGTCCTCATTTTACCCACCTCGGAAGGATGGAAGGCTGAGTCAACCTTGAGCCGGTGATGAGATTTGAACCGCTGACCTTCAAATCTACAGTCAGCTTCAGTAGCCTGCAGTATAGCACTCTACCTGCTGCGCCACCCCGGCTCACTCAGATGGGTGACTTTGGGTCAGTCACTCTCTCTCTCTCATCTCAACCCACTTCACAGAGTTTCATTGTAGGCAAAACGGGAGAAGAAAGGAGTAGTGTATGTGTTCAGCACTTTGAGTTATTTGTAAAAATGATAACAGAAGGACATAAACAAATGAACAAACTGTGAAAGATGGCAATTGTTGTTTAAAACATCTGGATGACAACATATTGAAGAAGGCTATCCTAAAGCTTTCCTGTCACCTTCAAAACTATTTCATTCTACTAAATCAAAGTAGACAACTTGGGAAATAATTCCAATGGCTCAAAGTGTATGTACTAGTAGACCATGTGTGTCCTTTAAACTTACTTGACTGCATTAACTATTCCCATCTTTATGATTGAATATGTGACATCACATAGATACTTCCCATGAATTTTCCCACTATATCTCATGACTATAAATGACATAGTACATTTCATGTTTTGCCCCACTACATATGGGATGGTATACAGCATATCTAGCCAGTGTCTACAGAACTATTTTGACTGAAATATAATTATTTAAAGGGGAATAGGCATGCACATTGTGTTCAATCATGTTTATGTGCAGTATTTATTTCTTTGGATCTCTTCTTTGAGAAGACCACAGATTAGTACTGAGCATGTGCTTCTCTATGCTGCATGTTTCAAATAGAGAAACTGCTGCCCCTTGAAGATTTTCATTTGAAGCTAATGCAAAGATCACCTGTTAATGCAAAGATCACCTATCTTTGTCATGGAATGGTGAATACTGTCCATTTGTCAGAGAGCATCATGACTTTTACTAAGACTCTGTGAAAGCTATGGTTGCTAAGTGAATGTCAGTGCCACACAATATCACCTCTGATGAAAGCATTTATTTATATTTTAACAACAGACAATCCTTTCAGGGACTATAAATCTTACAAATGACTACTAGAAAGGATCAAGTGGTGAATTTGTACAACAGTAAAGTAGAAATCTTTGGTACAATCTCCAATTAAATACCTTTATGACAGCATCAAGATACTTTTCCCTCATATGGGCCATCAGCAAGTGAAAATGAGTAGCGTAAAAGCAAAATACCGCATAAGACACACCTTTTTGATGCAAAAAAGTGTGTCAAAAACTGGGTGCATCTTATACACCGAACATTGTATGGAGTAGGGGGAGTTGGAAGGTGGTCAGCAGCGGCGGCGGCAGCCTTTCTCGGCTGGAGGCCGGCAGCTCAACCCCGGGGATGGGCGGGGTGCCGAGCGTTTGGAGGAGAGGGAGCCAGTTTCAGAATTCGCGAGCTTCCCTCCCTGCGAAGCCAAAAAGGACAGCAGTCAGCAGTGGCAGCTTTTCTCAGCTGGAAATCCCAGGCTACACCGAACATTGCATGGGGTGGGAGATTTGGGCAGCAGTCAACAGCGGCAGCAGCAGCCTTTCTTGGCTGCAGGCCGGCAACTCGCTGCTGACCGCCGCCACTGCTGACTACCACCAAAGTCCTCCCACCCCATACAACATTCACTGTAGCCTGGGCTTTCCAGCCTGGGATTTCCAGCTGAGAAAGGCTGCCATTGCTGACCACTACCCTTTTCGCCTTCGCGGGGAAGGAAGCTTGCAAATTCCGAAGCTGCCACCCTCTCCTTCGAAAGGCTGAAAAGCGGCTTGGCCGAGCAAGTTGTGGCAGGGGCCGGGAGAGGTGACAATAGATTCATAAACATTGCAGAAATATGATTTATTGTACCTAGACTTTTTAATAATTCAAATAAATGCAGAAACAGAATAAACTTATACTTGAAAGAAAACCTTGAATATTGTAGAAATCAAAAATATGATTGGGGGAGTTGTATGTGAGTAACCCACATGTAAGATATGAGCATAGGAATCTGGAGGGGAAGTAAGGTCATATAAAACAAGACAACATATTGCAAATTGTACAATCTGTGTCCTAATTGACATCACTGCAGCTTTTAAGGGACTCCTAGAGATAGGATGATACTATTCACTCTGTTTTCTGAACATATGTTATCTTGTATAGAGAGAATCTAAATTCAGTATCACATGAATGTATTGCCAAAAATTAAATACTAGTTTGACAGTTTATTTTAAAATTATACTAATACTTATTACACTAAAGGAATTCTGCAACATTTTGAAAACAAAAAATTCAGATTTTGTTTTTCCAAATGCAGAGATTAATTTTTCAATGTGACCGGAATTGGTTGACTTCATATAAATATTGCTATTTACAACACATCTTAAATTCCTACCTAGAAATTTTTATTTGGATTTTTTTAAACATGTACTTCATTCATTTTCATTCTCTGAACAGGAAGAGATCCTTCAGATTAAAATATCATGCCTCAAAATCTCAGCTTGGTTCAGAATGATAATTTGGCAATGCTTGACAAAAACTATCAAAGATCACGGAACTCATTATATACAGGGTGTGCAGGGGGAAAGCATTTTGAAATTCCCTGATATTTCCCTGACATTTCCCTGTAACTTGCGATCTAGATGACATCATACCAAACGGTTAACCTGTGGAGAAATATCGGTAGCTGAGGAAGCAAGTTGTTGACACAGTTATACTCATTTTTGCTTGACTCTGCCAGGCAGCACGATCCATTTTTTTTTACATAATTTTCCCCCGACTTTATAGTTATGACCTATAAAGCCCTTCATGGCATCGGACTAAATATCTCCGGGACCGCCTTCTGCTGCACGAATCCCAGCGACTGGTTAGGTCCCACAGAGTTGGCCTTCTCTGGGTCCCATTGACTAAGCAATGTCGTTTGGCGGAACCCAGAAGAGACTTCTCTGTGGCGGCCCCGACCCTCTGGAACCAGCTCCCCCAGATATCAGAGTTGCCCCCACCCTCCTTGCCTTTCACAAGCTCCTTAAAACCCACCTCTGTCGTCAGGCATGGGGGAATTGAAATTTCCCTTCCCCTTAGGCTTATAGAATTTATACATGGTATGCTTGTATGTATGAGTGGTTATTTAAATTGGGGTTTTTTAGATTATTTTTAATATTAGATTTGTTTACATTGTCTTTTATATTGTTGTTAGCAGCCCCGAGTCTTCGGAGAGGGGCGACATACAAATCTAATAAATACAAATACAAATATATAATACAAATATTTTAATATAGTTTGGGGTTTTTTCCCTATTTATTCCGATTTTTTCACGAATTCCCTGATATTTCCCAAACTGCCAATTTCCCTGATAATTCCCTGATTTCCCTGTCTTTCAGGTTTGCTGGACACCCTGTATATATTACAGATGGTTCCCCCCTCCATTTAAAAATCATCATTCAAGGTGATCAAGGCTGAATCATTCCCTTTCAAAACCAAAATGGATTTGGAATAGATTCAAACAGTAATTTTCTTCCCCAAGTATTGCCGTTTCATGAACACTGCCTTGTCGAGTACCTCTCAAAGAAGTGCTTTTTAACAACTGCCAGGTAGTTATCAAAAACCTGACTTTAAATCCGCTTTCTTTAAAAGGTACATGGAATTGTTTCTTCAAAAAAAAGTTGACACTCACTTTTTCTGCAGAGTAAATTTATCATGCACTACATCCAAACAGTTAATCCCTTCCAGATTTATTGAATGTATTATGAAGGGTTGGGATTGTGTTAACAGGTAGTTGGATATACCGCTTTTAGCCTTCTAGCCATATATCCCCAAACCTCAAAAGCTGAGATTAATCCCACAATAAATGGGATACAGCATGCAAGACTTGTTGCAATAGAATAATCCATACCACTTTGGAGGCAAATTATTTCATCCTCAAAATGTCTTGAATGCATGCCACAACCGTCACTTATAAAAATTTACAAAATCAATCTTAATGCCCCTGAGTAGCTACTTAACAAAGCAATAGTCATCTGCATGATAATATTTTAAAAACCATGCTTGCTTAATCACCTTCAATCTGAGATTACTGTCACCCACTCTCCAGCTATATTCTTTTCAGAGTGCCCTCTGATCTTTGAAACAATAGAAAGGATGCTCAGGAAGGAACATATTAATAGCTTGGCTTATCTTGTCATTTGACAATGAAACCAGATAAAGTTTTTCCATAGCTTCATCATCTTGATAAATGTTCAAAGTTTTCAGAATTTCACAAGCTTTTCTTGGGTCCCCATTCTTACAAATGGCCAACTGTCCTGCCAGTCCGATTCCAACAAGGGGAACCCACAGAATATGAAAATAAATAAGAGCAAGATAATATAAGTTTTTAAATTTTTTAAAAATACAGTATTATTCATTTAGACTAAAAACCACTTTCACAATGACTGTAATATAATAGAAATGAAGCAGTGGGATGACATATAAATTAAAATATGCAAATTTCCATGCCATCTTAAATAACATGAAATATGGCGCAGTGGTTAGAGTGCATCACTGCAGGCTACTTCAGCTAACTGCTAGCTGTAGTTCAGCAGTTCAAATCTCACCAAGGGCTCAAGGTTGACTCAACCTTCTATCCTTCCAAGGTGGGTAAAATGAGGACCCAGATTGTTGGAGGCAATAAACTGCTTAGAGAGGGCTGCAAAACCAGTATGAAGTGGTATGTAAGTCTAAATGCTATTGTTATTGCTATTTTTAGGAAGACAGCTTCAAATGAAGAGTAGCAAATGTGGTATCCACTATTATTCCTAAAACATGAAAAGATACAAATAGGCTCATATGGACATTCAAATCATCTGGCCCCAAATAATGTATTTATACCATTATAATCAGGCTGACTTTCTTAACTAGGACATACATGCATTCATATTTTTCAATGCCCGAACGTTGTAAAGTCATCTTCATCTACTCTAGCTTGGGTTAAGCTAATGCACAATTAATGAATACTTGATTATTTTTCTTTAATAGGGCTCCTTGAGGTTGTATAGGAAAGGAAACAAACTCCATAAGATGCTTATATCTAAACTTTTCTCACAACAATAATAGAAGTGTGAGTCTGGTTTAGTCCCCTCCCTGTCACACTCCACTGTGTCAGGGAAGAGTCAGCTTGGGTCTCTTTCAATATTAGCAACATCCCCAAGACTTAAGGAATATTTATTTTCATTTTGTTTCCATAACAGCTCCTGAATATTTGCCTGAAGGCCATCTCAGCGGTTTGCTACTGCATTTCAATTAATGAGACATAAATACAACCATCATTATCATTGGTCCCAAAATTATAAACCTCAAGATAGTGAAGGTACCTCTTGAAATCATGAATTGCCAATGCCAACCTAAGTTCCAGTTTTGCTTTGTTTTACTGTACTATTTCCAAGTTTTAACGACGCTAAACTGGGATGTTTATTTATTTATTTATTTATTTATCTATTCATTCATTCATTCATTCATTTATCCATCCATCCATCCATCCATTTGACTAATAATAATATAAATAGAAATACAAATAGATACAAAGCAAAAAAAAGAAGTCAAATATAGTCTAAACCAGTGATGGCAAACCTTGTTTTAATTTATTTATTTATTAAATTTGTATGCCGCCCCTCTCCGAAGACTCGGGTGCCAAAAAAGCATGAGTGCCCACACCCATAATTCAATGCCTGGGGAGGGCGAAAATACCTTCCCTGGGGGCCTTCTGTAGACTGGAAATGGCCTGTTTCCCAACTTCTGATTGGCCCAGTAGGCTCGTGTTTCTCCCTCCCCAGATTCCAAAGGCTTCTCAGGAGCCAGGGGAAGGTAAAAATGCCCTCCCCCAGGAGGTTCTCTGGAAGCCAAAAATGCCCTCCCAGTGCCTCTGTGTGAGCCAAAAATCAGCTGGCCAGAACACACATGCACATTGGAGCTGAGCTAGGCAACAGCTCTCGTGCCAGCAGATATGGTTCCGCGTGGCACCCGTGCCATAGGTTCGCCATCACTAGTCTAAACTAAGTAAAACCTCTTATTTAAAAGAAACCCCATTAATATAAAGCAGTCATATCCCATGCATATATCCCATTCATACAGCGTGGCCCTCTAAGTTGTTAATTCATGGTCCCCCAGGCATGCCAGCAGAGCCAGGTCTTCGTGGCTATATCATAATGTAGTTAAAATAATGAACTTGAATCTTCAGCTACATCATAATGTAGTTAAAATAATGAACTTGGACCTGTCACTCTCTTCGATATTAGTTTCAGTTCTGTCCAGATCAGGCTGGTTTCTCTAAGAACAACACCTCCGTCTTGACTGGCTTAAATTTCAATTTATTTAGACATGCTCATCCTGAAGTTGTTGAAGTTACTTCCTTAACAGGATGAAAACCGAGACATAACTTCTTCATACTTGCAAATGCAGACATTCTAGTAAATATTCCCCAGTGGCATTCAAGAACTCATCACACCAACACCTTCCTCAAAAATTAGTCAAAATACAAATTACAAAAATAAAGACTTCTTCCCCAAGGGAGATTTCCAAGCAGAAACAAATGCAGGTTCTCAAGTTTTGCATTTAAAGGCATCATTAATGAAAGTGTGAGCTACAATAGAAGAGAAACTGCTGTCAGATTAACTTTCTGAGAAGCAAAGAAAGAAAATACACACCGAGAGAGACACACAGAGCCCATCATTAGAAGACTTAAAGAATCACAAAGACGTATGGTGAAGGGTTTAGGATTCTTGGAATTAAAATCAGGTCAGCCATAAATATAGCCAGGCCTATTCTTATGAGTGTAAGAAACATTTTTATTAAACACCTTTTAGTTCACCCTCAGGCTTAGCACCAAAGAAAAAAAAACAGAGGGAAGGAGAAGGAAAAAATCAAATTGGCACCAGCTGGGATGCAAATGGTTCAGTGGAGCCTGATGGAATTGCTGCCACTAAATGAAGCAAGCAAAATGCAGCCAATTTCTCAGGGGAGATGCTGGGAGAGCCCTTCTTCCCTTCACGCTCTCTGTTACAGCGTGATGGAGGGATAGCAGCTAGGTCATTAATATCATTCTCTTTCTCTGTCTCCCCCCCCCCCCGCCAGAAAAAAAAATTCTGATAAGGAAGTTGAATGAATGCTAAACTTTCTATTCCACCACCCCCTTTAATGTCAGGAAAAGCTCTTCCCCCTAAACATTGGCACTGAATATAAGCTCTTTAGGCGGAGCTGAATAATTCTCCACGTGCTGCTGAGCATATAATTCTTCCTTAGCCTTGTTTGGCATTCTTAGGAAAGACAGATATATTAGAAGAAAATGAGAGAAACTCATAAAACACGTTTAAGACAGTTCCTTCAAAACACAGGAAACAAGAGCCCCTCTTCACCAAATAGCCAATATATTTACTTGATAAATGTGTGACTTTTAAATGCATTATTCCCTACTCAGCATTGCTATCTTGGATCTTACTATGGATCGGACTGAATTCAGATAATGTTTTGTTTCACACAGTGGAAGGACAAATGTATTTTAACTTTTGTTGGGGAGGCATTCTGATGAACCAACAAGATATTGTCACCAATCCTGGATTTGAAAGGACCTGTCAATGGGAATATATATGATGCTAAATCCTTTTATTTCTATGTCAAGTAAGACAAAGGATGTATTTGAGGAAATGGGTGTTTGATCTTTGCACCTTCTATACCTACTTCTTCAATGCCATGTGAGAAGGACTGACCTAGATTTTTCTTGCACTTTTATCTGCTGCGGCTATTTTAGAATGGTCAGATACAGATTCAATATTCCCAATAGATTTAAGTAGAAGAAGATGTCACGGTAGAAATATTCCATTCAAGACAAAACTTTCTGAGGTTGTGACGCCCACTTTTTTCCAGTGGTAAATAACATGGAACAGGTCCTAAGGATGTTTTGAAAATTCTTAGGGATTCTGGGCTGGGTTTTTTTGGGGGGTTTTGTGCTATTTACATGCATTAATCTTATCCGACAGATAATTACAGATTTTTTTTAAAATTCATGTAATTAGAATTTGTCAAACTTGAGTAACAGTATTCTAAGAGGCTCAGTATTGTCACCACAACCACTAAAAGCAACCACCAACACTCAGAAGCTGCAATTAGCAAATTTTCTTGTAAAATTTATATCCCAACTTCCCTCCAGGAGCTCAGAGCGGTTTGTATTAGCACGCCCTTCTTTAGTTTTTTTCTTTCTTACAATAACAACCATATGGGGTCCCTGATGGTCTCTGAGCTTGGTTGTTTTTTTGCAGATGTTTCATTAGCCAACTAAGTAATATCATCTCTGCTAGAAGAGGTTTGTTCTCTGTTTATAGACAAATGGCCCATAGAGGCAAACAGAGATCAAATCCCACTCCCTTCCAGCACTGATGTTATCTAGTTGACAAGAAACAACTAAGCTCAGAGTACCAAGGATCCCAGATTTCAACCCTGAGCTCCAAATATTATCTTCTGTTGGTAACACCAACCATCTAGATCAGACCTGGGCAAGGGGCGGCCCCCGGCCCGCCCACTATCTGTGACCGGTTTCCTAGAGGAGGAAGCGATGGAGTGGAGGGGAACAAGCGCCTTGAATGAACAGGACAAAAAAGCACCACCAACAAGGCTCTCTTAGGGCCCCACCATCACGGGACAAATCAGGGTAACCCTTTTTAGTCCCGTTTTGCTGCAGGAAAACAACAATCCTTCCTTCCTCACGGCTCTCTCCTCTCTGCAGTGCCGGACAAAAGGCAGCAGTTTGGGAGGGGGGTCAGTTGCTGAGGCAAATAAATAAGGAACAGGGGGGAGGTTTGAGCTCTTTGTGTGTGTGGGGGGGTGTAATTTGGGAGAAAGAAAACAAGGAAGAGGGTAGACCTGAGTTAATTATATTAGTCCGGCCCTCTAGAGCCATCCCAATTTCTCATGCAGCCTTATGGCAAAATTAATTGCCCACCCCTGATCTAGATCCTAGGTAATCAATCTGTGGTCCATGAGAAAATGTTGGTGGTCCCCAGAGAAATCTTTGTATCTTTGCATGTTTTATATTGCATCCTCAAGCTACAGCCCCCAAAAGCAATTAATTTGGTGCGTGCGGAAGAACACAAGGCTGCACCATTTAAATCGCACTGCCCACATGCCAACCCCCACTCTTAAGGGTGTATAATTTATTTAGGGTTAGGGTTAGGCATGCCCTCCTCAGCCGGGCTAGCCACACTTTCTTCGCTGGGCTGGCCTTGGCTGGAGATGCATGATTGCCCAATTCGGAGCCTGAGAAGTGTACAAGCCGTTCCAGCTCTGGGGAAAGAAGTGGCACAGTCATGGAACTGTTCCAGTTGGGGAGGTGAGCCTGCCAGCTAGCCTGGTGGCATGAAGCGCTACCTACAAGGTGAGAGGCTGCTGAGGAAAATGGTATCTGGCACGTGTAATGGAGGTGGCAGGTGTTTTTAGGCCAGCCTGTAACGGGGGAGGGCGGGTGTCGCTGATGGCTTTTCTGGAGGGGCTCTGCCATCACCACATCCTGCACTTTGGAAGGTGCCAGGACAGCCAAGGCTATGGAACCTAATGGGGACTGGGACCATGGACAACTAGGGTACCCTATAAACTACGCCCCACGGGACACATGCGGCCCGCTGAGGCCATTTATCCGGCCCGCAGAGGGACAAGGCTGGAAGGAGGGAGGAATAAGGGGGAAGAAACCGAGGCCGCGACAAACGGACACAGAGAAAGAGAAAAAAGAGGGAAGGAGGGTCGGTCGTGGTGTTGCCGTGCTCAGGGATACCCCTCCTCCTCCCCCTCCACTGCTCTCCTTCACCCGCATGCAACATGCAACCACAACACCGCACCAACAATATCCAACCCACGCCTTCATCTTAAGAACACGGGATTCCCAGATAGAAACACACACAGAAAACCAGGAGGGGAGAGGCTTGTATCTTTCTCCCTCCCGGGAGGGGGCCCCCAAACACCCACCCCCCACCAGCCCCAGCAGCTTCTTTCCTGGAGGGAAATCCTGGGTTGGAGGGATGCAAAGGGTGGGGGGAGGGGACGGACGCAGGGGAAGCCTTTCCTCCCCTCCCCCCTTCATGCCTTTTCAGCTGGGGAGCGAGAGAAACAGAGATGGGCAAAAGGTGGACACGCATTCTCAGTTCCCTTTGGAAGCTAACGAGTTGCCAGGGCAGCACCGCCTGCGGAGGGAGCCCCCTGATGGTCATCCACGGCCACAGCAGCCCCCCTTGTCAGCCGGAGGCAAGAGAGACGCACCTTTGCCCCTTCCTGCCGAGAGGGAAAGCGAACGGCTCTGCTGTGTTGAGAAAGTGAGGGAGGGAAGAAGAGTGAGAGAAAGAGAGGGGGGGGAGAAAGAGGGAGAGAGAGAAAGGGAGGGAAGGAAGGAAGGGAAAGAGAGAAATGACTCTTGATTTAAGCATATGGTAAAAAGCACCCAAATAATAACAGAGAAAAAAACCCCCAGCCCTCACCTGTTTTTGGAAATGGTCCAAGAGTTCACACACACACGCACACACACAAAGGGGGAAGAGACAGGGATGGAAAAAGAGAGGAGAAGTGAGAGAGGGAAGGAATGAAAGAAAAGGGGAGGAAGAGGGAGAAATGAGAAACAAATGAGAGAGAAAAGGGGAAATGACAGGAGAGGTACCCAGAAATGAGAACAGTGGTAGAAATTTGATGATGGATGATTGATTATTAAATATGGATTGACTATGGAATATTGGTAAAAGAGATATTTAGGTGTTGTTTAATATTAGGATGTATTCATTCATAAAATTGGATTAGAATTTTAGAACTATAGAATTACATAGGTAAAATTAATGGAAGATACATATGATAAGGGGTGTATGATATGTACTGCATGATTTTATGAGTTTGCATTATGAATTTAAAATATACTTGGGAATGTAGAAGATTGATGAAAGTTAATAATATTAAATGCTAAGTGCCTGAAAATTAATTGAGCTTGGAAATATTGAATGAAATTATAGAAAAGTATAATTTATGGAAATATATTAATTGATGCGTTATTTTTTTATTGGTATTTTACTTTTTCATAGTTTTTTTTTAATAGTCCGGCCCTCCAACAGTCTGAGGGACAGTGAACTGGCCCCCTGTGTAAAATGTTTGGGGACCCCTGCTATAAAGAATATGGCAAGGGCAAATCACTTCAAAAATCTTGTCAAGAATCCTGCAGAGACTAATCCAGACTGTTGCTGGGAGTTAAGACCGATTTAAAAGAACAAACAAATAAAAGTAATAGCGCTCTGAGTTAGTCTAGAATATTAATTAGCAGAAGATTTAGAACTGACCATATTATTTAATTAAAATACAGGAGTTGCTGGTCTATAATGAATAATGGATTGCCCTTAGTTGGCTTCAAAGAGGTTCAAAAAATTTCCTGGACAACTATGCAAACTCCAAGATGAGATGCAGAAGCATCAAGTAATGCATTGGCAGGTATGCACAAGAATCTTCATATCCTGTTTGCAGAAGCACATTGCTTCTCTCTATTTATTTGATTTTTATGCCGCCCTTCTCCTTAAACTCTGGGCAGCTTACAACATGTTAGCAATAGCACTTTTTAACAGAGCCAGCATATTGCCCCCACAATCCGGGTCCTCATTTTACCCACCTCGGAAGGATGGAAGGCTGAGTCAACCTTGAACCGGTGATGAGATTTGAACCGCTGACCTACAGATCTACAGGTCAGCTTCAGTGGCCTGCAGTACAGCACTCTACCTGCTGCACCACGCTCTATTATGAAAACAATGATATATATCATATGTGGACTTTTGCACTGAGGAAGTAGAAACTACCCAGAAATGAGAAAACTTGAAGTCAGAAGTTCTTAGATAAAATAAAGTTTGCTGAAGTTTTGATTTCAAAACATGCTTTCATTTCAGCAAATCAAGTGATTATTCTATTTCAGGGCTGTCAAATTCCTGGCCCATGGGCTGGATGCATCACGTGCTGGGCATGCCCATTACCCAGTTTAGTGAAGGGGGTAAAGCACCAATATGTCACGTAACACCGCCATGACGATGTGAGTTTGGCACCCCTGTTGTATATGGAAGCTGGGAAACGAACACATAAAAACATAAAAGTATGTTTTTGCTTCTGATTCCTAGCCTTGAACTATAAGAACAAAGTTGTTATTTTTATTTATTTATTTAGTCAAACCCGTATTAGATAGTACATATAAGTATAAACATGATTTGAATACATGAAATGTTACAAATAAAATAAAAGAGTACATTAGGACGGAAACAGTAGGCACGGTTGTGAGCTTATACACGCCCCTTACAGACCTGTTGTGGTTGGCTTTGGCCCAGCTCCTGCCCCAAGGAATGTGGAGGTGGAGGTGGGGGAAACATCCACATGCCACAGGCCTGTTTTGCTCCCGATAGAATCTCCCGACGAAGGCTCCTCTGACGAAGGCAGCGTGAGTGGCAAGGAAGAGGGGAGTTTGGCAGACAGCCCAGGAGGAGATCAATCATCCTTATCATCCCTGGATTCTGAACAAGAACTTATGACAGACCCACGCATGCGTAGAATGATGCATAGGAGAGAACAACTGAAGGATTATTACAGGAGATAAGTGAGGCCACCTGTGGTTGGGTTGGGCTGCTGTAATTAATGCTACAGATAAAAGAGCAGAGTGCTGGTTTAGCCTCATGGCAATTTATCTGATTCATAGTTTCGTCAAGATCGTGGTTTTTGCTGTTTCCCCGTTCAAGTTTGTGTGTGGACTTTCTGGACTTTAAAATTGGACTCAATTTCCCAGTTATTGGGTGAGAAATTGGATTGCATTTAACCTGTGCCTTGTGTGTATCAGAAAATCCCTTTGACATTTAAAAAGGGAGCTGTTTCTGTTTTTCTGTTGATAAAGACTTTTGGTTTTCCTTCTATCGTGTGGTATGTGTCTTTCTGGACTAATTACCCTGTAATTATGGGCGGTTGGGACACGCCGGCAGAACACAGACCTCTTAGGAATCGGGTGAGGTCAACAGTAGACAGTCTAAGGTTAAAATTTTTGGGGTTTGGGGATGAAACCACAGAGTCGGGTAGTGTATTCCATGCATTGACCACTCTGTTTCTATCGTATTTTCCGCAACTGAGTTTGGAGCGGTTTTCATTAAGTTTGTATCTATTGTTTTCTCGTGTATTGTTGTAAGTTTTCAATAAAATAATTTTATTAATATTAATATAACAACAATAACAAGAAATAATAATAATAAAATAATAACAACAACAACAAATGCTGTTGTGGTTTTGAATAAAACAAGGCATTGGAAATAATGTTCCATGAAGGAAAATGGAAAACTTAACTAATGAACTAATAGGAAAATGAGCATTAAATACTGTACAATAACTAAGTGCAGTATTTGTTTGCTGTACACTATTAAAAGGGTGAAGGAAAGAAGCAACAAACAATATGGTATTGCTCAACCTTCTCATACTGTTCACCCAGGAAATGACTAATCTGAATGTTTATAGACAACAGTGCAAAACTATTTTTGGTCATGAGTTGTTGTCAAAGACAAGATTTCCAAAAGCCTAATAATAACCTTTGCTAACAAAAATCTCTTACAGCATACCAATGTCCCAAGGAAAAATGGTGTTTCCTTTCATGGTTGGTTAACAATATAACAAACTAACAACTTACCATGGAAGCAAGTGCAAAATACATAAAATCAAACCAGTTTCTTCCTTTTCATGCTTTACAAGCTAAGTGTGTTTTAGGCACTGATTTTATGCCTACATTTATTGTATGACAAAAATGGGAGAAATACACTTAACCAGAAGCACCTATTGATTACTACTGCACTATTAACACTTGGAAATAAAGATTAAACAGCCGATATTTTTATGTTTTGTTTATTTAATATGCTCGTCTTAACATGCAGAAAAAAGGGAAATTTACATTTAAATACCCTTCAAAATATTTTTCTGGGGTTTTTCTGTTAATGTACAGAAAATATAAAATTAAGAGAAGAATATGTAAAGAAAGATTTATGCAAAACTGAAGATTTGCATATCCAGCTAGTATAGTTTTAAAGACTGCTTGGCATCTAACTAACATCACCTGTAGAATATTTGTTAATAAATAAATGTCGTTTGGCGGGTCCCAGGGGAAGAGCTTTCTCTGTGGCGGCCCCAACCCTCTGGAACCAGCTCCCCCCTGAGATTAGAACTGCCCCCATTCTCTTTGCCTTCCGCAAATTCCTTAAAACCCACCTCTGCCGTCAGGCATGGGGGAACTGAAATATCTTCCCCAGGCCTATACTGTTTATGTATGGTATGTTGTGTGCATGTTTTTTTAAAAAACTATGGGTTTTTAGCTTTCTAATTATTGAATTTGTATTATACATTGTTTTCTGTTACTGTTGTGAGCCGCCCCGAGTCTGCGGAGAGGGGCGGCATACAAATTTAATAAATAAATAAATAATATTTGGTGTACTCTGTAACTTTTCTGTTTTCTAGGTACATCCCTACCTAAAACCTATAGAAGACTATACGACAATTCAATTGTAAAATAATATAGGGAGACTTGTGATAAATTAGGTGGTTTTTAAATATGGCAAGAGTACCAGAAGTGGGTTTTTGTTTATCTGGAGGCCTGTAATGCTGAACACTGAAAAGACACTTCCACCCGCTGTTAATCCCAGCTCCTTCAGGGAATGCTCAGTAAGATAATGAATCCTTTAAATGTTACATCTTGCATCTTGCACTATTGTGGTGCACCAACTCTCCACATCAAACAATCATCAGGACTATTACAAAGTGGGCTTATAAGAGAGTGGCTGAAAAGGCACTGTGTGAAAAGAAGTGGAAAATTAAAGCTGAAGCAGACGAAGAAAGAGCTTAATTTACTGGCATGTACAGTATGCAAATGAGATTACTCTCAGTTTAACTGCATCATTTATGTCCATAATAACGGCATCATCATTACAGGGCTCAAATTAAATTACACCATAATTAGCATATCAAAGTGATTGGTTAAAGTTTAAAACAAATACCCAATTTTGTTAATGAACAGCTGTAATTGTCATGTACACTTCAATGAAAACTCCCTAAACAAATATATGTTTTAGAACCGAAAAAAGGTTTTCAAGACAACATGTCTGCAGATGAAGGGAATTACCTTAAAAAAAAACAAAGGCAGAACGACATAGATTATTCTGTTAATGTTGTATTTCAAGTAATAAAGCATTCTATGAAAATAAGTCTAAACACGTTATGTTTACTCTATTGTAACCAATCGTAGCAAAATCAATTTACCGCTTCTGTCCTTGAACTGATAGGATTATCAATAAAAAGCATTCTGTCTGCTATCAACAAAGACTTTTCCTAAACATTCTCTTTCCTGACCACCAAAGGTATTTCTTTTACAGATTTGAGAAAATTGTTACCGACTAATAATCTTTGCCTAAGTTCAGATATGTCACGGATGAAAGGCTTAGGAAACAGAGGGTTAGAAAGGATCTTTTTGGGAACAGTCTCTCCCACATATCAACATTCTAGCAGTTGCATGACATGATAACATAATAAGCATCCTCCAATTCAATTTTCCTTAATCTAATTATATCTAGAGAGCAGGTTTTGGGGGTGTAACTGCACTATGGAAGGGGTGTGCATGTATGGGTGTCTTCCTCTTCTTCTTGAGAGTCTCTTCTCATTAAAAAGGATTTGGAGGTGGAGCACGGCAGCTTGAAAGCAAGCAATGTGTTTCTACAGATCAATCACTGCTAAAATGCATATTAAAAAATGTACAGTAGGAACATCATTCTCAAACCAAACACAATCTAATGAAAGGAGAAGTATGCTGCATAGTATTAAAATATTTTAAGTGAGCTTTTTGGCAGCTCGTCTGGATAACAACAGCAACCACACATGACCGTAATTGCAATTCACCAGTGCCAAAGGAACAGATAATTTGAGTAAACCTTCTACCTCTTCCCATTTATATTTACATCCATCTCTCTAGACTACCAGTGCACCATGATGAACTTTGAAATCTGTCTTTCCTGGTAAAACTCAGGACACACTTTTAAATATAACGTAACAAGCAAACTGAATGTCTTATTAAATTGATATTATCAGAACCATGTTCAAAAATTTAAAGAAAGTAGCTTTTCATTTTATTCATCTAGGAATCCATTAAAGCCTGAGCTCTGAAGTAGTATGTAAATTATGTGCCTTTCAAGGTAGAGCTAGGGCAAATTCACTCCATCAACTAATGATGAACCTCATTATGTGCAGAGAGTATTCATAATGAGGAAACAAGCCACCCACCATTCTATGTTCTAACATAAATCCCTATAAAATGTGAATTTCTCCATGTCTAATTAAAGACTACTAATTTCTCATACTTCCTTCCATTTCTCCCCAAATACCAATTTTTAAGGTTTTTTTTAAATGATAACTGTTTTTCTCTAGCACCATTGCATATATTTGATATATGGTTTAAACATTTTCATTTTTATATAGATATTAATTTTGTAGATTGTAACCAAATTGGCTTCTCATTTAAAAAGCTTTGTTTTTTAACATAAAAAAAATGTTAAACATCAAGTTAGGAAATGTTAAATAACTTAAAAAGAAAAGAAGACAATGTACAAAAAGTAATAAAATGCACATGTGCATGCTCATTAACTTCATCCTGGTTAATAGCACTGTATATTTAAAAGAGAAGAAGTGCTTTCAAAATCAGATTTAAACATGTTAATTTTCCCATTGAAATCTATGAGATTCAAACACACCGAGTCATGCTCTGACAATTCTGCTCTGTTTATATTGTTTCATGGCTTGGGATATATTTAACATCTATCTACCAGCTAAACTTGTACTTATTTCCAATAGTTGTCACTGACTTTTCCAGAATAAATAAATACTGGCAGGTTTATAGATTTCCTGACAATTATGGGAATCTATTAATTGGCTCCTTGTTTTGTTTATATTTCTTTACTACCCAAAATATATTTTCAAAAAAACATTTAGAAATAATCTGCTTTACAGAAAATGTCTTGCTGAATAGATACAAAGAAATGAAATAATCAGAAACAAAGATCAATTCCACTAACTCATCCAAGCACAACAGCCACTTACATCATCCAGAAACTTCAAACTTTTTATAAATAAATCACTATCACCTACCGGTATCTATAAGAACTTAGATTGCAAACAAAAGTTCATTTGGGTTTTAGGAAACACCATGTATTACAATTAATTCAGAGCGCGTAACAAAAATGCTCAAACTTTTTTCTAGTTAATGGGGGGGAGAGAGAATTTCTGCCTAATTGTAATTGATCACAATTGTTTTAAACTCATAAGAGTCCTTTGAGTTGCAGAAGATCAGCTCTACTCTTAAAAGCTGCTGGAGTGCAGCTTTTCTCCCGTCTGTTGAGGAATTCACCCCCCCTTCCTTTTAGGTCAGCCAGTCATACACCAGGAAGACAGTCCTCCAAAACTAACTTGTCCCTCCCCTGGAGTATAGAGTTTAACAACCTACCTTTGTTCTGGTCCCAGAGATAATAACTGAGAAACCTCAAGACTGTGAAGTGCCAAAGGTTTCCAGAGTAATCACAAGTAGAGAATAGGAGGGTGAAGAAGGAGAAATAACAGTAAAGCCTCTTAAAAAGAAATTTATCTTGGTGACAACTCGGCTACAGCTTTCGCATGTGTGGAACCGTCTCCCCCAGGAATGCGCTCACCTCGGTTCCAGCCGCATCTACAACGGGTGACATTTGAAAGGGCACAAGCACGGGGATCTAGAGACACAGCCGATTTCCTTTGGACAAAGGACCGGGACACCTAAAGCTATATAATTGTGCTATATTTCTTGTTGTTGCTTTAACCCGGTATCAATGAAGAGCATTAGTTTGATTGACAAAACACGTCCTAAGCGAAATCAACATTCTTACCTTGATGTTCTTCCTCATAACAGGCTCCAGCAAAATCTACTCATGGAAAAAGCACTTAAAAGATATTGTTTGGAAGGAGAAGAAATCCCACAGCCTTTACAATTAATTCAAAAGAAAGAAAACTCCAAAGAGGGGGGGGGGAGAGATCAGTGATTCATACTCCACCCCCAATTGCATCTCTGCTTGGGCAGCCTGGCAGAAAGCAGGGATCCATAGACAGGGCTGCGTGTCAGAAGGCAAGAGGTCTTTTTAAGATTTACTTGACACTCATTTTCCGAGAAGCCTTGTGTGGAGTTGTGCCGTTTGTTTCTTATTGTCTGCGAAGCAGTTAGAAGCTTCTCCCTAAGGGGGCCCCTCAGCCCCTGGCTCGGCTGCTTTGACAGGGAGGTAACCATATTAGGATGTGTATGGTAAAGTAAACAATAACATAGTTGCAATGAAATGGATTTTTTTTCCCAACTAATGGTGTTGGTGTCAGCCCTGTCTTTAGCCTTTCCCACTAGTTTTGTGCTCTGTCTCAAACATGCTTTTTAAAAATCAAAACAGAAAAAAGAATGAGCCAGGAGGTAAAGGAAAGAAACAAGCACTTCTAAACTTCTGCTTGAATTGTTTCTTTATTATTTTTCTTTCCTTTAAAATAAAAAACAAGACAAGAAGAAAAATAAAAAGCTTTAAGAATCCCAGCAAGGGGCATGTCAACTTAATCATTATGATATGCAACTGGTATTTTTGAAAATCCCCGCAGAATTGTTAGCAGGATATGAACATTAAAAGCAGGTTAACAATGAAGATCTATTTTCTCCCAAGTGCTAAAAGCAACTGTGCCACTAAAGTCCAAACATACCCAGTGAACAAGCCTCACCTTAGCTAGATGTGTCACTTGGGCATGTATACGCAAGTCTGCTAGCTTTGCCAGCTAAAAGACATTTTATTCAGAAGTGGAATGGCAGGTGTCAAATTATTTAATTAGAAGCATCTACCAAGCCTGTAGCCCCCCTCGACAACATTCACGCCAACCATATTAAGGTACAAAAGATACACATTTCACACCAGTTGTTATTTAGAAAAACCACAATGTCACTTACGGAAGAATTTGCCTGGATCAGATTTTCCCTAGATAAAGACTGCAAAGCTGCAATTTGTCACATGAGAGCTGCGTTTTATTGACATAGTCACCCACTTAATATTTTCAGGACACAGGTTGTGAAAATCCTAAAAGATCAGGAAATCAATCAGAGAGGCCATAAGATTGCAGCCTAAGCACTCAGCGGGTAGGTGGGCAAGAGGAGTGTAAAATCTATATATTCTGCATCAGTGGATAGGGAGGAAAACATGTGTGTAAGCATGAAGTGAGCTTGTGTGTCTTTCCCAAACTAGGTAGATGCCTGAAGCAGTCACCCTGCCAGGAAGACACGAGACGAGGTCATAACTTTTAAAGCATTCTGCAGCACTACCACCCAGCATCTGTCATTAGACAATGAGAGACAAAGCAGACTTTCTCTGGAAAAAGAACTCACAAAAAGGTGCAGTTCTCCAAATGAAAGAGGCGCTAAAGAGATAAGAGAGCTAGAAAAAACTTGATGGAGAACTAAAAGAATATTACATTTCATTTTAATTTTTATTTATTTATTTTAATCAAGTATGTATTAGATAGAAACATAGAAGACTGACGGCAGAAAAAGACCTCATGATCCATCTAGTCTGCCCTTACAGTATTTTCTGTATTTTATCTTAGGATGGATATATGTTTTTCCCAGGCATGTTTAAATTCAGTTACTGTGGATTTATCTACCATGTCTGCTGGAAGTTTGTTCCAAGCATCTACTACTCTTTTAGTAAAATAATGTTTTCTCATGTTGCTTCCGATCTTTCCAACTAACTTCAGATTGTGTCCCCTTGTTCTTGTGTTCACTTTCCTATTAAAAACACTTCCCTTCTGAACCTTATTTAACCCTTTAACATATTTAAACGTTTTGATCATGTTCCCCCTTTTCCTTCTGTCCTCCATACTCTACAGATTGAGTTCATTAAGTCTTTCCTGATACGTTTTATGCTTAAGACCTTCCATAACAGATATAAGTATAAACATGATTATGAATACAAGAAATGAATACGAATAAAAGAGAATATTAGGACAGGGATGGTAGGCACTCTAGTGTGCTTATACATGCCCCTTAAAGACTTCTTAGAAAGGGGTGAGATCAACAGTAGACAGTCTAAGGTTAAAGTTTTGGGGTAGAAACCAAAGTCAGGTAATGCATTCCAGGCACTGACAATTCTGTTACTGAAGTTGTATTCTCTGCAATCAGGTTTGGAGCAGTTTACCATAAATTTGTATCTATTGTGCGCTCCTGTATTGTTGTGGTTGAAGCTTAAGTATTTATTGACACAGTAGCAGATAATTTTATACACTTAGGTTGTATTGTGAATGGCAAATTTCTAAGTTGTGTAAGATGTTTTAAGGTATTTAGTTGTGAGCAGAGGAGCAGAGGAGTGGAGGACCCATAATAATAATAATAATAATAATAATAATAATAATAATAATAACAACAACAACAACAACAACAACAACAACAATATTAAAGGATAGAATAGGGCAAGTAAAAGGAACACAGGACAACAACAACAACAACAACAATATTAAAGGATAGAATAGGGCAAGTAAAAGGAACACAGGATTAATAAATGCAAGTTTATTCTTAGCATTTGGATCCATAGTTCCACTCAGCTGTATTTAGCCAGTATTTGATAAAATACTTTACTATACATAATCATTTTCTGGATCATTGCAATAAACAATTAAAAAGCAATAGCGGAAATAAAGAGGCATTTGTACAAAAGGATCCATTAAAACCTGGCTTCAGTTTTCTTAAAACTCTTTTATTTTCAAGAATTTGTGACTTTTATGCAACAAATAGAAAAATGAAGATGATGATGATGATGATGATTATTATTATTATTATTATTATTATTATTATTATTATTATTATTTAGATTTGTATTCCGCCCCTCTCCGTAGACTTGGGGCGGCATGAATAAACGGATGAATAAATAAATATAACAAAAATTAACAGTAGGATATATCAAAATCAACAAATCACACACCCAACTAGCAGTTCAAAAGTTCAAAGCATGATGGTCAGTCTTAACACTGAGCCAATAATAAACTTGATTCCATCACTCCTCACAGACCAGACAATTTCAGAGCTTCATTCTCATTAGCCAGTCTTACTGAAAACTGCTAGCTATTTATGAACTCGCTAAACTAAATTAGCCATTTCATTCAGCATAAAAAAATACATTAACACAATGCTCAGTTTTATAGTTGGAATAAATAAATACATTTGTATATTCAATGTAAAATTATTTTATCTTTATTATCATCAATGTGATTACTATTGTGGAGAGCCTGCACTCTGTTGAAGCAGTAACAGTTTTATTGCATTTATTTGTTCCAATAAAAATAAGAGTGAATGAATCTTAGCAGCAAAATCTGGTGGGGAGGTGGGAACCCCTAATATTTAAGACAAGCTAAGATCCAAAGAGTCACAAGAAAGGAGAAAACCCATTCGTTTTGTTTCATGATGTCTTGCACAAGAGTAATGGATGGTTCTCCAGAGTGCAGCCCAACATTACATCAGGGATTGTGTTACAATATAAGAGACTGAAAAGGCAAGCCATTGTGATTAAAGGGCAGTACACTACTTATCATGAAGACATATGCAAAGCTTGACACAAAAGTCTACATGGGGATTCCTCCGGATTTGGCATCACTTTTTTTAAAAGCAAGTTTCTTCAGTTAAGTTAGAAATAGCCATTCAATGAACAGAACAGACCTTCTGTCAGTGGAAGAGAGGTTTTGGATTAACTCACTGAGTGAAGCTCAGCCAGAATATAGCCAAGCTATTTCAAAACTAATTTTTATTTTAGCTATTACACATTCACACAATTTTAAAAAACTGGGATGCTTGGAAACATAAATAGTGAAAAAGGAGGGTCAGAAGGGAGGAAAAAATAATTTGATCCCATCCAGTCATTGTTCACTCTAGTTCTTCTTTGTTTCTATGTTCTTAATGGAAGACTCAGAGTAGCCATGAAGGACTGTGGATTTTCAACAACACAAATTGCAGACCTCTGCTTTATTAACACAACAACACAAATTGCAGACCTCTGCTTTATTAAGAGTATTCTGAAATCGCAATATTGAGAATAGGGATGCCAGGGCTATATTTAGCAACCAGATGGTCACATTAACTATTTACTTTACAATAGCTTTGGTGTAAAAGGACCATGAGAAATTGGAATAAAATAATGTCTGCCCTATACTTACTTACTTACTTACTTACTTACTTACTTACTTACTTACTTACTTACTTACTTACTTACTTACTTAGATTTACAAGCCGCCCTTCTCCTCGCGGACTCAGGGCAGCTTACAAAATGAAATATAAACAAAGATAAAAATTGTACAACATTTAGAAAAGTAGAAATAAAAACCCAATGTAAAACAATGAATTTTCACTCATTCATACTACTGACTGGAGCGGAACTATCACTCACGACTCCAGGCCTGCCAGCATAGATGTGTTTTCAATGTCTTTTGAAAGGCAAGGAGAGGGGGGGGGGGGCGGTACGAATCTCTGGGGGGAATTGATTCCAGAGGACCAGGGCCACAGCAGAGAAGCCTCTTCCCTGCAGACCTGCCAGTCGGCATTGTTTGGCCAACGGGACCCGGAGAAGGCCGACTCTGTGCAACCTAACTGGTTGCTAGGACAATCAATATTCTTTTTAATTCCTTCCCCTATCTTGTTCGATTTCTTTTTTAAAAAACCCAACATCTTTGAAGTCACAGGGACTGATTGGCAAAAATAAGCTGTTCAGGGATGCAGAGTTTCCAGCAGAGACTTCCGATACAGAGATTGTATTTTTCCTCCCAACTTACCTTATAACTCCAACTCTTATTCTAAGGGGAATGATTTGGGCATTGTCCTACTTTTAACAGAGTTTATTAGTAAGGTCATTTCAGAAAGTCTTCAGCTTAAGTAAAATATGAAGATAACTCTAAATGACCTAAGCGTCAGCTACAATTTATGATATTTTTCGCTCCATAAGAGTTACCCCCCCCCAAAAAAAATGGGTGGAAACGGTGCTGGTCCTTTGGTGAATAGCAGCCAGGCCTCCACGTCAGGATCCTTTTACAGTGCTGAACCATGCTTCTTCTGTCTTTTTCATTGCCGGCCTCTTCTGTCTCTTTTCTGCAGTGCAGGAATCAATAGGCAGAGCTGGCATATGAGAAGACACCTATCTGTGGTCCTCTCAGGCTCCGCCTGATATTTTTTTTCTTGTTTTCCTCGTGTAAACCTAGGTGCGCCTTATGATCAGGTGCATCTTACAGTGCGAAAAATACGGTACATTCCTTACAATTTCATGGTACATTCCTGACAATTTCACTGGACATAGGTTTGGAGTTTATGGTAAAGAGACCATAGATGGAATGACAGGGGAAAGAGACCACCATCATTACAGAATTCATCAAAGGTAACTAATTGTACTGTCAATTGCACCATGCTCCACAGATGGCAAAGACACACTCTTTATATCTAAAACCTACCTAATCACATAGACTACCATGACTGGGGGGGGGGGAGTGGGAGGATTTTCACTAGAAACATTGGGGCTTTTGGCTAGGGAAGTCTTATTGGTTAGCTTTTTGCTGCCTGTTCCTTCTAAGATGAAAAAGTCTTGAACAGATATTTCTCCAGAATGGTATATGGATTTCTGCACTGCACAGGGGGTTACACTTGAAGACCTCCAAGTACTCTTCCAACACGATAGTTATATGAATAAACTTATCTACACCTTTGCTGCAATGTATTTTTGCTATCACAATTGTTTGAAATTGTATTGGCTTGCTGTTGTTTTTTTGTTAACTACTGTACTGTTAGCTGCCCAGAGTCACTGCAGAGGGATGAGCAAGCATCTAAATGGTTTAGATAAATATAAATAGATTTGCTTTTTATTTTGTTTTAAAGCCCAGGATGATGTACTTTAAGCAGTTACATGTCAGGCAAAAATCAACATGTCATTTGTTTTTTCTGGCACTGCACCTTTATCCAGGGAAAACCTCAAGCTGTTGATTTATTCCTGCTATCCAGGTCCTACAGGTACAAATCTTCTCTCTGTAAAACTGAAGACCTCAAATAAGATAAAGGCTGGTGACTCTGATTCACCTATCTGGACACTGACATCTTCATGATTCTTCAAACACTCATCTGTCTCACAAGAGAACATTTATCTCTTAATATAATCAACAGGTTCCTAACTCTGTCAGGGATTATATTCTGTTTTGCCCTTTAAAAATATTGTTATTGTATGTATATCTGCTAATTTTCTTAATATAATTTTTCAGATTTGTGTACTTATCTAACACCTAGGGAACAATTAGCCTGCATTACTCGATTTAGCTCCAGAATGGATCCAAGACTTTCTCTGACAGGAACTTCCATCAGGACAGTCAGTTGAATAAACTACCTTGTTGAAAGATCTAAATCACTTTAATGGAGTCAAGAAAGATGAGAGTTATCAGTAGTAATCCCCAGGTAGAAATGACTCTATCAGTGACTACCGGTTTTGATAGATTACCTCAAGAAGCAGTTAACCTTTATTTGCAGATGAATACAAACAGTTGTTATCCCAACTACTGTGGGAGCAGAAGTGCTGAAATAGTGGGCCCTGATTTCATCCAGCATGATATTTGTTAAGTTCTTATATAGAATGTGTAAGGCAGGGGTCTCCAAACGTGAGGATTTTAAGACCTGTGGATTTAAACTCCCAGAATTCCCCAGCCAGCAAAGCAAAGCCGGCTGAGGACCTCTGGGAATTGAAGTCCACAAGTCTTAAAGTGACCATGCTTGGAGACCCCTGGTGTAAGCAATAACATTGAAACAGATTTCTTTTCTCTTCCTACATGGTGCAAAAATGAAAAAAAGCAAGTTTATGTATAAGATGAATATGATATTTAATTTGGACTGAATTTGACCAAACATGTGTTTGTTCAATATAAGGAAGTATAACCTACATATCTAAAATTTCCTCAATGCACTTCTCCAGGTTGGTAATCACTCTTGCCATCCTCCACTATGCTGCCCCTTGCTTACCTAACAGTGGGAGTAAGAACATGCCATAGGTTAGCTAGGACGTTAGGAGCTGTGGAATGCAGGGCATAAAGAGCATAGATAAGGAGAGACAGGCAGGTGGGTGAGTTGAAATATTCCTGAGATTATGTGATAAACTGCTAACCCCCTGAAATTTTACATGACTTCAGGGGAGCTGCAATAGCAACAGCTTCAGGAACCGGTCATGCATCCCTTTGTTCAATGCTGCTTGAACTTTGAATGGTTGCTGAACAGTCATTAAGTGAGGACTACCTGAAGTAAGAACATAAGCACAGTCATGGTTTTATTAGCAACCATTTCATCTAATGAACAAATTAAGTTGTTGGTTTCCATTGTGGTCATTATATCGTCAAACAATTCACTAAGTCTGCATTACTATTACTATTAATCTTCTCATGATTCCCATCACCCATCTCCAGTGACTGTATGACTATAATTTGTTGCTTATATCCTTACGACGTGGTCGGTAAATCCACAGTAACTGAATTTAAACATGCCTGGGATAAACATATATCCATCCTAAGATAAAATACAAGAAATAGTATAAGGGCAGACTAGATGGACCTTGAAGTCTTTTTCTGCCGTCAATCTTCTTCTACTTATATTGATTGTTTCCTAGTATGATTAGATTGTTTATTTGTGTCCTATGACTATAATTAAGTGTTGTACTTTATGATTCATGACAAATGTATCTTTTATTTTTATGTACACTGAGAGCATATGTACTAAAGACAAATTCCTTGTAGGTCCAATCACACTTGGCCAATACAGAATTATAATCTAATCTAATGTAATCTATTTCTATTAATATTTATTTATAAATTTATCAGGCTCCTACAGTTTAAAAGAACAATAAAGCTGAGAAAGAACAACTGTTCATATATACAAAGAGCATCATATAATAACAGCAAATTAATAAGGGCTCCCCATGCTCTTCACTCCAACTGTAATCAAGACAATTAATGAAAAATTAAAGCATATTCTTTTTTTTGTCCCGGTCCTGTCCACTTTTGAAGTATGTTACTCAAAGATATATGCAGCCTTTAGCTCCGAAAAACCCAACAATACTCACACTGCCCCCAGCTACATAGGACAGTCATGAAAATCTAAACCT
The DNA here is from genome assembly GCF_031021105.1 of Erythrolamprus reginae. Lineage (NCBI taxonomy): Eukaryota > Metazoa > Chordata > Lepidosauria > Squamata > Dipsadidae > Erythrolamprus > Erythrolamprus reginae. The sequence goes on from NC_091951.1 coordinate 60,642,359, forward strand.
TGAAGTGTTCCCTGTGAAATGTTATATTTAATTTGTAATGAAATTCCCCAGTCAATAAAGATATAATTTCGCATTCTATAGAATCAGAAAAAAACAGAAGTTACAAAATATGACTTACTAAAACTTTTACATGATTAAACTTTAACACAGAGATCTGGATGCCTAAGGAAGAGTACATCAGAATGCCTGATGTCACAGAATCATGGCTTAGAAAGATACATTTCTACTGTAGGTTCTGAGCAGATAAGAAATAGCAGAAGTCCTGTCAATGTTTCTGTCATTCCCTATCTTTTCAATTTAGTACACAAATAAAGATAGTTCTGCCTCAATGCAATATTATTGCTTTATTATTTTATTATCTTTCGATATTGAGTTCATGTGAAGTTATAATAAATATATATACATACATACACACACACACACACACACACACACACACACATATATATAGGAACGAACAAATGAATGAATGAAGAACATGGATTTAGAGAACTCATAATTTCTGAATTATGAATTGAACCAGCAATTGTAGACCTTGCCAATGAATATGGTAAATAACAATGCCAACTGAAAATCTTATTTGCCTTTACTAATTGTTATTAGATACATTACAATGGGTGGAATTAGACAATATAAACAAGTTAATTTAATCTGTTCAGTTTTATTATTCATCTATGATTTTTAATAAATTGTAGCAAGATGAATAAAATCTTGCCAAATTGCTTTTTCAAGAGGGAACGTGAAAATGCCATAGAAATGTTCCATATTCTGTATTAAGAAACCCTATATTATGAGATGAACATATTATGGTGGGAATGTAATGGAAATCTTCATAATATAGATGTGCAAACTATTAAAAGAAGTCCTTAATAACATTTATTAATTCAAGCAAAGTGTCCCTCCTTGAAGCTTTAAAGCAGCTACATCCTTTAGAAGGTTCACACAGCTATTTCAAAGCCTGTCTCAAGTTGTTTTCATAGACATATGCATGCACAGGTATTACAGCCATTAATGAAGCAAAACAGCTCTAAATGCAGGTGCACAAACAGCTGGAGGCAACCTTTGAAATAGCTGCTCTAGCCTTTCAAAGGATGTGGCTGTTTAATACTCTTTTTAATATGCACCTTTCAAATACTTTGTACAGCGCCACTATATAACAGTTCACTCCCCCAATATGTAGAAATATCAAAGATAGAATTTTATTTTCGCTAACACATAAATAAAGTTATTGCTACCAGTGTTGAAAATCCTCCTGTCTAAGCTATTTTATAGTAAATTCAAATACATTTTTAATAATAGCTTTCTTTTGCCCTGTATGTCTCTGTACTATACCTTATCAAAATAGGTGAAAAGAGTATCCAATTTAATATCTGTTTGCAGGGCTGGGGATTTCTTCATATCTTATGCAGCAAGGAAAGCTTCGGGGGATGGCTTAGCAGCTTTGGCAGCAGGTTTCAAATATCTAGATAGTCTGGAACCTCAGATCCCATCAGGTATGACTTAGTTTATCTAACATGAAAAATATATTAAGAACTAACTTTTAACCAGTTTGTTTTGGCTTGCACTTTTAAATGAACCCTCAGAGACCGATGCATTTTCCCTGAAATATTCCAAAGTCTTGATCATGCCTTCTACAGTGCTTAAAGGCCTCTCTGTAAATTTAAATAATTGCTAATCAGTAGGAGAGTGGAAAGTGTATAAATTGGCTGGTACAGACGATGTTTAATTTTTTTAAAAAAAATTGATTGTGTCTTAAGAATGAAACCAGTCCAATTAATTTTTTTTTTACTAAACTGCAGTTAAATACAAAACAACTAAGTTATACATGAAGGGCACTTAAGGAAATGCGTGTCTGTATAAATCTTACCTCACAACATCTTTTTTTACATACCGTATTTTTCGGTGTTTAAGACGCACCGTTATATTTCAAAAAGGTGTGTCAAAAATGGGTGCGTCCTATACACCGGATGTGGGGTGGGGGTCAGCAGCGGTGGGGGCTATCCCCAAGGCCGCTTAGCAGTCAGGGATGAGAGGGACACATGGCAGCAGCTTGGGAGAAGTGGGCAGACATCACCTCAATGCATCCAGCCGGTGGAGGAGCCCATGGGGCAGCTTCGATCATCCAACGGGACGGGGCTCGGCTCCATTAGCCCCCACCTCAATCTCCCGCCTTTGGGAGGGCGCAGCAGTCAGCGAAGGCGCTCCGAGCAAAGTTGCCTCAGCTCGGGACTTCTGCAGCTGGCACCTTCTGATTGGAGTGCCTTCGCCGACTGCTGCGCCCTCCCAAAGATGCCCCCGAAGGCTGGAATTTGGGTGGGGGCTAATGGAGGCAAGCCCCATCCTGCCGGATGATCGAAGCTGCCCCACGGGTTCCTCCACTGGCTGGATACATTGAGGGGACAACCGCCCGCTTCTTAGAAGCTGCTGCCGTGCACCCTGCCTCAACTGCCCAGTGGCAGACTTTCTGGGCGTTCCTCCCAGGGTTCCTGCCAGCACTGCCCCAGCAATGGCAGCAGCTATCCCGAAGGCCGCCCGGCAGTCATTGGCTGGAGGCCGGCAGCTCAGCCTCGGGATGAGTGGGGTGCATGGCATCCAGCCGGCAGAGGAGTGTTTGGGGCAGCTTCGATCATCTGGCGGATGGGGCTCCACTCCATCAGTCCGCACCCCAATCTCCCACCTTTGGGGGCACCTTTGGTAGGGTGCAGCGGTCGGCGAAGGTGCTCCGAGCAAAGCTGCCTCAGCTTGGGAATTCTGCAGCTGGTGCCCTCTGCTTGGAGTGCCACTGCGCCCTCCCAAAGGCACCCCCGAAGGTGGGGAATTAGGGGGGCCTGATGGAGCCAAGCTCCATCCCGCCGGATGATCGAAGCTGGGATGCCAGGCACCCCACTCATCCCCAGAGGACAAGCTAAGAAGAGGTGGGGTGGGCTGCTGGCTTGTCCCCAGAGAGACAGAGATGGAGGAAGGAGAGGGGGGAGGGAAGTGAGAGGGGTAGGTAATGTGAGAGAAAAGGAGAAAGGGGAAAATGAAAAACTGACGGAGGGAAAGAACGGGGGAGAGGAAGAACAAACAAATGAGAGAGAGAAGGGATGAGAAGGAAAAAGAGAAGGAGAGGGAAGAGAAAAGCAGAAATGAAAGTGAGAGAGTGAGAGAGAAATGAGGGAAAGATTGAGAGAGAATGAGAGAGGGAGAAGAGGGAAACAAATGAGAGAGAGATGGGGAGAGGAAGAAAAAGGGAGAGGAAGATGAAATAGAGAGAAAAACAGAAATGAAAGTGAGAGAAATGAGAGCAAAAAGGGGGGGAGCGGGAGAGGTACATAGAAATGAGAGACAGGAAAAAGAGAGAGAAGTGGAGAGAAAGAAAGAAAAGGGAAAGAGAGAGGGAGGGAAAGGAAGGAAGGAAGAAGGGAGGAAAGGAAAAAAGGGAGACATTTCCCACAGAAAACACCAGGAACCACAAACTCAGCGCCTCATGGCTGGAGAGGTTACTATTACACTGCACACCAAGACAACTAGTCACAAGAGCAGTTTTTTCCCAAACGCCACCACTCTACTAAACAAATAATTCCCTCAACACTTCAAACTTTTTACTAAGTCTGCACTACTATTACTACTAGGTTTTTTTCTCATCATTCCTATCACCCATTTCTTCCCACTTAGGACTGTATGACTATAACCTGTTGCTTCTATCCTAAGATTTTTATTAATATTGATTGTTTCTTCATTGCTTACCTGACCCTATGACAATCATTAAGTGTTGTACCACATGATTCTTGACAAATTTATATTTTCTTTTATGTACACTGAGAGCATATGCACCAAGACAAATTCCTTGTGTGTCCAATCACACTTGGCCAATAAAGAATTCTATTCTATTCTATTCTATTCTACTCTACTCTATTCTACTATTACTATTTAATACTACACCATTTGATTCAGAATACTTTTTTACTTGTTCTCCTCCTCTAAAATCTAGGTGTGTCTTAAACACCGGTGCGCCTTATACATCGAAAAATACGGTAGTTATTTAGGATGAAAAAGTGCAGCAAAAAACTGTACTTGTCTAGGTGCATCTGTACCCATCTTAGCTTCAAGCTAAACCATGATGTCATGTTCTGCATTGCTTGAAAGCCAGTATGGATCCAATAATATTAAAAAACAAAAAGGGATCATGTATGGAACAATAAATCCCTCTCCTCTACGGTGTTGTGTTTTTTTTGCATTGGGATTAGCGCTTTTTTGCAGGCAAGCTGTTTTACTGTATTTCATTTCAACATGTTTTCTACTCTTTCCTTTAAAAGCACAAAACTCCCTAATCAATAGGCATCTGAAGTGAAATGAAAGACCATTTGGATTTAACAGATATATTTTTCAAGCAATAAAATATAGCTGATGGCAAACAACTGCACAAATTGCTAAATTTTGAATCTTCAAAATAATGTTGTTAACCTACAAAACAATTTGGATCAATTCTCCCCGCAGGAGCTCCAACTTTCTCTTACACAAAATGGGTTGGAATTTTGTTTAAAACTCTGCTGTTGAGAGAAGTTAGCATTGCAGTAGAGACGCAAGCTGGTGGATGGATCTCCATGTTGACCAGATGCACTTACGTAAAAAATGAACAAACTTAGGAGTACAAAACTTGTGTGTGTATGCAGGGGGGGAGGACATTGCATTATGGGTGTGAGCACATGTGTGCAAGCTATCACACACACACCCTTTTGGCACCCAAAAGCTTTGTCATCACCGCCATATAGGGTTTTATATCTTAATAACTATCTTAATAATAAGCTTCATTCAACATTATGCAGAGTGGTAGATATGAAGGCAGAGACTTTGAGGTGGTTTTTTGGGGGAACAGATTGATCTTAAGCTACCACAATCAAGGAAACAAGGTTTTTTTTCCAAATAGTTAACAGAATAAAATACATTTGCTATTAATGTAACACTGCTGTTTTCTTTATTTGGATAAACAATGACTAATGATAGCTTGCCATACCAAACAAATATCATCACAGGGTGTAATATATGTAGTATCTCTTGAGACAAAAATGCCTAAATTGTTTTGCTTTGGTTGAATACAACAATGGATATAATCAAGCTGTAATTAAGTAATTTTAAATTTATTCATATTAAATTTGTGTGGGGTTTTTTAATTCTACCTCATCTAGTCATTGTAAGAAATTGAAGGAAACTACTTTTGTGAAACTGCTATTTCTTATTTCTTGGAAACAAAACTCTGGAAAATAACATAGGAATTCCTCACTTTATGTTTGCATTATGCTATTTTATTGCATTTTTATTTTATTTTATTTTATAGCCAGTTTTCTGATATTCAGTTAAAATGCTAAATCTCTGATGCAGTGATGGGCTCCTACGGGTATGATCAGGTATGCAGAATCAGTAGAAAAAAAATGATTTTTTTTTCTTTTTTTCCCTTCTGGGCTCTGGGTATGTTTTTCCTATCACAGTAAATGAGTATATAGTAGATAATGTATATTTTTGTGTGCCTGTGTGTAATATGTATGTACACATATGGCATATATACATAGAATTAATATAGTATATTTTGGATGTTCAGTAATAGTAAGAGAAATTGTATCTCTTTGAGGCGAGGAGAGGCCAGGCACTCTAACCCTAACCCAAACCCCTGATGTGATTGATGTCAAGTTGGCCACCTTTAAGCCAGTCACATGACTTTCATGCCACCCCCAGTCACATGATAGTCAAGCCACTGCCTCCTGGTCACATTGCCAGCAAGCCACGCCCACAAAATAAGCCATGCCCACAGTGTGGTAGTAAAACTTTTTACAGCCTTTCACTGCTCTGATGCATTCTGGCCTGAAATTCAGCTCTAAATAAGGTGAAATTCAAAAAATTAGAATATTGTGCAAACGTTCATTTCATTCATTCATTCATTCATTCATTCATTCATTCATTCATTCATTCATTCATTAGATTTGTATGCCACCCCTCTCCATAGACTCGGGGCGGCTCACAGCAGTGATAAAACAATATACCATAACAAATCTAATATTGAAGTCTAAAATAACAATTTATATTAAAAAGCTAAAAAAAAACCATTATATAAAAAGCATACAAACATACCATACATAAAATTACATAGGCAAGGGGAGATGTCTCAGCTCCCCCATGCCTGACGGCAAAGGTGGGTTTTAAGAAGTTTACGAAAGGCAAGGAGGGTGGGGGCAGTCCTAATCTCTGGGGGGGAGCCGGTTCCAGAGGGTCGGGCCGCCACAGAGAAGGCTCTTGCCCTGGGTCCCGCCAGCCGACATTGTTTAGTCGATGAGACCCGGAGAAGGCCAACTATGTGGGACCTAACCGGCCTCTGGGATTCGTGTGGCAGAAGGTGGTCTTGCAGATATTCTGGTCCGGTGCCATGAAGGGCTTTATAGGTCATAACTGTTGTACATACTCCTGGTCAGTTGGAGGATGATGAAGAACTTGAGGACTCTGATACAGATAGTGTTTATGAATTAGTGGTGGACCCGGGGTTACAGGTAGTAGAACAGGTGGGAGGCTAGCCACAGGATGTTGCTATGAGTCCAGAATCTAGCGAGGAAGAATCAGACGTTCACTGGGTCGATGCTAAATTCAGAAGGGTCCAAAAATGTAAGGAACAAGTGTTTGGAAGAAGATATTAAGGGGTTAAATACTGGAGTGATGTATTTGGTACGTCAGGGGGTCAGTGGGGAAGAAGGGTGGAGTTTCAATGTTGTAGAACAAAGATGGAAGGTGTTCCCGTTCAGCTTCCAAGCAAGCAAACTCATTTTGTGTTATTTTCTAGTCATTTCTGCTGTTTTTGAATCATGCTGTGAGTACATAAATCTTGGTGAAGGGAGGAGGCTGGGAGGAATGCAAAAGGAATGTAATTAGGAGAGATAACGGGAGAACAAGAAATGTGCTAGTATGAAATGTATTTTGAATACAGAAGGAAGAGAATAAGGATGGAGTTCATAGTTCCCTCTAAGCTGAGCAGTGAGCAATCGCTCACTTAAAAATCATCATCAACTCAGAGTTTTCCAAACCTGCCCAGAAGCCGAGAGGGAAAGAGTGAGAGGGAAGGAGAGAGAGAGGAAGAGAGGAAGAGAAAGAAACAGATAGAAAAAAGAGAGGAAGAAAAAGAAAAAGAAAAAGAATGGGAGTAAGGAAGAGAGAAAGAAAATCAAAATCTAGTTTGAAACTAGCTCAACTACTTAAGTGGCATTTTGATATTGATAGAGTTGCCCTAGTATGAGCTCACTGTTATAGACACACAGTACAGTTTTTTATTTTGAAATTCTCTGAGGCAAAACAGGGTGGGTTTTTTTGTTTGTTTGTTTGTTTATTCATTTATTCATTTATTTATTTATTATTTCTGTGCCGCCCAGTCCCGAAGGGACTGCTGCTCAGACACTATACTTTTCCGCCCACCTCCCAAAAAAATTAGAGGGAACACTGATGGAGTTTATTTGTTTATGAAATACTGCATTTAGTAAAAGTTATTTTTAATAGCTAAAATTCTACCAGAAACCAGAACAATAACCAACACTTTGAATTGTGACCGGAAACTGATCGGCAACCAATGCAGACTGCGGAGTGTTGGTGTAACATGGGCATACCTAGGGAAGCCCATGATTGCTCTCGCAGCTGCATTCTGCACGATCTGAAGTTTCCGAACACTCTTCAAAGGTAGCCCCATGTAGAGAGTGTTACAGTAGTCGAGCCTTGAGGTGATGAGGGCATGAATGACTGTGAGCAGTGACTCCCGGTCCAAATAGGGTCGCAACTGATGCACCAGGCGAACCTGGGCAAACGCCCCCCTCGCCACAGCTGAAAGATGTTTCTCTAATGTGAGCTGTGGATCGAGGAGGACGCCCAAGTTGCGGACCCTCTCTGAGGGGGTCAATGATTTCCCCCCCCCAGGGTGATGGACGGACAGATAGACCCACAGCCACTCCGTCTTATCAGGGTTGAGTTTGAGTCTATTGACACCCATCCAGACCCCAACAGCCTCCAGACACTGGCACATCACTTCCACTGCTTCGTTGACTGGACATGGGGTGGAGATGTACAGCTGGGTATCATCGGCGTACTGATGATACCTCACCCCATGCCCTTGTATGATCTCACCCAGCGGTTTCATGTAGATATTAAATAGCAGGGGGGAGAGGACCGACCCGAGGCATTTGCATTTCATCTGTAGATAGGTAGATGATGATGATGATGATGATAATAATAATAATAATAATTTATTCGATTTGCATGCCGCCCCTCTCCACAGATAATTCTGTGTATTCAAAAGTCGGATTTTCCAAAAGATTAACCTATTTTAATAGGACTCAGAGTGTTTGGTTGTCAAAATGGAAAATAACAACAAATAGCTATGCTATATATATATATTGATGATGTCACTTAATTTGATAATGAAATGTCTGCAAGGAAAAACATCTAAGCTGATAGAGCACCAAGGACCCTACAGCTCAACACTGAGATATGAATATTCTCTTCTATCGGCACAACATATGGCTAATTGGACAACTCCATTCCACTTCAAAATGAAATAAGGGGGCAAAAACTACCCTTGGGGATATTCTCATCTTGTTTCAAATCCTAATTACTGCTAGCAAACGACCTGAATTGTTACTAATATGTATTAGAAAGCAAATCTATTTACAAAATAGATATAGCTGAATAAAAAGCATGGCGTACCTTAAAAGGAAAAAATGAAAGGGGAAAATATCACTTTAAATAACTGCCTTCACTCTAAACTGATTTAGTTGTGTAGCAGAAGTAGAAATTATCTATAAAATATATATATTGTGTTGAGTTGCAGACCAGAAATTAGAGTACAGGTTTATCCTGTTAAGTGAAGATCAGAACACTGTCTCCTAAAAAGAAAGAAAGAACATAAATTCATGGTTTTTTTAAAAGAAAGCTGTTTCCTACCAACTTTGAAAACAGTGATCTGATTGGTTTCTTTGTGATTGTTTTGGCTCAGCACCTTCAACCCCCTTTAGTTGGGAGGCTAAATGTGAGGCTAACCACTAGCTTCAGAGGATTTTCTTCTTATTAACCTTCCACTTTGTGTTTCCAATTTTAGAAAGAATTATAACTCTATATTATACTCTAGCAATGTTCACCTTTTAATATTTTAACTCTTAGTTGAAAATTCAGCTTTATTTTCAGAAGGATAAAAGCAAAGGTTCCCCTTCCACATATGTGCTGGTTGTTTCCGACTCTAGGGGGCGGTGCTCATCTCCGTTTCAAAGCTGAAGAGCCAATGTTGTCTGATGACGATTCCATGGTCATGTGGGCAGCATGACTAAATGACGAAGGTGCTCGGAACACTGTTACCTTCTCACCAAGGTACAGTGTTCCCTCAATTTCCGCGGGGGATGCGTTCCGAGACCGCCCACAAAAGTCAAATTTCCGCGAAGAAGAGATGCGGAAGTAAATACACCATTTTTGGCTATGGACAGTATCACAAGCCTTCCCTTAACACTTTAAACCCCTAAATTACCATTTCCCGTTCCCTTAACAACCATTCACTCACCATTATTACTGGTACTCGCCATTGAATAAGACACTTAGCGATCCTGATATTTATAAACATAATTATTTATTAACAATTATATTTTGTGTGTGATTTATTTGCAAAAATTATTAGTTTGCCGATGACGTATGACATCATTGTGTGGGAAAAACCGTGGTATAGGGGGAAAAAACGCTTGTATGTATGAGTGGTTCTTTAAATTGGGGTTTTTTAGATTGCTTTTAATATTAGATTTGTTTACATTGTCTTTTTATATTGTTGTTAGCTGCCCCGAGTCTTCGGAGAGGGGCGGCATACAAAACTAATAAATAAATAAATAAATAAAATAAAAATAATAAAAATAATAATAAATAAATATTTTTTTTAAAAAAAAACGTGGTATAGGCTATTCACGAAGTTCAAACCAGCGAAAATCGAGGGAACACTGTAGTCCCTATTTTAATATTTGCATCTTTACCTGCTTTTGAACTGCTACATTGGCAGAAGCTCCATTATGCAGTTTTTGGGATTGGAACCATCGAACTGCTGACCTTTCTGATTGACAAGGTCAGCATATTAACTACTGAGCCACCACGTCCACAGAAGGTTAGTGAAAGGCTATTGTACAAATGCAATATGTCTTGTTTGGTTTACCTTTTATAGGGGATAAGCAACTGGACCTTCAAAAAGTCCCTTTTTTAATTTGGAAAGTTCTTTTGGAAGGTGACCTGAAAAAGGATTACTTTTAATGAAAAATGAGCTAAGGTGCTATAAATAAATAAAAATAAGTAATAAGCACTATATCTTCTAATTTTAAAAGCAATTAGAAATTAAAATGATGTACATTAATAACAATATTATAGTAGTTCCTGAATTATGATTGTAAAATTCATTAAGGTAAATATTATGTGACTACACCTGATTTTATTACTTTATTGCCTTAGTTGTTAAGCAAATCACCTGTTAAGCAGTGGTCATTAAGTGAGACATCGCATGACTATGACCTCTTCCAATCTTCTCCATTGACTTTGCTTGATTGCAGGATGCTGTAACTGTTATAAATGTACAACTGCCAAGAGCATTCACATAAAAGAAATTCACATCAACTCTGCCATCTGTGCAAGTCACTTTTATCAGCACTGTTGCTAAATAAATGGTTGTTAAATGATGACTACCTCTTATATGTCCAAAGACAGAGGGTTTATTTCCTAAGTGACTGAGACCCAAAAATGTTCTAACACATGCCTAAAGATTTGCCTTCAGTTTGCAAATTTGCAAAATATTTTACAATCATTTCAACTTGATGCAATGATGAACACATATAAAATATGTCTGTGGAGATTCTCAGTCATCCAAGTCATGGTTGTTAACCCCCCCCCCCAAAAAAGTGATTTTTCAAGAGGCAATTGGCCTTTCTTTGTTCTTCCTTGAAGACATTTTCCTTCTCAAACAAGAATTGAGAAAGCTCATTGAGAAAGCACCATTTGAACAACATTATAATTTGTTTTTGTAGGCTTTTTAAAGTCTTAACTGTTAAGATTGTATACAAATGCCCAACGAACCAAATGAACCCAAAACTGTCTTTTTATTGAAAGCGCTGAGATATGTATATGTAATGTAGAACATTGCCTTGAAAGGCAGAAGGAAGATAGATTACCAAGGCAACAATCAGATAAATGATGCTTGAGCCCATGCCAAGAAAGTCATTTATGAAAACGCCTAAGACATTATCTTCTTCACATGAAGATAAAAGGGAGAAGAGTAGCACATTCAGACATGTAAGGTTCTGTTACTACAGCTGTTCTGGTAAAAATATCTGCCCAATATCTGTTTCTTAGTCTTACTTTAGCATAAATGGTTGACAGTATATTTCCCAGTTTTAACATGGTTCCCAGATAGGATAAAGGCTGATTAATCTTAACCTTCCATGCATAATCACTGTGTCAGCCCTTCAAGGTAGGCAAGATCAAGAAATAGACATGGCAGAGCTTGCAGGAATGCTCTTTATTACGGTAGAATAACAGATTCTTGAAAACTGTCATTTTCTATTTCATCTCATATCAAACAAAATTGAGGGGGGGGGAGTGTTATCTTGGGTTTCTCGCTTATTCCTCTTTCTCGGGACTAAGTACCGTAATCTTTTCCCAAAGTCATCCTTAACAATTCAGTCATTCCTTCTTCATTCCCACAATCAGGCTTACTTTCTTTCACCCAATGTAAATCTGTTGCTTTGGGTTAAGGTTAGGCAACAGAATGACTGGGGCTAAGAACAGATATTTGAAGAGAATGACCTGCCATCAATGTCTCATTGACTTGCGCTTACTTAGAAACATAGAAACATAGAAACATAGAAGACTGACGGCAGAAAAAGATCTCATGGTCCATCTAGTCTGCCCTTATACTATTTCCTGTATTTTATCTTACAATGGATATATATTTATCCCAGGCATGTTTAAATTCAGTTACTGTGGATTTACCAAATACGCCTGCTGGAAGTTTGTTCCAAGGATCTACTACTCTTTCAGTAAAATAATATTTTCTCATGTTGCTTTTGATCTTTCCCCCAACTAACTTAAGATTGTGTCCCCTTGTTATAGTGTTCACTTTCCTATTAAAAACACTTCCCTCCTGAACCTTATTTAACCCTTTGACATATTTAAATGTTTCAATCATGTCCCCCCTTTTCCTTCTGTCCTCCAGACTATACAGATTGAGGTCATTAAGTCTTTCCTGATACGTTTTATGCTTAAGACCTTCCACCATTCTTGTAGCCCGTCTTTGGACCCGTTCAATTTTGTCAATATCTTTTTGTAGGTGAGGTCTCCAGAACTGAACACAGTATTCCAAATGTGGTCTCACCAGCGCTCTATATAAGGGGATCACAATCTCCCTCTTCCTGCTTGTTATACCTCTAGCTATGCAGCCAAGCATCCTACTTGCTTTTCCTACTGCCTGACCACACTGCTCACCCATTTTGAGACTGTCAGAAATCACTACCCCTAAATCCTTCTCTTCTGAAGTTTTTGCTAACACAGAACTGCCAATACAATACTCAGATTGAGGATTCCTTTTCCCCAAGTGCATTATTTTACATTTGGAAACATTAAACTGCAGTTTCCATTGCTTTGACCAGTGATGGGCAACCTTTTGAGCTTGGTGTGTCAAAATTCGCCAAAAAACCGAGCATAACTCAGGTGGTGTGTCACCTTGAGAAAAAAACACTCTCACTCTCTCTCACTCTCTTCCTTCCTCTCTCATCTCTCACTCTTTCTTTCTTGCTCTCTCTCTCTCCCTCTCTCTCTTCCTTTCTTTCCTTCTCACTTCCTTCCACTTTTTTCTCTTTCTCTCTTCCTTCCTTCCCCTCTTCCCCTCCCTCTCCCTCTCTCCTACTCTTATCCTACTCTTCCTCTCCTGCTTTTCTTTCTCCTCCTCCTTCTCTTCCTCCTCCTCTCCTTTTCCTCCTCTTCCTCCTCCTCTCATTTTTCCTCTTCCTCTTCTCCTTTTCTTTCTCCTCCTCCTTCTCTTCCTCCTCCTCTCCTTTTTCTCCTCTTCCTCCTCCTCTCCTTTTTCTCCTACTCTTCCTCTCCTGCTTTTCTTTCTCCTCCTCCTCTTCCTCCTCCTCTCCTTTTTCTCCTCCTCTTCCTCTCCTTTTCCTCCTCTTCCTCCTCTCCTTTTTCTCCTCCTCTTCCTCTCCTTTTCCTCCTCTTCCTCCTCCTCTCCTTTTTCTCCTCCTCTTCATCTCCTCCATTTCCTTCTGGTTCTCCTTCTCCTGGTCTTCCTTCTCCTTCTCCTCTTCCGCTTTCTCCTCCTCTCCTTTTCCTCCTCCTCTTCCTCTCCTTTTCCTCCTCTTCCTCCTCCTCTCATTTTTCCTCTTCCTCTTCTCCTTTATCTCTTCCTTCCTTCCCCTCTTCCTCCCTTTCTCTCTCCCTCTCGTTCACTTTTCTCTCCCTTCCCTCCTTCTTTCCTCTCCTCTTTCCCTCCCTCTTTTTCCCTTCTTTCTCTCCACGTCTCCGGCGGGCAGACGGCTTTGCTAACCGGCACAAGGCTCAAGCCAGCTGCCCGGGAAAGCCCTATGCCAGCCAGGAAAGCCGGCTTTACGGGAAAGCAGCGCGCTTTTCAAATGTGCAACTCTTTCCTGGGCGGGGGGGGCGCCCGAACAGAGGCGGCGGGGGGGTTCAAGGGACCAACAGCCGGTCCTTTTCGAGGCTGCGTTGTTGCAGCGTCTGAGGCCGCCGCTGCCTCCGCCTCCAGGCGAAGGGATCTCCTCGGTGGGCGGCCTCGGAGGCTGCAACAACGCAGCCCCGAAAAGGACCGGCTGTTGGTCCCTTAAACCTGCCGCTGTCGCCCACTGCGGAGATCCCTTCGCCTGGAGGCGGAGGCGGCGGCCTCAGACGCTGCAACAACGCAGCCCCAAAAAGGACCGGCTGTTGGTCCCTTGAACCCGCCGCTGCCGCCTCTGTTCGGGCGAAGGGATCTCCACAGTGGGCGGCAGCAGCTTGAAGAGACCAACAGCCGATCCTCATTGAGCTGAGTTTCCTTTGGCTTCCTTCGAGGCAGCAGGTGAGCTTTGCAGTTTTACCTCAAAGGAAGCCAAAGGAAGCTCAGCTCGGGGGCGGGCCTGAAGCAGCCGCCGCCTACTCCGCCCCACGTTTCGGCCGCGCGAAGAAGCAAAAAAGCGGCACTGGAGGGACCAAGACGGTCTGCAGCTGAGCGTCTGGAGGAAGAGGAGGAGGAAAGCCAGGGGGGTGGGGAAGAAAGCGGGCCTGCAATTGGCCAATTTCTTGCCTTCAGGGAGAGGAACTGCTGCTGCTCTGCCATAGGGTGCTTTCCTCCCCGCCCCCTGGCTTTCTTCCTTGCCACCGCCAGACGCTCAGCAGCAGAGTGGAGGGGAGATTTGGAAGCAGCCGCGTGTCACCAAAAATGGCTACGCGTGTCAGTGCTGACACGCGTGTCATAGGTTCGCCATCACTGGCTTTGACCATTAATCTAGTAAAGCTAAATCATTTCAAAAGAAAAGGATTTAGGCGTAGTGATTTCTGACAGTCTCAAAATGGGTGAACAGTGCAGTCAGGCAGTAGGGAAAGCAAGTAGGATGCTTGGCTGCATAGCTAGAGGTATAACAAGCAGGAAGAGGGAGATTATGATCCCGCTATATAGAATGCTGGTGAGACCACATTTGGAATACTGTGTTCAGTTCTGGAGACCTCACCTACAAAAAGATATTGACAAAATTGAACGGGTCCAAAGACGGGCTACAAGAATGGTGGAAGGTCTTAAGTATAAAACGTATCAGGAAAGACTTAATGAACTCAATCTGTATAGTCTGGAGGACAGAAGGAAAAGGGGGGACATGATCGAAACATTTAAATATATTAAAGGGTTAAATAAGGTCCAGGAGGGAAGTGTTTTTAATAGGAAAGTGAACACAAGAACAAGGGGACACAATCTGAGGTTAGTTGGGGGAAAGATCAAAAGCAACATGAGAAAATATTATTTCACTGAAAGAGTAGTAGATCCTTGGAACAAACTTCCAGCAGACGTGGTAGATAAATCCACAGTAACTGAATTTAAACATGCCTGGGATAAACATATATCCATCCTAAGATAAAATACAGAAAATAGTATAAGGGCAGACTAGATGGACCATGGGGTCTTTTTCTGCCGTCAGACTTCTATGTTTCTATGTTTCTATGTTTCTATTTACCATATTACAGATCCCTCCAGGAATATCAACCATATTGCACACTTCAGGCTCATTTCAGATTAACACTTAACTGTGTTTTCTGGACTGACCATAACTCAGTGCCAATAAACTTCTGGGTAGACTACATCTGCTTTCCACAGAAGACCATTAGCTAACATTGTCACCCATGCAAGAATCAGAACGACTATTCTGAGGATACTTCAAAGTGTTAAACTCCAGTCCATGAACATCCTAATGGTGTCAAGAAATATCTAACTTTGTGAATGGAAACAATAGTCTTGCAATTCCAGCAGTGAAAGCATGTCCTCCTACCTTTATACCATTAGGAGCCTGGAATCTTCATTCCATTAGGAATATGCCATGCTATTTTTAAAGCATTGGGGGTGGGGGAGAGTCCAGATTATAAGTAACACATTGGCCTCTTCAATTTATCATTTGGAAAGCCTCCATCCTTTTTTCTCTTGAAAGGATCAAATTATGATGGGATCAAAATTGATGTCCTTTATTCTCAAATAATCTTAGCAAAACTACCAGAACCTTGAGGAAACTTCAAACTAAATATACATGAGTGAAGAAATGGGATGCTTTTTCTCAGAAAGTGGCGATAGACTCCAGGCATGGAATGACTCTTGTCTGCTAGTTCTTTAGACTGAGTTCAAACTAAACACACAACCTTGGGAGTGTTGAGACAAATTCTAGAGATAGACTTGATCTTATCATCTCCCTCAACCAAGCATTCATAGTCGTTTCCTGTTATTGGTCTACAAAAAGACCTAGCCAGCTACCAATCGAAGCCCTTGCCCTGGAGTCATCCTGAATGCTGAAAGTATTGGTTGGCGACAGGGACTGTGGAGGCCTGAACCCAGTGGAAGGGCCAAGTTCAGACATCTGAGCTAAGTCAAGCTCAGTAGCGATTGCTGGTGGCAGTTGGGTGCTGCAAAGTGTGAGCGGCAAAGGGACTGGTAATGGTTTTCTTGTCCCCTTGGGGGCTGAGATGTTTCCGCTTCTTAGTTTCTCTAGCCCCTCTGGCCATCTGTTTCTCTAAGGCCTCCCAGAACAATTTAGTGCCGTCACCAAACTTTGCTACCTCACTATTTACTTCTACATCCAGATCATTAATGAATAAATTAAAAAGTAAAGGTCCCAAAACTGAACCTTGGTGTACACCACTTCTCATTTCTTTCCACCCAGAGAACTGTCAATTTATTGCCACCCTTTGCTTCCCACAATTTACCCAGCTACCAATCCAGGACAAGACCTGTCCTCTAATTCTGTGGCTGAAGAGCTTTTTTTTAGGAGTCTTTGTCAAAAGCCTTTTGAAAGTCAAGATATACAATATCAACTGGGTCACCTTTATCTGTGTGTTTATTTACACCCTCAAACAATTCTAACAAGTTAGTAAGACATGATTTGCCTTTGCAAAAACCATGTTGATTTTCTTTCAGCAATGCCTGTTTTTCTGTGTGCCCAGTAATTTTATCTTTAATAATGGTTGCCATCTCTTTACCTGGAACTGAGGTTAAACTGACTGGTCTATAATTTCCTGGATCACATCTGGATCCTTTCTTGAAGTTAAGGGTTACATTTGCCTCCCTCCAATCCTCAGGTACAGTGCCTGATCTTAGAGAAAGATTATATATTTTAGCTAGAAGTTCAGCAATTTCACACTTGAGTTCCTTGAGAACTCTAGGGTGGATACCATCTGGACCCGGCGATTTGTTGACATTTAGTTTAGAAAGGCATGGAAGAACATCTTCCTTGTTTATCTCTATCTGGTTTAATTCTTCTAATTCCCTCCCTGAGAAAACTAATTCAGTGGCAGGCAATTGTTCTCTATACTCAGTGAAAACGAAGGCAAAGAAGTCATTTAGCCTCTAAGCAATCTCCTTGTCTTCTCTGATTATCCCCTTCTGACCATTGGCATCGAGTGGCCCAACTGCTTTTCTGGTCATCTCTTGCCAGGAGTCTAATGCAACCACACTGGAGAAGGTGCCTATAATATGTGAGCTAATCATACATGTCTAAATCTGAGTTAAATCATCAATAGATCCCACAGTTTGTATTCAATACCTATAAAAACCCAGAAATCTGTATATTCTCCAGCATCCACAGATCCATCCCAGACTCTGCTTATGGATAGAAACTTAATTATATTTGAACAAGCAAGGAGACTGAACAAAACTATATACCTGCTAACACATAAGTAACATTGCCACATTGAAGCAGTTTTATAACCAGAATGATATTTTTTTAATCACCTCTGTATGTCAAATACCCTTCTTATTCTGAAACTCTTACTAGACAAATGAGGTTCAAATCTATTTGGTTTTTTTATATATTTGTTCTTTTAATACTATACGAACCTTCCATTAAACAGAGATAGTTTTATTAAACATGCTGAAACATAATCATAGTCATTGTCATTTTATAGGGCAAATTGGATAGCCTTGGTGACTCCAAGTTCATAAATCAATGCAACGTTCCTTGATTTTGTTCTTCTACAAACACTTTAAAGAAAAAAAAAGCAAACTATGCAAGTAAGCTTTTTCAAGATTGTGACTTAAATTTATTAACAATAACCTGTGGGGGGAAGATGAGAAAATTGTGTTGCACACCAAGATTTTCTTTTTCCAGTGCAATCTATTTAGAACAAAAACAATTATCTGACTGACATATGGAGATGGAAAGCATACAGAGATCCTTGCGAAGCAAAACTGGGAAAGAGATCAGCCTTAGAATGCATCTTCACTTGCAAGAGATCTATTTTGGCTCCGGACATGTGAAAACTGCTTTTCTGAGAAACTGAAAAACTGCAGATTGGTTTTCTTACTTAACAATATTAATTAAAAGCATCACCAAAGTGCATCATATAAGTAAATCAAATCCTAAATGCTCTATTTTGCAAATTTCATGGGCCACTAGGGATAATTTAAAAGGGCAATTATATAAAGTTGGTGCAGTTTGGAGAATCAAATGACATTTTCAGCTTTATGGTACTTGATCATCTAAATTCTTTTTTTCCTACTGTCCATTAAGCCAACATTTTGCATTTTTATTGTCAAACAGAACCAACACTATTATTTTAAAAGTAGCCTTTTCTTGTTTTTAAAATTTGGTAGAGTTTTGATTCACGTTTTTCACTGTTTATCTTTCCTATGAACCATGCACATATACAAAATTTTAGTGAGAGGTTATGATTTAAAAGTAGAGATATGACATAAAAGCTGCAATTATACAAGAGTCACAAAAATAGTTCTGCCCTGATTATGTACAGTCCCTGAATGCTATGTCCATGTTGTTGCATCTCACTTCTATGGCAGAGCTAGTAAGTACATTATTCGTAGTAGCGTCTCATGAAAAAAACAGCAGATAAACTGCTAGTGGCAGAAACATTTAACTTTCTCGTTAGCTGTCCTCCCCCATGTGGCACTTTAGCACCCACAAGTTGTTTATTATGTTCCGTGCCAGGCAAAATTGATTAAAAGGGGCTCTTAAGAATCAAAGCGTTATAAATTCATGAAAATACAGCAAGCAATAAATTCCATGGAATTAAAAGCTTACTAGCACTATTAGCATTTCAGGGTGTTTGCATTGTTAATACCAATGTACAAAATATGCTGCTCCTGTAATAGAAGTCAAGCCAATGCGACATATGCATAGGCAATAACATTTTTATAGAATGTCATCACTGCTCACAGGGTTTTTTTCCCCTTCAGACCTGAAATGTTCATTAATGTTTTAAAGAAAAATCTGAAACAAACGCAGTGATCTGTAGAATGCAGCAACTTCTATTGCTTAGCTATGATAATTCTGGTCCCAATTTTGTAAGTCAAGGACTACCTGTGTACATAGATATTTTCCAAGACACTGTTTTATCCATAATCTTCCTGATATTATTTAAACTATAAGAATAGTGGAATGTATATTTATATTTATTAAATTTTATCCCACTTTTTTACCTTATAAGTACACAGAAAAAAATATAGAGCAAAGTATCAACTATTTAAATCCTAAAATTAATAGATCTTTTTTATCTGTTAAAGGAGAAAGGGAAATATTGAACAATTTAAAATGTAGAAGTTGCAAGGTTGATTGCACACAATGTCTAGTTGGACATTTACTTTAGAGACAGTATTCTACGCCTAGAAACTTTTTGATGATCACAAGCACTTTCCAACTGTTAACTTTACGTGATATTTATTAATGGAGTTATATATGGCAATGTAAATTCGCAATATGCATGGGTACAGGTAATCCTCATTTAGTGACCACAGTTGGGATTAGTAACTGGATTGTTAAGTGAAGCAGTCACCAAGTGAAAAATCAAATGATCATAGCTATGCTTTTCCTTGTTTTACAGAATTGGTAGAATATGACCTCAAAAAGCTGGGTGAGACCAAACAGTGGGGAAAGTTTCTCGAACTTGACTGATCAGGTAACTGGGTAAAAGGGAAAATCTCTTCCTCTCACCACCTTCATTATTCTGCCCACTGAAATACTCACACTGGCAATGAGATAACTATCAAGAAGAGAATTGATAGAAACATAGAAACATAGAAGTCTGACGGCAGAAAAAGACCTCATGGTCCATCTAGTCTGCCCTTTATACTATTTTCTGTATTTTATCTTAGGATGGATATATGTTTATCCCAGGCATGTTTAAATTCAGTTACTGTGGATTTATCTACCACGTCTGCTGGAAGTTTGTTCCAAGGATCTACTACTCTTTCAGTGAAATAATATTTTCTCATGTTGCTTTTGATCTTTCCCCCAACTAACTTCAGATTGTGTCCCCTTGTTCTTGTGTTCACTTTCCTATTAAAAACACTTCCCTCCTGGACCTTATTTAACCCTTTGACATATTTAAATGTTTCGATCATGTCCCTGCTTTTCCTTCTGTCCTCCAGACTATACAGATTGAGTTCATGAAGTCTTTCCTGATACGTTTTATGCTTAAGACCTTCCACCATTCTTGGTAGCCCGTCTTTGGACCCATTCAATTTTGATGTTGTATTTTATTCTTTGGAGAAGATGGGTTTACAAGAAAGTAAGTAGAAATGAAAAGGAAGGTGCTATAAGCAGCTGTTTGTATAGAATGTTGACCATGAGCTGCTGAGGAAGCAAACAAAAACATTTAGTGTAAAATGATTAAAATCTTGTCAATTTCAGGTAGCAGCTGCAGGGTTCTAGTCAATTATTAAGGTCATAGAGCTGAGTTTGTTAACTTTGAGGGAAAGCAATTATAGAATAGTAGCTTGTTTAGGCAATCTCTCCACTCTGCGGGATGGGGGTACAAAGAAAAACAGTATCAGGCACAGGGTAACCCATACTAACAAACTGTAATGGCATACACATGATCAAGAGAGAGAGACATTGCAAAAGTCATAAAAATGGGCATTGGTCACTGATGTTGTAACTTCAAATAGTCTCTGTCCAAGGCAATTGCTTTCATAAGGACTCTCTGTAAAGTTAAGATTTAAGTTATCTCCATTGATTTCAAAGAACAGTTGAAATTGAATTCCCAAAACTATGGATCCTAAAGGTAAAGATGGATAAAGTTAGCTTGACATCAGTTGTAGTTAAAATGATGGAGACTCTACTCAAAAAGAGGATAAATCAGCATCTAAAAAACAATAACTTATTGGACCCAAATCAGCATGGCTTTACTGAAGGCAAATCGTGTCAGACTAATCTCATTGAGTTCTTTGACTATGTCACAAAGGTGTTGGATCAAGGTGGTGCCGTGGATATTGCCTATCTGGACTTCAGCAAAGCCTTTGATACGGTTCCACATAAAGAGCTGATAGATAAATTAGTGAAGATTGGACTTAATCCCTGGATAGTTCAGTGGATTTCAAGCTGGCTGAAGCATAGACATCAGAGAGTTATTGTTAATGGCGAGTATTCTGAGCAGAGACAGGTTACAAGCGGTGTGCCACAAGGGTCTGTTCTGGGTCCTATTCTTTTTAATATGTTTGTGAGTGACATAGGGGAAGGTTTGGTAGGGAAGGTTTGCCTATTTGCCGATGACTCTAAAGTGTGCAATAGGGTTGATATTCCTGGAGGGGTCTGTAATATGGTAAAGCAATGGAAACTGCAGTTTAATGTTTCCAAATGTAAAATAATGCACTTGGGGAAAAGGAATCCTCAATCTGAGTATTGCATTGGCAGTTCTGTGTTAGCAAAAACTTCAGAAGAGAAGGATTTAGGGGTAGTGATTTCTGACAGTCTCAAAATGGGTGAGCAGTGTGGTCGGGCAGTAGGAAAGGCAAGTAGGATGCTTGGCTGCATAGCTAGAGGTATAACAAGCAGGAAGAGGGAGATTGTGATCCCCTTATATAGAGCGCTGGTGAGACCACATTTGGAGTACTGTGTTCAGTTCTGGAGACCTCACCTACAAAAAGATATTGACAAAATTGAACGGGTCTAAAGACGGACTACAAGAATGGTGGAAGGTCTGAAGTATAAAACGTATCAGGAAAGACTTAATGAACTCAATCTGTATAGTCTGGAAGACAGAAGGAAAAGGGGGGACATGATCGAAACATTTAAATATGTTAAAGGGTTAAATAGGGTTCAGGAGGGAAGTGTTTTTAACAGGAAAGTGAACACAAGAACAAGGGGACACAATCTGAAGTTAGTTGGGGGAAAGATCAAAGGCAACATGAGAAAGTATTATTTTACTGAAAGAGTAGTAGATCCTTGGAACAAACTTCCAGCAGATGTGGTTGGTAAATCCACAGTAACCGAATTTAAACATGCCTGGGATAAACATATATCCATTGTAAGATAAAATACAGGAAATAGTAAAAGGGCAGACTAGATGGACCATGGGGTCTTTTTCTGCCGTCAGTCTTCTATGTTTCTATGTTTCTAACTCTTAGGTATTAGCCAACAGTTCAAGAATGCTATTTTGAATATACAGTAGTACCTCTAGATACGAGTTTAATTCGTTCCAGAAGGGAGTTTGTATGTCGAACAACTCGTATCTGGAACAAATGGCTTTAGACTTTGTTTTTCCACTCCGAGATAACCAAAAGCAAGGATTCTTGCGCCACCTAGTGGACGCTCGGCTCGTATCCCGAATTTGAGCTCGGGTCTGGAACACAAATTTCTCTCCCCTCATGGCTTGTAACTTGGAATACTCGCATGTGGAGCAGCTCATATCTAGAGGTACTACTGTATACATAATTGAATGAATACTGTCATTATTATAGTGCTGTGTGTTGCCTAGAAATATTTTTTCCTATAGCCACCATCACAAATATGACTTATCAAGAATATAATTTTAAAAACAATTAAGGTAAAATATTATTAAGGACTTCTTTCAAAAGTGCCATTTTTCACATGGCCAGCAACTATGATTTCTCCAGGCCAGGCCAACTATTCCTTGAGTACATATGCTGCTTATCACACTATGCCGTGTAACGATGATGCTATAAACTACATTAGAAACATAGAAACATAGAAGACTGACGGCAGAAAAAGATCTCATGGTCCATCTAGTCTGCCCTTATACTATTTCCTGTATTTTATCTTACAATGGATATATGTTTATCCCAGGCATGTTTAAATTCAATTACTGTGAATTTACCAACCACGTCTGCTGGAAGTTTGTTCCAAGGATCTACTACTCTTTCAGTAAAATAATATTTTCTCATGTTGCTTTTGATCTTTCCCCCAACTAACTTCAGATTGTGTCCCCTTGTTCTTGTGTTCACTTTCCTATTAAAAACATTAGTGAAAGAACCTACAACGTACACATTTTCTGACAACAAACTAACGAAGCAACACTTGGTTCATTATAATCTATAAAAAAGCAAACATATAAACACAAAACCTGTGAAGACTATGCATATCTAGCCCAATATATATATTCCACAACTTATGAGAAAGCCACAAACAGGATATGATCACAACAGCCTCCTCCAACTCATCTGAAACATTTAAGTCTTACTGCTTTTGATAAAGTAAAATATAAGTCACAAAACCACCATAAATAAAAGTAACCATTGACCGCTTAATGTTTCATGTGTAGTCCATTTTTAAAACCAACCATCACAGCAATTACATTTAAGATCTGATTGGCCCCTTCATCAAAAGTGTCCAGCATACACGACTTTCAAAATTATTTTCAAGCACAGTCATTAGAAATACATTAAATCACGCTAAAGTTAGAACTGTTCTAAATTTTGGACAATTATTTCATGCAGATATCTTGATGAACAGACAAATGTACCTATCTGTGAAGGGCAGACTTCTCCAGCTGTTCTTCCAAATCAAAATCTTGCTTACACACTAGTATCTCACAATTATAAGCATTATAAAAAGTGTATTGTATGAAAACAATTACTGCTATAAAGATCTTTGTTAAGACAATTCAAAATTATCAACTTAATAAAAAAAACCTAAAATAGAAAAATGTAATTTCAGTCAGTAAGAGTAAATAATATGCATTCACTAGTTTCTACTTTAATCACATCACCTACCCAACAGAGAATCACAGTGGGTACAACTGTGCCACTTAGAATATGTTCCTTACAAATATTAAGTGTACTTTCTCAAAGGATATGCAAGAGCCACACAATCGTAGCAAAGCTTATAATAAAATCTCTGCATAACTTTAACTGAAAATATCTTTAGCACTCTGTATAAATAATGCATCTCTGGAACGGTAAAAAGAATGTATATCTCTCACTGATTTGGGACATTTTGGATGAAATAAACCAGATCTACCCTGCATTTGCCAAAGGAAGGAAACACTATGCTCAAGTAGTTGAAGACTGAAAGTTCCTTTATTGAATGTCCATTCAGATGCAAGCATGAATTGTTGGGCACTTAGCTAATGTTAACTTATTAGCTTTAGGATATAACTGATCCTCAAAGCTCCCTTGTTATGGTATACAGCCAGGGCGCCCCAAGTTTACTTTTTAAAAAATAGCATTACCATATCACTCAAAATGGTAATTCCACTGAAAAGAAAAAAAAAGTTTTTCTTTTGCTTCAGGAAACCCGGATTGTACTTTACATCTCAGTGTTAAAGTGATAGACATATTAAATCAGCTTTAGAAAATACCTAAAACTTGAATGTTGCTATATCCATACTGAACCTGCTCTAAAGTTATATAGTAGTTCTTTATGGTTTCATACTACCAAATCTGGCTTTTGTAATTGTTCCCAAAAGGAGTAACTTCTTAGGTGTCTTTAGGTGTTTCTTTCAAAACATTGTACAGTGGTACCTCGGTTCTCGACCACAATTCGTTCTGGAAGTGTGGTTGAGAACCGATTTGGTTGAGAATCGAAACAATTTAAAATAAATTCCCCTCCTCAATTGTCTCTCCCTCTAGCTTGCCTGCTTCTGTCCCCCGTCTCTCTCTCTCTCTCTCTCTCTCTGTAGCTTGCCGTCTTCCATCTTCAGTTCTCTTGCTCGTCCCTGTCTCTCTCTCTCTGCCACCATTCAGTTTGCTCTTCAAAATTTTTCTGGTCCTCTGGATGTACTTTTTGCTGATCACAGTTTTCACAAATGGCCGTGCTTGATATTATCCAGTTGCAAGATGCCCAAGTATCTGTAGGCTTCTGGCTGGTGGCATTTGATGGTTTCACCATTTGGCATTTCAATGCCCTCACTTTCAGTGATTTTCCCCTTTTTCAGTGCTACTGTGGCACATTTATCCAGGTCAAACTCCATGCTGATGTCATTACTGAAGATTCGCACAGTGTTGGTTAGTGACTGTATCTCTGTTTCTGATTTTCTGTACAAATTCAGGTCATCCATATACATCTTGATAGCTTATATCAAATTGTACCTTAATGAATCTTATATTTCAAGTTCTGGCAAAATGAACTTTGCACTGGGATATTCTTCTCTAAGCAAAAAAAAATTAACCTGGAATGAATTGGAAACTTCTAAAAAACCCAAAATTTGGATTAATAAAACCTATCTTGATATCATGGCTTCTTAACCCACAGAACTCAAATCAGACATTAGCAGAAGTTAGTGTTGATGACAATTACTAGTCCCATATCCTTACCCACATTAAAGATGAACAAACATGCTACGATTTCAAAATATAATAGAAGAGAAGGATGAAGATTTAAAGGCCACCATGGCTGAAATTATTGGGAAAATCCTCAAGATAGACCCACTAGAAATAATAAAAGAAATCGATGAAGTTTACAGAATTTCAAATAGTTACAAACGTCGCCACAACCTTCCACGAGAGATTCACATCAAATTTGTAAGAAAAACTTTGAGAGATGATATACTGCATTGGTCAAGAACTGGTCAACTACAACACAAAGGCAAATAAATAAAAATATTAAAACAAATTCCAAGAAGTGTTAGAGAGAACAGAAGAGATTACCAATTTTTGACCAAAATTTTGATCAAAGAGAACATAACTTTTCGCTGGCTTATTCCACAAGGACTGTCACTGACATGGAAATCCACAAGATACAAGCTGGAGAATTTAGACCAAGCAAGAGACTTCTATGAAAATAGTGGAATAAGCGAAATGGAACAGCTAACAAGAGAACTGGAAGTAATGCAGGCGGAAGCCATGGGGGCATCAGCACAAGTGGAGGAGCAGGACCACGGGGCCAGAAGAAAGCAACCTCAGCAGGAAACCAAAAAGTACAATAAATGACCACATCGAGAGACTTAAAAATTTTCTCAGTAAATGTTAATGGACTAAATGAACCAAAAAAAAGAAAACAAATATTTTCCAAAATCAAGAACCAAAAAGCTCAAATTGTTATACTTCAAGAAGTACATATAAAAAAAAGTAAGTGGAATTTATTGCTAAATACTAAAATTGGAAATATGTATGCTGCATTAGCAGATCAAAGGAAAAGAGGAGTAGCAATGTATGTTGAGAGTTCTATAAATTCCAAACAATTATTTAGTGATAACGAAGGTAGAATTTTGATTGTCCAAGTTAATATTGAACCTAGACCTCTTGCTATTGTTTCTATATATGCCCCAAATGACGACCAAATCACATTTTATAAAAAATTACATCAAAAAATTATAGAGTTAAATTTGGAAAATATGTTAATTATTGGAGATTTTAATGCAATAACAAATAGACAATTAGATCACTCGGGGGAGAAAAAAATAGTAAAAAGAAAAAAAAGAATTTATTACCCTCCACTTTTCAGAAAATGAAAGCAGAATTACTATTGAATGATATTTGGAGGGAAAGACACCCCCAAAAAAGGCAATATACTTTCTATTCAAACCCCCACAAAATTTGGACTAGAATAGATATGGTGTGGGCTCCTAAAATAACAGCAGAATATATACAAGAGGTGGAAATAGATGTTAACACATGGGCGGATCATAACCCAGTTATAGTCTATATGAGAAATAGTAAAAAGCATTACAATTGGCAAATGAATAGAAACATTCTGAAAGAGAAAGAATACAAAGAATGGATTGAGAAGGAATTAAAAACATTCTTTGAAATTAATAAAAATACAGATACTACTCCCCAAAACCTATGGGATGCAACTAAAGCGTACATAAGAGGATTAACAATATCTTACACAGCAAAATACAACAAAGAAAAGAAAAGAAAATATGAACAATTAACGAATGAATTAAAACAACTAGAATTTATATCACAACAAAACATGAAAAATAAGGATTTGGGGGAAAAAATAAATTTAATTAAACATAAAATTAGATTGGAAGAACAGAATCAAATGCTGGAAAAAATAAAAAGAGCTAAGCAACAATATTTTGAACATGCCAATAAACCAGGTAGATGGTTAGCATATAAACTGAGAAAACAGAGACAATCTAAATTAATTAAACAATTAGAAGATAAAGATGGAACAATAAAATATGACACAGAAGGAAAAGCAAATATAGTACAATTTTTTTTAAAGAATTGTATAAAAATGATAATATAGAGGAAGATGAAGTATTTAAATATCTAGAAAGTTCAGAATTACCCCAATTAACAGAAGAACAACAGGAGAGGATGGAGAGTCCCATAACAATGGAAGAACTCCTTATAACTATTAAGAAGCAAAAAAATAACAAAGCCACAGGACCAGACGCTATTCCAACAGAGTGGTACAAAACAGAAAATGAAACATTAAGAAATAATATGTTGCAAATCTTTAATGAATGCAGGTTAGATGGTAAAATTCCTAAATCATGGTCTGAATCTTTGATAACTTTAATTCACAAACCGGATACAGCAATGGAAAAAATCAAAAACTATAGACCAATATCATTATTAAACGTTGATTATAAAATATTTATTGCAATATATGCAGATAGGTTGAAAACGGTTATAAATAGTAAAATTCATTCAGACTAGAATGGTTTCCTGCCAGGCAGACAGATTAAAAATAACCTTAGAACAATTTTTATTATTGTATTAGAATATGAGCAACATCCAGATAAAACATTATCATTAATGTTTTTAGATGCTCAAAAAGCCTTTGACAACGTTAATTGGACATTTATAAAAATGCAACTAAATAAAATGAGATTTGGCCCTAAATTTGTCAATTTAATAGATGCTATTTATTCAGAACAAACAACAAAAATCATATTAAATAATGAGCAATTGGAAGCGTTTAAAATAAATAAAGGAGTTCGACAAGGATGTCCTATTTCACCCCTCCTGTTCATCATGACCTTAAAAACACTATTAATAAAAATAAGAGCAGATCCAAAGATAAAAGGGTTAACCGTTGGAAAAGAGATATATAAAGTTCAGGCTTTTGCAAATGATCTGACCTTTATAATGGAAGATCCGATAGCTACAGCACCAAGATTAATCCAGACAATAGAACAATATGGTAAGGTAGCAGGTCTGAAAATAAATAAAAATAAAACACAATTTATAACAAAAAACATGAATAAAGTACAAGAAAACAATTTAGAACGTATTTCTGGAATACAAATAGTTAAAAAAGTAAAGTATTTGGGAATATGGTTAACAGCCAAAACAATAACATTAAAAAATGATAATTATATAAAATTAATTAATGAAATTAAAAAAGATTTAGAAATATGGAACAACTTAAAAATATCTTTTCTGGGAAGAATTGCCACAATTAAGATGAATATCTTACCCAAGGTTTTATTTTTATTTCAAGTGATCCCAATAAATCCAGGGGCAATTTTTTTAAAAAATTTAACAAATGTGGTTAGAAAATTTCTATGGCAAGGCAAAAAGGCAAGAATTAAGATAAATATGTTAGAAGATATAAAAGAGAGGGGAGGTTTTGCCCTCCCAAATTGGAAATTATATTACCAGGCAGCCGCCTTAACATGGATTAAAAATTGGATAACCTTAGAGGATAAGAGAACATTAAAATTAGAAGGACATGACCTTATGCTTGGCTGGCATGCCTTCGTATGGTATGATAAAGATAAAAACCATTCTTATTTTAAAAGACATACACTAAGAAAATATTTATTTGATGTATGGAAAGATATAAAGAAAAACCACTTTTTAACAATTCCGGATTGGGTTGCCCCATTAGATGCAATAATACATCCAAACTCTATCAAGGATACAAGAATAATAAGATATAAAGACTTGTTAGACGATCAAATGAAATTAAAAACTAGAATTAAATTACAAGAAGAAGTGATACAAATCAATTGGTGGCACTATGCACAGATCAGATCTAGATACCAGAAAGACAGCATACTTTATATATTTAATAAAAATAAAAATTTATTAAGTAACTTAATTACTATAAATCAAAACAGAGTAATTGGGAAAATATACAAATATTTGATTGCTCACAAGAATATTGACTTAACTTTAAAAGACAGTATGATACTGTGATGTAGAAATATAGGCAAAGAAATAGACATAGACACATGGGAGAAAGTTTGGATGCACAACTGGAAAATGACAAAATCAGTTTCTTTAAAAGAAAATCAAATTAAAATGTTCTATAGATGGCATCTCCCACCAAGTAGAATAGCAAAAATGTTTCCCAAGACATCACCTTTGTGTTGGAAATGTAAGAAAGAAATAGGATCCTACTACCACCAATGGTGGACATGTAACAAAGCTAAAATGTACTGGAGAATGATAGAGAAAATGACAAAAGAGATAGTAAAGCAAAACATAGAAATTACCCCGGAGTTCTGCTTACTAGGAATTACAGTACTAACCAAAATTACAAAAAAGAAATTTTGTATTTAATTATACATATTTTCACAGCGGCAAGGATTATTTACGCGCAAACCTGGAAAGGGGAAAATATCCCCAAAGAAGAGGAAGTTTTTACAAAAATATTAGATTGCGCGGAAATGGATATGATGACAAGACACTTAAACGATCAAGAAGAAACGAAATTTTATGAAACATGGAACAAAGTTTATGTATGGATAGATAAGAAAAAAAAATAACAGAAAATTAAAAATAGATATAGATGTTTTGGTTTAAATTTTCCTTTTTCTTTATAAGAATAATACTAGAATTAGTTTATATACATAAAATTGATAAGACTGTTTGGTTTTATACTATTACAACTATTTTTCTTTTTTTATAATATCAATTTTTCCTTATTAGATATTTTTGCATTAGTAGTATTGAATTATGTATTTAACTATGTATTCCTTTTTCTGTATCTGCATTTATACTTTTGAGAAAAGCGGGGAAGATACATCCCCACACTTTATGTTGAATGTTTGTAAGTCTGTGTGTTAATTTTAAGAAAATTAATAAAAAAATATTGGGGAAAAAATAAAATTAAAATAAAGATGAACAAACATGTAATGTGGGTTCATAAATTAAAATCAGCCACAAAGTGCAAGTAATTAAATCTTAAAGATCAAATCTTAAATATAATAAGCCAAGATAGAAAACTATTACTTCCGACAACTTAAAAATAATGGCATTAATCATGCCAAAATTTGCACATTTGGTAGTGAGGTAGGGCATCTGCTTTTCATTTACCAAACCACACACTCACTGTTTGCCTATAGTTAAAAAACTTTTGTCTCAATGCAAAGTAGATAATATTCAACTGCAACTAAATATTACAAAAAATCCATAAGCAAGTGATGGTTATTTTCTACAGTTACTGTCTGGATATAATCAAATGGCCGTCAGTGCCACCCAACAGGAGGTTGTTAACACTTCTTTTCAAAAGATATCATGCAATCATGTTCTTTTTTTTTTCTTTGCAGAATTCAGTAAAACACAGACATGAAGACATTGACTGCCTTTAGAATTCTATGAATGAAGTAATGTGATTCCACATTATTAAAAAGCCGTTTCTGGACGCACCCGTTTTAACTGGTACATAATATCTTCTGCAACATTTGGAATCTTACTCCAATCTGACATTTATCTTCTTCTGCAGATTGTACATAATGTGTGTTTGAGATGTAAGAGATCAAGCACCTTGTACTTGTCAATATTTTAATTAGCTTTTTATATACACAGGGATAATTATCAATCAATCAATCAGATTCTAGAATGGTACCACCATCTTTGATCTTCTCTGACAATCTAAACCAACACTGAAGCTGTCATAATACTATTACAGTTTTTTTATGATAATGTAGCAACTGAATACAATGCAAGCTATGGATCAGAGGAGACAGGTGTCAAATATAAGATCATTATGTTTGCTATACATGTAATAACGAAGAATTTTAATTGAGATTTGGGGGAAAGCATTTTGAAATTCCCTAATATTTCCCTGACATTTCCCTGTAACTTGCGATCTAGTTAAAGCATGGTCATAAATGACATTATACCAAACGGCTGAGCCGTGGAGAAATATCGGTAGCTAAGGAGGCAAGTTGCTACCACAGTTATGCTTATTTTTGGTTGACTCTGCCAGGCAGCACGATCCATTTTTTAAAAAACATGATTGTTCTCTGACTTTTAAATATTTTAATACAATTTGGTCCTCTGATTTATACCGGGGTTTTTTTCATAAATTCCCTGATAATTCCCTGATATTTCCCGAACCGCTGATTTCTCTGATAATTACCTGATTTCCCTGTTTTGCTGGACACCCTGTCACACAGACCAGATTTTACACTGTGTTTATGCACCTATCAAGTATCAAATAAATATAAGGGATATTTAAGAGAGAAAACAAGTAGCCATTTTTGCCTTCTAGTCTCTAGTCTAGATAAAATAGCACATTCCTCTCTAGCTAATGATCTCACTTCCTGTTCAGACTGAATGCCAAGAAAAGCAATTGTTTTAATATTTTAGTAACATCTTATTTCTTCTTTGTTTTTGTTTTTTAAAGTATAATGGATGGGACCACTGTACTATTGGAGGAACAAATACTATGAAATTTGAATTAACACTGATAAGGAAGACTTTGAGGCTGAAAGAAACTCCTGTGGTAGAAGGTGACACACGTGAACTAAAAAAAAAAATTGTGATGAAATAATAGTATGCTTGATATGGATGAACAGTGTTCTACAGCTAGAGGAGAATCGTTATCACATGCCAAATATTTCTTAGCCAAACATGCATCAAACATAATTCTTGCATTTGTGAAACTATTTTCTGACAAGCAGCAACAAAAGTCTAAAATTGCAGCCCTGGTGTTCTCATGCCACTATATCTGGATCAGTATCAACATACATAAAAATGTTTTCTATTTTATGTTAACAAACTTTGAGGAAGACATGAAAAAAGGCCAAAAGTAAACAGAATAAATATGACTTCTTAGCAAATAAATAAACTATCCTGACTCAAATAATAGCACAGAAGAATGTACGTCCACAATCACTTATGGTTTAGTAGAGTCTGCATGTCTCTGTGAACACTATTATAACTTGACATTTGAAATTTTGTTGGACTGCTATGCCTTTTTTTATAACTTATTTTATACGCTAGAAATTTTCTTGGAAACTACCTTTGATAATGCAGCCTAAGTGAACAAACCTAACACTCCATTTACATTTTACACTAAAAGCTTACAGCTGTGAAATAATTCAGATTTGATTCTTAAAAATGTGCTTTGTTTGGATCGTGCAGGCTCATGAACATAGATAGCACTTGTCAGAAATTCTTTAAAGCAGCTTTATCTTTTAACGAATTCCTATAAAATACAATTATAACATGATTAACAAGTGCCTTTTATTCTATGAATTTCAATTCTTCAATTCTTAATGTGAAATGTCCAAGTTTTTAAATATCAATGAAAATATGGGTTTAAGACATTCTCAAAACAAACAATAAAAAATCACACAAACATAGACACAAAAAGAGAAATATAGTTTCATAGAAGCCTTTAGCAATTTAAAAAATCCAGAAAATTGATTACTCGGGTCACTAAATTAATCTGTTGCATTCTTTAGCATTTTTCTAAACAACAATTTTAAATCATATTTAGCTATAGTAAAATATATATTAACTTAACTTCGTAGAATCTCTCTTGTGATTCCCCCCCCATTTAAAAAAAATAGAGATTTCAATAACCACCATCATGCCAATGCTTTATTTTATTTTAAATAATCAGACAATTAGATACAGGTTTTGTAGTTCTTTTCCATTTTTTATATGCAGGCAACCAAATATTTTAAATATTTATTGAATTTATTACATGGAATTAGAATCTTATCATGTATGAAAACTTAAACAGCATTGTAAAACAGGTTTTAGCTCTGGTTTCATTGGAAAAAAACAGATAGTAAATTGTTCCATTGTTGAACTACACAAGACTTAACACTGTTCAGATTTGGCTGGCTGGTAGATATTTTTACATAATTATTTGGGAATGGAAAGGGGAAAGAGAAGAAATTTACTAAAATAATACTTCAAATTTAGAAATAACTTGAAAGAAAATGCTTCTTCTTCATTGTTTGTACCTCTTTTTATACCGAAATCAGCTTTAAACAATCAGAAAATTTAGAATACCAAACATTTATTACAGGTATCTAAAGACCATTTAATTTTAATGAACAATCAATAGTAACACACTAATAGGATTCATCATAAATAAGACCAACAAAGTTATTGAACTTAAACTCAAATGTCCAAATTTAGCATCACTTAAATTAAATTCACTCATCTTTTCCAATACATTCATCTACTCCTGTAGGTTTAGTGCCTATTCTCTATAGGATGAAAATTAGTTATTAAGAGTCAAGTACTGGATTCTGATGAATTCTACTTTCTAAATTTAGGATTATTTGGACCAATCTGATAACTCATTGAGTTGAATCACATACGTACTTCCAAACTTACTAGAACCAGTTTGAATTTTGGTAAGAATTTAAGAAAACTCCAGAGCTTTTCAGTACGACGGAAAGGAAGACACTATCTCCAAAAAGAAACAAAAATGAAGACCCCAAAAAAGACATTCAAAAGACCCTTGACAAAGCACAGGGTTCTAAGAGAAAGTGCTTGTAACTAAGAAACTCTTTTTAAGCAGTTGTACAAGTGTCCTTGAGGACAATTGTTCACATATTGAGAAGACACTCTTCCTCTGCATCAGTGCATTCTATGAAGGGCCCCTTTCAAATATTTTGCACAGCTCTAAAAACAGCATTTGCCTGGAAAGAGATAAAAGAGAAGTAAAATGGTTTAAAGGTCCACAGGAAGTGGTTCATCGGAGGTCCTCCAATCACAGCTCTTGGGGGATTCTTATTCTAATAAAGTCATGGGGACTTTCCTTTCTTTTTAAAAATAAATTGAAAGGAGCAGAAACTCTAAAACACCTACACTTGACCTTCTATAATTAGACAGGTCCTCTTATAGCAACTGCACTTTGCATAGACATTATGTAGGCCAGTGGAGGAAAAACCTTCTGCATCTATCAATGTGAAACTTAGTAGGTTTAAACTCTAAAGAAGAGATCAAATAGTCTTATCAATTTCATCAAATTATATCAAAAAGTAACAGGAAATTTTATTTACAGAAAATCAAAATTAAAGGATTATTTCCAAATGAGGGGTGCTTGGTGCTCTCTGTGTGCTTGGGTTTTCTTAGTAGTAGTAGTAGTAGTAGTAGTAGTAGTAGTAGTAGTAGTAGTAGTAGTAGTAATAGTAGTAATAGTAGTTGTAGGAGTAGTAGTAACAACAACAACAACAACAACAATTACAACAACAACAATTACAACAGCAGCAGCAACAATAATAACAGAGTTGAAAGGGACCCTCCAACCTTCTGCTTAGGCAGAAAACCCTACACTACTTCAGACAAATGGTTATCCAACATCTTCTTAAAAACTTCCAGTGTTGGGGCATTCACAACTTCTGAAGGAAAGCTGTTCAACTGATTAATTGGAGAACTGTTTTCTCCTTGAAGACATTTCATTAGTCAAACTAGGTAATGTCATCATCTGCAAGAAAACAACCAAGCTCAGAAAGCACTAACGACCTCTCGTTTCAACCCTGAGCTGCAAATATTGTCCTTTATTGGCCTGTCCAAAATCTATCTATCTATCTATCTATCTATCTATCTATCTATCTATCTATCCATCCATCCATCCATCCATCCATTTATTAAATTTGTATGCCGCCCTCTCCGCCATGTTGTTCAAGGGGTGTCAAAAAGCTTTTATTTCTTCAATTTCAATCAGCATTTAGTCCTCTGAAAGAGTTTAATTTGATTAATTTTCAGGAAAAATTCTGAAATAATGTATTGTATTTGAAGCACACCTTTCATTTACTTGTTTATATAAAAGCAGTTCCCAACCAATTAAAATACCATATTAAGTATTAATCATAGACAAAAGTGACTTAAGAAAACAAAAAATCCCATTAATTTATAAAAGAAATGTGAAGGTGAAACTGAGTACACTCTTACTTTAACTTATTTTTGCTGTGCAGCCATATGAAAGTTGCAAATGCAACTTCACCATCATAAAACTGCAAATAGTGGTTAAACGAGGCAATTACTAAATATATAACTTGCCACCATACATACAACTTTCATACAAGAAAGGACTAAGTATTGGATCTTTAATCAATGTTGGTAACTGTAAGCATATCACACATTTCAGAAGAAACAACATTGCAAAAGGAAAGGGGTCACTACTTAATACAGGTGGTATTCAACTTACAATGGTTCATTTAGTAGCCAAAGTTACAAAAGTATTGAAAAAAGTGAGTTATGACCATTTTTAACACTTATGACAGTTTCAGCATTCCCGTAGTCACATGATCAAAATTTGGATGTTTGGCAATTGTTCATGCCCTGTTGCATAACTCAGGGGTTACCTTTTGCAACCTTCTGGCAGGCAAAGTCAATGGGAAAATCAGATTCACTTAACAACCTTTACTAACTTAACAATTACAATGATTCACTTAGCATCTGTGGCAAGAAAGCTTGTAAAATGAGTCAAAAATCACTTAACAAATTCCTTGCTTACCAACCCAATTCTGGGCTCAAGTGTGGTCATAACTCAAGGAATTCCTATAATAGTTTATTATTAGACTGTTATTTATCTACTTTTAAATTTAATCCCTTCACAAAGGTAAATTAATTAGGAAGTATTCATCTTATTTTGGAAAGAGTTACATTTCCTCTAAAAATTCATATTTTACTTTTCAATCAATTGTTATCACTATGGAAACAGTTACCCTTGGTGGTTTTGAAAACTTTTTATTAGTTCAGCCTGATAGAGCAAATATGAGCTCCTTATGGAAAGAGATAATCTTGCAGCAACCCATGCATGCTCTGGTAATACCCAATTCGAATTACTGTGGTGTGTTATAAAATACTTTGTGAACTTATTCCTTCCGTATTCACTGGGTAGTCTGTTAGGTTTACTCTCCCCCACCCAACACATAGTCAAGCTCATCTAGTACTTCCCACAGTATTTTGATACTGCCAAGTATTTTTCTTTATCTGGAGTCTTTCCTCTGGTTTTGCTGTGCTTTTTCTTGTCACTATTTTTCATAATTCTTGTTCACATTCAATTTGTTATATTATTGTCAACACTGTAAAAATCTAGCAAAGACCAAATTTTCCTCAACTTTGTGAATTCCAAATAACTTTTACAACAGCTCTATTATTCCCACATTATGTGAAGACTGGAATACGAATGAAATAATATAAGCAATGTAATCTATTAAGGAGTGTGCAGAACCATTCAGTTATGAAGGACATGCATCGAGGAAATGTGGGATTCCAGCAGATATGAGTAATTATTCAGTCATACAAAACAGATACATTAAAGAGTATAAAATAGTGTTTACTTTAGAAATAGCACAGTCAAATTAAACAGTCTGATCATACACATTCAAATCAGTCAATATCTATCAATACAATAATAATATTGCAAGCCTGTCTTTGTCTTACAAATCAGACATACATTACAGCTTACAAATACATCAAAACCAACACAGAGCTTACTACATCAGTCACAGTAAATCAGCAGAAAGGAGAGAGAGCGAGAGGGAGGGAGAGAGCGAGAGAGAGAGTCGAATATTTGAAGAACATAGGCAAAATCATGCTTTCTGGCTCCTCTTATGGCAATTTGCAACACTACCTCTTAAAGCTATAGTACTTCAATACATACAAACATTCATTGTTTGTTTATATATTGCCAACCCAACTGTTTGTACATAGTACTAACATTATCTAAGTTATTTTGAGAACAAAACAATAAAAATGCAAAATCAGCTTAATGAATATTTTAAAAATTGCATTTTAAATTTATTTATTTATTTATTTATTATATTTGAATATGTATGTATAAATGGTAAGGTGCCAATACATTCAGAAATCAATTTTATTTATACTGGGGGGAAAAGCACAATTTTAAAAAATGAAGTCTGGAATCTTAGTTCATATGGCTACTTTGCTAGTGTCTTGTAAAATTTAAAATGTAAGTTTAAAATTCCACACATTTCTGGAAAACTAGAATAATGGGAAAAAAATCCATATTAAACACATGGTGAACATCTATCCACTTTCATGGTTTTGCTGATTGACATACTATACAGATAGACCTCAAGTTACAACAGTTTGCATAGCGACAGCACTTAAAACATACTGAGAAAAGTGACTTATGACAATTTCTCACACTTATGATGTTGCAGCACCACCATGGTCATGTGGTTAACATTCATATGGTTCACAACTGACTCACATTTATGAGTTGCAGTGTCCCAGGTCATGTGATCACCTTTTGCAACCTTCTGACAAAGAAATTCAATGGGAAGGCCAGATTCACTTTACAACCATGTTACTAATTTAACAACTGCTTCACTTAACAAATGTGGCAAGAAGAGTCATAAAATGAGGCAAAACTCACTTAGCAAATTTCTCAATTAGCAACATAAATTTTGGTTTCAATTGTGGTGGTAAGTTGAAGAAGCTTGTTCCACCAAGGACAAATTCACTCATTTTGTACAACTCCTACAAAAACATAACTCTTAAAAAGAAAATTTTCTACACAGGTTTCATAGTGTTTCCATCCCAAAATGCATTAAAAACATTGCAAATAATAATAATAATAATCCTGAAGAACTGCCTTAACAGAGTATTTATTTCCTCGGCAGCATCCATACATTTCCTGACAAATAGGCTCAAATTTTTCACTTCTAACTGAATCTATCATTATAACAATGAAGTTCACATACAACTAAAGTAAACAAAGCGTATGAAGCTGAAAAACTTTTATATCTTTATACCATTCCAGAATGAACTCTTTTAAGAAGTCGAATATTTGAAGAACATAGGCAAAATAAGATACAGTGGTACTTCTACTTAAGAACGCCTCTACTTAAGAACTTTTCTAGATAAGAACCGGGTGTTCAAGATTTTTTTACCTCTTCTTAAGAACCATTTTCTACTTAAGAACCCAAGCCCAGAAAAATTTCCCAGGAAATTTGAGAGCGTCACGAAGGCCCGGCCAGTTTCCTGCCATTCCCCCTTTAATCCTGGCCATCTGGGCTGCCAGAGGAGACTTTTGGTGGCGCTTAAGGAGGCTTTGGCAGTCCAGAGCAAATGAAGCATTTTCCTTTCTCTGGGCGCTTGGACAGGGAATAAATCTCTGCCAGCGCCCAGAGAAAAGAAACGCTCCCTTCGCTCTGGGCAGCTGAGGAGTCACCACAGCGAAGGAAAGGCGCCGGTTACAAAGTGAGCGGGGGAGAGGAGAGGGGAGCCCTTCAGCATGGGAAGGAAGAAGAGCAGGTAGCAGCAGCAGCAGTCAGTTTATGGGAGGCAGCCTCGCGCTGGGTATATTGGAGGTACGTTCTCCTCCTCGCCGCCTCCGAGTCCCTCTTTTTTTAAAAACCTTAAAGTTTTGAATGTTTTTGATTCCCCTCACCTCACCTTCTTCCTTGGGCAGCGACTCTCCTCCTCCTCTTCTTCCTCCTCCTCCTCCCACCCAAATTCCGAGCTTTTATTTCTTTCCTAATGGGTTTGAACGCATTATTTGCTTTTACATTGATTCCGATGGGAAAAATTGCTTCTACTTAAGAATGATTCTATTTAAGAACAATGTTCCCTCTAATTTTTTCCGGTGTGGGCGGAAAAGTATAGTGTCTGAGCGACAGTTCCTTTGGGACTGGGCGGCATAGAAGAATAAATAAATAAATAAATAAATAAATAAATAAATAAATAAATAAATAAATAAATAAATAAATTCTTTTTTTTTATTAAAATAAATTAATAATAAAACAAAACCAAAATCTATTTTATTACTATCTTCTCCTCTTTTTCCATCCCTGTCTCCTCCCCCCTTGTGTGTGTGTGTGTGTGTGTGTGTGTGAACTCTTGAACCATTTCCAATAACAGGTGAGCTATTGGAAATGGTTCAAGAGTTCACACACACACACACACACACACACACACACACAGAGCTGGGTTTTTTTTTTCTCTGTTATTATTTGGGTGCTTTTTACCACATGCTTTAAATCAAGAGTCATTTCTATCTCTTTCTCTCTCACCCTCTTGCTCTCTCTCTCTTTCTCTCTCTCCCTCTTTCTCTCACATACACCCCTTTCCAATTTAAGGGAACAGAGAAAGTTTATAAAGGTAATTGGGCAGCTGTGGGGGGAGAAGAAGAGAAGAGAAAAGACAAGGATGCAACAAAGACGGCGATGCAACTTTCCCAAACAAGTTTAAACACGATGGGCGAACGAGTCCAGGGCGCTGCCGAAGACGGGCAAAGGTGGCAGGAGAAACTGCCCCGCCAAGGTTTCCTTGAAACGTAGGGAGGACTAACGCGGGATTTTATTGCAGGCTGACTTGGGGACGGTCAAAATAGTGTGTGTGTGTGTGTGTGTTTGAATGGGAACTGAAGCAAAAAAAATAGCATTTTTCCTTTCTTGCCTTCCAACCGTCCTTCCTGCATCTATAAACACTATCTTCAAAACCAAACATTTTCAATCAATCAATCGTAAACTGGCACCCCTTTTCCATTCCATGTCTTCAGGCTGCCTTTTGCACTCCCCGCCTCTATCGTTCTCCCCCCCTTCCTGCTTTCTTCCTCCTCCTCTCTTCCTCTTCTTTCCCTCCCTCCATGTATCTCTTTCTACGTTCTACTTTCTTCCACTTTCTTTAAAAGGAGCATTTCGCTCACTTCTACGCCAAGGAAGAGGCTGAGGGGGAGGAGGGCGCGCCACAGCATCCTGTCTAGTCCAGCCATCTGACGGTCCCTTTCGGGTTCAGTAATCCACACACACACACACACCCAAAAAAACCCACGACCGAGCGAGCCTAACTAAGGCACCTCTCGGCCGATCGCCTCACCCTCTTCCCTCGGAATCCGAGACTCGCGCGTTGCCTTTTGTTTTCTCTCTCTCTATTGCTTTCTTTCTTTCTCACTCACTCTTTCATTCTATCTCTCTTGCTTTCTTTCTCTTCTCTCTCTTGCTATCTCTCTCTCCTCCCCCTTTCTCTCTCACTATCTTTCTCACTTTCTCTCTATCTTGCTGACGCTCTCACTCTCGTTCTCCGGAGGCTGGCGAAAGTGATTTACAATGTCGGGCGAGCGGGGCCGGCGCACGCTCTCCCCATCTCCCTGCCAACATTCAAAATAAGAAAACCCTTTGCTCTAACTTTTAATGTTCCGGGCGGGCGCACAGACAGGGAGATGGGGGAGAGCGCGCGCCAGCCCGCGCGCGCGCCAGCCTCCGGAGAACATCTGCCCCGCCTCTCTTGCAGCAGAGGAGAAAGAGAGGTGGAGCGTGCGAGCGTGTGTGCGTGTGAGCGGGCGGGTGGGCGGGCGGGCGGGCGGCAGCCGGCGCGCGTACCCGCCAGCCTCTGGAGAACGCCCGCTTCGCCTCTCTTGCAGCGGAGGAGAAAGAGAGGTGGAGCTTGCGAGCGTGCGGGCAGGCGGCAGGCGGCGCACGCACCCGCCAGCCTCCGGAGAACGCCCGCTTTGCCTCTCTTGCAGCGAAGGAGAAAGAGAGGTGAAGCATGCGAGCGGGCGTGCGAGCGGGCGGCAGTCGGCACGCGCACCCGCCAGCCTCCGGAGAACGCCCGCTTCGCCTCTCTTGCAGCGGAGGAGAAAGAGAGGTGGAGCGTGCGAGCATGTGTGTGTGCGAGCGGGCGGCAGCCGGCGCGCGCACCTGCCAGCCTCCGGAGAACGCACGCTTCGCCTCTCTTGCAGCGGAGGAGAAAGAGAGGCGAAGCGGGCGGGTGGAAGAGCGGGCGGGGAGCAGCCAGCGGGCGCGCAGGCAGGGAGATGGGAACTGCGCGACCGAGGAAAAGGTTGCGCGCGGGGGTATTTTGGAGTGCGCGCACGCTCACGTGCGCAGCTTACGGGGAACGGTGCTTAAGAACCTGGTCACAGAATGAATTAAGTTCTTAAGTAGAGGTACCACTGTCACTTGAATTGTCATTTTTTTCCCTTCAAATGAGAATTCTGGATTGATTTGCTCTGCCATTTATTTCTTTGCTTTCTTGACTATCTATGATATTTTCAGGAGTCTTCACTACTGCAGTGTCTCCATTGTCAGTTCTAAAATTGGTTGCTATACATGTTGTCATTAGTTTTGTTTTATTTATATTTAATCTTAATCTTATTTTTTCTCACTGTTCTTGAATTTTGTTACTAGAACAGAGTTGTAAAAACACTGGACTAAGATTAAAAACAAACGCAGAAAGTTTCCATCACTTTAGTACCATCAGTATCAAACCATGAAACAGGTTGCTGTACCTGTTCTCATTCGTTAATCTTAATCTTAGTTTCAGGGTTTTTTCCTGTGCTTTTTGACCTTGGTTACTGGAGTGCACAGATCATTTCAACTATCAGAATAGGATTATCAGCATATGATAGCTTATTGAGGTTTCTGGTCCAATTTTAAAACCATTTTTCTTTAATCTTTTTAATCAATTACTATCTGTCCAATGTGGTCCAATGGAACTTCCTCCTGACTTTTGGAAACTTCAGTTGTTTTTCCTTATCTGTTTTGATCTTAAATGTCTTTACAGATGTTTGTTTGTAATACTGTTTGTGGTCTCTATCCAAAAATTCTTTGCTAAGTTTCTTCTTGTATATTTTCATTGGCTTCAGCTTCTTTTTTTCTTCTTGGCAATTTTCAGTATCTGTTACCTGTTACCTGTTACAGTTAGCATTCTTCTGTGTCCTGCTCTTTGGCAGTCTCTTTTGATATTCATCCTTAATAATTTCTTTTGATTTCATCCCTCAGTTCTTGTGGTTCCATATGAATGAGCTCCGGGGCTTCAAAGTGATTCCTGATATTCTCCTTGAAAATGGTGAGTGTAAGCTCAAGATCATATTATGGACATTGGCTGGCTTTCTTCTTTTGTTTTTAGCGTGACTTGGAAGTTGCTCATAAACAGATTATGATCAACCAGCCCTTGGCTATGTCTTTGCGGTTGTAACTCAGTTTTTCCTCTTCCTTACGCCTCTTTAAACTGTGTGGATATCTGGTGCTGTCCATTTATATAGGGATTATTTTATAAATAGTGTAAATCATTGGAATTGGAGAAACTTTTAAGTCTGTCTCTTGCTTTGTTTTTCTTTACTTCACCATTTAGTCCAATTAGGTTTTCTTCCTTAACAATTCCAACTTTATCTGACTGTTGCCTTGCTTGTAGCTCTTCCATATTCCTTCTGTCCATTACATTGTTGTGCTTCTTCCACAAGAGGAAGCCTAGCAGTACTTGAGGGGAATGCATGATGATGTACCAGTTTAATGTGAGTTGCACCTCATTCTGTACTTACAAAGTACCAGATTTAGTACATGGCTTTCTCAGGAGGCTGGGAGGATGGGAAATAAGTCACAAACCTAGACAGGTTACTATACAAATCGGAAGAGGCGTTACTGATGTTGTGTAAGGCACCTTTGTGTATTTATTTTCTCAGCACAGTCACGGAGCTACATCACAAAAACTGCTCTCTTGAGTTCTGTCCTTTCTACCATAGTCTCTGCTTCACACAGAGACTATGCTAACGCTTTAGCAAATGCACAACTTAAAAAAAATGAGACTACAGCATGATCATCTCTGTGTCTATACAGGTAGCCCTCAACTTATGACCAAAATTGAACCCAAGTGAGGCATTTGTTAAATGAGTTTAGGACTTTTCTTGTCACAATTGTTAAGTGAATCACTGCAATTGTTAAGTTAATAACAGGATTATTAACTGAGCTGGCTTCCCTGTTAATTTCTGGTTGTTAGAAGATCCAAAAAGTGATCACAAGACTCTGGGACACATGTCATAACTGTAATAAATCTGAGTCAGTTGCCAAGCATTTTAATCACACTATCCTGGGATGCTACAATGGTCGTAACTGTGAAATATCATAATAAGTCACTTTTTTCAGCATCCTTGTAATTTTGAACAGTCACTAAATGAACCATTGAAGTCAAGGACTGTACATAACTATTTCATGTGCTTTAATTGTATGAAGGTGCTCTGAACATTCAGTGTTTACCACGCTAGTATGATCCATGCTTGGAAAGAAAGAGAAGATGGCCAGTGGCAATGGGT
This sequence comes from Erythrolamprus reginae, assembly GCF_031021105.1. Classification (NCBI taxonomy): domain Eukaryota; kingdom Metazoa; phylum Chordata; class Lepidosauria; order Squamata; family Dipsadidae; genus Erythrolamprus; species Erythrolamprus reginae. Next base: position 60,685,477 of record NC_091951.1, read on the forward strand.
AGCAATGAGAAGATTTGAAGATTAGATTTTGAGAAGACAGTGTTTTCCCTTTCATGCATCAAAGAAATAACACACACTTATATAAACCAAGCAACTGCACTTCCCTCCATTCTGCCTCCCATGTTCTCTCTAAAGACATTTACTCAAGTTGAGTCACCTATGTTTCATGGTTAGTCAAACTTGGAAATAGTACTTCGAAGTGGTCCCTTTTTTGCAAAATGGAAACTACTATAAATGTGGTTTCTCAATTTATTGTATAACAATCATTATTATTCATAATTACAGTTACACTGCCTTAGAACAAGGACAGAAACACCAGCCTGAAGATGACGAGTGAGACCTCGTCGAAACGTCGCCAGAAATTTCCAAATCCTACACGGGAAGAAAGCCGAATATACCAAGACCGTCATACCTGTACCCGTGAAAATCTACGAAAACATATATACAGTAGAACCCCGACTTACGAGACTAATTGGTTCCGGAAGGAGGCTCGTAAGTCGGAACGCTCGTATGACGAAACATTGTTTCCCATAGGAAACAATGTAAAGTCAATTAATCCGTGCAACAACAAAAAAAAACCGCTGCCGCCGAACGCGGAAGTTAGCGTTCAGAGACAGCTGCGAAGCGGCGCGCGTGTTTTAAAACGTGGCAGCCGGCCTGGGGGGCTCGGGGGCTTCCCCCCGAGCCCCCCAGGCCGGCTGTGACGTTTTAAAACACGCGCGCCGCTTTGCAGCTGTCTCCTGAAGCCGGAACGCTAACTTCCGCGTTCGGCTTCAGGAGACAGCTGCAAAGCGGCGCGCGTGTTTTAAAACGTGGCAGCCGGCCTGGGGGGCTTGCCAGCACCCCCCCGAGCCCCCCAGGCCGGCTGCAACCTTTTAAAACACGCGGGATACGAGCGCCAAGGAGCTGTCTCCTGAAGCCGAACGCGGAAGTTAGCTTTCGGCTTCAGGAGACAGCTCCTTGGCGCTCGTATCCCGAATGTGAGCTCGGGAGGCGAACAAAAATGTCGCTCCCCTCCCAGCTCTTATCTCGAGTAGCTCGTAGGTAGAGCTGCTCGTATGTCGAGGTTCCACTGTATATATACAGTGGTACCTCGGTACTCGAACGCTTCCTTTCTCATACATTTCGGATAACGAACAAAATTTTCGGCAAAAATTTGCTTCGGTATCTGAACAAAAATTCAGATACCGAACAGCCAGAGAAAATTTTGTTCATTATCCAAAATGTAATCCCGGTAGCTTCAGGGGGCTGAGGAGCTCTCTAAGAGCTCCAAGCTGCAGGAAAGGTGGAGGCTGCTGCAATCTTGGCAGCTTCTGGGGGCTCCTTTCCTCATTGCTTCCTTTTATTACCTGTAAGCAGCTTCAAAAACTTTCTCCTTCCCTGTGGCTGCAACAGCGGCGGCTTCCCTTCCAGTAGCAAGAGCGGCGGGAAGTCACGTAATGAAGGGAAGCTGCTGGAGCGGCAGCAACTGCTGAGATGGCTCCGGCAGCTTCCCTTCATCACGTGACGTTCCCAACGCTGTTGCTACTGGAAGGGAAGCCGGTGCTGTTGCAGCCACAGGGAAGGAGAAAGTTTTTGAAGCTGCTTACAGGTAATAAAAGGAAGCAATGAGGAAAAGAGCCCCCCAAAGCTGCCGGGATTGCAGCAGCCCCCACCTTTCCTGCGAATTTATTTATCCCATTGGAAATAAAGCGCGTTAACAGGGGCTGGGAACCAATTAAATCCATTTCCATTATTTCCTATGGGATAAATAAATTCGGTACTCAACCAAATCGGTTCTCGACCACACTTCTGGAACGAATTGTGGTCGAGTACCGAGGTACCACTGTATGTATGTATGTGTATGTGTGTGTGTGTGTGGGTGTGTGTGTGTGTATATATATGTGTGTGTGTGTGTGTGTGTGTGTTTTCGTAGATTTTCACGGGTATATGTATGTAGATTGTTCTGAGTTCGGGTTTTGCCCTGTGCCCATATTTACAGCAACACGAAGCTTAAAACTTCAGCCTGATGATGGTGAATGTGATTTCACTGAAACGTCGCATAGACATGCAAAATATTACACAGGGCAAAACCCGAACTCAGAACAATCTACATATATGTATGTATGTATGTATGTAGATTGTTCTGAGTTCGGGTTTTGCCCCGTGTAATATTTTGAGTGTCTATGCGACGTTTCGGTGAAATCACATTCCCCATCATCAGGCTGAAGTTTTAAGCTTCGTGTTGTTGTAAATATGAAATATTTCATATTTACAGCAACACGAAGCTTAAAACTTCAGCCTGATGATGGTGAATGTGATTTCACCGAAATGTCGCATAGACACTCAAAATATTACACGGGGCAAAACCCGAACTCAGAACAATCTACATACATATACCCGTGAAAATCTACGAATATATATATGTGTGTGTGTGTGTGTGTGTGTGTGTGTTTTCGTAGATTTTCACGGGTATATGTATGTAGATTGTTCTGAGTTCGGGTTTTACACGGGGCAAAACCCGAACTCAGAACAATCTACATTTATATATATATATAAATTTTGATATTTTCAAAATAAATATTTCATATTATAAATATTATATTTACAAGTGAATTCTAGCAAATATTATATGATATATAAATGATTGGCCCCTGTAGAAAGTACAGTATAATACAATAATGTACAGAACAGTACATGTATAATTCAAACCAACATATAATAATGTAACATAAGGAGGCAACATGGGACCCAGATGGACATATCCTTGTTTGTCTATCAAGTTCCTTGTTTGCCTGCCTTTTTGTTCACTTATTTGAACAAACTGAAGAAAAGGTATGGTAAAAAATTTATTATATACCTATAAGATAGTAAGTAGTAACTTCACCAGATTTTATTTTGGCAAAAATATTTTTATTTCCCTGACCACAGAAAACCTTTTGTAGGAAATATCCAGTATTCTCACTGATTTCCAAAGATGGCCTCTCCTGTCATATAGTCTAAATCCATTCACATTTCAGATTATATTAAAATCCAATGTAAAGCAAAACAACAACGGTGCTTACTTTTAGATAGTGTCTCCTAAAGCAAATATTTCTGCATATACTAAGATGGAAAAACTATAGGTTTCTTTAAACAGTGCCAATACCATTATCAAGTCAAAGATATTAATCGTTAACTATTCAAGAGGAGCACCTATACACAAACAGATTTTTAAAAGTATTCCAAAATCAGAGAAAAACAGGAATACTCTAACCATCATTAGCTTCACTCTGGTTCTCATCAAGAACTTTTGAAAATAGTTGTGAATCACAGGAAGCAACATATTGTACAAGATTAACCTGGAATCTTAAGTCTCCTTCATTTCAATCAAAGTTACTTTGAATCAAATGTTCCGTGAATTTCAGCCTTAGGCGATTCTCCTGTGTAAATTTGCTTGAAATGAGTGAGTGATATTTCTTTCAGGAGTACAACCCAATCATCCTACTCACTGCTTCTTCTAGCGGAAAAGACTCTGCCATCACTCATAACAAACTTAACAAACTTGCTTACCAGCCAAGCCTATGACAAAGTCTACATGTAACATAAAGCAAACATAACAACAAAACTTTTATAATGTTTTATAAGGATTGAATTGCAAGACAACTACTCTTAACATTAAGAAGCAATTTTCACTGAAAACAGTAGTCATTTTTGCATAAACAGCATTCCACTGCATAAATAGGATTTTAACACAGTTGTAGGATAACAGAGTTGTAGGATAGCCTGATAATTTTTATTTTTATCATTTTGACACTGTCAGGCTCATTTTATTCCTAGACAGGAATGTCAAGAAATGTAAACATTGTAGATATCTGTGTAATGAGGTGCTTTTATGGAAAAACAGACCAGCAAGGTAAAAATGCTATAAAAACCAAGTAAGGAAAAAATATGGATTTTTATTTCTTTATTTACCTTTTCAGAAATGTCTGTCAAGCAATCTTCAGGTTCAGCAGACCCCAAAAGTCACTCTTCTTACCCTGAGGACAAAATGGATACAACAATGAGTCTGACTGATCAGAAGTAGTGACAACACTAAATATATTTTCATTGGCACCATTAACAAGGACAAACGTAAACAAAATAACAAATGAACCCAACTGCATTTAATGGTGAATGATTTTCAGAGAGAGCTAATAAACGTTGACTGTCACAAGATAGACAGTTATCAGTACCAGCCGCTGAGCAGCTTTGTTCAGCAAACAAAACAGTCTTTGGGAGCAAAGAGAAACTCTGAAGATGAGACCCACTTTGTTCTTTAGCGCAAAGTTTCCTAATCTTGCTGGCTAGTCCTTTATTTTCACTTAAGAAATATATTACTCTGATTCCTTTGTTCTCACAGATACGGCTTCATTTGGGTTCATCTCTTTGTATCCATGTACTGAGTTTAATTCTTTTTATCTTTTTATTCTTTTATTTTTATCATTACAGCGGTTCTTTTTGTTGTTGCTTTGGTTCACCCTTCCCCAGATGTTTTTTTAAATTATTTGTTTATTATAGCTATTGTTATTGCTTTGAGCTACACAACAAATTGATTATATCCCCATCCTTTTATGTAAAATGCTTATTTTCTCTTATATAAAAAGAATGTTTAAAAAAACACAGTGTTCTGCTATTTTCTAATTCCAGCAGGGTATAAGCTGGAAACTGTTTATTTGCCACAAAGATAAAACTAATAATAGTACCTTGACTTCATTCAGGATATTATAAAATGTCTTCTAAGTTATTTCATAGACAGTTCTAATGTCAAATACAATACAGTGAATGCAATAGACATTCTTATAAAAATGCAATTTTTATAAGAACAAGAAGGGTTAATTTAATTACTGTACAATTGTTTTAATTCAGAACACTTAAATATGAGCCATTCTATAAATTCATTGAAAATGTATTTTATATAGTATAAGCCCATGATGGCGAATCTCAGTACAGCCATATCTACTGGCAAGCAAGCCGTTATCCTAGCTCAGCTCCAGCATGCATGTGGGTGCCCGGCAGCTGATTTTTGGTTTGCACGGAGGCTCTGGGAGGGCATTTTTGGGGGCAGGGGAGGTCATTTTTGCTCTCCCCAAGCTCCAAGAAAGCCTCTGGAACATGGGAAGGGCAAAAAATGGGCCTACTGGGCCCCACTGAAGTCAAGAAATGGGGGGGGGGGCGCGGAGCTGCATGGGGAGCATTGAATATGGGTGTGGGCACATGTGCAATAGCATATGTGCACCCTATTTCAAGGGAAAAAAGGTTCACCATCACTGGTATAAGCTGACCGTTACTTTCCTGGTAGGATTTTCTTCCATGGCTTCCTCTGATAATACATGCATGTGATAATACCTGCATATTATCACTTTCTGCTTGATATATATATTTCGTATCCCAGTTTTTTATTACAGACCTTTGTTTGACCTTTTTTAATGGGATAAGACAAATAAAATATGCAACTGACCCATATTAAATGCATACATCTCTTGATAACCCTGTCTCCATTTTAGGAACACAGAAAGCTTCCCAATATTGGCTGCCCTCTCCTCCTTGTAAATTAGAAAACTTTGCCATTGTAGTTGTAAAATATGATGTGTTGTGTGGATTCAACCAATCAACAAATGATGATTACACTAATAAATGTGTTTGGAAATACAGTGATCCCTCGATTTGCGCGTTCTCGATTAGCGCGAAACGCTGCAACGCGGTTTTTCAAAAAATATTAATTAAAAAAATAAAATATTAAAAAATAAAAAATAAGTCCACGCTAGTTCTCTCTCTCTTTCTCTCCCTGTTGCCGGCGTGGTATATGAGAGAGAAAGAGAGAGGCAGAGGTCGGGCGCATTACCGGGAGGTGGAGGCAGCGTGGGGACGCTGGGTGCCGGGGACTCCGAGGAGGGGGTGGACGTCTGTTCCCTGAATGGAGACCGCCGGCCGCTCAATCGGGCCGGCAGGGAACAGAATGGAGCGTTCCGCGGCGGGGCTGGGGGAGCCGAGCCCAGCCCCGTGGCATTCGCTTTCCTCCCGCCGGCAGCCGACTGATCGTGGGCTCCTTCGCAACCTCGGAGAGCTTCCTGGTTTTCGTGAGCTTTCATGCCCAGGAAGCTCTCCGAGGTTGCGAAGGAGCCCAGGATCACTCGGCTGCGGGTGGCAGGAAAGCGAATGTCACGGGGCTGGGCTCGGCTCCCCCAGCCCCGCCGCGGAACGCTCCATTCTGTTCCCTGCCGGCCCGATTGAGCGGCCGGCGGTCTCCATTCAGGGAACAGAATGGAGCCTTCCGCGGCGGGGCTGGGGGAGCCGAGCCCAGCCCCGTGACATTCGCTTTCCTGCCACCCGCAGCCGAGTGATCCTGGGCTCCTTCGCAACCTCGGAGAGCTTCCTGGGCATGAAAGCTCACGAAAACCAGGAAGCTCTCTGAGGTTGCGAAGGAGCCCACGATCACTCGGCTGCAGGCGGGAGGAAGGCGAATGCCACGGGGCTGGGCTCGGTTCCATCCTCGGCTCCCCTCCTACCAGCCCCGCCGCGGAAGGCTCCATTCTGTTCCCTGAATGGAGACCGCCGGCCGCTCAATCGGGCCGGCAGGGAACAGAATGGAGCGTTCCGCGGCGGGGCTGGGGGAGCCGAGCCCAGCCCCGTGGCATTCGCTTTCCTCCCGCCGGCAGCCGACTGATCGTGGGCTCCTTCGCAACCTCGGAGAGCTTCCTGGTTTTCGTGAGCTTTCATGCCCTGGAAGCTCTCCGAGGTTGCGAAGGAGCCCACGATCAGTCTCGGCTGCGGGTGGGAGGAAGGCGAATCCCCCGTGGGCTCCGTTACATCTTCCGCTGCCAGCCAGGCCATGCTGGCGGCAGCGGAACAATCGCTGGCTGTCAACTTTTCTTTTTAAAACTGGGCAGGAGCTGACTTGCCTCCCCAGTGCTAAAAAGAAAAGTTGACAGCCAGCGCTGCGAAACCGCCGAAACCGGAAGGGGCGAGGTGGGGGAGAACGGGAGGCTCAGCATTCCGTCAGCCGCAGCGCTGGCTGTCAACTTTTCTTTTTAAAACTGGGCAGGAGCTGACTTGCCTCCCCAGTGCTAAAAAGAAAAGTTGACAGCCAGCGCTGCGACTGACGGAATGCTGAGCCTCCCGTTCTCCCCCACCTCGCCCCTTCCGGTTTCGGCGTTCGGCAACGGAGTCCGGCGCTGGGGCCATGCGGGGGCCGCTCATCCAGGGGGGCGTGGACTGGCAAGCGGCAAGCGGCAAGTGATCTGGCGGGAAGACCAAGGGAAGGTTCCTTCAGCCGCCCAACACCTGATCCGCTCCGCAGCGCGGCAGCAGCGAGGAGCCGAAGATGGGGTTTCCCCTTTGCCTTTACCCCATCTTCGGCTCCTCGCTGCTTCCGCGCTGCGGAGCAGATCAGCTGTTGGGCGGCTGAAGGAATCTTCCCTTGGTCTTCCCCGCCGCCCACACGCAAACTCCACCATCTGCGCATGTGCGGCCATGAAAAAAATGGCGCACATGCGCAGATGGTGGTTTTACTTCCGCATCCAGTATAACGCGGAAATCGGTTAGCGCGGGAGGTCTTGGAACGTAACCCCCGCGCTAACCGAGAGATCACTGTATATACAGGGGATACCGTATTTTTCGCTCCATAAGACGCAGTTTTTTCCTCCCAAAGTAGGATGAAAAATCAGCCGCGTCTTATGGAGCAAAGATGCAGGCAGGGAGGGGGGGAGGCGCTGGAGCAGAGGGGGGGGCGGCGATATCCAAGCCGCATTTGCCTTCCTCCACTGCCGCCAGGCTCCGCCCGGCTGTCATTTTTTAGAGAAGCGAGAAACGGAAGAAGAGCTGGATGCTGGTGGTGGCGGAGGAAGGCGAATGCGGCTTGGAAGCTGGGAGGGGGGGCGGAATATGGGAGGAGAGAAGCAGCCTCCACGCTTTCCTTTTGGAGGAAGAGCTAAGTGGCCAAAGACGTTCCGCCCCCCACCCAGCTTCCAAGCCGCATTCGCCTTCCTCCGCCGCCGCCAGCCGGAGCGAGCTGCTGGGCTGCACGTGGCGGGAGAAGCCCGGACAACGCCGGAGCGCTGGGCAGCACTACCGCCGCCGCTGCTGCCGCGGGGAGAGGCGGGCATGTGGGCTGGCGGCATTGGGCTTGGTGGAAAGTCCGGGGGCAGCTCCAGCGACTCCCCTCCCGTGGCTGCTGTTGAGGCGGCAGTGGCGTCTGCCTCCGGTGCGCGGCTCTCTCTCCATTCTTCTCTTTCCCCCTCTCGGGCTCCGAATGCGGCGGCGGGAAGAGGAAACGAGGCGCAAGGCAGCGGCGCATACGTCGCCGCGTCTGCAGGAACGGGTGGTGGGGCGCCGTTGTTGTCCTCACGGCGCAAAGCCACAGTCCCGGATCGCTTGCTTCCCTGGCCAGCAAGCCGGCTGCCTGGGAAAGCAGCGCATTTGAAAAACGTTTTCCCAGGCAGCGGGGAGGTCTCGAAGACCCAAAACCCAGCCAGTCGCTCGCAGCCAGTCGGCGGAGAGATGCGGCAGCCAAGGGGAAGCGACAACAGCTGCTGCCGTTCTCACTTCAGTTGTTTTGGGTAACCTTATTAACTTTCCCTTCCCGCACTCCTCATGGCTGGGCGCTCTTGGCTTTCCCGCTTCCCAAGCTTGGCCACCGCAGCCAAGCAGAGCCTGAACGAGAGAGTATCCAGGCTTCGGTCACCAGCAGCCCAGGCTTCGGTCACCAGCAGCCCAGCCCCCCACCTATTATGCCTCCTCTTCCCCCTCCCACAACGTATTTGGGAGATTAGCCCGTAAAGCTAACGCTCTCCGAGGAGAATGCAGCCTTCTCCTTTCTTTGGATTCTAAAATATTTAGAGCTATTTATTTGTTGTTGCTTGTTTGTATATTTTCCCAATTCCCCTAGGGCAGTGTTATTGTAATAAATATTTTAGCCTACTTTTTGGCTCAAAATATTTTTTTTCTATTTTCTATTTTCCTCCTCTAAAATCTAGGTGCGTCTTATCAGCAGGTGCGTCTTATAGAGCGAAAAATACGGTATATATTTATCCATCCATTTAGTAGTGTAATCATCATTTGCTGAATGATTGAGTCCATATAACACATTAATACATAAATCATATTGAAAATATTATACATATATAAATCATAGTGTGTGTGTGTGTGTGTGTGTGTGTGTGTGTGTGTGTGTAATTTCATGTCAATGTTGACATCTTGTAACTCTCTGGACAAATGTGCAGCAGCAGCCAAAAAAGCCAACTCAATCCTAAGCTGCATCAACAGAGGAATACGCTCCAAGACCAGGGAAGTACTAATACCACTCTACTATGCCCTGGTCAGACCCCACCTGGAGTACTGCATCCAATTTTGGTCACCTCACTACAAAAAAGACATCGAAACTCTGGAGAAGGTGCAAAAAAGAGCAACCAAAATGATTAGGGGACTCGAAACCAAGACTTACGAAGAGAGATTGAGAGAACTGGGCATGGACAGCCTAGAAAAAAGAAGGTCTAGAGGGGACATGATAGCAGTTTACAGATACTTGAGGGGTTGCCACGGTGAGGAGGGGGTCTCTTTATTCCCCAGGGCACCAGAGGGCCGGACGAGGAACAATGGTTGGAAGCTGACCAAGGAGAGATTCAACCTGGAAATAAGGAAGAACTTCCTGACGGTCAGAGCGATCAACCAATGGAACTGCCTGCCAGGGGAGGTGGTGAACTCCCCAACTCTGGACACCTTCAAGAGGAGATTGGACTTCCATTTGGCTGGGGTGCTGTAGGGTTTCCTGCTCAGGCAGGGGGTTGGACTCGATGACCTAACGGTCCCTTTCAACTCTATTAATAATTAAAAAAAATCATTGCTTGACAAGTTTTCATAACTGGTTTGCCACTGATTTCTTCTTCTTGCTCTGAGAAGAATTGTCCAAGGTCTCAATTGGCTTCATACCTAAAGTATGACTAGTTATCGTGTTCTTCTAATTTCTACCCCATTACCTAAACACATTGTGCTACATGTCTTCCTTGAGTAAGGATTGGTACCTGCATTGTTGGTCTTCTAGAAAATATCAGAGTTGCTTCAAGCAATGAATGGTTACTTAATACTGTTATAAGTGCTTAAGTTTTTATTGATCTTTATGTTTTAATATTGTAAACCACCAAGAGTGTGGAACCTGGTGGCATCTAAATACAACAAACAAAGAAACGAACAAACCAGATATTTACTAGATTAAGCTAATAAGCCAGTTAACCTGATGTAATTTAGCTCTTCAATCCAATATCACAGAGAGTAGAGGTAGATGACCATCCACAGAGCACTACAGAAGGACCTTTTGGTATTCTGAAAAGTGAAGTCATTGTGGATAGGGACGGAAGAAGAGTATGCTTTGCTTAAATTAGATATGCTTTAATAATTGGACAAGTTCATAATACGAAAGGAAGTAGAATTTCAAATCATTCAGCATTGCACATGAAAACTTAAGGCAAACCTCTTGATTTAAGCACAGAACATAATTGTTAGCACAATCCTTATATTGGGCACCAATTAATAATGGCTGCCTTTGGAATAGATTGTAGCTTTCATATATATTTTTACAAGTAGGGTCCTATATACTATAGTAATCTATAAATAGCACCATTTAGGTATGAGTAACTGTTGCCACATCAAACTTACTCAGAAACTGGAAAACTCAACATAGCTTGCAAAAACACCATTGCATCCTGGAAAACAACCCATTATTGAGGCAGCATGAAAAGGTATTAGAATAATAGTTTCCTTGGACTTATGGGTGGGAGAGAATTAGGGTCAAACAGCCCTGTTTCATGGTTATTCATAAAGAAGCTTTCCAACGTTTTCAGTATAAAATAAGAGAATGAACAAATGGAAAATAGAACATCAAAGCCAATGGTCATGGTGTTAAAAATCTAAAATAGTATTATAGACAAGACTGAACAACAAAAATTGTAACCATCATAGTATTACAATGCCCCTAAATCCTAATCCAAGCAAATAATTCAGAAGGATAGCTTCATCAATTGTTTCAATAGCTACTCAGACAAAAAAAAATCCTTCTTAATAAAAATGAATGATTAGCAATATCCAAATGTGTTTCTTCAAGACCTACCTATTGTTATTTAAATGGACAAAATATGCTAACATTATTTGAAAGCAACATTATATAAAGCAACATAATAGTTTATAAAAGTTTATAAAAGCGCATTGTATACTGAAAGGATAAATTTTAAATGAAAGGTACAAAGATAATAAAATTGGATTCTCCTAAATAAATTCAAAAGAAGCACGTTTAAGTAGAGTAATCTGCATGAAAAATTATTACAATACTGAAGAGTTTGCCCAATTATATCAGATTCTTCTCTCACTTAAATCAATGATAAAAGAAATGACTGGCTCCCTTCTTTGTTTTTGTCATTTTGAAAATGTGACTGTATTAGATGTTTACAGTAAAGAAAACAATGGCATTAAAATAATAAAAGTATATATTTAAAATATTTAATTATTTTATATAGAGTACAATAATAGTGTAATTCAGTGACATCAGTCCCTTTTTGATATTTAATTGTGCTCATTTCCTAGCAATCTATTTCAGATTGTATCCAAATTTAAACTGTAATCCTGAAAATTTTAATGAGAGGCAAATCCCATATGTCACACTTTTGTTTTACTTCCAAGTAAATATGAATACGTTACATTGTTCTTGTGCAAATCTGAAGTGATAGAAGAGAAGGATCAAATCATTTTATTTGAGAAATAATAACAGCTAAAAGAAACCTTAAATATAAATCTTGTTTATAGTGCAACCACACCGAACTACCCATAAAAGGCATTTTTCTCAGCAGTTTTTATTTTCTATAATTTAATATAATACATCAGAGCTCACCCTGGTGGAAGCCTAGAAGACCACAAGATATTCTCTAAAAGTTATCAACGATGCAATCAAGAGATATGCAGAACACCTATCTGACAGTTCTTTGGAAATCAAGTAACAAATCTTCCTCAACATTTCCTTCTCTTGTACGATCTAGTCCTTAATACCATCTTCAACCCCAATGCAATTGTGTTAGAATTATTCTATTAACCATTCTATTAAAATTAAAACAAGTTTTTAAAGCAATAGAAAAAAAAAAAAAGACTTCTAATTTACTCCATAAATTTACGGATTTAAATTGTATGAAATCAGCTTTCAGGTTTCAGGTTTCCAGTGTATATGATTTCTGATATAATAAATACATTTACTGACATATCCAGTATATTCTTTTCTTACGTTAAAAATTCTACTTTGTTCTCAAGTTTTGACACAATACATATTTTTATTGTTCTAACAATATGCCATAGCATGATTATTTTACTGCAGAAATCTGTACCATCCTCCCCACTTCCAGCCACTTTTAAATCCCAGTGAATTTAACAGTTCCACTGTTGATGTTAAGGAGGAGGAAGGATGTTACACAAGGAAGAACTTTCTAGTATTCCTGTCTTTCTGGCAAATTTGCTTCTGCTTCTAGGCTACCCATAACATAGAAGCCTAGATTTATTTTTTTCCAGAATTGGCATATTATTTCTCTTACCTTCCCGCAAAGCAATAACCTTGGCTGTGGTCATGTGAAACTATCTTTGAGGTATCCCTTTACTGCCTTTAAACACCGAAGCAATAAAAACAATATTTGCTCTTGTACCTTTGAAATGGTAACAAAAGCTTTGTTTTAGCATTTACCACAGTGTGCAATAAGAGTTAATAATCAAATCTGTCCCAACCCCCACAAATGTTAAACAAAAAGATAAAAGAAATGCAAATAGCTATTGTCATGGAAAGTTAAAGTACCTGTCTGTATTTTTAAGTGAAAACTATTATCTCTATCAATCAAAATTTAAGAATACAATAGCGCTAATCACATAAGGCGCTTTGACTGAGGTGCTTTTTCCTCATAAAGAGACTATAAAAGTAATACATTTACAATTAGATAAGCTATTTACAATGTTGCTATTTAAAAAAAAAACTTAGGAATCTCATTGTTAATAAAATGTTCCTGAGTTTGTGTGTTATTCTGCACTCAAAAAAGGAAGAAAAAAAAAACCTCCAGCAAGTCTTTACACATTTTAATAACCCTGATGCAATTTTATTCAGATCCTTATACTTGCAACATGTGGTAGAACAGCACTCTCTTCTGTTTGAGAAGAGTCACTCAGATGAAGGAAATAGTTAATTGGTAACCTAAACACTTATTCAAAAAGTAATATCTCTACGTTCACCAAACCTAGACTATATTGCCATTCAAGGTGCTAAAGATGAGCTATTTTTCATTTTGTCCTTAAAAACAACACTGGGAACACATAATCTTCCTTTGAATCTGGAATCTTAATTTCCAGGTAACGTATAAACGATGGCACGCTTCCTCTGAGACATTTCAGTTCCTTTCTTTAATATTTTCTGAAACAAATTACAGTTAGAAATGGACTGGTGACACAAATGGTAAAAAAAACCACGCTGCAGCAATTTTGGCTTGATTAAAAGCAACAGCAAGCAATCTTAAAATTGGCTTTTGTAAACAGTTAAAATTAGGATGCCATTATGCAAATTTTGCCCCTTCTGAAGAAGCAACAGCGATGTCATCTGCCTCCACCCCTGTTGTCCCTTGTATAAACACGTTTCCTAAGCTTTAGCTCTGTTACTGGCTTGAATCAGAGCTAACTTCACTAGTGTGCTATTAATATCAGAAAAAGAACATTACATACTGCAATTTTTTTTAAAAAAAATTAACCCTACTAAAAATTGAAGTCTAGCTGAGGATGCAAAAATGAGATTCCTTTTGTAATTTCCCACACAGAAGGGAGGGGAGAGGGAGGGAGAGAGGGGGGAAATAAACCTACAACTTATGTTGTATACTATTTTAAAGTTTTCAGGGAATAAAAAAAATTCATCCAAACAACTTACATATCAGGGGGGGGGGGGGAAAGCAAGCTAAATATGTTCTTTAACAGTTTCCAAAAAAGCCATGTTACACTTTGTTATTTTTTCTGTGCAAGGGAAGAACAGACTCTACACCGAAAAGCTAAGTCTGCTATCTCAACCAACTCTCTTCAAACTAAGGCTCTTTTTTAAAACTCGGATTAAGAAATAATGCTGAATAGTTTAGTTAAGAAGTGGACAAGAGGTGGCATTTCACAGGATACACTTACCCATTAATGAAGAAGCCTTTGAACTGTAGCAGTAATTCCCAATCAAGTGAGAAAAGTTGAGAATCCTGAAACACCATAGGCACACTTCTAACTATCCAGACTTTCTCCGTTTCAACATTGGCTGCAGTGTAAGGAAGAAGTGAAGGTATGTGGTCTAAACACAACAAAAGCCACTGCCTTACTCTAGATTAAATATGCAGGAAGAGGCCCCTTTGCATAAACACAAACACTCAGCAAATGAGTAACTGGCTCAAATCAGACGCCTGCTGTGCATTCTACCTGTCCCGATCTCTCACAAGCTGCACAGCTTGTTTAATAGAGGTGGCGGCTGAAAGATCACACAGCTACATGCAATCCTTTCCTAAAGAACAGCAATAACAACTAATAAATAGGAATAATATTAAGTACTAAATTGAGAGTTGCTTTTACAAAAGAAAATATTTCCTCACCCACACACCTTTCAAAGCGGTAGAAGACAAAGAGACAGACATGCAGAAAAGAACCTGTGGGTAGAAATACTTTCTCTAATTAAACCCCAAATCCATCAGAATTATAGGTTTTGATCTGCTAAGCAAGCTTACTTTAAAAGTAGATGCCTGTGATATTCTCAAAACTTTTTATTTTTTTGCACACAAATGTGTTGACAACTATACTGTTTATTTCCAAAAATGGACTTTGCAACTTACACCCTGAAATATGTGGAGGGGAAAAAATATCTCCCCCCCCCCTTCTTCTTTGGTAGCTGTTTCAAAATCAGCAAGTAACAATTTTAATGCTCAAGCTGTGTTCTTTCAAAATTATTTTTATTGCATAAAATGTTCCAGAATTGCATCCGTTTATATATATATATATATGTTGAAAATCCATTACTTTCTATTAAGCTGTTCTTCTTGGTGGAAGGTGGAAGAAAATGTGATACTTAAAAACAAACATATGACTCAGAATCTTTGGGACTTGCTCTGAAACAGGGTGGGCAAAATCCAGCCAAAGTTTAATTCTACTGATTCTACATTACATACGTATCCATTATGCTATTTATCCCCTTCCAGGTTAAACAACCTTATGCAAAGCGTAGAAAAGAAGCAACATATAGTAAACCAAATAAAGGACTCTAGTAAGAAAAAGAAATATCCAAGTCTACGTTATGTGAATACTGTGGACGAGGACTTTCTGCCCCTTTGCAACTATCCACAATTTTACACATTGGGCATTTCTTCCTTACTCTTCAGTTCTATGGAATAAATTCTGTCGTCTTCAATAGGAATTAATATGGAATAGAAACCAAATTTTAAGCACATATTAGTTGCCCTCTTGATACGAAAACTTCTCACCTGCTTAATTTTGATATGATAAATGTTGTATGTGTAGTTCCAAAGCAATTAAGCTTCATCCTTTATAATATGTAAAGAAAATTTGACATTTGATCAATAGGTTCAATATATAAGAATGATACTATTTTGAAAGGTTGGCAATTAGAAATTACTGAATCTACATTCTTCCCAAACAGGGGGAAAGATAAAAAATTACAGTATATTTTTTTCTCTCTGTGTGGCATGTTTCATGAAGTGAAGGGAGCAGTCTTCAGTTCTATGCTTGGAACAGCCCTGGGTAGAAGTCACACCAGTCCTTGAAAAATGACCTTCCAGAAGCTCAGTAAATACATCCCTTCTAGAGGACTCTTAGAAAATAATTCTTCACCATCCTTAAGTTTTTGTTACTCATATTGTTAGATGAAGATGAATTCCAGAAGTACTTATAGAAGACTATAAGTACTATAAGCACGAAGGAAACCCCACCACACTGTAATATCCAGCCAAGGGAACTGGTGGTGCAGCTGTTGACACAACCCAATGGTGAGCCTTTTACCATGAAGCCCCCACCAGCTTTGAAGACAGGCACCACCAAAAGTGAAAGAAAACTCTAAGCAACATCACAGCAAAATACTCAAACTTGTTACAATTATGCAAGATTATATGAGAACAATTAATCAGTGATATGGCTTGTTGCCAGAAGTTGTGATTGCTCCATCATTGGATGTTTTAAAGAAGAGATTGGATAGCCATTTGTCTGGAATTGTATAGGGCAGTGCTGGCACTCCTATGGCACGGGTGCCATAGGTGGCACGCGGAGCCATATTTGCTGGCATGCGGGCTGTTGCCCTAGCTCAGCTCCAACATGCATATGTGTGCCAGCCAGCTGATTTTTAGCTCACAAAGAGGTTCTGGGAGGGTGTTTCTGGCTTCCAGAGAGCCTCCAGGGGATGGGGGAGGATGCTTTTAACTTATCCTGGTTCCAGGGAAGCCTTTGGAGCCTGGGGAGGGCAAAACATGAGCATACTGGGCTCACCAGAAGTTGGGAAACAAGCCGTTTCTGGCCTCCAAGGGGCCTCAAGGGGCCCGAGGGAAGCTGTTTTCACCCTCCCCAGGCACTGAAATATGGGTGTGGGCACTTGCACATGTGCTATAGCGCACTCCCATGCTCTTTCGGCACCCGAGGGAATAAAGGTTCGCCATACTGGTATAGGATCTCCTGCCTGGGCAAGGGGTGGACTATAAGACTTCTAAAATTTCTTCCAACTATGTTATTTTATATTTTGTATGCCCAATGTTTACATTGTGGTGTATTCTACACTTCCAGGCTAAGAATGCAGAGCCATCTCTGTGTCAAGAGATAAAAATGCACACCAGTATGTGTCCTTCAACCCCGGAAATCTACCTATAAGCACATTGTGTTAGAGGAAGTACATTAAGATTGTGGTTTAAATCAATGTACTTTTTTTCTTTACTCTGGAGGTTTTGTTGCAAAGAGTCCAAATGATCTGCTGATGTACAATTTTAATACTGTTGATAGCAATAGCAACAATAATGTATAGAATTTATTATATGCTGGGAAAAAAATCAAGTAAATCATTCTGAGTAGGCAACATGGGGTTGACAACGGCATTTTTTTCAGGAGCATGTTCTTTTGATCTTCTTGTTACATTTTTAGGACAACAGAACACAAGGGTTATATCAAACTGTTTTTCTCCCTGAAGGAATAGCATCTGCCAGCCAAATAGATTCCCACACTCTGCTCCGTCACTCTGCATTATCTCCTAACCTGTTCTAGTTGAGAGATCATGATGGGGACAATGAGCAGAAAGGATAGAGAAGGAGAGCAGAGAAAATCCAATTGTATCAGCTGCTCACTTAGCCCACAACTTTACTATGACAGTATATTTAATAAGGACAAACAGTCTGGACATTAAAAAAAAAGTTAAGTCATATATTAACTATTATTTGTAAAATAATCATTGAATAAAAGGAAACTTGTTTCATGTAGTAGAAGGCTAGTGATCAATGGAAGTTCCGCTGATGAAAAAAACATGGGCGTATTTTTATACAGATGAGAGGTCCTTGGTGCTCTCTTCGCTTGGTTGTTTTCTTGCAGACATTTCATTACCCAAACTAGGTTATATCATCAGTGCTAGAAGGAAGTGGGATTTTCTCTCATAGTATATTGAGGCTTTTATACAGATATATTTTAATGTTTATTTTAGAGGCACTCTCGCTATTTCATGGATAGAAATTCCGTGAAGTACTAGGGGCCAGAACTGTTTGTGTACAAATATTCTGTCTTTCATTGTGCACTCATATATCCAGGGCTCTAGAAGATCCTTGTCTTCTAGTACATACTGTTCTGCCGGGCTCTCTGGTACACTCCTCCCAAAAATTCACAGGTACAAATTTCAGACACACACACGTTTGACAATTCAAAACAATGTTCTTTATAATGAAAATTCACTTAAACTAAGCCCTCTTTTGGTATAGCAAAGAGCACTGGTCTCCAAACAAACTGGTAATTTGTACAAGTCCCTCATCAGTTCTGTGATACTTAGCTTGCAGCTGTGAGGCAATTCACAGTCCTTCTTCTTTCACAAAGTGATACACACTTTGCTCTGGTTTAGTTTCCAAGCGGGGAAAAATCAGCACACACAGCAAGTCAGTCAGTAAAGCAGTCATGAAACACAAGAATCAGATAATCCTCCACAGTGGCCAAACCCACGGGCTGCTATTTATAGCAGCCTCACTAATTACCACAGCCCCACCCAACCACAGGTGGCCTCATTTTCTTTGATAATAATCTCTCAGTTGTTGTTGCCTATGCATCGCTTTCCGCATGCGTGGCTGTATCATTAACTTGTTTTGAATCCAAGGAGGAACTAGATAATTGATCTCCTTCTGAACTGTCTGCCACACTCTCCTCCTCCCTGTCACTCATGTCTTCTTGGTCAGAGGAGCCTTCATCAGCAGATTCCACTGGGGGCAAAACAGACCTGCAGCATGTGGATGTCTCCCCCACATCCACAGTCCTTGGGGCAGGAGCTGGGCCAGAGCTAACCACAACACATACCAAGAGAGGACATCATGAAAGGACTCCTGTCATTACTTTTTTTCCCCCAGTAGGAATACTCTAGTTATCCCAAAGGGAGAATCTTACCCTTGATAATGATCAGAGAATTTCTGCATGTCTTGGACTATATTGGACGAAATCTTGCAAGATTCACTGACCAGATGTGGTGGAGAATTCGGAAATATTATTTGGACCCGGCAATAATTGAAACTGTTCTTGCATTCAGAAGCTGGAATTTAAATTTCCTTGATAATTTAGGAAAAATAATATTTAAAAAAGCATATTTAAAAACCTTATGAAGAAGATTCCAGGAACACCTCTAATGTTCACTACTTTCGCACTGAACTAAGCTTTAAAATAAGGTGGCTGATAAGAAATCTAATCAGGCTGCAAATAAAATACAGAGCAAAATGTAATGAGTCTATCAGTATGTACAAGCTTTTTCTAAAATCCCTATGGAGGTTCTAATAACTGTTTTGGCAGTTCTAGCTGGTGGTGGGGTTTGTGTGGGAGGGAGGGTGGGAGGGAGAGGGGGAAAGAGAGAAGGGAGGAGACAGGGAGGGAGGGGAGGGGAAAGAGAGAGAGAGAGAACGCTAATGGAAATGTTAGAGAAATCCAATATTAATGTTCTATATCACACCAAACACAATGCAATTGAACTTATTACGCAATTATAGGTTGCTTCTAATTCCAGGGATAATAGATTTTAGAATAAAAATTAATACTTGAATAAGGAAAATGAAACAAATCACACCACATAAGTAGATATTGTATTTTGGATTTGTCCATCTCTTCTCCTTCCCGCAGGATTCTCTTTAGGTGTGTGGCGAGATATCTGGAGTAAGATCCAAAATACTATTTCCAGGAAAGCTCAACTGACTATATAGTTGTTAGGAAATAAAGCTCATTTAAAAAAAAAAAAAGGTTCAGAGTTGTGAGGGAAGAGAATGGGACCTCCAGAAAATAAACAGAATATATAGTTTCAAAGGCTACAGACACAGACATTTCATTGTTCGAGCCAATTATCAGTGGAAAATAATAACAACAGATGGATTCAGAGTCACTGACTTTTCATATGCACTTCATCTCTGCACAACAGATGATGAAATGTGAGAACTATCTCAGAAAGGCAAAACATCTTTCAGTAAAAGAACTCTATACTCCAGATGGGGACCTTCTAAAGCAGCTGATTATCCTCTTATAATGTTTTGAAGATAGTCTTACTATAACATTTCAAGAACTCATCAGATATGATGAGCACAATGGCATTATTGTTTAGGAGGAGGGGAAACTGATTTATGACTGAAAATAGTCACACATATTTCTAGAAGGTTAGCAATGTGCATTTCCTGTTTCCACATCAAGTGCTTTCAGCTTCAAATAAAGGCCTGATCCCATCCTTCATGAACTGGCATAAAATTAAAGCGGGGATTTTGCCAATGGAATAGGCCCAAAATTGGAACGTCTGCTTCTGGCAGAAGAATAATTCTCCTTCCAGCATATACAGATACACACTTTTGCTACTTGGGAAATTAAAACTATCAAAATATCTGTCTCAAGAAAGAATATTCATTTATTTTATTACAAAAAGGAGGGCTGAATTAACAGTTTCAGTACAGCACTGCTGTCTAGAAACATAGAAACATAGACGGCAGAAAAAGACCTCATGGTCCATCTAGTCTGCCCTTATACTATTTCCTGTATTTTATCTTACAATAGATATATGTTTATCCCAGGCATGTTTAAATTCAGTTACTGTGGATTTACCAACCACGTCTCCTGGAAGTTTGTTCCAAGGATCTACTACTCTTTCAGTGAAATAATATTTTCTCATGTTGCTTTTGATCTTTCCCCCAACTAACTTCAGATTGTGCCCCCTTGTCCTTGTGTTCACTTTCCTATTAAAAACACTTCCCTCCTGAACCTTATTTAACCCTTTAACATATTTAAATGTTTCGATCATGTCCCCCCCTTTTCCTTCTGTCCTCCAGACTATACAGATTGAGTTCATTAAGTCTTTCCTGATACGTTTTATGCTTAAGATCTTCCACCATTCTTGTAACCCGTCTTTGGACCCGTTCAATTTTGTCAATATCTTTTTGTAGGTGAGGTCTCCAGAACTGAACACAGTATTCCAAATGTGGTCTCACCAGCACTCTATATAGCGGGATCATAATCTCCCTCTTCCTGCTTGTTATACCTCTACAAGTTACCCAGGACCTTAAAACAAATATGCTCATTACGTAAGACATATACAAGTTCAAACAATAGATTCATGTACTTTTATAAAATGCCATCCTTAAATCTGTTGCAGGAACCACTCATAAACTATACAGTACTGGTGATTCTGCATCAATCCGAATAATCAGGATAAATAGACATGGCTTGTCCTTTCTTTCCAATGCCACACAGAAAGATACTTCTGAAACCTATAGAAATTTCAGCAACAATGAAATGTCACTAACTTTGCTAGTAAACATACTTGAAAATTACAAAAGAAGCTACCCAAATGATAGCCCAGGATAGATCATATTTTCTGTTGATAAATTCCCATCTAAAAAAAAAATGACGATAATAATGAGTTGGATTAAAATTATTTTAGCAACAGTAGTAGAAATGCCTTGCAAATTAAAAACTACACATGATTAATAATATCTATACAAAAGATTAATGGTGGTACACGCATTTTTTCTATGTTGACCTATGATTGGTAAGTGAGGTAAATCAAACTGACATGTAGTAAATCACACATATCAATTTTTCACTATTACTCATATATTCTAGCAAATGAAGCATAATATGCTTTCAGTGATAAGTAAGAGTAATATGCAAATTTTGATAGGTCAATTGATAAGCAAATCCACTAAGTATCAGTTAAATATTCAGTTACAAAAACAGCCCCCTCCCTATCCATCGCAGACCTCATTTAAAATCCACATATTTCAGTATTTTGGATAACATGAAAAACATTTATCTTACTTTCAATAATCTATATTAAGGTTTCCTTAATGTCTTCATCAATTACCCTTCAACTTTTTATTTAAAAATCAGCATTTGCTGGCTCATTTCAGATCAGGAGAACTTGTATAAGAATGTGTGCATAAACAAATATATAATAAAATATATTTTAGTGAGGAAATAAAGGAAAGACGCAGAAGAAAAGGAAAAGGACCAAAAACTATGAAACCTATATTGAGAAAATAAATTATTTTTTTAAACTCAGCATTAAACATTGACCACACGAAACAATATTTCTCAACCTTTCCATTATGGTGAAAGAGAACCAGTTCAAAATATTTTGAAAACAAAATTTTTACATATCCAAAGTTGTACATAGGGTGTGGCACTGCCTTTTTTGGGGAAAGGATAGGGTAAATTGTAGGGGGGGGGGGTATTGAAGTCTTGATCGTATTCTTAATTGAGATCAAGAATCTACCCACTTATTTTGAAATAAGCATGAGCAATACATAGTATGAATTTAGCAGACATATTCTATTTATTGTATTATCTATATATCTCTTTATTGTTGAATTTCAATCCCAGTGACTTCATAGACTACATGCAGTTTTCTTGGAAATAAGAAGAAAATCATTTGCCACTATCTTTTTCTGAAATGTGCTGATAAACTTCCAAATCTAACACTTGGGATTTTCTACTGGTTTCCTTTTCCATTATTATTTATTATTACTTAGATTTGTATGCCGCCCCTCTCCGAAGACTCAGGTTCAATCCTTATTAATTGAATTAGATTAGCCTGAGATGTATCAGCCTGTATGCCAACATTAATCTGATGGCTGAGATGTATCAGCCTGTATGCCAACATTAATCTGATGGCTTTCACTCATTTACCTGTTTATTAACAGGTATATTTATATTTAAGGATAGTCTTTGCTTAAAAATGATAATTTGGACTGGAATTTCTACCTTTAAGTGAAACAGTCATAAACTGATCATATGATCACATCACTTAGCAATAGCAATCTTGTCCACACATGCCAAGGCTGAGAAACACAGCTTTAGGAGTTTGATTCTAGAAGTGATGTTTTAATTAAGATCTACTGTAAATATATATTTGCTGTTCGATTGAGTGAAACAGTTTTATTGTTGAATTTATTTGTGTCATGTATGCCATCCAGAATCATATTGTTTGAGTTGAGAATCCTTATAAATCTTAAATAATTGAAATCAATCTATTTCTGCATCCTGCATGGCCATGAATTTTCTTCTTGTCGGATACCACCCAGGAATCTCTGGTTCCTCATTTTTCTCATAGTTCTTCAACTTAAATTTAAATATTAGATTATCCTAGAGGGCAACAAAGAGATTAAATACAGTAATTCCTTGTTGCCTTCTAGTGGGAATATGGTCAACCCATGGTTCTAAGGGATTTAAAGAAATTTCAATAATTTATATAGTACAAAAGGTAAATAAAAAGAAAACAAAATGTGAAGTGCATAAAGTAATCTAAGTGTTACCCATGGCATCTGGAG
Source organism: Erythrolamprus reginae (assembly GCF_031021105.1). NCBI lineage: Eukaryota > Metazoa > Chordata > Lepidosauria > Squamata > Dipsadidae > Erythrolamprus > Erythrolamprus reginae. Next base: position 60,708,528 of record NC_091951.1, read on the forward strand.
GAGAATTTTCACAGGTTGGTTTAGTTTAGAAAACTATCTATTATGGTCTTTGCAATGTCTCATATTGAAGTTGTATAGTAAGTAGTCAGCACATACCCATTCTGGGTACACGGAAAATCCAGGTTGTAGGGCAGCAAAATATATGCCATATCTTACTCTTCTTGCTCTGGGAAGGGTAAAAAAAATCATCTGTGGAGATGTGGCTTAAAATGTGTGAAACCACAAATATTGTACTTGTGGTAAAATAGTCATAGTAGCACTCCATATTTGCTGTATGCCTCAGACATTTTTCTAATTTTGTGTCATGGAATGGAACTAACACGATGAAATATTTACGTTATATTGCATTATATTTTCAAGAAAGAAATGTGGCAGAAGTATTTAGAGAAAACTAATAATCTGATACGCAACCCACCAAATCTTCCAAACATAAAACATTCAGACATTAACCAAATTAATTTTAGATTAAGTCAGAAGAAGAATTCAATCAGTTGGAACTCTTAAGTAAAGTATGAATTAGACTATAAATACTGTTCATATAGTGTCACTATGAATCTGAATATTTTCACAAGAATTTGAAATATGATGCTCTTCACCTTGTGCAATTAAGCAAAGTAACAATTTAACTACAATGTGTTGATATATTTGAAATTAATCATTTCATAGAATGCAGTGAGAGGCCAGGAAGTTTGGTTTGTGGAACCTCATCTGAGATTATCTAATTCATGCAAAAGAATTACAACAAAACTATTTTATAGCCAATCAGGGAAAAGTATTCCAGCTCCATCTGTGCCATTCTGTATACTATGTCATGTTTAATTTCTTCTTCTTTGCTTTTTAATCTGCTTTTACCAGCACATTATCCATCAACAAGACAGGATTATGGGAAATGTGATCCCCATGAGGACTTCTGCAACTAAAACAGAAGAAGGAGCAAAGTTGAGGATAGCCCTAAATCAGGGGTGAAATGTGAAATTTTCTCTTATCGGTTCTGTGGGTGTGGCTTATTTTGTGGGTGTGGCTTGTAGGTCAGGTGGGTATGGCTTCAGATTGGTGTGTTCATGTGGTCATGTGACTAGGTAGGCATAGCTAGGTTGTCATATGACTGGGGGGGGTGCGGCCAATTTAGCAATCCATTTTAACAAGTGAATAAAGGGTTGGACTGGATGACCTCTGAGGTCCTTTCCAGCCTTGCTCTGCTGTTTCAAAGCTTTGTCTAGTGCCAGCCATATTTGTGGTCCTCCCTCCCTCCCTCCATCCATCCATCTTTTTCTTTCTTTCCTTCTTTCTTTTCTGAAAAGCCTTCCCCCCCCAAAAAAAAAAATAAAATATTACTTATAAGAAAAGGCTCACAGAAAAACGAAGAAAAATAAAGCTGCTAACAAAGAACCTGCCTGAAGCTCATTCCACATTCCTGTCAGATAGAGAAAATGAGATAAATCAGCTAACCCAGAATGTAACTTCGTTTCTACAATTAAAATCCTCCTTCTGAGTAGCTTCCAAAGGCTTTTCAATTTAAAGCAGTGTTCTCCAATGTTCTCCAAACATTGCAACATTACGACTTATGGACTTTAACTCCCAGAATTCCACAGCCAACCATGTGTCTCAGTTTGGAGACTCCCGATTTAAAGCAACAGCATTTGTTTTTCTTCTTTGCCAAGTTTTTTAAAAACCCAGGAAGTTATTATGACGGAAAGGATGGGCAGAGCCTTGCACTGCCATCACTACCAGTTCTCTGAACCAGCCACCAGAACCACTACCTACTTGCCCTAACCAGGGCGGACTGGGATGATTTCACCCCTGCCCTAAACTCATATCTTTTTGATATATGGTGATCAGGGGTGAAATTTAGCAGGTTCTGACAGGTTCTGGAGAACAAGTAGCAGAAATTTTGAATAGTTTGGCGAACCGACAAATACCACCTCTGGCTGGCCCCAGAGTGGGATGGGAATGGAGATTTTGCAATATCTTTCCCCCAGGAGTGGGGGAATGAGGATTTTGTAGTATCCTTCCCCGGACACACCCACCAAACGATGCCCACGGAACTGGTAGTGGAAAAAAAAAAGAATTTTAACCCTGGTGGTAATCATATTGTTTAGTATATTACTGAATCAAAAATTATCACCAACTTAATGAAAAAGACAAGCAGGAAAATAAAAAGGTTGTGTAAAAGAGCAAGATTATAATACGAAAGAAGCAGGGGACTTTAATCCAATATAGAAAAGTAATGCATTGGTTTAGAAGTTGAGGTCTTTCACCCAAAAAATTATATACCACCAGCATCTTTATGCTGAAATAGGTGCAAACATTTAGATTAATTACAATAATCTCCTACAACAGAAATGTTTCAATAGCTACAGAATAAAATTAAATAATTATTAATGTTACTCATAGTGAAAACAACTATTCTTAACATATTATAATTGTTTCTATATTCTAAATATTCCGAAAAGGATGCTCTTTACTCTTTACTGATGAGATATGTGCTAAATAAATTTAATAAATAAATAATAATAATACACCTGCTCAGAATTATGAAGCTCTATGGAAAAAACCAAAATAATACTGAAAAGTATGAAATGTATCTTCCAAACGAATTGTTGTACTGTACAGTTCAGTGTCCATTTCAAATTCACCTATATATAAATGTGTTTAGTGTTTTACTATACAGTATTGTTAAAATGTTCTTAATTATATAGCAGTTTCAGTGTAGGTGCTTAACCATTTCCAGTTCTTCCCATCTATGCAACTTCTGTTTTCTCTCTCTCTCAAAACTTTCAGAAGATGGCATTTTGCATTATGTGATCAAAACTGTTAAAGTTTTAGGTTTGTATACTTTTATCCCAGCTTTTCCGTTCCTGGTTCAGTCATGAAACTGAAACCAGAAATGTTAGTTTGAGTTTGAAAGTAGCTAGAATTGAACTAGGAACAGAGGTGGGTTCCTTCTGGTTCAGAGTAGTTCACCCAAACCTGTAGCAAGTCGCTAGTGACATCATTATGACATCACGGAACCACTTCTGTCAGTGCCATCCATGGATGTCGCCATCTTTTTGGAGGAATATTTTTCCCAGTTTTTTTTAAATTCTGCACATGTGCAGAAGCCAAGTTTCTGGCACTGCGCATGTTTCACCATCTTGTTTTCGGCTTTGGGGGGGTTTCAGCACTGGGCATGTACATCTATGAGGTGTAGCCACATGACGCGGGAGGAAGCAAACCGGCAGTGAAATAAGTTAGAACCCATTCTTGACTAGGAACTATTTTAGTTTCTGATCATATAACATCTAAATTATCAAAGTAACTTGGGTATTAACAAATGTAGCTTAGGAAAGATAGCAGTATAAAGAATAACTGCAGTATGATCTTAAATGGGAAATCATACATTCCTCAGTTAGGAATTGTTCTTCCTCAGTAAGGCAGTGTCAGCTCAAGTAATTTTTGGATATACTAATATCACGCAAAAAACCCTACATAAAACTTAATGTTGCATCAGGCCTACCTGAATTACATTTTAAAAAGAAAATTAAAATAAATATGGCTAAAACTTTGCTTCTACCAGCAGATCATCTGCTAAATAGAGAAACAGGAATAGTTCACGTTTTCTACCCCTCCTATAGCCTCATTTGCCTACCAAAATTTGCTGTAGGAAGCACCTGCATATGTTTATGTGTCAACTACAGAGAATAGAGGGGAATAATCATATTTCCTCTTTCTCTTGTGCTAGCACAATCCTCTGGTGAAGCTTGGTTTCGTTTTTAAATGGGAAGACACCTTTGTTTCATGGATGACTACTTAGGATACAAAGCATTGTGCAATTAGTAAACCTATAAAAACAGCTAAGTGTCACATTGGAATAATTACAAGTTGCTAAGCAGCCTATAATGAGCAATTACTACATGAACAGAAAAGGCACTGTGGTTGCTATTTTTGATCACTAATTTCAACCAGAGGGGTGGTGCCTGCAACTGAAAAGCTTGAAGCTTGCCTAGAACAAGGTTGATATGTCCCTTCTTTTAGCAGGGTTTAGTCTGCTTAGTGCAACATGTGATCACATGTGGATTTACCATATGTAACATGAGTAGGTACAGATTAACAAATTTGGAAGGGACCTTGTAGGTCATCTAGTCCAATCTCCCGCCCAAGCAGGAGACTTTACACCATTTCTGACAAATGAAAGTCCAATCTATTCTTGAAAACCTCCAGGAATGAAGCTCTCACAACTTCCAAAGGCAAGCTGTTTCATTGATTGATTGTTCTCACTGTATTTAGCCTCAATCCCAGCATTCTTACTGTGAATAACTGTAACCAGTGATTGAATAGAGTGGGGTTTTTAGTGTCACAATGATCTTATTGAATGAATAGAAAATTATTCAGATCCTTTTCCTTAGTACAAGAATTTGTAACACTGAGAAGGGAAGATGTTTCCTGGAGCTTTGAAGTACATCATGATCATAATAGGGATAGGGTGGCATAGTGGAAAGCAGGGGAAGCAAACCATTGGATACTTCAGTTTTTCATTTATAAGTGTTTCAGATTTCTTTCAATTAAATGGTAGCATATACTTCCAGAAGGATATTTGGTGTCTTTACTACTTTTTATCTGTCTGTCTGTCTGTCTATCTAAATATCTATCTATCTATCCATCCATCCATCCATCCATCCATCCATCCATCCATCCATCCATTTATCAAAGCGAAAACCACCCACACATTAATCACGAAATCTCCAGAACCGTAAAGCCTACAAACTTGAAATTTGCCACGTATGTTCCTCTCGGTTTCTAGGTGCTCAGTAAGAAAGCATTTTCCAAAATGACCATGGGAGCATGAGTATTTTTCATATTATTATTAACCCGCTCTGATGCTAAGAAGTTCTACTCCCCCTTTCCCACCTGAAAAGAAATCTGATCCAAATGTAAAACGTAAACAGAGGAGTTTCAGTTTCACTTTTGCTTTTGCTTTTGCAGCAGCAAACAAAATAGTTGAGCTAAGCCATGCAGAGACTCCTTCTTATCTCCTTCTTGCTCATACAACAAATACTTTTTGAGTTTCCAAACATCCCTCAACTCTCTCACACATTAACAGGATGCTAGTAGGCAGAGACAGATCCCCTCCATCAATTTTCCTCCTCAGTTCAGACCAATCTGTTCCTTATATTGTAATACCAATTAAAAAGAAAAGAGGCAAAAAACCAGCAGGAGACAATTTACAGATTGCAATTAGAAAAACCAAGTAAGGGAATCTGCCTGTTTCTCCTGTGGCCAGTTCTATGTGGCATGCTCCAGAGTCAGTTCACCTGTCAGCCTGGTCATCCTCCAGCCAGCCAGAAAACCAGGAATGTTGTTTACAGGGAGGTCATCAGTAGTTCATCTGAGGCACAAATTGAAAGCCTATGCTATGGAACTTATTAGCCTGGCTACATAGACAAAAAAGCCATGATTGCTGTTGGAATTAAAGGGCTTAAGCCCATCTATTTCATTGCTGTTACAATTACAATAATGTCTTCATCTGTAACAGAAACTTAAAGAAATAATACAGTCCCCCTTTTAACTATTCATTAATGTTTAAGCTTTAAGTGTCAAATTATCAAACCCCATCATAGTGAAGCATAGGTATCAGCTAGTCATATTATAATATTACAAGAGGTCAAGTTTGGATTTAGTACCTAAAATTGCACCGTATGCAATGAAAAAAGAATATTCACTTTTTGAGATTTTTATATGGTAATCAGTTAGCATGTGCTAAATCTGCCTTTAAAGCAAAAATATTGAGATTTGTATAAATATAAGTCCTTTTTGTAAAAAAAAATAAACCTAATTAATTCCTGGTGAAAAAAGTTGTCTCCTAACACAGGTCATGGATTTGGGGCCTTTTAGGTGTATTTTATTTACATTTTCAACTTTTCCCCCCCAAAGGACAGTGCAATGGCTTATAATGTCAGCGGTCCACAAACCTTCTTCCTTCTCCTGATAAATATAAGCATCATATATTTATTTTTAAGTTGCAACCCAAGTAAGAGTTCTTGGGCAAACTAGGTGACTTTGGACAATATCAATTAAAATGATCCATACTTTGACCGATATGCAAATTGTAATCAACTGTGTTCCATCTATACATTGTCCCTCACAACATCCCCTAATACTTCTTGAAGACCTACTCTGTTTCCATAAATTTGGCAGATATTTGGAAGCAACACAAGGAGTTACAACTAGAAATTAGAACTTGCTACAACAAAGAACCTGAACAAATAAGTAGTTGAGGGAGAGCAGAGGGAGGGAAAGTCCAGGAATTAAGACAAGTTTTTGCAGGATGTTAGGATGTTAACTCTGTTAGATAATTATTCAACAATCAAGGTCAACTGGCTTACTTTAATTTTCTAAATTAAGAAGATCAGCTATGGAGGTAGAAAGCTTCTATAGTTCCCCCTAGTTGACCTGGACCATACCTACCTTTTGGAAAGAACTGAAGACCTGGTTCTTTCTTCAGGCATTGGCATGAAACAATGGATGTGTTTATTCTTGGCAGGTAATGTTTTTGTACTTTTCTATTTTGTGGTTTTATGGAATGTATTTTTTATTATTTGGTGATGCACCCTGTTGTTATTTGATGATGACTCATGTACTAAGTGGGTGGCTAAACAAATGAATAAATAAAGGAAATAAAACCAGCAAAAGAGCTGGAACCATTAAATATCCCAAATAGGATAATCTACCTCTGGGATAAAGCTCATTGTAGCAAATTTCTGCCCTTCCCAGAACAACAAATGCATTCCCTTGCGGCCGAAGTAGTTCACTTGACAAGAAGCGAGAGAGGTAAAAGGATTGGTAGATGGGATGAGGACGGGGAATAATATAGTAGTCTCTCACTTCTGAGTGACAATCCCTACTTTGTCATAGAAAATTAGATCTTGGGGAAGGCTGGTGTCATGTTGCACAAATAATTTTGCTTTTGAAGAGCTGAAAAAATATATCCTCCCCTAAAACATCCATCCAGGGCCCTGAAGCTTGGGATAGTGAATGAAGCAATAATTAAAACTACAAAGATGATTCAATGGTTGATGTTTAGAATGTTAGAATGGATAAGAAGAGGCCGAGCTAGGACTCTAAACGGATCAGTTTAGAGTCATTGTATTGTCACAAATGTCCCTCTCCATAAATTCTGCTGACCACTAGTGCCAATTTAGATTTGACCACTAGGTTGACTCAAGTCTTGTATTAAAGGTAGCAATAATAAACCTATGTGCTTTGAATTCAATGAATGTTCCTGGTTATTTGTGCCTGAATGTCTATGAAAAGTTATGGATAACATTTGTCATCTAGACAGCCTAATATCCTGCGCAGTCACAGAAATCAATTTGAAATCGCTAAATAGTAATTTGGAAAGTAGAATTTCTATGATTCTATATTTCTCTATTACCTGCTAAGGTTAGCTAGATAAGTAGAACTGAGATATTGCAGCGTGTGGATGAGTTGGATGGGAAAGTAGGAAATGTTTATTAAGCACTTGGGAAGGCTGAAATGAAATGAAATTGGCCTGTTAACATTAACACTCAAAATTTTTGAACTAAACTCTGGAAAAGGGGTGTACTGAGCCTATGAAAAACATTTAGGTTATGAAAATAAATTAGTAACCAGCAACACCCCCCAATGTATTTGAAATGCACAAAACGCTAAGTAGAGGGGCTAACAAAATGTAGCAACTTTACTGACCAAATGAAAACATTTTACGTGTGTCCTTGCTCCATTCACATTCTTTTGTGCAATTTGGCTTTCGCGCGTAGCTGGAATCAGCCTGAAAAACAGATGAGGAGCTGAGGAGCTGATCAGCTGTGGTTTGGGCGAAGGAATTAAATGTCAGTTTAAACCCGGGGGAGGCAGGAGAGCACTTTTAGAAGCAGAAAAAAACAGTAAAAAATATCATTAAAAATTCCCCCCAAAATTGTCGGTGCCCATGGACTGGCACCAGTGGATCCAGTTCAGTAGCGTCACCAGCGGGTCACTACAGGTTTGGGCAATCTGGTCCGAACCAAGAGGAACCCATCCCTGGTGCTAGTGCTTCTGATCCGTTCCTAGCATTTTCTTGGCCCAGCTGAAAACAAAGTTGTTATAGATTACATTTGATTGTCTAGATTTTCAAACTATATTTTGCATGCTGGCTGAGAAATTCTGGGAATAAATTGGCATGTTTCTGCTGTCAAGTATGAAAAACACCGTGCTAATCTTTTCAACTGATCTTTATGTGTTTTTATAAACCAAATTAAAGCAACATTTTTACATAATGAAACAGAGTTCAGGCAACTTCTCTGCTTTTAACTTTTCTGGAATGTCATTAATTGTTAAGGGCAAACAAAATGACTGGTTAAAAACAGAGTTAGCACAGCTGGATGCAAAGAGAAGCTGAAGACATTATTTTATTAACAGCATCTGATATTGAGGTACAGTGATACCTTGTCTTACAAACTTAATTGGTTCCGGGACGAGGTTCTTAAGGTGAAAAGTTTGTAAGACGAAACAATGTTTCCCATAGGAATCAATGGAAATGCGATTAATGTGTGCAAGCCCAAAATTCACCCCTTTTGCCAGCCGAAGCGCCCGTTTTTGCACTGCTGGAATTTCCCTGAGGCTCCCCTCCATGTGAAACCCCACCTCCGGACCTCTGTGTTTTTGCGATGCTGCGATTTCACTGAGGCTCCCCTCGCTGGGAAACCCCACCTCTGGACTTCCATTGCCAGTGAAGCGCCCGTTTTTGCGCTGCTGGAATTCCCCTGCAGCATCACAAAAACACGGAAGTCCGGAGGTGGGGTTTCCCATGGAGGGGAGTCTCGGGGGAATCGCAGCAGCGCAAATATGGGTGCTTTGCTAGCAACAGAAGTCCGGAGGCGGGGCATCCCTGCGGCGGCGGTGGGTTTGTAAGGTGAAAATAGTTTGTAAGAAGAGGTATAGAAATCTTAAATCCAAGGTTTGTATCTCAAAAAGTTTGTATGACGAGGCATTTGTAAGATGAGGTATCACTGTATATATCATGTTTTACTGAACTGGTGATTTTAGACTTATTTCAGCATTGCCCCCGTCCAGCCCCCCAAGTCAATTAAAAAAAAACACTCCCTAAGGTGAGAGGTTTTAATTTCATATGTCCTGTTCAACAAATGTTGTTGCCAGACTCACTTGGGCAAATATATATCCCATGTTAAATGTTATAAAAAACCAACAGTGTAATAAGCATCAGAAGAAAAATGAAACATGTTCTTCATAAAAGAGTGAAAGAGGTGGGGTTTAACTGTTTTCTTTGGAAATCGGTGTATTTGATCTGGTTAGAGCTGTGCCTACTTTCATACTACCAAGATGTAATCATGAACACTCTGTTAATTGTTTTAGTTTAAATCCTTTTCAGTCAGCCTTTAACATGAGGTTCTTTTTTACTTCGAAGACTTTAAAAGCAATTGCCCACAAACCCAGAACTTGGTGGGTTAGCAAATGAATACATACCTGGTCTTCATAAAAGGATACCATATTTTTTTCCAGACGGAAAACTTTCCAAGATCCAGACTTGGACACAATCATTCACTGAACATGTATTTTTAATGGTCAAGAAAAAAGAAGCACCCAATTCATATACAGTAATACTTCGTCTTACGAACTTAATTGGTGCCGGAAGGTGGTTCATAAGGTAAAAAGTTCATAAGACGAAACAATGTTTCCCATAGGAAACAATGTAAAAGTGATTAATGCGTGCAAGGGGGGAAAAATCGCTAAATGGCGCTCCGCTGGGCGCCGTCACCTTTTAAAACAGCCGGGGGGCTTCTTGCCATTCTCCCGAACCTGAACCCGAACCCGAACTTTAATACTTCCAGCCTACCAGACATTTGGAAACTAGCCCTTATCAACAAACGTATCCCAACCACGAAAACTGAAACCAGACTCAGAACTATACAGGACACTCCCACCAATCACCCTCACCAGACCCAAACCCACACGCACCCTACAAACCAAATACAACCACCACCCAGAAGCCAACCTACAACAATGCCTCCAACTGCTGCACCCCCAAAACTGACACACACCATAAACACACATAACCAGACCAGAAACTTGCAGTCAAATCAAAAGCCAGCATGTTACACTACAGACATGCATCAATTACTCAAGGTGTTACCCCACCAACTAACCAGGAAGCTTCAACAGAGCTTACAGCAACTGAGCCAGCACTCCACACCCACCCACCAGTATTTATAGAGGGCAGGCAGCTCAGATTATACTTTGTTCACCCTAGCACAAAGCTGAAAGCACCAGCCTGAAGATGATGAGTGGGACCTCATCGAAACTTTGCCAGGAATCTCTGAAACTTACACAGGAAGACACCTGAATATGCCAAAACACATACACACACACACACACATGCCCACATACATACATATACATACATATATATTGCTATATCAGAAAAATAAAATATGTAGACACAAACACATTTTTAAAAAAAAAAAAACATGAAGGAAATTTTAAATTCAAATAGAAATACCATGTTTTCCAGTGTATAAAATGGACCAAAATATAAGACATATCTTAATTTTGGGAGAGGAAAACAGGAAAAAAAGAATTCTGCCTCTGCCGACCAGCATCAAGATTACTGGTGTCCTCACTTTCACTCAGATTTTGATAACGAGCAGCACAGATCTTTTTATCTGTTCTAATAATAAAAATGAATTTTGCTTTCTAAGATTACAGAAATGTGAAGTGAATAAGAAATTAGAAGTAGTCATATATGATTATATAATCGTCTGTGTTTTTGTATCAGTAATAAAACATATTAGTAGCAGATATTCTTTGACTTTTCAGAATACACTTTTGTTGCATAAGGTAAACCTCAGTTTTCTGCCATGGAACTGGTCAGTTGACTAACTAAATTTCTGAAGAAAAACCTCCTCAGATAATACTAAGAAAACTTAGAAGAATAATGAGATTTCTTTAAAACATATATTCTTCAAATCTTTAATCTTTGTGATGCATCTGTTGACATTTTTTTCCTGCAGAAATTGGGATGAAATTTAACTACAGTGAGTGGAGTGGGGTATGATTTTCAAAATGTTCACTTTTCTTTCTAAAATAGTATTGTTCAAAGGTAAGAAAAGCTCTCCCTGAAAACAAACATTGGTCGTGTAGTAAGAATAAGTAGTGATTTCTTCTGGCACTGAATTTCCAGGCTGCTATGTGTAGAAAAACGTAGGGAATAGAATAGAGGGTGGGGTGAGCTCTAAAACTAATACACAGTGAAGGACAAATTTAAAGCAGTCTTCTTGTGCTCTGACACAAAAATATAAAAGTGACATGAGCAAGAACAGATTAGTTTACATAGTTTTCAATCACAGCTGCTGCTCGGAAGCCACAATACCTTTAAAATGGTATTCTAAGAAACAGTTACAACATGGCTGCAAAAGAAATATGGCATATTTAACATGAAATTGAAAGAGCTTTTTAAAAAAAAAATACATTTGTTCATACAGCGGTGAACTTTACTACAATTCCGTGGGAATATTTTTGTGTAATTAATTTAGAGACAAGATGAAAATGATGAATGATTTTTAATGTTTTAGCCTTTTTTAAAAGTTTTTAAATTAGTTATTTATATTAATTGGATTTAGATGTGTTATTGTATATTGCTTTTTATTGATGTGTTGTGAGCCATCCGAGTCCATGGAGAGGGGCGGCATACAAGTCCAACAAACAAACAAACAAACAAACAAACAACATTTGATTATGTTTGTGTGCTTGTTTTTTATATACAGTAATACCTCGTCTTACGAACCTAATTGGTTCCCAGGGGAGGTTCGTAAGGCAAAAAGTTCATAAGATGAAACATTGTTTCCCATAGGAAACAATGTAAAATGAATTAATGCGTGCAACGAAAACCCCCCCGCAAAAAAAACGCCGCCGCCCGGCTGTCACCTTTTGAAACAGCCGGGCGCTTCTCAGCATTCTCCCAATGCCGGCAAAAGTTCAGGTTCGGGAGGCGCCAAGAAGCCCCGCCGCCCGGCTGTCACCTTTTGAAACAGCCAGGGGGCTTCTAGGCACCCTGCTGAATGCCGAACCCGGAAGTTCAGGTTTGGCGTTCGGGTTCAGGAGGACGCTGAGAAGCCCCCCGGCTATTTCAAAAAATGACAGCCAGGCGGCGAGGCATCTCGATGGCATCCCGAACTCGAACTTTTGCCGAACTTCTGGGTTCAGTGTTCGGGAGGCCGCTGAGAAGCCCCGCCGCCCAGCTGTCATCTTTTGAAGCAGCCGGGGGGCTTCTCAGCGGCCTCCCAAACTCCAAACCTGGAAGTTCAGGTTTGGCGTTCGGGTTAAGGAGGACACCGAGAAGCCCCCCCCCGGCTGTTTCAAAAAGCGACAGCCGGGCGGCGGGGCTTCTCGTCGTCGTCGTCGGGTTCGTAAGATAGAAAAAGTTCATAAGAAGAGGCAAAAAATTCCCGAACCCTGGGTTCGTATCTCGGGTTGTTCATATGGCGAGGTGTTCGTATCATGAGGTACCACTGTATTGGGGTTTCTTTTGGATTTTTTAACCTAAAACTGTAATTTAGATTGCTAAATATTACATTTGTTACTATGTATTGTTTTTTACCATTGTTGTGAGCCGCCCCGAGTCTGCAGAGAGGGGCGGCATATAAATCCAATAAATCTAATCTAATCTAATCTAATTTGATTCTGCTGAGAAAATTTTTATTGTCGAAATTTGGTTTCTATCATGGAAAGCTCTTCATGGATAATATACAATTAGATGCCAAATATTCCTTGCAACGGACCTCTAAACAACTGCTGATAACCTTGCTTTTGTAAACTATAATAATATAACATATAATAAGGTCATTAATTAGTCCATCACGCTATTGATACCACTGTCCAATATCGATCCATCCATTTAAATTACACAAAGTACCTTGCAGTTGTGGGGGTCCTAGCTATAGAAATAGCACTTACTCATAGTGCTTTACAGACCTCTCTAAGCAGTTTACAGAGTCAGCATATTGCATCCAATCACCTGGGTGCCCATTTTACCAACCTCAGAAGGTGGAAGGCTGAGCCAACATTCATCTAGTCAGGATTGAGGGAATCAAACTTCTGGCAATGCAAGCGGAACTACCCTGCAATACTGTACAGCTCTTTAAATATTAAGCACATACTTAATAACTGAATCTGAGGGTATTTCTATAATAAATACACAGCGGAGGACAATGATCTGAATCTACTCTAATCTTATTTATTTATTTATTTATTTATTTATTTATTTTGTTTATTTATTAGATTTGTATGCCGCCTCTCTTACAGATAATCCTAGACTTACAATCACAATTAGGACCAGAATTTTCGCATTAAGTAATGTCATAGCTAAGCAAATCATAATGGGACTGGATCCAATTTTACGACCATTTTAAAAAGAGTGTTAAGCAAATAATGTGGTTGTTAAAGTGAATCACATGCAAATCCAGGGTCTGCTTGTCAGAAGTCAGCAGGGAAGACTGCAAATTGCACTCATGTGATCACAAGACACTACAATTCTTGTAAAGGTGAGCCACTTGTCAAATGCTCTAATTGCAACACCATGAGCATGAAGTGGTATGACAATTGTAACTTCGAGAACAGATGATAAGTCACTTTTTAAAAACCTGTTGTAATTTCAAACCATCAATAGTTGAAGTCTACCTGTACAGCAAAATTGTTTAGCATAATCTATGAGATGTTTTTAATTTTATCCCCCATATTTGTATCCTTACTTTGCTTTTCACTGAGTTGCAAGCTACAAATCATTTGCATTTCTAAAATCAGTACAATAATGATTGAGGTCTTCATGGCTATCATTAAAAAGTCTTATTATCTGGCGGTGTTGATAATGAAAATCTTAGAATGGTATAATTAATTCGAATATTAATTATGCAGCTTGGAGTCAGAGGTCACAGCAGGTGGCAGCACCTACCTGACTTTGGCTGACCTTGAAAAAGCTAAGAATGATTGATCTTAATACCTAGATGAGAGACCTGTAAGCTAGACTGCAGCAGCGAGGGGGGAGAAAAAATCAAGAGAAAAATTACTTCTGTACTGTTGTCAAGAAAACTGTTTGAACACGTATATGCAGATCATCAAGAGTTAAATTAAACTCAAGGTAGTATTTCCGTTCAAAGGGGAAATACTACCAGTACACCCATAATTACTGTAAAGGAAGTAAGATTAAAATTATAAGTAGATTTTTTAAAAAAAGTACTAAATTGTTGTCATATTCCTCCTTGTAAATCTTGTCTCATTAACCATTACAAACAGGGAACTCAGAAGCTATTTCCATTATTTGGAGACTACCCCCCCCTTCCAGATTTATGGAGTTGTGTTCCATGGAGAGGGGCGGCATACAAGTCCAATCAATCAATCAATCAATCAATCAATCAATATCATAAGGATCCCATTCAAGTGTCCCAGATGTCTGCACTCCATTCAAGTTCCTTTAAGCCACATTTCAAAAAAGAGAGCAAAAACAGTAAAATCTGGCTCTCCAATATGCAAGTCTTTCGTTTAGTATTTATTTATTTATTCGATTTTTATGCCACCCTTCTCCTTAGACTCAGGGCGGCTTACAACATGTTAGCAATAGCACTTTTTAACAGAGCCAACATATTGCCCCCACAATCCGGGTCCTCATTTTACCCACCTAGGAAGGATGGAAGGCTGAATCAACCTTGAGCCGGTGTTGAGATTTGAACCGCTGACCTACAGATCTACTGTCAGCTTCAGTGGCCTGCAGTACAGCACTCTACCTGCTGCGCCACCCCAGCTCATAATATATAGTACTATGTATTTGCTAATAACATTGATAAAGCTTAAAAAGTCTTCAAAAATTATTAGGAGGAGACTGCCAAGTATATTGTTATGCTTTAACTATTTAACTTCCATTTTCAAAAGTAAGAAGTTGCATAATTTATAACCTCTCTATAATATATTTCAATTGGAAAATAAGTAAAAATGAAGGGTGATATGTTCTTATATTTAGTTTTATTAATGTAATTTTATTTATGTGTATATTGTTAGGATTCCATATGGAGTCAGTACTATAGAAATAATATATTTATTATTGCTGTTAATTGTACTTTTTTATACTGTTGTAAGCCACCCTGAGTCCTTCGGGATTAGGCGGCATAGAAGTCAAATTAAATAAATAAATAGTCTATGAGAGGAGCATATCAATGCTATCATCTATGATGGGACCTGCCAAAGCTAAGTGTTCAACAGGAGGTATGCTGATGGTTCCCGCTCGCTATCGAGGGAGGACTTGTTTGAGGACCCTGCGACCAAAGGCAGCATCAGAGAAAACAAAACATCAATCTTATAATGACGGTCAAAGGAAGGTGGGGAAGACCAGGTCACCTTCCGGCAAAAATCCTCCAGGGAAGCCTGGGTAAACCAGACAGCTGATACCGCCCAGTTGCAGGAGGAATGAGCCGTCAGCCACATTGGGCAAGGAGTGGCACACAAATCATATGTTTTTGCAATGGTACTACGGATCCACTGGCCTACAGTGGACGAAGACACCTTTGTGCCTAAGGAAGTTTGATGGAAAGAGATAAAGAGGGCTTCAGACTTTCTCGGAGGCTCCGTGCTTTGTGATAGATATGCAGGGCTCTCCTGACACGAAGGGTGTGCCACTGGTGTTCCTGGAGGGATGGGGGCAAAAGTTAGGTAGGATAATCTCCTGAGCATTATGATACCAGAAGTTTATTTTAGGAATAAAGGTGGGATCAAGGCGGAGAACCACCCGATCGGAATGAAAAAATGAAAAGGTCTCTGCAAACGGAAAAGGCTAGCATCTCCAAAATCCTCCCAGCCAATGTGATTGCCACCAAAAAGATCATAGCTCGCTCAGGAGGGAGATGAGAATGCCACTCCTGGGAATGGTACCCCAATTGTGACTCAAGCTCCACATCAACAGAAATCTCCCAGCCCATGGCAGAGTCAGGGAATTTCAGCTGTTGCAGACATTCGGCCACACCCTACTTTACAGCTGCTGAAATCATGGCCTGGAACTGGTAGGGTCCTGGAGGCTCTCTGTCGCCAATGGCCAGAGACCAGCAGTGGTTGGAGTAAAAGTGGCACTGGGCCCGACTGGGGCCATGGCAATTATGCACTCCTACTGGTGGAGGGTTGTAGCTACTCCCTGATATCTGCATTCACCAATGGGAAGTCACATGCGTCCAGGGAGATGTTGTCCTAACAGTCCTGTTCCTGCGAGGTCCCCAGTATCTAATAGTGTTAGGGAATCTTGGGCAGTCAGGTGGGATGAATGAGCAGTACCACTACCTGATTTATTACAGAGCTTTTGAGGTGCTCCATCCCTTTGGATTCATCCTGTTGAGCAGCCTTGGAAGGCTTGGTCTTCCCCTCGCGTGTTTTACTGGAGCGCCTGTGATCCTTTTCCTTCCCAATGATGCCCTGATGTGCTGGAGTAGGAATCAGGCTGGGACTAAGAGGCCTGTTAGTTGCTCAGCTCTTTGCCCCAATTTTGAGACTTTCAGCAATGGAGGCTGTGGCGCCATCTTAGGTTCCCTCAGCAAGGTGGGAAGATTGCAAAAGCTGTGTTGGGCAGAAAAAATGGCGGACCGTCAGCCACAGGCATAGATCACAGGGGCTGGAAGACTGAAGCGGGACAAGTATTGCAGCCAAGTAAAGCCTTGAAGCCTCCAGTAAATGGTGAATCGAGACCCCAGCAGCCCAAAGAAGCTCCAATTACACAGAAGCTGAATCCGGCGATGGTGACCATTAGTCACTTGGTCGTCTGCGAAAGTGACAGGTAAGAAGCATGGAAAGTCAACTGCCACTCCAGAGAGGTCTCTCGCTGAAACAATGTCGGGAAGGAAATGCGCTCCCTAGCTACTGCTTCTCTGAAACGTCAAGCCAAGCTGCTAATGTATTGAAGGAGTGCTGCTCCTGGGTCGAAGGAGGGAATCTCCCTTTCGTGAGCAGAGTTGAATCCACGGCTGGCGACCTAGGCTGAGCAACTGGTGCCAAGGTTCCCTGTACCTCTAACAAGTGGTCTCAATAGGTAAATTAGAGGAGGAAAACTCACGATGACAGGTGAGCTGAGGAAAACCGGACACCTCTCATTAAAGTGGAACTATGATCCAAAAAGGGAAGCACTTGACCACATATCCTGGCAGTGGCGAGGATTGAGTCAAAAGCAGGCCTTAGAGACAGGCAGTTTTCTTATTTAACAGACTCAGTCCTCATTAGCTGATTCATGAGGTCAACCCATCATGGATGATAGCTACAGCCACTATGAAGAATAGGAAGTTTGAAACTGAACCATTAATATTAATTATGATCATTGTTGCTATTATTTGCAAAGTTGACCCGTTTTTTTAAAAAAAAGAATTTCAAATTCCTTAGGCCGATGAACAAGTAATTGAAACAATAACTTACTTCATGGAAACCTGCAAAAAAGAATAATACATTCACACAATCTCTGACCATAGAATCCAGCTCTTCCTTGTGCAAGTGTTCATATTAAAATACAGTTCTATTTTGGTCCCTTCTTATAGTGGAACTTTTTCTCAGCACTTCAGTTACAACAATTTAAATTTGCCAAAGGTTATTATGATTTTCTTATTTAAATCTTTGGATGCGTCTACCTGACAAACAGTAATGGCTTTTTAAAGTCGACTTGTATTAGTTTTATGGGCCCATTCCACTGCTTAAATCAGGTCTCATTAATATTACCTTCCACCAAAGTTCTCCCACTGGGGAGCATAGATGCCAGGGTTACTCTACTTCTGCAGGCAATGCTCGAAGGGAATGCCTGGCTGTGAAATAACTGTGGACACAGAAAGGAAGGGGGGGGGTGTTCTGAGAGGAATCAGAAAGACTTCAGGGCAATGGAGAAAATTTCTGCAACTCTCTGGAGAATGCTACTGCCATTTTCATACATCTGCTGAAAACAATGCTGTGATGAGGCAAGAAGTCAAAATGAGTTTCATCGGCCCTTTTTGCAACTACAGTGCCAGGCTTAAATGCAAACACTAAACCTGACAGCTAAACCAATCAGAACCGAAGTCTTTCAAAGTCTATTCTTAATTCATCAATACTCAAAACTTAACATAAATTCATTGGTGTTTCAATGGCAGAATTAAAATCCACTGTTCCATACATATATATATAACTTTTATGTGAAAGGCCTAGAAGATCTCCCTTACATTTGATGCTAACAATCATAAAGACGATCAGTAGTAAGATGTAGAAACTGAAAGAACAAAATATATTTGACTGTTATATTTAAATGAAGAGAGATGATGAATAATGCATTTTGGGGGTTATTTCTTGCTGAAACCTTTGTTAAGGTTATATAGATTGTCCATTTATTATAATTTTACATTTTAGAATCAGATAAGTAAAATTACACCTTCTATACTTGTAGGCTTCATTTGTATAAAATAATTCATCTTAAAATAATCCTAAAATGTCATTATTGTAGAAACAAACCACAAAATCCACAACAAAAGTCAAAACTTCACACTTATGGGCGCAAAATTCTGGTTTCTGTTATTGTAGTGAACCACTGAAAAAAAATGAAAACATTCTCATGGAGTTGAAAAATTAATATCATGCATATTACAACATTGATTACTGATAAATAGTGGCTGAAATCTTGCACCCAAATTTCTTAGTATCTTATATTATACTGATAAAAACAGATGTTCATTATTAATAAAGGAACATAAGATATGCATTATGAAAGATGGAAAGAAAAAAAAATTGGCTGCAATTTTGAATAGAGGAATTTCCGAAATGAACCTGTATCATTCAAACCGATTAGAACACACCCCGCAGAATGAGACAATTATCTGCTGGACGTAATAAGACCTGTTTCTTTTGGTTTGCAAAATCTAAAGAAACCCAACCCAAAACATCGTCTGTAGGTCTGACCTACTTTCTTTTTAAAAACATGAATCCCTCTTGTGGTCTTATTTTAATAAGCAAGAGAGGAATCTGGCAGCCATTATATAAGGGAAACCAAGCCAGTGTACACAACTGTAACACATGTGCTTGTTGCCGCTACAAAAATCCAAAATACATTTTAGTCTTTTGACCTTCCAAAGTATACAGATGCAGATTCCCTTGGGAGACTGCTATACAGGACTTAGTTCTATAGGAGAATGTGATGTTTTGTTTAGATTTCTTGAAATTTCCCAATATTGCTGTAATCCCATTTCTCTTAACATGAAAGGAAGATAAACCCAGATTGGGGTAGCCATCAATTAAAGACACGAGTCAGCTTCAAGGGAAGTTATTTCTACCTCCAAAACAGTCCCAACAAGCTGTTTCCAAGGATATAACTGTCATAATACAACAAGCCAAAGGACATCTAATCTAGCATTTGTTATCAACTGCTCCAGGAAGCTCCTAAAAGTGTCTTAGGGATTGTAACTTTTTAATAGATTCGTCAACTAGGGAGATATTGCACTTATTACCTAATGAAAATGTTTTCTTTCATGAATTTGTCTGGTCCTCTTTTAAAGTAGTTTAAAATTTAACTACTGATAGAGTAAAGAAGTACTTCTTTTTATACATCTTGTTTCCTATATTTATCATTAATGGATGTTTCCATATTCTACACATGTGAGAAACTGAGAAGAAAAAAAATCTGTGCTTGATTTTTATTCATTTCTATAATAGAAGTGAATAAAAGTAAATCCTTTATCTTATTTCTAAACTAATGGGCCAAAAGTTACAACTAATACAACTAAAAGTATTTCCTCATAGGATAGCACTTCTAAGCTTGATTGAATTTTTCAGCACAAAAGACTGAAATTATAGTCCTATTTCTAACAGTGGGCATAGCTGGTAAAATGACTAAGGGTATTATAATATATTGCAAGTTTCCACTCTTATCAAAATATACGCATTATAAACTTTGGTAATAAAACTGAATAAAACTCCAAACAAAGCTAATATTTTAACAGTACCACTATTATAACATGTAGTCCTCTACTTATGACCACAATCAGGAATAGAATTTCTACTGTTAACAAAGCGGTTGTTGTGTAAGTTGTGCCTGATTTTATTACCTATTTTGCCATGGTTGTTAAGCAAATTAATAATAATAATTTAATAATTTATTACATTTGTATGCTGCCCCTCTCCGAGGACTCGGAGCGTCTCACAAAAACAATAGATACAATAAAATACAAATCCAATATAGACTATATTTAAAACCCCATTATTATAAAAAACTAACAATTCTAAAACAATCATACCAATCTCCTATGTTGAGTCAGGAAAGGTAAGGGGAGAAATCAATCCCCCCATGGTATACATGGGTCTTCAATATCTTACGGAAGGCAAGGAGGATGGGGGCAATTCGAAACTCAGGAGGGAATTGAGTCCAGAGGGCCGGGGCCGCCACAGAGAAGGCTCTTCCCCTAGGTCCCGCCAGACGACATTGTTTAGTCGACGGGACCCAGAGAAGGCCGACTCTGTGGGACCTAATTGGCCACAATTACTGCAGTTGTTAAATGAATCATGTGGGAATTAAGTGAATCTGGCTTCATAGCAACCTAGCTAAAACTCAAAAGTATTTAGAGAGCTATTTGAATGTCACAAAGAAGAAAAACAAAAAGAATGAATATAGTCAAATACATAAGACTATAAGCAAAGCCCTACGAGTAACAAGTTCCTGGATCTTACGTCCTATTTATCAAAAAAGAACTTTTTGTGCAATGGATGGTTATATAAATATGACACAAACCAACAAAAAAACAATAGTATTTACTCAAACCCTTTTTTTTAGCCTCCATTTCTCAAAATGGACAAAACAAAAGCAGTGTTTCACTAGAACTAATCTGTATGTTATTTGTTGTGGTTAGATCTGGCCCAGCTCCTGCCCCAAGGACTGTGGATGTGGGGGAGACATCCACATGCTGCAGGCCTGTTTTGCCCCCGGTGGAAACTGATGATGAAGGCTCCTCTGACCAAGAAGACATGAGTGACAGGGAGGAGAGTGTGGCAGACAGCTCAGAAGGAGATCAATTATCTAGCTCCTCCTTGGATTCAGAACAAGAGTTAATGATACAGCCACGCATGCGGAGAGCGATGCATAGGCAACAACAACTGAGAGATTATTATCAAAGAAAATGAGGCCACCTGTGGTTGGGTGGGGCTGTGGTAATTAGTGGGGCTGCTATAAATAGCAGTCTGTGGGTTTGGCCATTGTGGAGGATTATCTGATCGTTGTGTTTCATGACTGCGTTACTGACTTTGACTTTTTGTGTGCTGATTTCCCCCCGCTTTGAAACTAAACCAGAGCAAAGTGTGTTTCACTTTGTGAAAGAAGGACTTTGAATTGCCTCACAGCTGCAAGCTAAGTATCACAGGACTGATAAGGGACTTATACCAATTACCAGATTGTTTGGAGACTAGTGCTCTTTGCTATACCAAAAGAGGGCTTAGTTTAAGTGAATTTTCATTATAAAGAACATTGTTTTGAATTTTCAAACGTGTGTGTGTGTCTGAAATTTGTACCTGTGAATTTTTGGGAGGATTCTACCAGAGAGCCCGACAGAACAGTTATTATTCATCATTTTTCTACTATTATAAAGTACTGTATTTATGACTGTGTTGCAAGATAGGCATCCGTTTACATCTTATTAAATGTTTGCATCTTTTAAATACAGAAAATGTAAATGTTTCAGTGAAGTTCTTTGCTACTTATACAAACAAAAGCCAGTTTGATCTAGTGGTTAAGGCACCAGGCTAGAAAACGGGAGATTATGCATTTTAGTTCCACTTTATGCATGAAAGCTGACTGAGTGACTTTGGGACAGTCACTCTCTCTCAGCCCAACTTACCTCACAGTATTGGTATTGTGGGGAAAATAGGAGGGGGAAGGAATATTAGAGATATGTTAACTTGTGTTATTTATAAAAATAATAAAAGTGGGAAATAAATGATAAAAAATAAAATATTTTGAGAAAGAGAAAGAAGTTTTTAAATTCAGGAATGTTGATCATTTAACCTGTAGCAAAACGTAAGGCAGTGTGTGACACTCCAATTATGAACAAATGTAATATTTGAAGTTCCAATGAAAGAGTATGGAAGGATTCAGCTCTGTGTCAGGCCCTATTTATAGATTTTCCTGTAAGCAATGAGTAAAGGAAACATGCAGGCTTTTTAATTCCATAACAATCTTAAGGGATATAAAACACTGAGAAACAATAACTGGTCCAAAGTAATCATTATTGAACTATGAATGGGTCACTAAGAAAGAGATAATAGGTGCATTGTAATCATAGCAATTTGGAGTACTATACATTAAATACCCCAGAGGAAAAACAAGTTGGAAAACTGAAAAAACAAACATTACCTTTGGTCAGAGGCATCTGGAATAAACCCGGAGACAAAGCATTTTGGTAGAAAAGCAGAAGAATTGAAAAAAAGGCTTTAACTGAATTATTGTTGGGACAACCTAATGATCTACCAGTGTTTTTTCATACCAATCAGCTAACATTTCCAAAGTACTAAATTTAAATTCAGTGGCTGTTCCTATTTAAGTGTCCTTGAGAAATATAGCCAATACTATTAAAACTAAGATACAAACATTCTGACATTCTATAATAGTCATACCTCAGAAACAAAAGACTGAATGATAAAAGAGACATAGAGCAAAAGACAAGGGAACAAAGTTCAGAGGCTCTATTTGCTTTTTAAAAATATATATATACTATAATGCTTTTCTGTTTCTGTTTTCTGCTTTTCTAAGAAGAAAGTAATATCTAAGAAAAACAGACGCCAAGATTTCCAATATTTGTGCTCATACATTCATCTACTTTGTGCTATATATACATCAAAATATTGTTGTAACAATATATTACTTCTATAGACCTATTAGGTCAGTTAAGACTATTGTCACATCAAACAGCAATTGACAAATATTAATTCATTCATCATGGAATGTGGATGTTTGACTTCAGCTGCAAATGATCCAAATGACTGGCTCTTAGCAGTTTAAAAGAAAATTCAAACTAGATAAATATGGTCCACTTGTAATGAACACGGCTTATCCTTTGTTGTATTTTTATCTTGTCTTTCATTCTGCTTCACTAGGAAATACTATTCAGAAGGACAACACTCCATTGTAAGCAGCCCTTGTTTTGATCTCAATAAGCAAAAACAGAAATTTAATCTAAAAACAATTAATTAATGCACAGTACTTTCTCCTCTCTTTCTTACACCATCAGTAATTTGTATCAAATGATTCACAGCAATCCGCAAATAAAATTATCCAAAATTAAAATCACAATGTTAGGTAGCTCTAATTATGGCCATTTGTTTAGTCACTGTTAAAAATTATGACAGCGCTGAATGAATGGTAGTTATAAACAGCCTTTAAAATTTTGTCACTGCCGGAATAGACACCAGATAAGATCTGCTTGGTTGCATAACACAGTGTTTTTCAACCAGTGTGCCATGAGACATGGTCAGGTGTGCCGTGGGGAAATTAAACATGGGTCCTCAAACTATGGCCCATGTGCCGGATGCGGCCCATATCCGGCACGCGGAGGCCATTTATCTGGCCCGCCGCCAGCCGCCTCCATCCGAACATAAACATTCCCCTTACAATCCCTCCAGCTATCAGCAACAGGAAGAGTGGAGGCACAGAGAACGCTCTCTGACCAATCACATTCTAGGATTCATCCTGACCACTAGCGATGAACCAATAGCAGGCCGCCTCTCAACCACACCCAGGAAGGTCCCTGCTTAGGCTGCCGCAAACTTGTCATTGTGTGGCCGCGGCGAGTAGTTGAAGCTGCTACTCCTCCCCATGGTCTCGATTTCTAATCCTGGTCAGGACTGGAAGTAAATGTTGCCACCACTAGATGAAGCCTCAGCTTCAGCTAGTTATGTCTATACTGATGGTGTATATAGATATTTGACCATTTTCTTTTTATAAAAGGCCCCCGCAGAGGGTGATATACAATGCATCACAATGTTATCTATAGTTAGAATGTCATTTTGGTTGGTGGTGTGCCCCAGGATTTTGTAAATGTAAAAAATGTGCCGAGGCTCAAAAAAGGTTGAAAATCACTGGTATAACATGCTCTCTGCCAAGCTGAGGGACAAAATGGGCAAGTATTAGTGTTTGTAAGTAGAGCAGAATACCAGCAAATACCAGAATCTGCAAAAATGGAGTCAGGAAGACTAAGGTTTAGAATGAACTAAGGCTTGCAACAAATGCTAAAAATATAGTTTCTTTCCATGTATAAGTAGCAAGAAGAAAGTCAAGGAAATGATTGGTCCACTAGTGAGAAGGTGACAGGCAGCAGAGAGAAGATAGAAGGGCCATTGGCCTTACTTGATACGCTCCTTCTCGTTGGGTGGAAATAGCATCCAAGAGTTGGTTGACCTCATCTGTTTAGTTGATAGGACGGAGTCTGCCAGAGTTGAATGACAAAGCAAAAATGTCCAGTTTATAATGCTTAAGAAATGGAGACAGAAAGATCCAGGTGGCCGCTTTGCAGATCTCTTCCAGAGATGCCTGCGTTGCCCACACTGCTGTTGTAGTTACACTCTGAGTTGAGTGTGCTGTCCTCCACAAGGATCTAGGAGGGACTGTAGCTCATATGCTATGGAGATGGTTAATCTCAGCTGTCATCCTACAGTAGAAGGTGTGACCCTGTTACCTAAGGTAGTCGGTTGGAAAGAAATAAACAGGACCTCTGTTTTCCTCAGATTGGCCATCCTTTTAACATAGATGTGAAAGGTCCTCCTCATGTCCTCCTTTTCAAAAGAGTGGGCAGATGTTGGGTGAAATAAGTACCTGCAGCTGTGCAACCAAGTGTTTACCTTGGGGATAAAGGAAGGGTCCAATTGCAAGATGACTCTATCTGTGTGAAAGAGACACAGGTCCCATTCACTGATAGGCGACTAGCTTAGAGATCTACCTGGCCAATATAGTGGCCACCAGGAATGCCATTTTACACGTAAAAAGGAATAGGTTGACCTACCTAAAGGAGTTATATGGGGCCCCAGTAAGGGATCTCAATACCTTGCACAGGTCCCAGGTCAGGTATCTATGCACTACCGTGGGACACAGTCACTTCCTGATAAATCTACAAACTTTGGGATGCAGTGTGATTGATTCCAGTGATCCGCAAACCAATGTTGAGGACAGGGCCACCATCTGCCTCCAGATCATGTTGGATGATAGCCCTTTATCAAGTCCATCCTGTAGGAATTCCAGGATCTGGGCTATTGCTACCTGTCATGGGGAAATACCTGATCTGAGACACCAATTACAAAAAGCCTTCCAAATGGTAGAATATATGTGCTGGATCAGTATCTTAAATGCCTGAATACTCTTGATGAGCCTGGAGGAAAAAATGTCCCTCTTAGAACCCTCCACTCAAGCACCAGGCGTTCAGTTGGAACCACTGAGGGTTCGGTTGGAGCAACCGAGAGATTCACAAGGTCAGCGAACCAAGATCTCCTGGGCCAATGTGGAGCCAGGAGCAGGACCTCTGCCTTTTCCTCCAGGACCTTCCTGATTACCCTTGGAAGAATGGGAAGAGGAGGGAAGGCATAAGTCATCCTGGAGGCCATGAGCTGCAGAGGGCATCTACTCCCTCTGCCTCTGGAATTGGGAACCTTCAGTAGAACATCAATAACTGTGAATTTTCTTGGATGGCAAACAGATCCCCCTCCGGAAGTGAGAAACTGTCTGTCAGGTCCCAGAAGAGTGTCTGCTGGAACCTAAGATACTGTCGATGTAAGGGCAGAATAGGTATATGCAGGTAGGCCTCTGTCAAATCATTCAAGCAGAGGAGGTCACCCTGCCTCATGCCCCCAAGTCTATATACAAGATTGCTTTGGTTCAGCCTTTTGAGGTCAAGAAAAGCTCTCCACCCATCCAAGGTCTTGAGAATCACAAAAAGAACTAAGTAGAATCTCTGCCCTAGTTGGTCCTATGAGACCTGCAGGATAGCGCAAATATCCAGCAGGTGCTGTATAGCTGAACCCTTTTAGAAGCATCTTTCGACACTGGGCAGATGATGAAAACCCTTAAAGTGTTGTGGAAGGAGAGGCCTGGTCTCACCATCCCTCTGAATAATATCAGGTTCAGAGCAGCTCCAAATAGGTGTTGATTCTTGAAGGGGGCTGAGGCAAGGCACCATTTATGGTGGGTGTCCGCCTGCCAGTGTCAGAGCCAGAGTAGGCCACCACAGAAGATGCAAATCTGAAGCAAATCTGGCCACATTAAAAGTGGTGTCCATGGGAAACTGGGCCACTGCCAGGAACTCGTTGATATCCTGGTGCACTCCGATGTCTGATGCTGGGACTCTTTTCTGCAGCTGGCTGAGCCAGAACAAGGATGTGCAAGTAAAGAACAAAGCGGTAGTCGATACCCAGACTACCCAAGCCGCTGCCTGATGTGCCTTCTGTAGCACCTACTACTCTCTCCTCCTATCTTTCAGTTTCAGATTTTTCTCTGGGTCACCAGGCATGGAGGAAGATGGGTGTAATGCCACCACAGGAGCGTCCACAGCTGTGTCTGTAGGGCCAGCACCAGATGTGGGCCTACATTGTAAAATCTGTCGGCCGCACATGGATTTAGGCCAGACCCAGGAGAGATCCACTGTTGTTGAACTACATTTACAAAAAGTCTGAGAGATGGGATTAGGTCCGCCTTGAATTTAATGAAACTTTATTTGGATTGGATTAAATATTCATAGCATAGAATCACTCATTTCACATTTTTTCTTTCTGTAACTTTCTCACTGTCTTAAATTTATTATGACATCAAAGTTAGTGGATAAAAAAAGAATCTACCCAACTGGATTGCTGTTAAACACATTTAATTTACAATAACAGAGATCTGAAAATTAAATAGTGTGATTTTCATTGATTTAAATAATAATAAAGATCTGGATTACTTGCAAACAATCCTACTGCCACGTAATTTGTCAAAATTTATCAGTAATAGTTCAATCTCATACCAATCTTCTGGAATGCATTGGAATATTGTCAAAGAGAAATAGTTCTACTTAAAATCAGTATGATTTAAGACACTGCTCAAGCAGTTGACATTTCAGAGATTTCACTGAGCTACAGCTTTTCACTTCTTATAATTTTTATTTGAAAGTTATGTCTTGGATATCACAGTTCAATGTTTTTAATGTTTAATCTGTAAATATACCTAAATATAGTATCTGTATGAATATATACATATACATACATATAATATCGGGTTGTTATCGGTACGGATAAGGACTGTGAACTGGTATTGCAAATTGAGCCGCACGCACAGCTTTGCTCCTGCTGCGGGTGCACACGTGAGGGATGCGCGCATGCATGAGATTTCAGCGTTTGCTTCTGTGCATGCACGGAAGTAAGAAAAATCACTGAAATCTCACACACATGTGTCCCCTTATGAGATTTTGCTTCCTGCGCAAGCCCAGACGCAAAATCATAATAGGATGCACACCCACAGAAGCAAAGCTATGCACGCACAACACCAGTAGTGGTGGAATCGGGAATCCGCCCCTGCATTCATACATATGTACGTACATACATACATACATACATACATACATACATACATACATACATACATACATACATATTGTTATCCTAATTGAAGATCAATGATCTTTAAACTTAATTTTTGTCTATTCTTTGCAGAGCAATTCTGCAAGCAAGATCCTTTCTTTGTTTCACAATCTGATTTGAAAATTGAAGAATACAGACATTGGAGTTTCTATCAGCATACTTCCTTGTTTGCTATATTGTTTGTGTGCCAACACTGATTGTCAGCATGCCTGTGGAAAGAGTATTAGTTCTCAGCTGCTCACTGACAGTAGTGATTTCGGCCAACGCTCAAGCAGTTGACATTTCAGAGATTTCAGGTAATGGTCAAAACATTATTATGTGAGTTTCATAAAATAGCATATTGTTTTACTTTGGAATGGCTACTTGTTCTACCTTATTTTATTTTCTATCTACAGTACAGTGGTACCTCATGATACGAACGCCTCGCCATACGAACAACCCGAGATATGAACCCAGGGTTCAGAAATATTTTGCCTCTTCTTACAAACGTTTTCCGTCTTACGAACCTGCCACCGCCGCCGCCGAGAAGCCACGCCGCCCGGCTGTCACCTTTTGAAACAGCCGGGGGGCTTCTTGGCGTCCTCCTGAACCCGAACGCCAAACCTGAACTTCCGGGTTCGGCGTTCGGGAGGCCGCTGAGAAGCCCGCCGGCTGTTTCAAAAGGTGACAGCCCGGCGGCGGGGATTCTCAGCGGCCTCCCGAACCCGAACTTTTGCCGAACTTCCAGGTTCGGCGTTCGGGAGGCCGCCGAGAAGCCCTGCCGCCCGGCTGTCGTCTTTTGAAACAGCCGGGGGGCTTCTGAGCGGCCTCCCGAACGCCGAACCCGGAAGTTCAGGTTTGACGTTCAGGTTCAGGAGGACGCTGAGAAGCCCCCCGGCTATTTCAAAAAGCGACAGCCAGGTGGCGGGGCTTCTCGGCGGCCACCCAAACCCGAACTTCCGGGTTTGGCATTGGGAGAACGCTGAGAAGCACCCGGCTGTTTCAAAAGGTGACAGCCTGGCGGTGGCGTTTTTTTGCGTTTTTTTCCCCTGCACGGATTAATTCATTTTACATTGATTCCTATGGGAAACAATGTTTCGTCGTACGAACTTTTCACCTTACGAACCTCCCACAGGAACCAATTAGGTTCGTAAGACGAGGTATTACTGTATCTACTCTATCTATCTATCTATCTATCTATCTATCTATCTATCTATCTATCTACCTACCTATCATATACCTACCTACCTATACATGTTCTGGATATTTTTAAGCAAAATAATATACTTAATATATTAAAAAAACATTATTTGAAATGTTCCATACAACAAATACTTCTTTTCAAAAATTATTTTACCTTTACCAAAAAGGGGGAATATTTTGGATGCAATAATGAAATCATTTATTGAAGAATTATTTACCTGATGTCAGTCAGTGCAACTATTCAAGGTGAAAAATGATGAGAGCAAGATACCATCCAAATATGGTGTAAGTGTTCTTAAGGGATAATCTTAAATCTTGTCTCAGTTATTTTAACCATGCCCATAAACAAAGTATTGATAATTTTTTATATAATATGACATTTTATGATATGAAATAAAATTATAAAGGTTAACTTCTGATGCTAATGCTTGATTTAAAATTTTTCTGTATCATATATGTGCTATGAAACTCTTGGCATTTTTCATATACAATATATGAAATAATTTTTAAATAATTATATTTCTCATGTATATTATGTTTATTTGCAATGTTGTACACAGCCCTGAGTCACTTCGAGAAGGGCGGCATAGAAATAAATAAATAAATAAATAAATAAATAAATAAATGCTATATGTGAAACTAACTATAAAACATAAAGTTATCAGAATATGTTGTTAATATTCTGATCTTAATAACAGAACATGTCGCTTCTATTTCTCTCTTTAACTCTCAGTATAAAAAACACAGCAGTCACTGCTTGCTAAAGAGAAGCACTATTGTATAATTCAAGAATGTGATATGAAGATGTAATTGCAGAATATCTTCAGGGGAAGACAATCAATGATGGTCATTTTTTGAATTTTCGTTTTCAGCATAAATATGAATTCTTCTCCCATATTAGGACTTTAAACTCCATATGAAAAAAAATATCCAGAAGAGAAGCTAGATATTGCATTTTGATATGTCCATAGTGAATGCAATTAAGTTGTCTGAATAAAGATCAGGTCTGGATTGCAACCTTAATATGACATAGGATAATATTCAAGTAAATGATTAAGTTAATGCAAACAATTTTAATTAATCTCTTCCAGCAGAAAGACAAACTGCATTTCCACTTAGCATCATTTTGCTCTGCAACCTCCATTACCCCCTCTGGAAATGGGTTGGAGGATGATTATGCTCTCTATTTCCACCATAATGAATAATAATTAGTTAACAATGAGTCACATTAATGAGTTATGCCAAGATGAGGGGGAGTTAAACAAAAAAAATCCCCTCCCATGGTGATGATTTTAGCCTTCACGGTAACATTTTTTAAAAATATAATTAAGTGAAGATTGCTCATTTGGGTATCTATGGTCATATAGTGTATACATATACTTTGGAGTCCAACTACATGTACACTAATCTGCCTTAAATGCAATATTTAATACGTAAATACATAAATAAAGTGAGAAACGTTATCTTGACTGGGATTCCAGGGAGGGTTTAGAGGAGTAGGTTTTTTGGCCATGCCACACCTAAGCATCTCTAAAATCCTGAAGCCTTCCCCTGCATGACATATACAGTGTTCCCTCGATTTTCGCAGGGGATGCATTCCGAGACCACCCGCGAAAGTCTAATTTCCGCGAAATAGAGATTCGGAAGTAAATATACTATTTTTGGCTAGGAACAGTATCCCAAGCCTTCCCTTAACACTTTAAACCCCTAAACTGCAATTTCCCATTCCCTTAGCAACCATTTAGATTATTACTCACCATGTTTATTTATTAAAATTTATTTTAAATTTTTTTATTAAAGGCGGAAGAAAGTTTGGCGATAACATATGACGTCATCGGGCAGAAAAAAACGTGGTATAGGGGAAAAAACTGCAAAGTATTTTTTAATTAATAGTTTTGAAAAACCGTGGTATAGACTTTTCGCGAAGTTTGAACCCACGAAAATCAAGGGAACACTGTAATTCTTATTATTCAAAAAGGGAACTACTGACACGGTAGAAGCCTAAAAGGCCATTAACTAGGTTTAAACAAGGTTTCAATTGCCCCCATTAAAAATGAAATTGCCCTCCTGAGGGGCGTGGGCCCCACGTTGGGAACCAGGGGTTTAGAAGCTCCAATATAGGTTGCAAAGCCAATACTCCCATAACATGCATTGTCAAAAATATTCCTTATGGCCTTTCCTCCAAATTTGTTTAATTTATTAATCAAATTTACTTCACTGAAAGTGATTCTAGGCTGGACCCAATATCATTTGGAGGAAAGAATGTTTCCTAAGATGGACGCCATGCAGAGAAGGTATTTCTCCTGGGAGCCATCAATTGAAAGTCCCTGTCTATATTGGAGAAAAACTGCATAAAGGCTCAGTCTACCCCCAGAATAACATTTTGAAAATGGAACCAAATGGAACCAAATTACCGTATATACTCGAGTATAAGCCGAGTTTTTCAGCCCAAAAAATGGGCTGAAAAACACAGCCTCGGCTTATACTCGGGTCATTGACAAAGTCACCACACGAGGGCGCCATTGCTTGAGCCAGAGCGAGGAGGCACCAGCTTTTGTCCCCTCTGGCACGCCGTAGTTCCTCTCCCTGCCTCAAGCAAATGAGGCAGCCATTTGCTCCAACCGAGAGGGGGAAATAGCAATGGTGAGTAACTATTCCTTGCTCTATCTGCATTACCCTTAGTCGGATTAAAAAGGCCCCCTGCTGTCAGATTCTCCTCCCCCTCCTTTGAAAGGATTTAAACTGTTTAAAAAATGGTATTTTGTGGTAGTTGCTGTCCTTGCTTGGATAGGATCTAATAATGTGTTATGAGGCAGAGCTAGACAGGAATTCTTTTTCTATCTGTCTATCTTTCTATCTATCTATTTTTCTATCTATCTATTTTTCTATCTATCTATCTATCTATCTGTATCTATTTCTATCTATCTATCTATTTTTCTATCTGTCTGTCTGTCTATCTATCTTTCTATTTATATCTATCTATCTATCTATCTATCTATCTATCTGTATCTATTTCTATCTATCTATTTTTCTATCTATCTATTTTTCTATCTATCTATCTATCTATCTATCTGTATCTATTTCTATCTATCTATCTATCTATCTATCTGTATCTATTTCTATCTATCTATTTTTCTATCTTTCTATCTATCTATTTTTCTATCTATCTATTTTTCTTTCTATCTATCTATCTATCTGTATCTATTTCTATCTATCTATCTATCTATTTTTCTATCTGTCTGTCTGTCTGTCTATCTTTCTATCTATATCTATCTATCTATTTTTCTTTCTATCTATCTATCTATCTATCTATCTATCTGTATCTATTTCTATCTATCTATCTATCTATTTTTCTGTCTGTCTGTCTGTCTATCTATCTTTCTATCTATATCTATCTATCTATCTATCTATCTATCTATCTATCTATCTATGTATTTGGTTTTCTATGCTGATAACCTCACAGCAGCTAATGCTGAAGCTCTTCTTTGGATACACTTATTTATTTGTTTGTTTGTTTGTTTATTTATTTAATTGGATTTGTATGCAATCCCTCTCCAAGGACTCAGGGTGGCTCACAGCATATATAAAAACAGAACAATAATGTAAATCCAATTAATGATGAGAAGGAATCCAGTTTTGAAGGATTTTAACTCTTAGGTTTTAGCTTTGTTCCTGATCGAGCTACTTTTTTTACTTTTTAATTTATTGTTAATATTGTTAATTTGTTTACCCTCTTTTAAATTTACAGAGCTAGTTTACTGGTTTTCTTTAAAATAAATATTCTAAAACATGTCTCAATTAATGTAATTTTATTGTTTTCCATTTTTATAAGTTACCAGTAGCCACTGCATTTTCTAACCTCGGCTTATACTCGGGTCAATACGTTTTCCCAGTTTTTGTGGCAAAAATTGGTGCCTCGGCTTATACTCGGGTCAGCTTATACTCGAGTATATACGGTAGGTATGTAAAAAAGAAAAAGAAAAATTGAGTTTCAGAATGTGGAGAAAAATATTCCAGGAAGGGAAAAAAGCCTAATGCAGTCTTATAAACTCAAGTGTTGGTGACTGCTCCGTTTCAACTTCCTCTTCCACCTGTTCATGTACTTCAGCAGAGTATTTGCAGCCTCCTGTATTCTGGTGCACATATGTACCCAAGTAGACACAGCATGAGGCAGTAACAGAATTAACACAGAGATATAATGAGTTACTCAGTTATACAAAAGTAAGTACAGTACAAACATTTTATATGGTCACAGATGGATGTGCTCTGCATGATTTTCTCACTTTGCATAATGCTTTCAACCCAATAGAACCTATATGTGGCTTACAATTGCTTATCTGCTTGCCAGTCTATCTATGGAAAAATATTCCCATAACAGAATAGCATAGGATCAAAAAATGATGTGGGGGAAACCAGGAAAAGAAAGATCACATTCAAAAATGGGTCTGATTCAACTGGGACTGCAAGGGGAAAAAATCACCCCCTCCCCACCCCACATCCTTAGGGTGATGAATTTATTTGGAGTACAGCTGAGAAAGATCCTGATTCCATCATAATAAACCTCCCCCCACTCCTCCTTTTTATTCATATGAGCCACAGCAGAACTATTTTAAGGAAGCTATGAAAATTTCCAGAAGACACAACCTTCATGCCTTCCAATTATAATGATAAGATATATTAGTATAGTTTATAGATAGATTAATATAGTTAATCTATCATTGTTTTCTCAGCCCTATCCCTATCCTGTCCATAAAGATCCAGCAATAAACTATGATCTTCAATGATGCAGAATTGTGTTCTATTAAATACTTGTGCTTCATATTAAACAACTGGTATTTATTTATGTATGTATTTATTTATTTATTTATTTATTTCTGAAGTAAGTAAGTAAGTAAGTAAGTAAGTAAGTAAGTAAGTAAGTAAGTAAGCCGCCCCTCTCCGTAGATAGAAACAATGTACAATACAAATCTAATAATAGGAAGTTAAAAACCCATAATTTAAAAAACATGCACACAACACACCATACATAAATTATATAGGCCTGGGGAAGATATTTCAATTCCCCCATGCCTGACGGCGGTGGTGGGTTTTGAGAAGTTTACGAAAGGCAATTTGTAGCATACATCCACGGTCAGAATATGTTTCTGCTGAACAATACGCAGGTTTACTGGATAGTAGATTTTTGGGATTCTGCTAATAAGGAAAAATTATTATATGAGGTAAGGCAGATAACTCTTTGCTTTATAGTAACATAACTTGCAACTTCCACAAAATAATACAATTTTTATCATTATTCACATACAGTTATTTGGTTCTGTATTCAAATAGACTGTTCCCTCGTTTATCAAGTGTTACGTTCCAGGACCACCCACGATAAACGAAAATCCGTGAAGTAGGGACAATTGGGAAATAGGGCTATTGTATCCTGTAATGGCGGCCAACTGCAGCATACAATCTCTCTTCCTTCAGTATGTCGAGCAGCGTGACTTTCTCTTTTATTGTAAGCATCTTTCGCTTATGCTTAGGCTCGATGCCAGAAGCCATAGAACTTGCAGGAAGTTTGGGTGGCATGGTAGGATTTGAATGTATTCAGTCTTTACCAAAAACTTTTATTTATTAATATTTTATAAAAACCTGTGACGCAGCGAGTCCACGAAAGGTGAATCGCGAAGTGGCAAGGGAACACTGTAGTGACTGCCCATATGTAATGGATAGTCTCTGTTTATTTAGAAGTCCAGTTGTGTTCAGTAGGACCATTTTCCCAGAGATGGGTTCCTCCCAATTCGGACTGGTTTGCCTGAACTGGCAGCAACCTCGAGGCTCGACTACTGTAATGCTCTCCACATGGGGCTACCTTTGAAAAATGTTCAGAAACTTCAAATTGTGCAGAATGCAGCTGCAAGAGCAATCATGGGCTTCTCTAAGAATGCCCATATTACTCCAACACTCCGCAGTCTGCATTGGTTGCCGATCAGTTTCCGGTCACAATTCAAAGTGTTGGTTATGACCTATAAAGCCCTTCATGGCACCGGACCAGAATATCTCCGGGATCGCCTTCTGCCGCACGAATCCCAGCGACCGGTTAGGTCCCACAGAGTTGGCCTTCTCCGGGTCCCGTCGACTAAACAATGTCATCTGGCGGGACCCAGGGGAAGAGCCTTCTCTGTGGTGGCTCCGACCCTCTGGAACCAGCTCCCCCCAGAGATTAGGATTGCCCCCACCCTCCTTGCGTTTCGTAAACTCCTTAAAACCCACCTTTGCCGTCAGGCATGGGGGAATTGAAACATCTCCCCCTTGCCCATGTTGTTTTGGTGTATGATTGATTGTGTGCTTGTTTTTTATATATATTGGGGTTGCTTTTATGAATTTTTTAACCTAAAACTGTAATTAGATTGGTAAATATTAGATTTGTCACTATGTACTGTTTTTACCATTGTTGTGAGCCGCCCCGAGTCTGCGGAGAAGGGCGGCATATAAATCCAATAAATCTAATCTAAATCTAATCTAATCTAACCTACTGGTGACATCATGATGACATTACTGAACCGGATCAGTCGGTGGCATTATGTGGGCACCACCATCTTTTTTTAAAAAAAAATTAATTTTAAATTTGGGGGAAGATTTTTTTCCTCCTGCACATGTGCAGAAGCTGAGTTTCCAGCACTGTGCATGTGTCACTATTTTGTTTTTGCCTTTTTTTTCTGGGGGGTTTTGCACTGCTTCATGCAAACTCATGTAAAGTGCGCACGTGCCCACAAGGCATAGCCATGCGACATAGGAGGAAGCAAACCACTACTGTAGTGAGATAAGTTGGAACCCGCCCCTGCACTTTCCCAATAAATGTGTATGGTATAACAAATGTGCAGCTCTATGATTGAACAAAATAAATTTATATTGTTTTAAAAAACTGTTTCAATTTTTCGTTACAAAATGTTATTTCCTGCCGACCATGAAACACTTATGTATATGCATCATAGGAAAAGCAAGAATAAAATTAATAATAATAATATAGTAATATAATTGTAATTCTGAAGAGTTCTCGGTGCTGTCTGAAGTTGTTTGTTTTCATGCAGAGGGTTCATTACCCAAACTAGATAACATCATCAGTGCATAGTTGGGTAATGTCTGCAAGGAAACAACCCAGTTCAGATCACCAGGGACTCTCATTACAAAATGGAGCTACAAATATTCTCCCTTAATTGCAATTCTGCTTGTCCATACTATATTTATAGCACTCTCAATGTTATATTTGAATCCTAAGGATGCAGGATAGAAAGAGCAATGGTAATGCACAAATACTAGTATAATATTTGGAAGTTGTGCAGACTGTGGCTATTACCTATTACCTGTTTACCTTAATATAATATTTAGGTTTGTGACAAAAACAAACAAGCTTTCTGTTCTTCAAGTGGGTATTCTGAAACTTCACGTATATAAAAATGTGCATGTACAGACCTAAGACAGTGATAATTCTATTAAAATGTACTGTATAAAAGGATCAGAGCATGAATGTGATAGGAAAAAAGCATAGGACTGTCTTTTGCACATGCTTATAAATAAAACAGAGTTGTATTGTGCCATACGTATTGAAAATATTGACCAGGGAAAAAATGACTGCTTTTGATAGGATTTTGATGTGCAACCAGCTTTAAACAAGACTTACAAAATTTATTTCCTGCTCTATTAACAAAATAAAATGTTTCTCAAATCTAGGGAAGGAAAACATTTCTCCTTTTAGACAAAGGAATAAAAAACACAAACAAGTAGGTTACTGTGACAAGTGGAATTGTTTTATAAATAAATACATACATAATTATTTTATTTATTAAACTTACTGTACTACCAACTAGCAAGATCTCTTGACATTTTAAAATCAAATATAAAATCAAAATCAATTGAGAAATTCTTAAGCATGAAAATTGATAATGAAAGGCTTCTTTAAAAAGGTTTGTTGCAAATAGATCTTTTTGAATAATATCAATGATTATGACCTTTAAAGCCCTTCATGGCATCGGACCAGAATATCTCCGAGACCGCCTTCTGCCGCATGAATCCCAGCGACTGATTAGGTCCCACAGAGTGGGCCTTCTCCAGGTCCCGTCAACTAAACAATGTCGGTTGGCGGGCCCCAGGGGAAGAGCCTTCTCCATGGCGGCCCTGACTCTCTGGAACCAGCTCCCCCCCAGAGATTAGAACTGCCCCTACCCTCCTCGCCTTTCGCAAACTCCTTAAAACCCACCTTTGTCGTCAGGCATGGGGGAACTGAGATATCTCCCGCGGGCCTATACAATTTATGTATGGTATGCTTGTGTGTATGTATGTTTAATAATGGGTTTTTTTTTAATATTTAATATTGTAAATTATTAGATTTATTATAAACTGTTTTTTATTGTGTTGTGAGCCACCCCAAGTCTACGGAAAGGGGCGGCATACAATTCTAATAGATAGATAGATAGATAGATAGGTAGGTAGGTAGGTAGGTAGGTAGGTAGATAAATAGATAGATAGATAAATAGATAAATAAATAAATAGATAAATGAATGAATGAATGAATGAATGAATGAATGAATGAATAAATAAATAAATAAATAAATTAGGTCTATCAACTGAACAGGAATTTCATTCTAGAAACCTAGAGGTGATTTTTGTTTCTTTGTTTGTTTGCTTGCTTCTGAGAAGCATCTAGGTTTTTAAAATAGTACGCTGAGCTGCTGATATAGTATCTTTAAAATCAAAATTAATTTGATTCTAGTACTCCACTGTACAACCCTGAGCTACATATATTCTCTTCTAAGCTAATTTGATTCTACTCTGTCTTCACGTTTTTTGCTCCAAAGTGACTACTATTATAACTCTTACTTGAAAGGACAGAAGAGCACGGAATTGTGCAAAGATAAATTGCAGGAGACCTACAACTTAAACCATTGAAAAAATAAAAAGGATAACATTAAGGCAGGGATAACTTATTTCAGAAACTTGCTTTGATATGAGGTAAGTGAAGAGTTTGCCAGTCTATTGCCATTTTACTCTGCAGACCCTTGATCTACTTTAAGGAGTTGGAAAATCTACTGAATAATATAGAATAGGGAGTTGCTAGAAAAAGATGAATTGTCCCAAAGAAAGTGATGGCAACCTTCTCTTTTGGGGCAATTTTTCCTAAGTAACTTCATGCCCTGTCTCATATTGTTTAGGAAGTTTCCCGACCTCCAAGTAGCTTTTATTGTAGGTTTAGAGAGCTGGAGAGAAAAAGGAAATAGTATAGTTAAATTATTATCTTAGAATAAAATGTTTCACCTGCCAGAAGTTCTCCATTATGTTCAGGAGAATTTTCTTTCCATTACTATTTTAAACTGGAGCTTCTGAGTTTAAAATAGGGACTTAACTGCATGAAGATAGGTGGCATATCAAACTGAGACCAGGGGCAAAGGGTCAAAAGTATTGAGGAAAACATAAAACGGTCATTTTTACCATATAAAATGTTGGCAGTGAGACGATCTTCAGAGCTTCTAGCAATGATTTCATGACAGAAACATAAAAGGTCGCAACTTCTAGATTATGTAGCATAGTGGGTCAAAGGCAAAGGCTCCACCATAAAAGATTTGGAAAGTACACCAGAATTGGATTTTCTTTTACAGCCATTTTTCTTTATAATGCTCTGTGTTGCTTTAGAAGAAATAAAACAAACTAGCAAAAAAATTTTTTAAGGGAGTGGTTTCCTATAGTCTTGCTCCCTTCCTATTTTCTGTCAGATGCATGGAATCATAAATGTAGACAACATGAACAGCAAGCATCAATATTAACTCTAGAAAAATAGCTTAGTGACAGTTCAGCCCCAAGAAGCTTTCACTAGATTTCTGAGGTTGAAAATAGAGGAATATCTGTTGAGGTTGAAAAGACAGGAACATTCATCACTTTCTTCCTTCTGAGAAAGTCACAACAAAATTCTATTTCCAACTTTTCAATTGTAAAAAATGAAAATAAAGGTCAAATGAAAGCTTTACACTATGGGTAAAACAGAGCTTTGCAACATTTCCAGCACTGAAGTTTGCCTTCGGCTAGTTTTTCACAACAAATATATAGGTTATAAATAGACTATGAATAAAGTAAATATAACATATTATTCAGGTATTTGCCCCAAATACTGCATCTTTCATAAAGTACACTGTGTACAAATCTTCTGCAAAATTAATACAGTCATATAATGATGACTGAAAAACTATTATTATTAAAACAGATGGTTTTAATAATAATAAATTCACAGTAGATGTTACTCCACATGGTTTAAGTTTTTCAAAGATTATTTTAAACATGGAACCCTGCTCTCTACATGGGGATACCTTTGAAAAGGGTTCCGAAACTACAAATTGTGCAGAATGCAGTCGCACGAGTGGTCATGGGCCTGCCCAGACATGCCCATGTCTCTCCAATACTTCGCATTCTGCACTGGCTGCCAATTGGTTTCCGGACTCGATTCAAAGTGTTAGTTATGACCTATAAAGCCCCAAATGGCATGGGATCAGATTTCTTGCAGGACCACCTCCTGCTGCATGAATCTCAGTCGGCCTTCTACAGATCCCGTCAACTAGACAATGTAGTTTGGCGGGACCTAGGGAAAGAGCCTTCTCTATGGGGTTCCCAGCCCCGGCCCTCTGGAATCAGCTCCCCCCCCCAGAGATTCGTACTGCCCCCACCCTCCTCGCCTTTTGTAAGAGTCTGAAGAATCATCTATGCCACCAGGTCTAGTGTGATTAGACACTGCTCCCTGGCTGACGAATGTATTGTGAGCTTGCTGATTGAATGGGTATGAGAGCATTTTAATTGGTTTTGTCATTTTTTAGATTATTAACTTTAATTAATTGGATTTGGATGTACCCTGTCCCTTATATATTATAAGCCATCCTGAGTCCTCGTAGAGGAGCGGCATATAAATCTGATTAATAAATAAATAAATAAATAAATAAATAAATAATACAAACTGTAAGTCACAGCACAAATATTTCATTTAGCAAATTAATGGTTTTTTTTAATTTATAGATTAAAAATTGTATGAGAACAGCTGAATCAGGCAGCATATAAAGTTAATGAATTAAAAACTCAAAATCTTGTACAATGGAACTATACTATTTTATCAGTAAAAACTGATTAGAATGACTGATTGAAACTTTATAAAAATGTTGTTCTTGCCATGTAAAATAATCTGAATTAACATTTTATTAATTTGTTTAATTCATTATTATTAGTGTAGAGTATTGGAAAAAATCTAATATTGATATTTCTCTCCATTCTCAATGCTATTTAATAACTTTATAAATGACAGAGGATGAAAGAATTTTAGATAAACTGGCAAATGGCACCTAAAAGGGTGTTAAGATTTCTGAGAACAAAAGCTTAATTCAAAATATGTCTCCAAGTCAGGCTGGAACATTGGTTAAGACCAAACGGTCATGTTAAGCCATTATAAGCTAAGTCATAGTATTTCAAGTCTTCCATCTTAAACACATTAAAAAGGCATACAAAGAGGGTCTGGAATATTGTATTTTACTAAATACTGAATATTTTTGTAAATCAGGGAGAATCTGTATTTCAAATTCTTTGCCATTTGAGTGTTAAATTAGGAACTTATAGGAAAATGAGTGTTCTTGCCAATTGGATGGGGATGCATTCTTGCTTAAGATTTTTTCAGCAATGAAAGATTACTAATATTAGTTAGTCTCAAAACTGGGGGAAATGACCAGGCGAATGGAAAATATAGTTTCAGATAAAAGATGATCCCAAAAACCCCCAACAACCACCTTACTTCAATAATATACTAATGATGTCTTAGCTAGAATAGGAAATGATATCTGATTCATTTAAAACTCTGATTTGATATACAGTGATCCCCCGAGTTTCGCGATCGCGATCTTTGCGAAACGCTATATCGCGATTTTTTCACCCGATGACGTCACTCCCTTCCTTTCTCATCTTTCTTTCTCTCTCTCTTTCTCTATCTTGCTTCTTCCTCTCTCACACTCTCTTCCTCCCTCTCTCATCTCTTTCTTTCCTTCTCTCTCTTTCTCTATCTCTC
Organism: Erythrolamprus reginae; assembly: GCF_031021105.1. Taxonomy (NCBI): domain Eukaryota; kingdom Metazoa; phylum Chordata; class Lepidosauria; order Squamata; family Dipsadidae; genus Erythrolamprus; species Erythrolamprus reginae. The sequence goes on from NC_091951.1 coordinate 60,749,401, forward strand.
CCCCTCTTGCTCTCGAGCGGCGGGCGGCACCCAGGGAAGGTTCCTTCGGCCGCCCACCAGCTGATCTGCTCGGCAGCGCAGTAGCAGCAAGGAGCCGAAGATGGGGTTTCCCCTTTGCGTGGGCAACGGGGAAACCCCATCTTCGGCTCCTCGCTGCTACTGCGCTGCCGAGCAGATCAGCTGCGGCGGGCGGACAAGCGGACAAGCGGCGGACAAGCGGCGGGCGGACAAGCGGAAAAGCGGCGGACAAGCGGCGGACAAGCAGCGGCCGGAAAAGCAGCGGCCGGACAAGCGGACAAGCGGCGGACAAGCGGTGGACAAGCGGCGGCCAGACAAGCGGACAAGCGGCGGACAAGCGGGCAGGCAGGCGGCTCCTCAGCTGCTGGGTCTTCCCAGGTGCGGAAGTAAAAACACCATCTGCGCATGCGCGGCCATGGAAAAAGGGGCGCGCATGCGCAGATGGTGTTTTTACTTCCGCACCACTACATCCCGAAAAATCGATTATCGCGAGGGGTCTTGGAACGGAACCCTCGCGATAATAGAGGGATCACTGTATACCAGTTCTGAAAAAGTAAATCCACATTGGGAATCTCTTTGAGGGGGGGGGAAATCCTAAGCAATTCCAATATTAATTTACAAAAATATGAAATTGGGATAGAATTCGACCTACTGCTTCAGAAAGTACACATTAGACAAGAGGTAAATAATGCAACTCATACTCTACGTGGCATTAAAAAAATATCAAGTTCTTTATTTCAGTTTCTGAAACCCCAAAATCTTTCCAAAACTGTCTTTCCAAATTGTCCAATACAAACAAATTTCTCATGTACGTTCAATGGGCAACAAAAATAAAATTGCATTTAGTTTCCCATAAATATGCATGTTTACCAATTCATTCATTCATGCATTCATTTCAGTAAGTAAGTAAGTAAGTCAGTCAGTCAGTCAGTCAGTCAATCAATCAATCAATCAATCAATCAATCAATCAATGGTTTCAGATAATGTTCAGGAATTAACAATATGCAGAAACCAAAGAACCGGGGTAGCGCAGCAAGTAGAGTGCTGAACTGCAGGCCACTGAAGCTGACTGTAGATCTGTAGGTCACCAGTTCAAATCTCATCACCGGCTCAAGGTTGACTCAGCCTTCCATCCTTCCGAGGTGGGTAAAATGAGGACCCGGATTTTGGGGGCAATATGCTGGCTCTGTTAAAAAGTGCTATTGCTAACATGTTGTAAGCCGCCCTGAGTCTAAGGAGAAGTGCAGCATAAAAATTGAATGAATAAATAAAGATGCTTTAATTCTAGATACAGCTGACCTAAGATTAACTAAGCACATTAATGCTTCTCAAAACCAATAGCACTCATTGGAGAAAGAGAGATAGAGAACAGACTAACGAATAACTGTAAGTTGAATAAAAGTAAATAATTAAAATATGGATAATAAATCAAGGTTACGAAAATCTTTAGGTATTAAGCACCATACTTATGGAATGTAGTATTTTCATCCCACTATATCAGCTACATTTGAAACATTCAACAGAATGAAGGGTTGGTTAATCTGAAACAGATGTGGTGCTTAAGTCATATTGATATGACTCAACAATCTTACGTGTTATGACTAACATTATATATAACATTACCATTGAAAAGACATAACGTATTTGACAGAAAAAAACCATAAAAAACTTTTAAGTACTATATTGACCTGAAAGCAATACTAGTATTTTTGCCAAAATAATTTACCATATACTGGTAAAGTTATTTTAGATATTCTAAGAATGTGAACATAGAAGAGGGTGTAAGGGTTTTCCCCAACTGCTCTTAAAATCTGTGTTCAGATTAAATTTGGAGTTATCTTCCTATATACAGTAGTACCTTGTGATACGAACCCCTCGTCATACAAACTTTTCGAGATACGAACCCGGGGTTCAGAATTTTTTTGCCTCTTCTTGCGAACTTTTTTCGTCTCATGAACCCACCGCCGCGAATGCCGAACCTGGAAGTTCGGCAAAAGTTCGGGTCCGGAGTTTAGGTACGGGAGAACGCCAAGAAGCGCCGCCGCCCGACTGTCACTTTCGCAGAAGAGCCGTGGAGCTGTCAGCTGGTTGGGAGGCTCAAACGGAGGTAGGGAATCCCAATAGGGCAGTGTTTCCCAACCGTGACAACTTTGAGATATCTGGACTTCAACTCCCAGAATTCCTCAGCCAGCATTTGCTGGCTGGGGAATTCTGGGAGTTGAAGTCCAAACATCTTCAAGTTGCCAAGGTTGGGAAACACTGCAATAGGGAATTCCAGGGGCGGAGCTTTGACATCACGGAAGGTGACAGCCAGGCGGCGGTGTTTCTCGGCGGCCTCTCAAACCCGAACTTTTGCCAAACTTTTCAGGTTCGGCATTCAGGAGAATGCTGAGAAGCGCCCGACTGTTTCAAAAGGTGACAGCCAGGCGGCAGCGCCCCACAGAGCGCCGTTTTTGTGATATTTGTTTTGCTTGCACGCATTAATCAGTTTTACATTGTTTCCTATGGGAAACATTGTTTCATCTTACAAACTTTTCACCTTATGAACCTCCTCCTGGAACAAATTAAGTTATGTATAAACATAATTTCAGATCAAATATTGCTAGTCAACAACTAAAATTTGGAACACACAAACAAAAATAAAAACTTTGCAATTTTTTTATATATATATTATTACATTTGATTGAATAAAACACTACTCTTCATGGATTGGTTTATAGAACGCATGTAATACAAACAGAGTTGAATTATTGAATACAGTGATACCTCATCTTACAAACGCCTCGTCATACAAACTTTTCAAGATACAAACCCGGGGTTTAAGATTTTTTTGCCTCTTCTTACAAACTATTTTCACCTTACAAACCTGCCTCCGGACTTCTGTTGCCAGTGAAGCACCCTTTTGCGCTGCTGGGATTCCCCTGAGGCTCCCCTCCATGGGAAACCCAACTTCCGGACTTCCGTGTTTTTGTGATGCTGCAGAGGAATCCCAGCAGGGGAATCCCAGCAGCACAAAAACAAGCGCTTCGCTGGCAACGTAAGTCCGGAGGTGGGGTTTCCCAGCGAGGGGAGCCTCAGTGAAATTGCAGCATTGCAAAAACACAGAGGTCCGGAGGTGGAGTTTCGAGGACTTCGGTGTTTTTGCGATGCTGTGATTTCACTGATGCTCCCCTCGCTGGGAAACCCCACCTCCGGACTTCCGTTGCCAGCAAAGCGCCTGTTTTTGCGCTGCTGGGATTCCCCTGCAGCATCGCAAAAACACAGAAGTCTGGAGGGGAGCCTCAGGGGAATCCCAGCAGCGCAAAAACGGGCGCTTTGGCTGGCAAAAGGGGTGAATTTTGGGCTTGCACGCATTAATCGCTTTTCCATTGATTCCTATGGGAAACATTGTTTCATCTTACAAACTTTTCACCTTAAGAACCTTGTCCCGGAACCAATTAAGTTTGTAAGACAAGGTATCACTGTATATTGTGTGAATACAAAATTGAAGAATTGTTGCCAAATTCAGTAAGATATAATGGAAATATTACCTTTAGCAACAGAAGTTGCCTTTTCTTTGGTGACTATTGAACTGACTACATTCACATCCTATTTATGTCTAAATACTGCTATTTTTTATTATTTGATGTTGCTATTTTATTGCAATGTGCCTTTATCCCATTTACAAAGTTTCATATTATGGTCAGAATCAGCTTTGATTAAAAGTTTACAAGACCAATAAACTAACCAACCACTTAAAAGAATAAATAGAATACATAGTAAATAGTTAAATACAAAGTAAGTCTAAGATATATTATGTCCCCCCTCATTGTTTAATGTATTTATCAATAAATCTATAAAAATTATTAAAGTGATGAAGTTAAAGATTGGTTGGGGATGTGAATGTAGTGTGCTTTTGTGTGGCAATTATGCCATGTTACTGGCAAAGGACTGGAATGATTTGCAGCAAAATCTTACTGTGATTATAGTTAGGAATACAAAAGAGCATTGGAAAACTAATATTTCAAAATCCAAGGTAGTTATATTTCAAAGAGAAAATTGATTGAATAGTAGCAAGTTATATGTAAATATTGACAAACTAGAGCAAGTACATGTAGAGTATACCTTGGGAGAATACTTATTAAAATGGAAAAAAATGAATGATTATTAAGACATGTAATTGATTGGAAAAAATAAAGTGAAAATGACATATACTTGTGTGAATCTGCCATTTTTTTAAAAGATGAAAGTGAGAGCTGGATATAAGAAAAACAATAATGGAATGAATGGAAAGGGGCGTCGACTTACCTTACTTTCTCGTAAGTTGGAGCTAGCGTTCAGATAAGGGTTGCCCGCGTCCACTCATATCAAGGACTGAGTCTGTCAATCAAAATCCCTTGTAGCTCCCTCCACCATCTCGGTCATAACCCCAGTTTAGACAAAGCTGGAGAGATTCAACATGAATAATACCCATGGAACTTAAACTTTATTAAACAGAACAAGAGAATGGCCACGGATCCAGGAACGGCTTGACTGCTGCAAGGTCAGTAACATATATCTATCAACAAGAAACAACATAACCTAATGACCCCTTTTGGAGACAAATAGGGTGGGACTGAATGCTATCTCCAACTTACGAGAAAGGGCATATCAGATAAGTCAGCACCACTTTTCCATAGATGTTGGAGCTAGCATTCAGATTAGGGACACACCAAAGCTTAGGCAATACCCCAGGGAGGGCTTAATAACATAGTCTGAAAAACCCTTATAGTGGCGAATGAAGTACATCGGAGACGCCCAAGCCACCGCTTGACAAACTTGAGCATCTGCCCGCTTCAGCCATCATTTTCTGTAGCACGCAATCACGCTCCTTCTCGTCTCGCTCAACCACCTGCACAGGATTATATATTTTACAACAGTGCTTGTTATTTGCATAATGTGTCCAAATATGATAATTTCAGCCTGTTCATTTATACCTCGAGTAAGAATTCTGTAATGATTTGTTCATTGGTTTTCTTAGCTTTTCATTGGAATCCCTTCCAACACCACATTGAAAAACATCATCTGGTACGGTATCACTTATCTGGCCCTATTGCTTTATGTTGCCTACCCATGTGTTTTCAGTATAATGTTAAATTACATCATTGCTAATGTCACTAAAATGACCATGTATCTTGATCTATTTCCCATTTTTCTACTGACCAATACAGATGCTTGCTTCCTTTAGCTGAGAAAATGCAATGACCTTCACATCTTGAGTGACCCTGCTGAAATAAGGAAGCACAGCAGGATTTGAGGCTTTATGGTGTATTACACTACTGCAAACTGAATACTATCTCAGTTTGGACACAAACAGTTTAACAATCAATCAAGAACAATTGATATTTCAATTGAAAGAAATGGAAATTGTATCTTTAACTTGAGATCAAGGAGAAGGATACTGTATTCAGAATAGGCTAAAGTTTACCTAACGACTCATCAGTTGATTGGCCTTTATCCATAATTGAATAAATCCATAATTGATCCCCAAATAAACATCCGGATCACTGACTACTTCACCTGAATTAGACAGAAATAGAAAGAGGTGCCTTCTGGGTACTAAAATCATTGTACTAATTTTCAAGGGATTTACGTCACCACTTTCATATAAATGTAAAAGAGAGGAAGACAAAGAGCTCTGTGATTTTGTATGCTCTGTAACATACCCCAATGCAAATTATCAAGGTCAAAATAATAATAATTAATAATAATAATAATTTATTGGATTTGTATGCCGCCCCTCTCCGTAGACTCAGGGCGGCTAACAACAATGATAAAAACAACATGTGACGATCCAATAATAAAACAACTAAAACCCCTTATTTATAAAACCAAACATACACACAGACATATCATGCATAATTTGTAATGGCCTAGGGGGAAGGAATATCTCAACTCCCCCATGCCTGGCGGTATAAATGAGTCTTGAGTAGTTTACGAAAGGCAAGGAGAGTGGGGGCAATTCTAATCTCTGGGGGGAGTTTGTTCCAGAGGGCCGGGGCCGCCACAGAGAAGGCTCTTCCGCCAAATGACATTGTTTAGTCGACGGGACCTGGAGAAGGCCAACTCTGTGGGACCTTATCAGTCGCTGGGATTCGTGCGGTAGCAGGCGGTTCTGGAGGTAATCTGGTCCAATGCCATGTAGGGCTTTAAAGGTCATGAACTACCTTTTAGAAACAGTGGCCCTGCTGAAGAAGAATGACTCCAATTTTGCCCTCTCTCAATACAGTAATGTAGCCAATAATGCCAAAAGACACTGGGAGACCATATATAATGTTCTTATTTCTCCTTTCTTTTCTAGCAACATCTCATAAAGTCCTCACCGTTCTAATATATGGGTGTAGGATAAAGAAGTTTGTAAATCTATTTGGTATACTGAATCATCAGTAGTGTATTCCCCTTTCCTTCCGTGTCTTTCTTCTCAAGTGCTGAAAATTTCCCACCATTTTTCAGATGCTTATAGCATGAACAGTAATTTTATATCTTCATTATCTTGAGGCTAAACTTTTTCTAATGACTCTATGTGAGGCTGATGTAGTATTGAATGCAATTTCCCACCTCTTGCCATGACAATGATAATTGGGAGTCTGTTAAATTCATTCTTCCTTGCATGACCCAAGGCAATGGTTTTGAATTTGATCTTTAATTTCCTAAATGACTTTACGTAAAAATCCATTTTCTCTTTGATCCACTTAACATTAACCACAATATTAATTAATTAATTATATATAAATGTCACAATCAACCAAAGATAAATTCCTTATGAAGATGGGCAAAGCTACAGAGCCTTGGCTTAATGAAGAAACAGAAAAATGGCAGAAAAAGTTCTATGTCTCATTCTGTTTTTCCTTCCTCACTGTAGTTACGTAACATTATCTGGCATGACAATTTCAGTTAACTGGAACCATTGGTTACTAGAAAACAAGTTCTGAACAATGAACCTTCAATTCATTGAGACACTGCTTTGAACAAATAACATATCGAGACGTCTACAAAAGCACTAACCATACTTTATGAGTTCGTTAGAACATACAATTCCAGGGTTATGAATCTGGAAGATAAATGTCAGCATTTGGGTGTGGTTTAATTACACTGATTTTTACATTTGAAATTCCCAAGTTGTTATGATTAATAGTTTATCTTTTAAAAAAAATAGAAAAAAATGCAAATTGTCTCTTTTGTGCCAAAAGATGAGATGGTTTGATGAAAGGCCAGGTTAATAGTCAGACTGAAACTAAAAAGAAAAAGGTAGAAGAAACTAAGCAAGACTCAATTGCAAGATGAAGAGTATGAATGATGTACCTGAACATCATATCTTGATTTCAGGAAAGCACTTAATAAAGTCCTTTTTTATTACTCAATTTGAAAGCAGAACAGTGTGCTTATTATGTGGATTCATAGCTGGCATAAAGTATCTCAGATTCCTCACCAAAGTACAAAGAGATATCAACTGGGCAGTTGCGGATTTCAGCCTGGGTCCAAATAGTCTGTAATATTCATATAAATGGTCAGGATGAATGATTAAGAGAAACCCTATCAAGCTTGTAGTTTATTCAAAACTGCGAAGTTAATATTCTACAATAGGCTAACACACTACAATCCCAGCGAGAAGGACATGGAATCACAAATATTAGATGGGAATGCAGATTCTGACTTATTTGTTAGGAAAAATATTTCTAGCAGGAAGAAAGTGTGAAAGTGCTAACAATGATGGTCTGTCCTTTACTAGCTGCCACAGATGGTTTGATCTGGACTCCTGAACCAAGAGTAAAGTTGGATACGGGGAAAGATGTGTGACTAAACTATAGAAATGTGAGAAGGATTTTGGATCTGAAACTGATCACAAGTTGAATATTACCCTGCCTTAATACCACACTCTGAATAAAAAGATAAATGTGATTTTTACCTGCATTACTAGAATCACTGCACTGGCTGCTGATCGGTTTCCGGTCACAATTCAAAGTGTTGGTAATGACCTTTAAAGCTCTACATGGCATTGGGCCAGAATACATCCAGAACCGCCTTCTACCACACGAATCCCAGTGGCCGATAAGGTCCCACAGAGTTGGCCTTCTCTGGGTCCCGTCGACCAAACAATGTCGTTTGGCGGGCCCCAGGGGAAGAGCCTTCTCTGTGGCGGCCCCGGCCCTCTGGAATCAATTCCAGAGATTAGAACGGCCCCCACCCTCCTTGTCTTTCGCAAATTACTCAAGACCCACCTTTGTCACCAGGCATGGAGGAGTTAGGATATTCCTTCCCCTAGGCCATTACAAGTTATGTATGGTATGTTTGGTTTTTATAATAAGGGTTTTTAGTTGTTTTATTAAATTGGATTGTTACATGTTGTTTTTTATCATTGTTGTTAGCCGCCCCGAGTCTGCGGAGAGGGGCGGCATACAAATCCAATAAATAAAATAAATAAATAAATCACAGTTCCTTTTCCTTCTCAATTAGTTTTGCTCATCCCACATACTCAGTAGTGTGGAAATACCCTCAGTTCCTTCAATTAAACAACGGGCCTGGGAATAGGACCAAAAAGTATATTTTCTCTATTGCCGCACTTGTCTTTTGGGAGAGCATTAGAGAGTTGGATGGCCTCACTTGTCATCCCTTTATAAGAGGCTTAAGACCTGGGTCTGCTCTTGAGTGTTGGATGTCAGCACTAGATGGGGCAAGGTTTTGTTACATGGTAAGTATTGGCTAATTTCCTAAGTTTTGCTTGATGTGTCAGTATTTTCTTTTTTTAAAAAAAAGTATGTTTAAATTATGGTGTTTATGTTATAGTCTGTTAGTCCTTTTGAGTTATGTGTCAATTGGGTTGCATAAATTTATATAAATCGGGTTATAAAAATATACATAGTAAATGAATAATAGTTTCCAAATCATCTGAATCAACAATTTTTCCACTCTGTATTGCTCAAATGTTACTCAAGTATCATGCCTGGTTCTGGGCATCACACTTTTAAAAATATTTAAGCAAAATGGAACAGATAACAAGAAGAAAAACAATGATGTTCAGTAACTTAGGATTTTTTGAGGAGAGAATTAAACGCACTTAATTTACGGATGACGGAAAGAATGTACAATAATAAAATTAATCAAGGACATGAAAAGAAAGTTTCCCAGAAGAAAACTAACAACACATAATGCTCCAGAGTACAGGATACAGAATAATGTTTTTAAATTACAAAGTACAGGTTCCACTTACATATTAGGGACCTAATAATATCAAAGGAGATAGTAGACATATATTTACTGGATATAGCACTTAGCAATAGCAATAGTAGACTTATATGACACTTTGGAGACCCCTGCTTTAAAAGTCTTCAGAAGCTGCTTGGAGGGAGGTTTTTAATTGCAGAAGCAAAGTGACATTCTGTGTTAATTTAGAACAACAAACTGAATAAAAGCAAGGATTCTTATATGGTTCTGTGTTTTTCAAGTTTTAGGCTTTGTGGTTCTAAAAGGGTTTGGGTGATTCCCATTGTGGCTAAATGACTTTCGTCCTGTTTCAGGTATTGAGTGTGGGGCTACTTATTCTGATTCTACTACTGTGTTTTGTTAGCTGCCAAATCTTGCCATGGGGAAATATCCCGTGTTGAATGGGTTTTCTAGGGATCTGTTTGCCTGCTTGCATGAATGGAGCCAAAGTCAGGCCTCTACTTTCTATACAGTCATGATCTCATTATCTCTATTGGGCAGAAATGTGGAATGAGCTTCAGGCAGGTTATTTGATTTTTCCTTCTTTTTCTGTGAGTCTTTTCTTATGATTATCCTGTTTTCCCCAAAATAAGATATCCCCTGATAATAAGCTCAACCGGGCTTGGCAATAAGGCCAAGCATTTATTTCAGGGTTCAAAAAACCCAACAAAATAAGACAGGGTCTTATTTTCAGGGAAACATGGTAATATTTTATTTGGTGGGGGAGTTGCTTCCCACAGAAGACAGAGGGAGAGAGGACCACAAACCTGGCTGGCACTAGACACATCTTCAGAAGATTCTTTGAAATAGCACAGCAAAGGCAGGAAGTGACCTCAGAGGTCATCTAGTCCAATCCCCTGATCCCCAGCAAAATGGAGTGCTAAATTGGCCGCACCCTCCCAGTCACATGACAACTTGGCCATGTCTAGTCACATGACCATGCCCACCTGAAACCACACCCACCTGACCTCCAAGCCACGTCCAGAGAACTGGTAGGGAAAAATTCAAATTTCACCCCTGAGGCAAATGCATAGAATCCCAGCCACAGAAATGCTTATCCCCAATGGAGAGCTATTGAGCAGTGACAACTCTTCCTTCCTTCCTTCCTTCCTTCCTTCCTTCCTTCCTTCCTTCCTTCCTTCCTTCCTTCCTCTTTCTCTCTTCTTGGCAGCAGGAGAAGGAAGAACGTGCTCTGGGATTGGGAGGACTGTGCTGTTCTGGAGCACTGTTGCGGCCACAGCTGCTCTCTCAACTTCCTGGCTTTGGCTCCGAGACTAACAAAGAAGTGCAATTGAGCGGGGCCTGGGCAAGGAGTTTAGGGCAGGTAGAAGTTCGTCTTTGTGTGCAGAGAGCAGGGGAGGGCAGGGCAGGGAGGTCCCTGTTGCTCTCTTCCACCCAACCTTCTGCTGCCAAGTGATCTTCAGGCCACCTGCTTCACTCATTGGGTGAATGGACTGGAACTTCCATGCTACTTTGCTGGCAGGGTGGAACGGAGCCATTCCCCCCACCTTCACCCTGGCTTAACATACAGCCACCATGCCCATATCTCGCCTGTCATGGGATAGAAAAGGTGGATAGAGAAAAAATATTTTCTCTATCACACAATACTAGGACAAGGGGACACTCCCTAAAGCTTATAGGTAAGAAAGTGAGGACAAATCAAGGGAAATATTTACTTCCAGAAGAAGTCGTGACAGCTGTCAGCCTTGATAGCTTCAAGGCAGGATTAGACAGATTCAGGGATGCCAAGTGTATCGGTGGTTATTGAAACGGATGTCCATGTGCCGCCTCTATGTTGGTTGAGGCAGGCAGGATTCCCATGAGTACCATTTGTTGGAGGTAAAGGGAAAGGGAGGGTCTTGCCTTCTCTTTATTTATTTATGTATTTATTTACTCGATTTTTATGCCGCCCTTCTGCTTAGACTCAGGGCGGCTTACAACGTGTTAGCAATAGCACTTTTTAACATAGCCAGCATATTGCCCCTACAATCCAGGTCCTCATTCTGCTCAAGATCTCCATGGACAATTGGTGGGCCACTGTGACACAGAATGCTGGATTCGATGGACTTTGGCCTGATTCAGCATGGCTCTTCTTATGTTCTTATGTCATGACTCCAATGGTGGTGGCTTCGGGATACCCGGGCTCGACTGGAGCTGCTCCCCTGCAGTTTGTCCAGGCGCAAGGGAGTGGGAGTTTGTCCGGGTGCAAGGGAGTGGGACGGACAAGAGGCAGATATATATTCGGGCAGGGCAAGGGGGAGAATAGTTCGTCTGGAGCAGCTAAACTGTTTAAGCAAGGCTGTTCTTGGCTATACCTGAATTCAGCTGTAAAGAATCCAGCTATAAAGAACAGGCTCTACTTTTCTCCCTTATAAACAAGTAATAAGTAAGAAATAACACATTATACTTCGCAATCCTAAAATCCCATCTGAATAGCTAATTTATGTTCTTTCAAGTTGAAACCAGAGCTGCCTACTTTATGACTTGGTCACTGACCATCTATCTTCGTTTTCTGAAATTATCTCTTTTCTATGCAGTTTTACATTGTTTGGTTTTTACTTACTTATACAATATTCTTAGTAATTAAGCCAAAGCTGACCATAGTAGACCAAACAAGGCACTCTACAGCACGGTTCAACTCTTTACAAGCTAATTATAATGTTCAAACCTCACCACTTGGTTGTTTTACATGCTAACCAACCAACATTATTTTAACACAGCTGTGATGCACATCACTTTATTTGGGCTTTCCCAAATATGCCCACGTTACACCAACACTCCGCAGTCTGCATTGGTTGCCGATCAGTTTCCGGTCACAATTCAAAGTGTTGGTTATGACCTATAAAGCCCTTCATGGCACCGGACCAGATTATCTCAGGGACCACCTTCTGCTGCACGAATCCCAGCGACCAGTTAGGTCCCACAGAGTGGCCTTCTCCGGGTCCCGTCAACTAAATAATGTCGTTTGGCAGGACCCAGGGGAAGAGCCTTCTCTGTGGCGGCCCCAGCCCTTTGGAAACAACTCCCCCCAAAGATTAGAATTGCCCCCACCCTCCTCGCCTTTCGTAAGCTTCTTAAAACCCACCTCTGCCATCAGGCATGGGGGAACTGAGATATTCTTTCCCCCTAGGCCTTTACAATTTACGCATGGTATGTCTGTATGTATGCTTGGTTTTTATAATAAGAGGTTTTTTTAGTTATTTAGTATTGGATTGGATTGTTACATGTTGTTTTTATCATTTTTGTTAGCCGCCCCGAGTCTACGGAGAGGGGCGGCATACAAATCCAATAAATACATAAAATAAATAAATAAAATCCTTTACCACCTCAAATCTCCCCTTCTTTTTCCTGCTACACTCATTTGAGACTTCTACCAGGTAATAATATAACACACAAATCTTTCTTCAGTCAAAACTGAATATTTGCAGTACAAAAAAACTTAATTCCATTCAGGAACATTAGAAATCGTAATGTACAGAGACCACAAAGCAAAATCCACTGTGGTGTTTTATGATTTAATTTATACTGAATTGTGTTATTTGGAGGGGGGGGGGGCTATAATTCCAAAGGTTCCAAAATGCCATTTAAAAATACTTCATAAATATAATTAGACTGTGAGATAGAATACTTTTTTTTAACATTTCAATTTTTCACTTGATACAGTATTGTTTCACTGTTCTGAACACTGGTGTTGAAAAAAGCTTTAGTGTTCTAATACACTCCTTGCTCAGTTACAGGCTTTTAACTATATCAAAAGTGAATTGTTTGAGATCATTGTATGTTACATTCTTTAGAACCAAGTCATTCTTTTGTAATTCAATTTAATCATGTTGTTTCCTTTCAGCCAATTATTTAGGTGGCTTCAGAAAACAATGTATTATTATAGCTCCTGAGTCATATAGATATTGTATTTGTAGGGTTACAGTCCAATTACTCTTTTCTCTCTATGACTGGCATTTTGTGGGGGAAAAAACAACTTGCCAGAACTTGCTTAAAAGTTTGCAACTACAAAGCAGCTATTTCTGTTTTAAACATAAGCTCTGGTAAACAGTGCTATAAATACATTTGCCACAGATCCCCATTTTATTCGACAGATATAATTTAATAGCTGTAAATTAAATTAGAATAGGATGCCAATACCTCAGGCAAGGTGGCGCGACATTTAATTTATACAATTAAACTCAAGGGTGGAGAAGCACAAAACAAACAATGCATACAGGAATCAAGTACTACAATGTGTGTTTTCTTAATTTTCCAGCACCACCTTTAGCTTCTATCAGTTTAAATGCCAGGAGCTGAAGACCATTTAAAGCTTTTATTCACAGGCTACATAAACAGTTCCTGCAGTCTATAGTGAAGGAAGTCAAGTGGTAATTTGAGAGTCATACAAGGTGCTCGACAGTACAACTATGGCTTCCAGGCAAATAAAAAAAAAGGTAAAAGATTCACATTTTCAAATAAAAGAATGGAGCCTGTATACTTCCTTCCATCCCAGCAGCTGAGAGAAGCTGTAAAATGCAGGTGAGCTCTTCAATGCTTTCCTTTCATAAAGATAGATTCCCTCTCAGATATCACTGGTAGAAAGGAACCACTCATGCTACTATCAGCCTTTAAAATGACTTCTACTCTCGTTGCACTGTGTGAAATGGATGCATATGTGTGCGAATGAATTGAACACTTCACAATTTCCCCCAATATGGAATCAGGGAAAAAAGGCTGTTTTAGTGGGGAGAAGAATGTAAGGATTAGGGAATCTTTTGCTGCTCAGGGAAGGTGTGAGGGCCAAGTGTTGCTGAAATGATGCAAGCTGAACAATGAGCAATGTCAGTGATAATGGTGAAACAAAAGTTGATGTGATCTACAGTTCTGCAGCTGGTTTGGCAGCCTAGTGCCAGACAGGAGCCTTAGGTGATTACCTGGGACCAAAGGTGCATTTAGCTTGTTAAACTACTAATAGATGGTATAATAGATGGTATATGTGAGAAGGACCATGAGAAAGTGGTAAAGTCTAGGAAATGGTCAGAAAAGAGAGGACGTGGCCTACAGCAGCATAAATGGGCAGAGAAAAAGGTTCAATTTTCAGATTATAACAGAAACGGTGGAAGATTTGTACTTTCAGGCTTGCAAGATTCTGTTCATGTAACCTTACAATAAAGTAAAATAAGCTCATTTGGGGGTTGTGTTTCCTGATTGGTCAACCTGAGAAGCTTGACACTTCCTTACAAGTCTGAAAATACAGATCTCTATTAGAAAAGAGATGCTCTTGCTAAAATTATCTGCTTAATGGGTCTCAAACTGTTGTATGCGGATTGAGAGATTAAAGGATAGCAGAATTAACTGCTGTTAGACTGGGTGATCGGAAATGTGACTGTTTCTTCTCTGGGTGAGACACAATGGGACTGCCCTTTATCTCTGGTAGACCACTTGCTGATATGAAACTAGAGGGAAGGTCATATGGTAGCACGGCACAAGGTATCATCACTTAGTTATAATGTCAGCAACACATCCAACTGAACAGTGATGTCACAGAGGTCCCATAGCTCAGACTCAAATCTAGCAAGACCAACTGGCTATGGATGCAAAGATTTTCCAAAATCGGTTCTCAAAAATGTTGCACTACTTTGATGGAAGGTGTACAATTTGGGGTCTTCCAATAGTAGTCCCCTTTTGCTCAATGAGCACATAATAACTATAGCAAGAAAAGTTTTGGTTCACACATATCTGACACATTAATTATGTCATTTACTGGATTAAGAAACCCTGCTCTTGGTAATTCATGTGGCTTATTGGATTGCTGTGATGTGTTCTTTATGAGGTTATCCTTGAACACACCCAGCAACTACAAGTAGTCTAGAATGCTACAGCATGAAAACTTTTGGGACACTCCATTTTGCCATGTGATGCACGTCCATTTCATAAGCTACACTGGTTATCGTTTGGATTTCAAGCATATTTCAAGGTGCTGAGTGTCACCTCTAGGCACTTCATCATTAAGACCCTAATTACCTTATGGGATTGCCTTTTTCAATTGTTTCTGCTCACCTTGCAAGATTAAGCCAGGTAGGGATGTTCTGAATCCTTTAAGACTCACCTTTATTAGCTAGCCTTGGACAAAGTGTTTGTGACTCCACTTGTGATAATTTTATGATGTACAGTGGTACCTCGACATACGAGTCTAATTCGTTCCAGACCCGAGCTTGTATGTCGATCAACTCGCATCTCGAACGAATGCCTTTAGACTTTGTTTTTCGCGCCGAGATACTGTAACTGGAAGCAAGGAATTCTTACGCCACCTAGTGGAAGCTTGGCTCGTATCCCGAATTTGAGCTCGGGTGTCGAACAAAAATTTTGCTTGTGTCTCAGCTCGTAACTTGGAATACTCACATGTGGAGCAGCTCGTATCTAGAGGTACTACTGTATAATTTTTGCTCTCCAACCTGAGTTGTTTGGGGTTTTTTTCTTATTATTGGATTGTGTTGTTGTTGCTAGATTTCCATTATATCAATGTATGCTGCCTAGAGCTGCTTCAGCAATTGAGGCAGTCAATGAATTGATTATATATATGTAGGATAAGACAGTATGATTACACAAAATTGATATTATTCCCTTTAACATATGGCCCATTCTCTGCTTCTTCTTAGTATGTTGGTATAAGAATGCATCCCATAAACACAACACATAACACTCACTACTGCAAGGAAGGAATGCATATTGTGTGCTGCACAGACCACGTAAAAATATGACAGAGTGTACATGCACACACATCAATCTAGTCATCCATTAATGCATAGTTATCATAAGCATCATGCCCTTCTAAATAAAAAATCTCATAGTAGAAGACATACAGAATATGATGCTGCATTAATACAATCCTTTCTGCAGAATGCTTCAGAAATATATAATTAGGTTTCTTAATGAAAAACTGCCATACATATGGCTGTGAATCTGCTATGACTTATACTGAGCATACTAACTAAACTAAGAGATACATTTTATTATAAACATTTAATGAAGTTTTTCTTGTTTGCAAATTGTTAGAAACTTTCAAGTTTACACAAATGATATAGTAACAACAGCTGTAAAACCTACAAATGACATAGTAACTACAGCTGTAAATACTTGCAGTTTAAGCATTTTAAGTATGCAATTATTCCATGTGCAAACTACCTGGAGGAATGGAGCTCACCATCAGAAGAGGCATTGGTCTTACCTGATATGCTCCTTTACGTAGGTGTGGAGTTATCATCCATGATGGACTGACTTCTTCCATCAGCCAATGAAAACTGAGTCTGTTTTAATTCTGCCTCCGTCTCTGTGGCTTGTTTTTCATGAAGACGAAGCACAGGCTCAAGGTGTGGTCATAAAATAGTGCATCGTAGGAACTCTGGAAGAAATGTCTCTCTGCAAGGAATTCGTTCGTTCAGCAGCTTCAGCAACCAAAGTAGAAAAAACTGACCACTCGCCGGGACCTAAGCCAAAGAAACGGGAGGGTATGGATGATAGTTCCATACCTACAAGAAGGAGCGTACAGGTAAGATCAACACCAATTCTCCATAGTGGGTGGAGCTATCATCCATGATAGGACTTGCCAAAGCTAGTGCTCAGCGGGACGGAAGCTAAAGGTCCCCAGGTCTTACTGAGGCAGAATCTGCTGGAGCACCTGTGGCTGAAGGCTGCCTCTAGAGAGGCAAAAACGTCAATTTTGTAATGATGAATGAAAGATTTAGGGGACACCCAGGTGGCTGTTCTACAGACTTCCCCTAAAGAAGCCTGAGTGGACCAAGCAGCAGAAACTAGCACGCTATGGGTAGAATGAGCCATTACCCCCGGGGGGCAAGGAGTGGCTGACAAGTGATGCCTTCGCAATGACGCCCCGGATTCACCATCCCACAGTGGAGGAGGATACCTTTTGGCCCAAGGAGGTTGAGTGAAATGACACAAAAAGGGCTTCGGAACTCCACAAGTCTCAGTACACTTAATATAGAGGTGGAGGGCTTTCCAAGCATCAAGGGTGTGACACTTGAGCTCCAGAGGCCTGGAAGGATGTGGACAAACACAGGGCAATATAAGATCTTGAGCCCGATGATACCAAGAATTTATCTTAGGGATAAATGTGGGGTCTAGGCAAAGCACCACTTGGTTGGGGCATGAAAAATGCAAAGGTCCTTGCAAACAGAGAGGGACACTATCTCTGAGATCTGCTGGGCTGAGGTGGTCGCTACTAAAATAGACCACTTTAAGGAAAAGATAACAGAGGGAAGTGGCTCATAAGGAGCCCCCATCAGGAAATCCAGGACTTTTCTCAAGTCCCAGGTAGGGAACCGATTGACAAGCGGAGGACGACTTGCAGAGACCCCTTGCAGAAAGCATCAGATAAGGGAGTGGTGCAACAAGTCGAGAGAATCGCAGGATACCACCGAGGACAGGGCCACCACCTGATGCCAGAGGGTATTCAGCGAAAAACACTTGTCTGTAGGAACCCAATAGCTGGCCCACAGAGAGTTGAAGAGGAGAGCAGTCCAAACTTTGACAGCATGCACAGAAAATCCGCCAGCTAGCTGAGTAGATATGTCTGTTCGCTAATCATCTGGAGGAATCTGGCAGCAGATTCTCAACTGCCAGGCAGTCAGTTGAAGCCAGTGGGGATAGGGATTGGGATGCACCACTGCCTCTTGGCTGAATACAGATTCGGTTATGGGGATCTGCCAGAGAAGGCAAAAAGATAATGTCATCAGATCCGTGAACCAGGCTCTTCTGGGCCAATGAGAAGCTATATGCAGGACCTCTGCATTTTCGTCCAAGATTTTGTGGAGAGAAGAGCCAATGGGGGAAATGCATAAAAAGACCTGGCGGCCAAGGACTGCATAGAACATTGGTCCCCTCCACTCCCGGGGAGCAGAAATGAGTGAAGAACTGAGCACTTGGGCATTCCTCTTGTGGCAAAGAGATCGACTAGCAGTTAGCCAAATCTGTTTGTCAATTGGGAGAAGATGTCCAGATGAAGTTGCCACTTGTTTTGGTCTTGTTGTGGCCTGCCAGCAGCCTGTCCAGCCTGTCCAGCCAGGGATTTTGGAACCTTCAGTACCTCTTGGCAGTGATGGGAAAGGTGGGGCTACTCCTTTCCTAAATGCAAGAGCATGCAGGGCTGCCAAGAGGCAAGAAGTGATTACTCTGGAGGAGATCTCCTCAAGAGTAGAGCTGCAGGCTAATTGGCCACACCCTTAGTCTACTTAGGTCCTAACCACACTGAGCATAGTTGCAGGGAACAACAGGAATTGCTGGCCAAGTACAAGACCAGCAATTGGAACTTTTGAGCCAGGCGGGGAGTTGGCTATCTGAATTTATTTATTTATTTATTATTTAGATTTGTATGCCGCCCCTCTCCGCAGACTCGGACTCCGCTGAAAGTGCCATTTTAAACTCCCCTGGCTGAGGTGAATGGTGCTCCTGCTCTGGGACTGGACCCCATTATATGCATCAGGCGGGAGGCAGGAACTCGACTGAACCATGGAACAGCAAGTCCTCTTGCCATAAGAAGGAACAGGATTTCTCTCTCCCAAACCATTAATGTCAACAGTAATCACCTTAGCTGCCGATGCTCTGAGAGCATGCTGCAAAGTCAGGAAGCAGTTCTGACCGCAGCTGTGTCCTCAGCCAAGCGGGTGGAGCTTGGGCCCCTCACACCGTGTTGCCTTTAACCCTCTATGTTATGAAAGATGTTAAATTGGGGGAAGAATACACTCACTCAATCAGGTGTTCAATTTGAAGAGCTGAAAATGCTAAAAAGGGAAGAGCTGTCACAAAGTAAGTGGAGCTATATCCCTACATTGATGACACATCCTGTCAATAGCGAGAACTGAGTCAAAAGCAGGCCATGGGGACAGAAGCAGAATTGACATTAAAATGGATTCAGTCCTCATTGGCTGACGGACAAGGTCAACCCATCATGGATGGTATCTACTATGGAGAAAATCAGTTTATGACAGAAACTTTTCTAACTAGAAAATATTAAAAGGCATAGCTTGCATAAGTTAAACAAAACAATTTCTACTTTTTTCATATTCCTCATTTTCTCCTGAAAATGTTAGGTTTAGAATTTTGAAATTCAATTAGACATGATTTTGGCTATCCAATGACAGAAGTTGTTTCCAAAATATACCTTTTAGTATAGGAAAAACCTGGCAACGATTCTCTATACATAAATGGCAAGTATATTTCACTACTATATATGAGATCTACTCTTCAAAGAATTACAAATACAGCAACTAAGCTTCTGACAATATAAAGTGCAGCTAGATAAAGCTTCATTGTCAGCCCAAGTACTTCTAACAGCAATTCATTATACTGGCAGGTTTAATATCACTTAAAATCTGTATGGGGGCCAGACTAGGGGAAATACTGTCACATATATGAATTTATGTTTACTATAAGATTGTCAACATAAAGTTTCTTCCGAGCTGCTTCACAAGCTTAAAGAGAATAACATTTCTCTATGCTGGAATGGTATTGTAGCACAATCTGATAACCTTAATCCTTTTAGGACTAACTTCTGGCTTATGTTTGTTTTCACTTTTCCTTGCTTTTAAATAACTATGCTAATAAGTTTTATTGCTGCCATTTTATACTCTGGTTTTAATTGGAGCTCTATCCTTCAAATTATCATATTAGAACAGAAATTGCTGCAGGCTTTTAAAACATTTTTGAGAGAGCTAATGTAAATCTCTGCGGATGCTTTCTGGTTAGGAACAGATCCCCAAATCATTAAGCTTTCTAGTCACTACCATCATAAATGCCTCTTCCTTTATCATACAACTTAAGCACTAAGGCATTTTAACATTACTATTATTATAAGTAGAAGAGGTTTTTTTATTGGCTATGTTCCTGTACTTTCAGCAGAGCAGAAAAGCAGAAATAAACCATGTATTTTTAAATTATTTTTATTTTTGCTCTTCACTTCTAATCCAGCTCAGGAAGAGATACACTTAAATTCCCACCTAGCAAGCTGCTGTTAGAAAAAAAGACATCAACAATACTATAGTTGGGGGGGGGAGAGACACACACACACATAATGCTATACTTATTGGTACAATACAACATGACCTGGGAAGAACCTCTATCTCTGTATAACTCAAGAAAGTCAATGTAAGATGTACTTAAAGGATTACTGGTAAAGCTTGGGAAGCTACTTCAATGTACACTATAACCATCCTTGCAAACTCATATAGCTAAACAATGTGGTTTATGCAATCCACTGCAAATAATTTTCCAATCTAAACAGGCTAACTATATTACTCTCAGATGTATAATTATAGTAAAAGGGCAGGTGCAACTCCAAATTGTGCATATGGACGACTGGTACTATATGAAATTTGCGAGCCGTACAGACAAGGTGGTACAGCAGATGAAGACCGTACTGCTGAGATATAAGACCTGGAAGGATTTTGTACTATAGAATAGAATAGAATTTTTATTGGCCAAGTGTGATTGGACACACAAGGAATTTGTCTTGGTGCATATGCTCTCAGCGTACATAAAATAAAATATACAGGACTATAGGACTTAAAATCACAACAGCCATTTCAAAAGGGTGGCTGAACTTTTCCCACCTAGGCATATGTAAAATGGAAAGCAAGATTAAATAGCAGATATAGTCTTATCATGGCAGCGAACTTTTCTATTGATGAAAGCAAGAAGGGTGATTTGCAAAGAAAACTATAGAGAAGCCATATTTGCCGCAGAAAAATTAAATGGATGTTCACTGGACCATCGCCAACAATGCATGGAATATAACTAAGATTGTAAGACTAGCAGAATTCATCTGCAAAAATCTGATCACCCACTAAATAGTAGGACAAAGTTACAATCTTCTGTATTACTCTGCTGCTGCTGCAGAATAAACACCAAGTTATATTAGCTCTATCAAACATTTACTATGCTGATTGTAATTAATGGGTATCAGAAGACAAAATCTGACATATGGTCCAATCTTAGATATCAGAAATATATTAGATATTATTTCAAATATTGGTAAAAAATGAAAGATGATTTCCTCTGTTGATACTATTAGAAGAAGCTCACATGTTTAGTTTTTTAATCATGTGTCTGTCTCACTCTACTATATGTTCATAAACACATGAAGAACAGTTGTAGGAACTGGGTATGTCTAGTTTAATGAAAAGAAAGGAGACATGATAGTAGTGCTCTAATTTTTCGGGGGCTGCCACAAAGAAGAGCTATTCTCCAAAGCACCTGAGGGTAGAACAAGAAGCAATGGATGGAAATTAATCAAGGGGAGAAGTAACCTAGAACTAAGGATAAGTTTCCTGGCGGTTAGAACTATTAATCAGAGGCACAACTTGCCTCCAGAAGCGCTGGAAGTTTTTAAGAAGATGTTGGATAACCATTTGTCTCAAGTGATGTAGGGTTTCCTGCCTAAGCAGGGAGTTGGACTAGAAGACC
Source organism: Erythrolamprus reginae (assembly GCF_031021105.1). Lineage (NCBI taxonomy): Eukaryota > Metazoa > Chordata > Lepidosauria > Squamata > Dipsadidae > Erythrolamprus > Erythrolamprus reginae. The sequence continues at coordinate 60,771,097 of NC_091951.1, forward strand.
TCCAAGGTCCCTTCCAACTCTGTTATTTCTATTTCTACTGTTAAGGAGCTCACCCAACCAATTTTAACTTCCATTACATCCTACTAAATGATTTCAATGTTATAACATGGCTAAACAAAAGCTGTGTGCTATTCTACTAGACTAAATACCATGTTTACACCCCTATACTCTTTCTAGCATATAGGGAAACTTTAAGCTATTTATGTGCATTTCAAAGATAGCAGTATCAGCCGCCAAATGACTGCCTCATTTTATGGGGAAAAAGATTTCAAATCTCTGAACTGCAAAGATCACATAACTGACAACTGAAAGAAGGAAAATTAGTTCTGAAGAGTCCTTTCTCACTTGATAAACTTTATCATCTTCAGAAAAGTCTTCAGTATCTCAAAGAGAAATAGTAAGATAACTGTAAATATTCTTCTAAAAGAAAGATGCATATATGAATCAATCATAAGAGATAATGTTTTACTTACTCATTTACAAATAATTTCTTTTTTTTCAGAACTACTGTACTAAACTCCCCATATTTCCAGATTATGTTTCTTCTGTTTACAGGGAAGTTAAATGATATGAAATAAATTTTATCAGCCAGAATTACAGCTGGCAAAAGACAATAGATTACCTGATGAATCCATGTGATTTCTTTGTTTGAAGATAGAAAAGCACACATCAATATATTATTTTTCTACAATCCTGTAGTGTTATAAGGAAAATCTCTAGAAACATGAGCTGATTTTATTATTTTGATCATTCTTGTCATTCAGGTAATCTCTTTCTTATGTCTTCTACATCCCAACTTGCTATTTAGTTGTTTGCATTTATTCTGAAAAAGTATTAAGAAGACTTAGTGTGCTTTATGGATTGTTAAGAACCACTCTCCATTGTTACAATATTTTCACAATGGTTGGTCTCAACCTTTGTATGAAGTGATGCAAATGTGGCTGTCCTGTATAATCAACTTTGGTCAGTGGAAAGAGAAGGAAGCACTGGTTTGTTTCAAGAGATGCTGATATAGTAAGAAAACTGCACATAGAAAAAAGCATTCCTGTTACATGTATATAAATGAAACAAAAATTTAATTAGACTAAATCATAACAAACCTTTTTAATGCTATCATAGCTAAAAATTACCCACCCACTACATTCAGAAATTAAATAGAATAAGTTATAAATGATATTAGCAAACCATATGATTATTTTCTCTGCAAGATGGATCTCCTATGATGAACTTTTTTTTACAAAAAGGATTTGATGCTTTCAATAGTTTGGGCTGAATGTTACTTAAGAGAATGAAACTATTTCTATTTTGTGCATCCAAAAAGGAAATTCACAATTCATTCCCTTTTTAGAACTACTTGGCAACAGAGTAGCAGTAGTTAACCAAGCTGACATCACACAATGACACAAACATGTAGCAGATGTAATAAATAAAATCAACTATAAATCTCATGGATACAAATGTGTAACAGCTATTATCTCTTTTTAATACTGTTTTAACAAACCATTAAGATATTCCTTTGAACATAAAGTGGCAAATGAAATTAAGTAGAGATGTATTCACTTATTAACATGTCTGCATGCTCTTTCTCTCTTCCCTATGTAATGAAAAACTTTTGCATGAACTTTTAAAGACTGTTAATAAATATTTTGGACGTTGTTCTATATATTAATGGATTTTGGCAAAACATAATAATATCTTTGAACTAACAGACCACAAAATTCCAGAACTTAATAGCAAGTTCCATTCAATAATTTATTGGCTAGCTGCATTCATTTCCTGATCTGATTTTATCCTAACTGTTGAAAGTTGGTGGAACTCTATTAAAAAAATATTAAAAAGTAAATAAGAGACATTTGTACAAATTTATAGGTAATTTATGTACTGATTGCCCAAAAAATAAAAGTTAATGCTCCTGAGTTATAAATAAACTGTACAGAAATCTGTAAGATTTTCAAGAAATCCTTTGGGCAAGTACAATTTCTTCCTGTTAGAATTTTTTAAAAAGTAAAATTAATCATCTCAAAATGGTCACACACACACAATTTCTTCCTTGACAAAAATATCAGATATGTAAAATAAAACACCATAGAGAGAAACACAATATTAACAATAACTCATTTTTTAAAAAAAACAAAACAAAAACCTTTCAATACATTGACAGCATTGAGCATATTTTTATACGTTTTTTTTTTTAAGAAAAAACCCAGATTCCTCTGGAAGCATATAAAGTGAAACCTACAAATGACATAGTAACTACAGCTGTTAAATTCTGGCATTTGGCCTTTTTCTCCATTTTCAAAAAACAAACTCAAAATAAGTTCCTAATCTGTTTCTTCAAACCGAAGAAATGTGGAAAAAGGCCATCCTGCCAGTGGAAACATTCAAAATCAGAAAAGCTCATGCTGAGGTTTGTTGCCGAGGCAGCGAACGGTCTAAAAAGGAACTTCTGCCAACTCAAATACTGTTTGCTTTCACACCCAAGAACAAACGGTGTGCGTGGCGGAGGCTTCCTCAGGGCTTAGTGCAGCTGGACCAGGCTGAATAAAGGTAACTAATGTCACAGCTACTGTAAATTTGTTCTCGTTTTTCTATCAGTAAGTCGGATTCAATGGAAACTGGAGTATGCTTCTCAGAGGCTTTCAACTTCCCACAAAGACAGACGAGATACTCTGCGGCTGCAAGCCCCCTTTTTTAAAAGCAAGATTTTTAAAGAAACAGCAATGAAGCAATAGAGCTACCATCTACTGTATTCCTCCACGAGCGAATTGCTCAGGAAGATCAAGATAATTCATGATGGATTTGGGTTCCCCAATCCGATGTGTGACTTTCTGAAGCTGGAAATGCTGAGGAACTGCAGCCTTCATTATAACCTTACAAATTAAGAGATACCAAACCCTGCCAAAACAGACATTATTATGGGGAGGGGTTCAGCTCTGTGAAAGAATTGGTTCTGTCCCCCATCACCACCATTTTCTAGGGCACAGCAAACCTGAGCCACAATAGTGAGTTTTACTCTGCTGAGTGATTAAAATAAGATGAAGGAGCTCGCTGCCACAGGAAAAGGCTGCGATGCACAGATATTTTAGAAATGATTTCCATGCATGTGAAAATAAACAATACTGAACTTAAGAAAATGCCACCTGTTTAAGGATTTAAGAAATAATACAGAGGCTATACCAGAAAAGCAAAATTAAGATATGAAATGTACCTAAATTATATTTTATTTAGTGGAAGAGGAAAACTTTTACAATTAAATTGTGGTCGCAATCCAATGTAATAGTAGCCTCATCTAATATTTCTCTTGGAAATCAAGACTTATTTGGAAACATAATATAGGCAGGAATGAATGAAAGAACCTTCCATTTAGAAGAGGAAGGTGGGGACCTTAAATGTTATCAATTTTTTTTTCTAGCCAGCTGGCACATCTAGAATCAAAAACAGTTAATCATTTTAAGGAAGAATCCTTTCTCAAAGCAGAAAATCACACTATTTATTCCAAACCTCCTACTCGATATTATTTTTTTTCCAGAGGACGAATGCCTACCACAACATACTCAAATGGCAAGAGACATAAATATATGTTTATAAAGGAAACCACAAATCTGCAGCAACGAGGAATTTTAATCTTTATCTGACTATCCCAGATATATGCTCAAACAAGGTTTCTATACATTTTAAAATACCTCCTAGACTGATTACATATGCTCAAGTATAGCCTTGACATGTTAACAGCTACAGGCTTCCAAGCACTATTTTTTTTTCACTTACAGTTTACATAACCAGATTAAAGCATGTCAAACTAAACATTTAGCAATAATAATTTCTCCTTCTGAATCATAAAGAACTTGGGGAAAATCCCTATAGTTCTTTGAAAACTATAATTTAGTAATTTAGAAACAATGTTTTCTCCAGTGCTTTTCTAATAACTGTGCTGTGTTGTTTATTTCTTTCATCACTTCCTACCTTGTCTGGTTGCTGGTGAAAACCAACCAGGAAGCCACAAGCACACACTTCAGCCTCTCGCTTTTTCAGGCCACAATTCTCCAATGTTAGGTTGCTGCCAATGTCCTTGCAAAACCAATGTAAAACAGGCCACAAGGTTCACGTTAACTGCGGAGTGTTACTACACTGAACATCTGGTCATGAATGAATGGATTGCCCACTAACACTCTGTACTGGGAAGCTGATGAAAAATTCAACATTTTCCTTGTTGGCACAGTTGTTTTGGAGAATTCTCTAGAGCTTCCTGAATTATATGAAGAAAATTTCACTGCAGCAATCTATATCTGTGAGAACAGCTGGTGTTGAAAGGGATCTGCTGCTCTTTGCGTGCTGGGGGACCTCATGTTGGATCATGATACTTTTGCTACATTTGTCCTTGAAAACTTAGCCCTACCTTTGTGGTAGCAGTTAAACAAAGTGACAGCAATGGTTCTTAACAGTTGCCTTCAGCACAGCAGGAAGAAGAATAAATAGTAGGAAAAAAAGATCTTGTACAGCTAATGGTCAATTTAGAATTTTATAGGAGTTCCTATAATGGTAGAAAAAAATTTCCTGGTAGAATTAGGGTTGCTGTTGTTGTTTTTTAAAAAGTCCCATGATGAGCAGAACAGTGTATCCTTCAAATATGGTTTGTCCCTAATTTTAGTGCCAATATTCAGTCATCTTTATCCTATAAGTGAAAATCAGCTTCTCTTTTAAATAGTTGAAGAATTACAAGAAAAATATTGCACACCACTGAACATCAGAACATCTTGAGTAGAATCAATCTCTTTATTACACGGAATGCTTTATTAAGTTAAATCATTCAAAAGCTTTGAAAGCACAACTATTAATTTCATCTGGAATGAATAACAAGCCACAAAACTGTATTTTAAAAAAATATTTCCTTTCTTGATAGGGCAATAAATAAGCCATACATTGCTCTCTCGGTCTGTCTGTCTGTCTCTGTCTCCCTCTGTCTCCCTCTCTCCCCCCCCCCTCTCTCAAAGGAAGTGGTAAACTTAAGTCATGCTAAATTTAGGCTATTATCTATGCAGCATAAATTTCACTTCTGTGTATAAATGCTAACTTGCATATTTCTCCATGGTAACTAAACTATGATTAAAACAACAGTGAAACCAGCCTTCAAAACCACCTGTTTAAGTAGGAACAATCTAATTTACAAAAAAATAGAAAAAGTAAAATAAAAACCTAAATTTCAGACATGTCATGGGAATTTAAATCTCATTTTCCCTAATTGAAAGCCTTCATTTCCATGATCTAATTGTAAAATACATAGCTTGGTTGGGATCATTCTTCTTTTAAAATGATGTAATTTCTTCACATATTGTTAACCTAACAGAAGTAGTATTTTAAGATTAGAAAGAACAAGACTTTAATAAGCCTTTCCAAAAAGGAAATTATTTTGTTCCTTGAAAGGATTAATTTACCTAGAAAGTATCTATTTTTATAATATGGCAAAAATTAAAGAAATCAAAACCACGTAACTAAAATTCTCATTACTTATGGTAAGACACCTTCAAAGCCTGTCTTTTTACCAAGATATCCTTGTTTTTTCTAATGGAAAATTGGTCACATTTAGGCATCGTATTAAGTAAAGATAGCCAACATATGATATAAACTAGTTTAATTACAGTATTCAAATGTTGAATATTTTAATAGAAATGCTAAATATATGTGTGTTTAATATCTAATACATACAATAATATGTTTAATATCTAATACATACAATAATAAAATATATTATCTATTATCTGAAACACACAAATCAATTTATGGTGCATAACTGCAGAAACCCAATACAAACTTTTACTGGAATTTTAAAACTTTCTATTTTTTCTGGATCTCATTGTTATAATTCCCACGTATCATTAAAAAGTTTAAGCTGCAATACTGCTAAATAAAGACATACAAAATATAATTTAATGTTAAATTTCAAAGATATACACTGCTCAAAAAAATAAAGGGAACACTTAAACAACAGACTATAACTCCAAGTAAATCAAACTTCTGTGAAGTCAAACTGTCCACTTAGGAAGCAACACTGATTGACAATCAATTTCACATTCAGTTGTGCACATTCAACTTTGTACAGAACAAAGTATTCAATGAGAATATTTCATTCATTCAGATCTAGGATGTGTTATTTGAGTATTCCCTTTATTTTTTTGAGCGGTATTTTTTCCTTCATTTATATCTCACCATTTCTGCAACAACAATGTATTTAGCTGTAATATTTAGCCAGTCAATATTTCTAATAGCACTGGGAAATATTGTGGGTGAAACTAAGAAACTAATACAGTGCACTTCCTGGCAAGTAGGAACTTGAATACTAAACTTGTATGTCTTTCTTTAGAACAGTACACCAAAGTAGTTGTTGATAGATAGCATATGTGATAATATATCCTGAAAGTGGTGCACAGCTATTGTTTACATAAAATTCTTTTATTGTGCCATATATTACGGTACTTTACATGATATACAGTAAATCCATCAGTAGCTAGATTTTAATAAAGTCATGATTCATGAAGGATATATGGATTAAGTTTCCAAAATACTGAAACTTTAAACTATGACTTGCAACAATTTTCTGAGATCATGGACCTTTTGGGATAGGCAGTAAAATGTCAATCACTACCATGAAACCATGAGCCACCACTCCTAGCATTGTTTCTTCTGGGATTTTGGGAACAATTTAATATATTTAATTATTTATTTATTATTATTATTATTATTATTATTATTATTATTATTATTATTTATTAGATTTGAATGCCGCCCCTCTCTCTTACTGTAGTCCCATTACCTTTGTAGTATTAGCTCTGGGATGTAAGCAGTATAAATCAAAGTTCATTCTCTGAAAAACTATCTGTCTCTTCATGGATGTCTGAAATTCCTTCTTTGCCATTGAATATTGTCAGAGCTGATTTATTTAGCATATGGCATATACGACAGAGCTGAATGTGGATGCTACTTGGATATAAAGGGGGCCTAAGTAGACCAACACTATTAAAGTTTTGCTCTGGTTTTATTTAGTTCATTCAATGTGCCGTTACCTAGTGTGAAAAAATAAACTCCCATCCCTCACCAGTACAATTACAACAGATTATAAATTATTAGAGTTGGAAGGGACCTTGTAGGTCATCTAGTCAACCCCCCCCCTCGCCCCCTTCAAGCAGGAGACACTGCACCACTTCAGACAGATGGCAGCCCAATTTCCTCTTGAAGGTCTGAAATGTTGGAGCTCTCACAACCTCCGTAAGTAAAGCTGTTCCACTGGTTGATCGCTCTCACTGTCAGAAAGTTTATCCTTATTTTTCAGGTTGAATCTCTCCTTGGTCAGTTTCCATTCATTGTTCCTTGTCTGGCCTTCTGGTGCCCTGGAAAACAGCCTGACCCCCTCCTTTCTCTGGCAGCCCCTCAAGCATTGGAACACTGCTGTCATGTCTCCTCTGGTTGTTCTCTTCACTAGACTGTCCATGCCCAGTTGTTGCAACTGCTTTTTGGTATGTTATAGTTTCCAGTCCCGTAATCATTCAGGTTGCTCTCCTCTGCACTTTCTCTATAGAGTTTCAATGTCTTTTTAGTAGTCTGGTGATCAAAACTGGATGCAGTACTCTAGATGTGGTCTAACTAAGGCTTTATAGTGTGGTATTATAGTCCCTATATCCTATATCCTATATCCCAAGTCCTAGATTGTATCCCTTTATTAATACAGTTTAGGATGGCATTGGCTTTTTTGGCTGCCGCTGCACACTGTTGATTCATGTTTAGCTGGTTGTCTACTAGGACACCAAGATCCCTCTTGCAGTCACTGCTATTGAGTGTGGTTTCACCCAGTTTATATGTATATTTTTGGTTTTTCTTACTTAATAAAATTCTGTATAGAATTTCATTTTATTAGATAGGGCCCAGTGTTCAAGTCTAAAAGTATCAGTTTTAGAAATGGAGGCTTCATCTCTTATAAGCTGATGGATATCAATTACTTTTATTGTAAGGCCTTCTGAATTAAATTTCTTCTGAGTTGGGGATAGTGTGTTTTAGAATCTTCATGTATGTAATGTGGTGAAGGGAGCCTGTTTTTGACAAATTTATATAGGAAAAGGTTGGTTAAAGTCATGACTGATTGTCTAATAAAGTTCTTCAATTATCCATCCAATTGGTGTATTTCCACTTGTGGCAAGGAAGGCAGTGATTTCAACTTACATGCCAGTCAACTTAGTTTATGAAATAAATGAAACAATTCCCAAACTTTGCTATTATTATTCATTTAGATTCCTTTTACATAATACCCTGTTTCCCCCAAAATAAGACATTCCCTGATAATAAGCCCAGTCAGGCTTTTAAGTAGATGGCAAAAAGGCCATCCACTTATTCCAGGGTTCAAAAAAATATAAGACAGGGTCTTCTTTTGGGGAAAACACGGTAGTTGCCCTACATGAAGCTGTCAAATAGTCAGCAGTAAATTTATGCAAAAACATTAAAAAGGGGAAAAACACTTTTACCGTGGAGTTGTATTATGCTTTCAATTACAGCAATATAACTTTCCTGATTACCTAAAGTTACTATTATAAAACTGGAGAAACCCTACTATAAAATATCACACCCATATTAATCATACCCTCATTACTGAAAATTAAGCATTTATTTGGGCTCATCATGATTAATATCTCTAAAATAATTGCCATGAAAATACACATCCTTCCTCCTGAGCCACATTTATACTTTAAAAGTAAAATATACAAATACTTACAGTCACAGTGGGGTTTTAAACATGAGAGGATCCAAGTTTAACCATGTAAACTGCATAGTAAAGTATGCAAGTTGAATCAAGTTGATCAACCTCAGTGGGGTTTTTTTTCACCTATTTAAAATAAAAAGCAAGAACTGAATCTCGGTGCTACAAAATTATGTTGCTGATGTCATCAGATGGGTCTACTTTTACTCACTTAATTTTAAAAAAATCTATTCATCAGAAAAGAAAAAATAAGCATTCAAACTCTATCAGCCATTATTACGTTCCCCCAGAGTATATTTCTTTTTAGTAGTTTTAAATAACTAAAAACTAGTAACTTTATTGTACAATCATTTTATGGTAATATTCTAAACATGTAATTTTTATGGAAATTTCTTAAATAGAATGGAACAGAATATCTTAATCAAACAAATCGCTATGCAAATAATATATATTAAAATTACTGCTAAAAACCACATTTGTTCCAAGATTTAAACCAAAGTCAACGGATTTTTTTTTCATGGTGGTTTTATTTCTAATTCTGATCACAGGTCACTAGAAAATTATAGTGTGTAAAACTGGCCAATGTAAAAAGATCTATGAAAATCATAGCAACATAACCACTTCCTATTTGTTTCAATGGGGCAAATGAAAGAAAGCTTCCTCAAAAATTGTGTCCCTTACCATTATGGTTTACTTCCAAGATCCCCCTTGCAATTGATGTACCCACTTTGAAAAATCAATCACTTTGGAAGCAGATGCAACCCTGTTACACTAATTAAACTTTGTTTTGCACCAGAGTCATGCATTTGAAGTGTGTGTACAGTATGTAAATTATACAAATTACAAGAAAAGTTGATTAGCGTAATTCAAATCTCAGTGCAGTTACTAAATTTAACAATGAATACAAATTATACTCAATCAGCTCATTTCTATATGTTAACTGTACAACATGCATCACCAGCTTCAGAGTAATATGAAATAACAACCAAAGAAGAAGACTGCTAAATTAGAGATGATTTAGAGGAATATGAAGATGGAGTCAGGAGAGTATTTTTTTAAAAAGAAAAAAAAATGGAACTCCTAATAAATAGTCCTCAACCTATGACCAAAATTGGAACTGCAATTTCCATTACTACGCAGTATAAATGTTAAAGGAGTCACATTCAATTTTATGACATTTTTTGCCACAGTTGTTAAGTGGATCCAAATTTATCTCCTTGATTTCATTTGTCAGAAATCTCCTACAAAGTCAGCAAATGGACATTGCATAACCCAGAAATGCTGCAAACTGGTGCCCACAAGTGTCCAAATTATGTGACTATGGGATACACCGGTTACTTTTTCAGCAACATCACAACCTTGAACAGTTAAACAAATGGTCAATAGTGCAGGATTACCTGCACTGTTATAATTAATTCTAATGATTACAATAACTTTTATATAGAAGCCAATTCAAGAGTTCAAGTTCCAAGACTATTCAAGTCCCTCACTAATACAACTCCAATGATGGTGAGCTGACACATATTCATCTGGAACACTATGGAAATTTATGAGTTGTAAACTCTTTTCTGACACCTATAGTAATGTGTGTGTTTTAAAAAACCTGAATTTAATACTTTAACACAGAACTCTACATATTGTTGTCATACATTGACAAACATTTACAAAGTCATGCAATTTTCTTAGAAATTGTTAGAAATACTACTTTTGCACAGTAAACAGTACTACTACACAGTAAACAGTGCAACCACACTAGCAAAAGATGAAAGAAGAATATATCTAACCCCCCTAATGTTTATTTGTTGATTATTTTAAGTTTAGTTATATACAGTGGTACCACTACTTACGAACTCAATTCTTTCCATGACCAGGTTCTTAAGTAGAAAATTTTTTAAGAAGAAGCAATTTTTCCCATAGGAATCAATGTAAAAGCAAATAATGTGTGCGATTGGGGAAACCACAGGGAGGATGGAGGCCCTGTTTCTCCCAGGAGATTCCTAGAGAGGCCCCATGGAGGCTTCTCCCTGCCTTTTCCGGTCATAGTTTCAGAGGCTCGGGTTTGTAATTGGAAAATGGTTCTTGAGAAGAGGCAAAAAAATCTTGAACACCTGGTTCTTATCTAGAAAATTTCATAAGTAGACGCTGATCATAAGCGTCAGCCGATCACAGCCCAGGCTGAGAAATGCTGTAAGGATGGCAGCCACTGTGTTTGTTGTTGAACAGATTAGCTGGAGCTAAGTGGTGAGAGAAAGAGAGGGTAAAAATGCCCCCCATTGGCTCTTTTAGCAAGTGGTGCAATGTGCATAGGAACTCCAGGAGTGAGAATGGCAGTCAGTGCGCCCTATCACTTTGAGGGACCCTCCAATGTCACACCATCCCCCAAATGATCCTTACAGCCATCTAGGAACTCCAGGAGCTCCCTGCTCCAAAGCTGGACCAGGGCAAGTCCTTGATGGTCAATGCCTAGCTTAGAGCACTAACACATGTCGAAGCAGGGGCCGAGGTTCGACTGCCGAGCGCCCTGATGGAAGCATGCTGTCTGTCAAATTAGTAGAAAACTCACAATGGGAAAGGTTACAAAATCCAATTTTTCAAACAGTCAATAAGGTAAAAGTCAGTCTTCAGGAAGAGGAAGAAAGGGAAGCCAAGTCCATCCAGTCTGAGGACCGAAACTGGGTCCTAGGAGAGCGGATCCGACAAAAAGTAACAGTCCTTATTCTGAGTGGATGAGGACAACACATCCTGAATGCTAGGTCCACCGACTATGGAGAATTGAGTATTCTGTAGAGGAAGATTACTATTTCAATTGAAGAAAAATAATACTATTCCAAATACCATATTAGCTTACTGTAGCATAAACAAAAAATAAGGGGAATCCTAGCAGCACAAGAACGGGTGGCAACGGAAGTCCGGAGATGGGGATTCCCAGCGAGGGGAGGCTCAGGGAAATCCCAGCAGCGCAAGAATGGGCACTTCAGGTGGCAATGGAAGTCTGGAGGCGGGGATTTCCAGCGAGGGGATGCTCAAGGAAATCCCAGCAGTGCAAGAGTGCTTTGGGTGGCAACGGAAGTCTGGAGATGGGGATTCCCAGCGACTTTTGGGATGGGTTTGCACGCATTATTTGCTTTTACATTGATTCCTACAGGGAAAATTGCTTCTAACTTTTCTACTTACGAAGTTTTCTACTTACGAACCTGGTCACGGAACAAATTATGTTCATATGTAGAAGTACAACTGTATATGCCTTCTTTTCCAGTAAATAAACCAAGGATTCAAACAGTACCTGTACAGGTACTTAACTCAGTTAAGGTTTAAATATCAAGAATGCCATACAACTTTTTTTAAAAAACGGCCTTACTCAATCATTATGCAAACCGGATGTGCAGGACACTTTGTATAAATTTGGCCTAAATTGGTACAAATTACAATTCGAAGGAAAGGATTTTGCACTTTCAGCTATACATGCATTAGCATTTCTTTAACCCAGGATGGTAAATTATCAGAATAAAGATTTTCTGAAAACAAGTTTGTGTCAGCTAAATGTGCAATATCCTATAGATATTAATGGCCAATACAATTATGTCTCAAGATGGTGACTATAGACTAGCAGTATCTGGGTTAATATGGATATCACTTGTGTGATATCTTCAGAAAGCAGTTTTTGAATCAGATTAGAAACCATTAGTGAGCCAGATGACAGACAACAAACATGCTTAATCCAGACGATAGAGAAATATTTTTGATCAATCAAAAGATTGAGGAAATTAAAATAATGTTTAAAAAATACTTGTAAACATATTTAGAGCCCTCAGAACTTGTTGAAATGGGTTGTATATAAGCAATGAGAGAAATTGAATGGGACAGGATGGGACAGAATAGAAATTATATCAATAGATTCATGTGTTTTCTAACTATTCCTGAATATCTCATTAATTAATTAATTCATTCATTCATTCATACATACATACACACACACACACTTCAAGACAATTACACATCGGTATTCTAAAACATAATCATACAAAACTGCTTTATGTTTCAAATCTTTTGATACTGTAGCCAATCCAGAATGGACTAGATTAGTAAATCGGATAATAGCTGGAATTCTTGGTTACCAGCCTAATGTAGAGAAAGTTCAGAATGCTCTGTTATTTCTTAGAAAGTCATAATGATATAGGTCCAAACTACTTGAAAGACTGTATTTTCTCATTAAGAAAGATCTCAGAGAGAGGTTTTTCTGATCTTATTACAATCAGGGGAATATTTTAACGAACCATGATACAATACTTTTACTGAAGTTTTTCCAGGGATTCTGCAACTAAAGGTTCATTACCATCTACAACCAGACAAACACATTCTCAGTTATACAACTGGAAAACCAAAAGTTGGTTTGTCTAATGAAACAGATTTTAATGACTGGCAAGCAAATACCAAGCAAATAATCTTCAGAGTTATCAGGTAAGATATACATATGCATGTCCAAGAAAAGGTTAGATAGCCATCTGTTGGGGGTGCTTAATTTGAATTCCTGAACAGAATGAAAGGTTAGATTCAACGACCTTCATGGCCTCTTTTGACTATGATTCCTAGCAATAACTGTGTCAGTGACAAGAAACTGGTGCCTATAATGTTCAGATACTTCATTCCTGTTTCACGTAACTCAATTAAGGTTTTTTTTCCAGAGGAAAAAAGCTTTTAACAACCACATCTGTTCTTTAATAAATCACTGTACTTTGTCTTCCTGCCAAAACTCCTCCTTTATCTAACTTACATCTTCATGAGGAGATAGGAAATCACATATTACAGTGGTGACAAACAATTGTAATTATGTCATTAGTAGCCATTTAGACTACAAAAGTTCTCAAAAAGGAAATATAATGAACAATAAGAAATATAGGATAATACATTGATCACAGTTATAATCCGCTTTTTACTTCACAAGTGTAAAAAGCTGGCATAATTCATGGGCACAGCAGGCAATAATAGTATATCACTTTATGAACTATTCAGCTATTTTATTCCCCTAGCTACTTTAAAATAAAAAAGCTTTTAATAGCTTGATTTAGACATAAAAGTTATTTATGATGCTTCATTGATTATAATATTTACTTCTTGAATTTTCAAATTGAAGCAATTCTTTCTGAGATACTAACACAAACCACATTATCAAAGACCTCTCAAGAAAGAACATTTATACTTGTAAAAATTGAAACAGAAATGTTACTATAGCTTAGGAATGCAAGGTTTCCCCCAATGATAGAAACAGAAAATAAGGGGCCATATGCAACTAATGGATCCCAGTTTTTGAATCTCTTTTTTTCAAAGAGACCTAACAAGCTGGTGATACTGCATGAGACAAAATTTTATAGACAGGACTTCAGAATAGTTCAGGTGACTAGACCTTTCAGTTCTATTAGATTCAGTGTAGCCAGAACTGATCAGGTTTCTGAACATATTATAGAAAAACATTCAACATTTTTTTTAAAAAAACTAAGTGTTTATCTTATGCATGGACTTTCTTATTAAAAAAAACTAGAGCAAGTGATACTTTATTTTACTTCATTTACTACTGTATCAGCCTATTCAATGCTTTACGAACTTTTAAAGAAATTACAGGAAAATTAATAGTATATTTTTGTCTTTGGAAATCTTCTATTTCTTCAGAGGATTTCAGACCGTATCGAGAGTGCTACTTAAAATTGAAAATGCATTAATGGAGAATATAACTGACAGTTAAAATTCTATTAAAATCTGTACAAAAATATAACAGAGATATGTAATTCAAAGGATCAATATTCTGTACCTGAAAACTGTCAATAAGGCATTTGAGTTAAATGTGATATGTCAGAGAAATACAACTTAATATATTATTGTAAATTATGTAAGAATGCACACACTATATTTTCGTATGCATTCTTATAAAAAAAATTTTAATTGTACAAATTGAGGTTTTGTTTTATTTTAAAATACTCTGATCCAATAATAAGACTCCGATTACCGCACAAGAAAATTACATTTTTTTAAAAAAAAGCAACATACTACCCCAATAAAAGCAATACACACATATAATAGATAGATAGATATATAGATATATAGATATATAGATATATAGATAGATAAACAAACATAAAACAAGATGTTTTTCTGTTCTATTTAATGTTATGACATAATCTATGTATAATCTATGTATGCAAAATTTGTGCGCTAACCATACACACCATTCTAAAGAACTATTTCCAACTATGAAACGGTCTCCACAAATGTACTCATTTTTGTATAGTTGCAGCTACCGTAAAAAGTTCTTGCGTGAAGAATGTGACATGAAAGACTGGTTCAACTATATGCACTGAGAAACCACAAAAAGCTAGTCTATCACAAACATACTTAAAATGGATCCACTGTTACGTGGCGTTTTGGAAATCAGATTCCCCTTAGTAATAATGAATGCAGTACAGTATATGTTTGAATCATTGATATGCCATATACCAGTGATGGCGAGCCTATGGCACGCTTCTGTAGGGCCTCCAAAGGGGGCAGGGGAGGGTGTTTTTGCCCTTCCCAGGTTCCAGGTAAACCTCTGAAGCCTGGCAAGGGCATAAACCTGTCCTATTGGGCCCACCAAAAGTTGGGAAATGTGCCATTTCCAACCTCCAGAGGACCTCCGGGGGGGGATGCGGGAGGCCATTTTCGTCCTCCCCAGGCATTGAATTATGGGTGTGGGCACTCGCGCATGCACAATAGCGCATGCACACTGCTTTCAGAACCTGAGAGAAAAAAGGCTTGCCATCACTGCCATATACAATTTGTACAAACCAACTGCTTTTTTATATAGGTGTTCATCACAATTATATATGACATCATTAAAAACAACGTTTAATGAAAAGCTTTTCCTGCCCTCATGTTTTGATCACCGATTTTCAAAAAAGAGGGGGAAAGTTACATCAATTGAAATCCAATATTGTCCTTAGAAATTTCTCTTTAAAAATAAATACTGAATTGACTAAATTGTACATCTGTTTAAGTGTAAAAATTTCCTGTTAGCTTGTTTCTTCTCTCTTTTTAAACAAATCTATTTCCTGTGTTCTGAAGGATGAAAATTAATAACCTTCTAGCTTGGATCTCATCTGGTAACATAGCAAATCACTATTTGTAGTTTCACCTACTACAGCATTAAAAAGACCAGAATGAATCCCTCCCTTTCAACCCTATGATCTTAAATATTACTGCGAAATCTGAAAACATTTGTCCCAAACCCCAAATCCTTTCTGTAATTATCTTTCTATTTTTTTTTAGCTCCTAAAAATGATTTTAAGGCTTAGGGAATCCTCTACAAAGGTTACATCCCAGCCATTCTTAACCACATAACATTAATACTATATTCAGTTTTAAGAAATATGTATGCGCCGGTAGCGCTGAAAGAGCATCTTGCTTCTCAATAGAGTATTGGATGCAATGGCTCATTACTGATGTCATGCTATAAACAGCTATAAAAAGGAAGGCCACACTTGGATATTTCCCATTATCTTTGATGCACTTTACTACCATTTAATGTGCAAGGCAAAAGGATCACAGCAATGTAAATATTCCTGTAAGAATTATCCTCTCACTACAATTCAAATACTTTGTTAGATGCTTTTTACAGCACTTTGTATATATCCATTCTTTACATTATTTAAAGGATTCCTTTGAGGACCTCAGCTGGATCACAGCCCTTTTCTTCCTGTTAGGAAAGGGAGCAGTCAAGCAGTGATCTTGCTTTCTATTGCTGATTCGTTTCCCTGAGACAGCATTAGATGTTATTAGAATGGATCCCAGCAGAGTGTAGTTAAAAAGTCTGACAGTGTCCCCATTACAAAGCCATTTTTCTTGAAAAAGGGTTTTGTAAATTGGCAAAGTTAATGACTTAATAAGGAAAAAAATATACTTTACAACCTTAAGGAATTATACCCCTTCTTCTCTTAAGAAAAAAATATTCGCAAGAAGTAAATAAACCAAAAGAAACAATTTTTTTTAAAAAAATCTCAAGGTAAGGTTTAGGTTAGCAACTTGCTTATTTTTTTCTCCATATTGTTAAACTATTAAGCCAAATCCACTCTCATCAGAACCCATCTATGTGTGTTTTTAAACAGTGATTACCTCATTACATGTGGCATTTAGTACCATATTCCTGAAGTTAAGTTATAAAAATTATAACAGAAGTGATCGAGAAAAGAATGGAAAGATATAAAGTAATTCTGATAAGAGAACAAAGCACTTTTGTTTAATATAGAAGGAGAAAAACAGACTTTCTCTGCCCTTTTTCTAGAGTCTCAGCATTTTGGGGGAATTGTTATGATCAAAACTGGACACAGTATTCCAAGCTGGCCTCACCTGTACAGTATAGAGTAGAATATCTTTTTCTAAAGCTTCAAACAATTCAAAAGAATTTCATCTTTGCTTGGTGCTTTTCTATTCACCATCCAGTTTGTTGTTTCTCAAATTTCATCTTTTGTTTAGGTTCCCTCCTGAATATATTCTCTCTACAATTCTACAATCCCAATGCTGAAGTTTTTGGAATAGTTATTCCATCGTCGTTTAACCTCATTGGGGTTAACTACCAGGGGTGAAATGCTACTGGTTCATTCAAACTGTTAGTATAAAATGCTTTTTTAAAGTTTTTCTTTAAAGTTTCCGATAATCAGCTGCGATAATCAACTGTGCTGCGTGAACATTAGGTAGCAAAATGTGCTTTAAAAAAATTTTTTTTTAAGGTTCCAAAGATCATGGGCACAGCTGATTGTTATAGCTGATGGCCAAAAGTTTTGTTCAACTTTTTAAAGCATCTTGTACTACCGGTTCAGAAGACCCTGTAGTTTAAAAATGCTTGAGCCGCTCCAAGTCCACGGAGAGGGGGGCATACAATCTAATAAATTATAATTATAATTATTATTATTATTATTCCCACCCAGTCACATGACCTCCAGACCAATCCATGCCCACAGAACTGGCAGGGAATTCTTTTTTAATTTTATCATTGGTCTGTATCAGGTCTCTTCCATAATTACTATGTAGCGATCTTAACTAAATTTTCATATGGATTCTTTGAACCTTTTACAAAACTTCTTCCTTTTCTTATTTTCCTCTATTCTTGATTGAGACATCTCTGTTCGCTCTTTCTTACTTGATGTAGAAAATCTGTGTTCATTCACTGAATATCATTCTTGTAGCCCAAAGCTTTTATCCTATTTTCCTGAGGCTAGCATTATCGTTTGCTAGATTTGACACTTCAGGAATATTTTTTCTGCTTCAATGTTTTACTATGTCTAACAGATTCTCAGGTAACTTGCTGAATCTATTACTTACACTGATCACTTGACTAAACATTGTTGGAACATGTATTACTTCTAATTTTCTACAATAGAGCTTTATATTAGATACTAACAGTTCATGGGTATGTTCACAACATATACCTGAAAGTTTCTGTCTGGTTAAACCGGAAGTCAATTCTTCCATTATGTATCTGATTTGTTTCTGATATTGTGCATCTGATAACATTGAGGTTTAAAGACTCCATTTATGTTGCCTGAAGCGAAATTTGGTGGTGAAACTCTACAGCCTTTCTTTGCATTATTATATTTATCCACCTTAAATCTTGATTTCTCCAACCTCTATTATAATTTGCACAGAATACCTCTATATCTATGATAAGAGGATACTGTGAGAGTTTTAGGCATTACATTTGCATAGTAACAAAGCAGTTTAACAATTTAAACCGTTGGCAGAAAGTGTACTTTTAGACATACTCCCTAAAAGATCTATTTTTAGAAATTCACAGCTACATATTTCATTTTTTTTCAACTTCCAAGTAGGAGAAGTTCTTTGTAACCCTCTTTGTAATTTTATTTAGGGTTTACAGGGATATACGTTGGTGAAGGGAAAGCTTTCTTCCCCCACTTTTCTGCAGTGCTACAAATATCTTAAACAGCAGATTCAGCATGGTTTTTCCTTTGACAATTCATTTTTCCCATTTTTTCTAAATTCCTCCAAATGGCTATTAAACTTATCTATTAACTCTAATTTCTTCCCTAACAGTGCAATATATTGGAAAGGGAGGAAATGTATATTTGCCCTTACTCCTCTTGAAATATATGCCTCAACATTCCTTTCTCTAGGAGTCAAGGGCATTCAGCCTGCACTTGGATGGGAGTGACTGTCTCCAATTGGGACAGTGAATTGATTGGACCATGTGATGGACTCGTTGGTGCAGAGGATGGATCTTTGACTTTCTTTTGGGTGGGGAAAACCTGGAACTCTCAGATTTGGATTTTCCAAAATGTGCCAATATGACATCTTTAATAAAATGGAACTTTGAGGAGCTTCACCTCTTGGAGTTTTATTTTGTTGGAGGCATTTATTTATTATTTATTAATCAGATTTGTATGCCGCCCCTCTCCGCAGACTCGGGGCGGCTCACAGCAAGAATGTAAACAAATCTAATATTTAAGTTAATTTAAAACCCCAATTTAGAAACCAATCATACATACTAACATACCATGCATAAATTTTATAAGCCTAGGGGGAGGGAAAGTTTCAATTCCCCCATGCCTGACGACAGAGGTGGGTTTTAAGAAGCTTACGAAAGGCAAGGAGGGTGGGGGCAACTCTGATATCTGGGGGGAGTTGGTTCCAAAGGGTCGGGGCCGCCACAGAGAAGGCTCTTCCCCTGGGTCCCGCCAAACGACATTGTTTAGTTGACGGGACCTGGAGAAGGCCAACTCTGTGGGACCTAACTGGTCGCTGGGATTCGTGCGGCAGAAGGCGGTCCTGGAGATATTCTGGTCCGGTGCCATGAAGGGCTTTATAGGTCATAACCAACACTTTGAATTGTGACCGGAAACTGATCGGCAACCAATGAAGACTTGGAACCCCGACATTCTGTTTGAGATAATTTAATTCTCCCTCGTGGGGTTGGTGATGTCGACACTTATTTTTCGCCAAACTCTTTAACAATTGAAGAGCTATAGCACAACCATTCAAAGCTGAGTGACTGATAATACAAACTGCAGCCAGGCTCAGTCCATCACTTCGTAGACAGGATTAACCCATGCATGGCTGCTATATCCATCATGAGGAAGAAGAGGCGTATCAGGTAGGACCAATGCCCCCTCTTGCACTAAAAAAGGTGATGATTATGATACCTAGATGAGATTTTCCAACTCATAGGATTGTATGTGTTAATCATTTATTCCCAGTATTGATTTTTCTTTCTCCCTCCCTCTTTCTTTCTCTTTCTTTTCTTTCTTCCTCTCTTTATCTAAGTACCCACTTACCTTCCTACCTACTTGCTTACATATCTATATATCAATGAAACCACTGTGTCATTTCAGTCATACGAACTCTTAAGTGGCATACATTATAAATATTCATAATAAATACCTAATAATACAGCAATACTTTGTAACTTTAAAGGATTAAATGAACTCTCCATCATGGCTTACACAAATATAGCACACTTAAAAAATGCAATTTCTCAACTGAAACCACAAGATAAAATTCTTATTCCCTTTCACATAAATTTATGCCTGAGCAGAGTAAAAGCTATAGCAAAAATTGTAAATCAGGAGTTAAGCAATATTTGACTGAATTTTACCACATGGGACCTATAATTTATACCTGGTATTCATAATGGAATAAATGTTCAATTAAATGAATTAAATGACTATAGTCTCTTTAAAAAAATTTTTTTTGCAGTGATAGTCAGTCAATTTCTTCCCCTAGATAACAGGTTTCTAATAAAATTTCAAACAAAGTAATAGTACAGTTACGTTTTTATACAATCCCCATTACATTTTATTGCTTTAATCTCTATTTTTTAAAACCACTATTCATCGTAAGTACTATTGCAGTGCTCTTTTTTCCAAAGGTAATGATTGATCCTTAAGAAATAAACCATGTAGACACATTCAAATACTAATTATAGGTAGTCCTCAACTTACGACTATCATTTAGTGTCCATTGAAAGTTATGACATACTTAAAAAGAATAACTTATGACTCCAATCCAAAAGTTCTGACAGTTTCGCCCCACATCCACACCGACAGAGTCACATACAGTAACTGCACTTCAGGTGTTCGGAAACATGGCTGTCTTTATGTCTGTCACAGCATCCTGTAATCATGGGACCACAACCTTTTTTGCCAAAAACTGGTCTTTCCAGTTTTCCGCTAACTGAAGTGTATCAAACAATGGTTTTGCTTAACAACTATCACAAAAAAAACATAAAACCAGGTTGTATTATAGTCGCAACTTGAGAGCTTTCTGGATAGTTCAAATTATTAATTTAATTAGTCTGAATATTAATAATAATAAGCTACCAAAAAGACCCAACTTAATGTTACTGTTATCAACACTGTCATTGTCATCATCATTTATGCTCTTCCACTGAAAGACTCAAGATAACTTACAGTGTAGTAGAAATTATGAAATGTCCAAAAATTATAAGAAATGAATTAAGTTTGGCACCAGTAATGGACAGCTGTAAAAGTGAATTCATGATTTTAAATGTATAAAAGTCAATAAAAATCATTTTTTTAAAAGATAACTTACAATGGATCCTTAAAAACTGTACAATGCAACCACAGAGAAGGCTTGGAGCTACTCAGGCATAGCCATAGCCTTACACTCCTTAAAGTCTCTCAACAACTATCCAAGATTTCAGAAGCAGTTTTTTCAAACACTTATTTAAACTAAACCCAGGAATTTTTTTTCATAAACAGAAAATATTCTCCTATTGATCAGCTTTTACAAAACAATCTTCTTACAACATTTCCTCCTCTTCCATAGTTTACACCAGATCATTCTTAAATGGTTCCAAATCACATCACAGCACTTATATGTGTTGAAGTTAGCCTACTTATGTAGAATTCTAACATTTCCAATTTGAGTTATTGAATTTATTTTAAGATTGAAGATATTCAATGAACCCATGAATTGACCGAATGCATTATTTTCAAATGTTGTAGACAATCACTAAGCATAAAGTAAAAACATCCTATGGCTGAACAAACTGGTTTTAAAGCATACAGTTATTACTGCAGTAATACTGACAAAGAAATTCCCATATTCTAGCACTTTTCTACATGTTTCTCCTTGTTTGGAATGTAGTTCTATCTTTATAATTTTAATTTCAGATTTTGTATTTTTTGCTGAAAGTATGTCTGTCCAAATCAGATGTAATGATGGGTAATCAGCATTGAGAGCTAAAAGACAGGCTGGCAGGTAGCAACCTTATCAGCTCACAAGCTTTTTATAGCTGGTCATGCTGACTAGCACACTCATTTTATGAGAATATCCATGGCAGGTTCTCAAAATATGTTCACTGTTCCAAAGAGGTGACCTACTATATTATTCACGGTAGAGTAGCCAAAAATCTTGAAGTCTAGTAATAATATTTGCTTACAGATTAACAGTTTGTTAAAAATCATAAGCTTTTATGAATACAGCAATTTCATTCTTGAAAGTGCTTTTATCTGCCTGTATACTTACATGTTGTTGCACTCTATGCCAATGATGGCAAACCTATGGCACACATGGCACAAGTGGCACATGGAACCCTGTTGGAGGGCACACAAGGCATTGCCCTATGTCAGCTCCAGAGCATTGTGCATGAGCTGGCCAGCTGATTTTCAGCCTTTGGGAAAGCCATTTCGCCCTCCCGAGGCTTCATAAAAGCTTTCCTGAAGCCCCAGAGTGTGGAAAAACCACCCAATGAACAAACTGGATGTTTGGAAAAACGGACTTCCGGGTTGCCGGTGGTGCTGATTTTTGCACGCCAGAGACTTCAGGGAAGCTTTCCGGAAGCAACCGGAGTGCAAAAAACAGCACCACCGTAAAAACCGGAAGTCCTTTTTCCAAACTTCCAGTTTGCCCATTTTTTCACCATCCCAGATTTCAGTGAGGTCTGTGCGCATATATGGGGACCAGGGGAATTGTGCACATGCGCAGAGGCAGCATGGGGGGTGCACTTGCATGGGGGATGCACTTGCATGGGTGGGAGGGAATGGGTGTGGACATGTGCTATGTATGAAAAAGGTTCGCCATCACTGTTCTATGCTATATAGTGTCATCTTTTTTCCCCAGCTGCACTCTATCTACCTACTAATCTACCCTACTTAAAAAATATCCATCTTCTTCATAGAGACTCTGGACAGTATACAAATATCTCGCCACTTTGCAGTTCTTCGTTCGCGGCTTCAGTGCATCGCGGCTTTCTGTGAGAGGCATGTGCAGTCATGAGCAGTGTCTGCCAGGATTCTAGAGCTACCTGGAGGTCAGGAAGCTGTGGCAGAGCCGAGGAGGAAGCGGAAGGCTCACCGTCCTCTGCCTCGGCATGTCAGAATGAAGCAGGGAGGCAGGGAGGAGGCCTTGGCGGTCGGGATTCAAGGACTGCCCGGAGGTTGGGAGGCAGTGGCGGAGCCGAGGGGGAAGTGGAAAGCTCACCGTCTTCTGCCTTGGAGGCTTTTCTGTTCTGGACAGGACAAGGCAACCAAGGTGGGCATTTCCTTTCTTCCCCTCCGGATCCCTGAGTGCTTTCAAGCAGGTGGCGACCTTTTAATATTTCAAAAAGGCCTCACATCACTACTTTGCATTTTTTCATTTATCGCAGATGGTCCTGGAACATAATCCCTACGATAAACGAGGGATCACTGTAGACATAAACTTTATCTTTATTTTTGTAATGTGGCAAATTTTACTGCAGCAGCACTTGAGATCAAATTTTATATTTGCAAACTAACAACATGCTAATTGAAATCATGAAAATGTCTACTCTCTGTTCCTGTATTATTCTTAATTTTCATTGAACTTTTTTATTTGATTGGTAACATTATTACCAAAGTACAAACAGACCATTATAAAATGAGCAATTATTCACTTGCAAACAACATTTCTTCATCAATTTTAACCAGCTTTTAACAGGAACATCCTCATAATACCACTAGAAGTACTTTTTAAGTCATTCTTTGTTATTAAAGTATCTGTTCAGACATGAAAATCTCATGCAGTTCTCCTAGCAGCATCCTTGCAATGACAATCTATGGGAGAGCAACTGAATGCAATTTACTCTTGGTAATTTAAATCTGAGTGAGATCACAAGACAACTGTGTGATAAATGGGTACTTTTTTCTCATTTTTACAGCTACACCTTTGCTACAACTTCAACCAAAAAGCCATTCCTGAGCATGGGTTGAAAAGAGATCCTCTCCAGTGTTATTATTTAGAGCAAGCTTTTCCTACTAAAACAGAGCGGAGTGTATATTCAACAGATGCCATTTAAACAGGGGCTTTCCTTGCCCCAAGGTACAGTTCAGCTTGTCCATTCTAATGCGCAATTATAGAATCAATAAAAAATCCCTTTGAAACTACCAGGACTAGTGCTGACATGCCGACAGTAGTCGCGCTAACAATTCTTTCCCTGCTTCCATTATTACCACTGTCAAGTGTTCTCTAAGTAGCAAAACATCAAACCAGGTTGCAGGCTAAAAGCAAAAGCACGTGCCACAAACTAAGGTTCTGTCCAACCAATGTAATATCAATCACATTCTGCTGAAGTCACTTGAAAATAGAGATTCTACTCATCTTGTTTTTCTTTTAAGTTAACCAAGGGCACGCTTTGAAATATGCTTTCTTCTTGGATCTTTTAAATGTGGTGGCATAAGGGCTGGATTATAAGAATAAGAGGTTTCATTTTGTAGAAAAAGAAGCAAGGTAACATTACCATGCCTCTTTTGTGACTGCAAAAGGACTACTTACTTATGCATTCTGGAGAAAGTGTATAACATTGAGAAAATGAGGTGTGCAACTTTCCATCGTGTTGTTGTGTTTGTCTTACTATCTTACCCATCTAAACCCACACATATGTTTCCCTGCAATGATGCAAATGAGGAAATATGCTGATATTACAACAATACCAACTCCTGAACAAGAAAGTCTGGTCTGTTTTGCTGCCGATGGACATTTTATGGTGGAATATTCAGTGGCAGCTTGATCTCTATCTCTGTCTATAACAAATAAACTGCTTCTAGGCCCATCCAACAAAGTAACTTTGCACGATATAATTTCAGCATTTCTAAAACTTATTACTATTCCAGTAAAGTAGTACAATCTTAAGGGAGGGGGTAGAGAAAAACTTGCAGAATGAATAAAATGTCTGTGCTGAAAGTTGCATATCTATTATTATTATTATTATTATTATTATTATTATTATTATTATTATTATTATTATTATTATTAAGATTTGTATGCCGCCACTCGTGCCACAACCTCCAGTTTCCTATACAGTGTTCCCTCGCTTTTCGCGGGGGATGTGTTCCGTAGAGATGCGGAAGTAAATACACTAATTTTGGCTATGAATAGTATCACAAGCCTTCCCTTAACATTTTAAGTCCCTAAATTGCAATTTCCCATTCCCTTAGCAACCATTTAGATTATTACTCACCATGTTTATTTATTAAAGTTTATTTAAAAAAATATTTATTAAAGGCAGATGAAAGTTTGACGATGACATATGACGTCATCGGGCGGGAAAAAACATGGTATAGGGAAAAAACCCGTGAAGTATTTTTTAATTAATATAGAAACATAGAAACATAGAAGTCTGACGGCAGAAAAAGACCTCATGGTCCATCTAGTCTGCCCTTATACTATTTTCTGTATTTTATCTTAGGATGGATATATGTTTATCCCAGGCATGTTTAAATTCAGTTACTGTGGATTTATCTACCACATATATTTGAAAAACCGTGGTATAGACTTTTCACGAAGTTCGAACCCGCGAAAATCGAGGGAACACTGTACTCCCAATTACACTCAATGATAAAATATGTTTGAAAAGTGAAGTGTAAAAAATGAACGTATTTTACCATTGTGCAATGTGATCACCTCCCCTCTTTT
The DNA here is from genome assembly GCF_031021105.1 of Erythrolamprus reginae. Lineage (NCBI taxonomy): Eukaryota > Metazoa > Chordata > Lepidosauria > Squamata > Dipsadidae > Erythrolamprus > Erythrolamprus reginae. Next base: position 60,796,766 of record NC_091951.1, read on the forward strand.
TAGACTTTTGTAAACATCTGTATCTTTCAGATCCTAGTTTCTTCCAAATTACAATTTTTGAAGCTTCAAATTCTTCTGTTTGAAGGAATGTCTGCTATTTGGTGGGCCTTGCTTTGTGCAGCAGTTCACTGAAACAGGCAAAGGGGGAACTATAGATCTGGACCGAAAAACTAGAGAGAATCACTTGGGCATTGTTCTTCTGTTCAATCATGTCTTCTGCTTGAACAAGTTCGTGTGAGGTTTTTTTAGCAAAGTTTCCGTTTATTTTTGCCTCCTCTTCCTAGGGTTGAGAGTGAGTAGTCCAAGGTCACAGAGTTGACTTTGCACCTCCGGAGAAACTAGCACTCATGATCAACGTCTAGCCTGATACTTTGATCATTAGACCAAAGTGGGTCTCAACAGATCATCAATAGCCAGTAGCAAAGTATCAGAATGCCTGAATATCTCTTTTGTTATCTAGTGGTTAAAGTTTTTGCTACCCAGATTTGGCAGCCTTAGACAAAACTCAAACAGGCTGATTAGGATTGTAATATGCACCAAGCTACACATTTTTTGTAACCCCCCCCCCCCCCCCCAAAAAAACCCCTACATGTTGAATAAGCCGCAATGTTCACTGTGTTGAGTTAAAATAAATAGTTATCACTAATGTGACTTAGGACATCCTTTTCAACCCGGACACTTGGAATACTGTAACCACTTTTTTTTCTTCTGTAACTCTGCTAATTAATATTCTCTTCTTTATTTACCTTGGGAATAGCAATTTATCCATACAATGATGTCACTGATTTGATTCTTCTTCCTTCAGTCAGCTTGATCAGATGTCAGATACAATGCAGGTAAATTAATACATACCTGAAGAAAGAAACTCTAAATTTTTGTATCATATTTGCTTTCAAAGGCATTAATCTTAATCATACAACACATCTGTGCCAGCTACCATGGCCTAGAGGTGGAGCTCTTGCCTCACAATCAGGTGGTTGCGAGTTCGATCCTAGGTAGAGGCAGAAGCAGGGTCTCCGGGGTTGGATAAACTCCTTTCCAACTCTGTTATTCTGTTCAAAGCCACGTAGGATCATCTAACCTAAGATGTATGTTAGGAAATGTAAACTGTGAGCATTTCCCTTGAGTCTATGCCTTGTGAACAACAAAAACAAGTAAAATAGTTTCAAAAGGACCCAAGGATTGTTATGTTCGTTTAAGTGTTCTCTATGCGCATTTCATTATCAGAGCCAGATGTTAATTTTCCCCATCCAGTCCATTAATTCTGAAGTGTAATCATTCATTTCAAATTCGAAAACTCAGGCATGAGCATTCATCCCACATATCTAGTTAGAATTTCCAGTAAAAACATCTTAAAATCTTCTAAACTACTTCTACTGCACTTGAAAAACTATAAAGATTGTAACCCTGGAAAATGAAGTCCCCCTCTTTTTTCATGAGCCAGGTACAACTTGGAAAGTGACACAGGAAGCTATCTCAGACTGTCTTGATAGAACAGCTGCAATTTCAAACTGCAAAGACCACCATAGGAATAAGAACCCTTTCAAAACTCCTACAAGCTAACTCTCAAGTCTCTGTTTAAAAAGTATTTAAAGTAATGCTGACCTACACAGATTTTTTTTTTTAACAAGAACTACTGCATTTCTTATTAAAGACCTGTTCAAAGGCCTTTTTCAAGTTAGAATTATATAATAAAATGATTTAATTAAGAGGATTCATTACAATATATTCCTGGAGTCTATTACTATTGAATTTTTTTAAAAAATACATTTTATGAAAATTGTACATAATCTACCCTTAGCAGTTATTAGAATTTCTATTTCACCTAACAATGTCTTCAATAGTGCTTCTAAAAGTAAGGGAAATAAGGAATTAAAATAATTGGTTATTATCTCTTGCTTCAAGTGATCATTAGCAATTCAAACCAATGAGTACAGGACTCATTTTGGTTCTTACAGACCTTAGATTTTGAGGGCAGCCCTACGTTTTTCAGAGACTTACATGGCAGCTCTTGGAACCATCCATGCTAAATATACCAACTGCAAGGGACAATTTAAGAACCCACAGATGATTATTAGATCTGGCCAGTGCTTTCTGTATGGAAGCAAAGAAGTTGTTCGAAGCATGTTGGAAAGTCCTTAATGAAGCTACATCTTTTCCCATAATTGGGCAGCTATTTTCCACAGCTGCTGTTCAATTCCAAGAAAAGGCAAATTTGATTTTGTGACAGCAGATGCTATGCTCACCTTTCTGTCTTTAAATCTGAAGTGCTTCACACCAGTAATCATTAATCAAACAGCCAGAATGTTCTTCTTTATGATAAGATTCATATCAATGGATGACTTTCAAGATACATAGCCAAGTATTTAAGCTAAGTAAAGCAATGCAGTGTTATTTGGTAAAATGTTTTCTCCTTCTGATGGTCAATCTTATTCAATTATGTGAACATGGAGAATTACACCATCTCATTATTCACCAGTTCTGACAATGGGATGATTATTAAAGGATCCACAGAGAGAGACATAGCTCTATTAAAATGCTTTCAATGAAAAACAAGTTTCTTTGCAGAATAATAGCAGAATAATAGACATAAAAAATCTAGAGTGATGTTGAGAAGACAAGATAATTCTTATTTAAAAAGTGAGATGGAGTACAATGGAAACAGTACTGAGTTTGCTTGCTTGGTGTGCTAAAGGAAAGGCAATCCAGAAGGTCATCAACACAAATTATCATAAGCCTTTATCAAGATGAAGGATTGCTAAAAACCAAGAATACACTACAGGTTGAAATGAGAAGGGAAGAAGGTCAATCCATATAGTTGTGAGCCGCCCCGAGTTCTTGGAGAGTGGAGGCATACAAATCCAATTAATAAATAATAAATAATAAATATAGAAGCACTTGAACTGGAAGTCTTTAAGAAGAACACAACAATTGTCTAAGAAAGGTTAGCTTGTGCAAATGTTTATGAACTAAATATATATAGAAAAAAGGGTAAGGTCACATGATTCAACAAGAAGTAAGGAAGGAAGGGGATACTATGCTTCATCAAAGACTAGGCATGATGTTTTCATTGCCTGTAATAAAGGAATCCTAAATGTGGAGATTATTTCAGATAGAATCCTTGAGAGAGGCAGTTTGGAATGATGGTTAAGCCACCAGGCTAGAAAACAGGGGGACAATGAGTTCTGGAGACCTCACCTACAAAAAGATATAGATAAAATTGAACGGGTCCAAAGACAGGCTACAAAAATGGTGGTCTTAAGCATAAAACTTAAGGAACTCCATCTGTATAGTCTGGAGGACAGAAGGGAAAGGGGGGACATGATTGAAACATTTAAATATGTTAAAGGGTTAAATAAGGTTCAAGAGGGAAGTGTTTTTAATAGAAAAGTGAACACAAGAACAAGGGGGCACAATCTGAGGTTAGTTGGGGGAAAGATTAGAAGTAATGTGAGAAAATATTATTTTACTGAAAGAGTAGTAAATGCTTGGAACAAACTGTGGCTGGTAAATCCACAGTAACTGAATTTAAACATGCCTGGGATAAACATATATCCATCCTAAGATAAAATACAGGAAATAGTGTAAGGGCAAACTAGATGGTCCATGAGGTCTTTTTCTGCCGTCAATCTTCTATGTTTCTAATCCTACCTTGGGCACAAAGTCAACTGGATAATCTTAGGCCAGTCAGTCACTTTCTTTTAGCCCTAGGAAAGAAGAGCAATAAAACACTTCCAAAATGTTGCCAGGTAAATTACTGGCACTTAACCAGGCAGTCACCATGAATTAAGACTAACTCAAAGGCAATATAGTTATCCTCTATATGGTACATTTTCTGTATGGTAGTACAAACTTTTTTTCACAGATATAGACTTTTCCTAGGGGGGGGGATTTTGAAGAGCAATCACTTGTACGTAAGACATAGTAATCTTGTAGGAATCTCAATAATAATAATAATAATAATAATAATAATCATCATCATCATCATCATCATCATCATCATCATCACCACCATCATCATCTGACTTATATGCCGCCAGTCTCCGAAGACTATTCACAATACTAGCTTGTATCATTACAAATTTCACTGAGAAAGATACATTTCTCTCAAAAAGCATTCTCCCTTTTACCTGTTAGGAAAAAATCTTCAAGTTACAAATTTGCAAGAGTGTTAACAAAGCACCTAGGACATACATCACACTCCTCCATCCTAGGTTATCTTACCTGGCTGCTTTTTGGCAGCTGGGCTTTGAGACAGTACTTTAAATCCCATCACTGAATACCCCATTATACTTTACAATATGCCTATTCTTATTTATTATACTTCTCTGTCATCTTCCTACCAGAAATTAGCTAAATGATTGGCATGATGTGCACCTCCCTCCACTTAAAATTAAATTGTGGGTTTCTCAAATGCAGAAGACTGAACAGCTCTTGGTGTACAGCTGGTTACAAATAAGATTTCCTTAATACTTATTAATCAAACAATGATGACATTAGGAAACAAAAATATCCTGGCCTACTATAGCAGACATGGGCTCTGTTCCAAAGTATTTTTATACATTTCTGTTAGTGTAACAGGAAACTAGATGAGGTTTTTCAATATTTCTCATGGGAAACATCAATACTTACTAAGTACGAGTGACCTAACGTAGCCAACACCCAGAGAGGAAATTGCAAATCAAATCTAAATGCTGTGTGGCAAACTGGGAATCATCATGATAGATCCAAAAGTAAGCTCTGGATGTTCGACTGCTGAGAGATCACTTTTGCTTTAAAGGCATACTTTATGTCAATCAACATTAAATTCCTTTTCCTCCTCTCTACCAAGGAATCAGGGAAAAAAGTCTACTTTAAGCCCAAGTAATGACATGTTCAAAGGCCTCCAAGTCTGCTCTGTGTCTGGCATCAATGCGAGACCCAGAGGAGGCTGGTGAGTCTTTCAAAAAAAAAACCCTAGCTGAACAGTGGAGAAAGAACTGTAAGCCAAAATAAGAATGAGAATTAAACTTATGTATGTTGTACAAGCGGAATATAAAACAGGTGGAAAGAGATCTATTTTATACCTCAATATGGAAAAGTCTCTACAACTTACAGGTAAACTTGATCACCTGTGACTATGGGTATTTCTTTGTGACTTAAGTAAATGTTAGTCATTCAAAACACATATATAATTTCTCTTCCTTTCCCTACAACCTATTTCCTCATCTTATATATAGATACACTATAATTTATGCTTAGAACACGACAGAGCTTTTTTAAACATATTTTTTGCCAAGAATTAAAGGCGACAATATATTACAATATGAATACAGTGATCCCTCGATTTTCGCGATCTCGTTCTTCGCGAAACGCTATATCGTGATTTTTCCCACCCGATGACGTCACTCTCTTCCTTCCTTTCTCATCTTTCTTTCTCTCTCTCTTTCTCTATCTTGCTTCTTCCTCTCTCACACTCTCTTCCTCCCTCTCTCATTTCTTTCTTTCCTTCTCTCTTTTTCTCTATCTCTCCCCCTTTTGCTGGCAGGCGGCGGGCGGCGGGTGGGCGGGCGGGCGGCGGGCGGGCGGGGGCATCAGCGAGGAAGACCCAGGGAAGGTTCCTTTGGCCGCCCAGCAGCTGATCTGCTCGGCAGCGCAGTGAGGAGCCGAATCGGGGTTTCCCCTTTGCATGGGCGGCGGGGAAACCCTGATCTTCGTCTGCTCGCTGCTGCTGCGCTGCCAAGCAGATCAGCTGCTGGGCAGCCGCAGCAGCAGCCGTGAGCAGACGAAGATCGGGGTTTCCCCGCCGCCCACGCAAAGGGGAAACCCCGATTCGGCTCCTCGCTGCGCTGCTGAGCAGATCAGCTGCTGGGCGGCCGAAGGAACCTTCCCTGGGTCTTCCCCGCCGCCCATGCAAACTCCACCATCTGCGCATGCGCGGCCATGAAAAAAGGGCGTGCATGCGCAGATGGTGTTTTTACTTCCGCAACCCTACATCGCGAAAAATCGATTATCGCGAAGGGTCTTGGAACGGAACCCTCGCGATAATCGAGGGATCACTGTAATCAGTTGAATCTACCAATACTTCTAGATTTAGAAGCTCCATAGCCTAAATTCTAGTTTTAGTTTTACATGCTATTACTGGCTTTTCAGGAATTTCATTTATTTCCATCATCTTCTACCTTAACATCTTAATAATAATAATAATAATTAATAATAATTTATTAGATTTGTATGCCGCCCCTCTCCAAAGACTCGGGGCGGCTCACAACAACGATAAAAACAATATTAGCCGCCCCGAGTCTATGGAGTGGGGCGTCATACAAATCTAATAAATAAATATTATACTGGTACAAATCTAATATTAAAAAAACTAAAAACCCTATCATAATTAAAAACCAAACAGCACATACATACCAAATATAAATTATAATAAGCCTGGGGGAAAGGTGTCTCAAATCCCCCATGCCTGGCGGTATAGGTGGGTCTTAAGTAGTTTACGGAAGACAAGGAGGGTGGGAGCAGTTCTAATCTCCGGGGGGAGTTGATTCCAGAGGGCCGGGGCCGCCACAGAGAAGGCTCTTCCCCTGGGGCCCACCAGACGACATTGTTTAGTTGACAGGACCCGGAGAAGGCCAACTCTGTGGGACCTTATCGGCCGCTGGGATTCGTGCGGTAGCAGGCAGTTCCGGAGGTACTCTGGTCCAATGCCATGTAGGGCTTTAAAGGTCATGACCAACACTTAACTTGGGGATAGGCAAGCTACAAACCATTTAATTATTGTGAAATATCCTACTTTATAAATTAATACATTTATACTGATTGCTTCCTAAAATTACAATCCATTCTATTAGCAAAGCAGTATGTACTACTATGTACCTACTGTACATAAAAGTTTAAAGGTTTTTATACTCAACTCAAAAGAGTCAGAAATAATGTTCTTATTTTTGTAAATCTTTTTCTTGCTTAAGGTGACACAATACAGCATTCTTGCTTTATATTTTCATTATTTTATTAACCATGCCCCATTCGATATCTTTTCCCAATTCTAACCTCCTCAAAAAGTCACTCATGATTCAAGGTTACTGATATTTTCATTCTCAATGTATTTTTTTAGTAGATTTGTTTTGTCTCTCCCTGGCTCTTAACTAAAGTCTATTTTCTACTTCAACAAGTACAGCTATTATCATGCTGGGAGAAACCCTAAAGAGTTTTTTTATACACCTCTAGGATTCTCCTGAGCATGCTGATTTCTTCATCTTATCTGGCAGTACAGTTTTGCCTACACAGCTGTCATAACTCAGCAACTGAGTTCGTATTAATAGATACAAACGGGATCTATATTGAAATTTTGCAATATGGAATACACTCATTCACGGTTCCAGCTAGCGTAGTTCAATTATGTGATGACATATGAGATTCTTCTTTCCATTCTCCTCAGGTTTCCAATATTCCCTCACAGATACTCTGCACCCTATGACCATGAGTAGGCTCCACCCTCCAACAGATTGTAGAACTTTTATACTTCCTCACTTATCATATATATATTTTCTTTCTTTCATATATCCTCTCCTCTAAGTTCACTTTACCCTTATATATACTGTATTACTACATGTCTATTTTTCTTCCTATGTATTTGTGTATTGGACAAATGAATAAATAAATAAAAATAAAAGTTATAATTCCTTGGATTGTCCATGGAACTTATTCGCTAGCCTGTCATGAGATCGTTTTATTTGACATAATTACTAACAATTATGATCTTATGTTTGTTTCACAAAGCACTACTACATAAATTAGTACAACATGAATATTGAGGTTTGATAGAGAGATGATTGGATCTTTAGAAACATAGAAGACTGACGGCAGAAAAAGACCTCATGGTCCATCTAGTCTGCCCTTATACTATTTCCTGTATTTTATCTTACAATGGATATATGTTTATCCCAGGCATGTTTAAATTCAGTTACTATGGATTTACCAACCACGTCTGCTGGAAGTTTGTTCCAAGGATCTACTACTCTTTCAGTAAAATAATATTTTCTCACGTTGCTTTTGATCTTTCCCCCAACTAACTTCAGATTGTGTCCCCTTGTTCTTGTGTTCACTTTTCTATTAAAAACACTTCCCTCCTGAACCTTATTTAACCCTTTAACATATTTAAATGTTTCGATCATGTCCCCCCTTTTCCTTCTTTCCTCCAGACTATACAGATTGAGCTCATTAACTCTTTCCTGATACGTTTTATGCTTAAGAGGTCTCCAGAACTGAACACAGTATTCCAAATGTGGTCTCACCAGCGCTTTATTCTAATGTTTTGCTTTCATCTTGCTTTTTGTGATCCCACCAAGGTAATTATATCTTAACTGCAAGCTATTTATAGAAACACAGGTACCCATAGCCAGTACATAAACATATATTAAAAATACTCTAACAAAAGGGTCTGTCCATTTAGTTCAGTGCACGAGATTTGACTTAACTGCAATGACAGACTGTTAGCACATTTCATATTGAAAGGATGGAAGAGAACTAGGATCCGCACTTTCTTTTTCTTATGCATTTTACTGTTTTGTAACACCTGATCTTATTTTATATTCTGCATTCTTATATGGACTAATAGTTAATCAAAAGTGCATTATTATTTATTATATCTGGAAACACATTCCAGGATATAATAAAACACAAATAGAAAGCAATTACTTTCACCGCATAATGACTTCTTTAATTTAGAATGGTAGCAATTTTGGTATAGTTAACTACTTAAGTTGAACAAATTTAATTACTGAATAGCTGGGAGGTGCTAACTTGATCCAGGAAAGCACCACTGTTCTACAAAGTGCCTGCATCCTTATGAAGGAGCAAGTAATTAGGAATGCTCCTTAACCTCCTTTACAATTTGATTTTCAAATGGAAGGCGTAGAACGAGCACATTTCACCTATTGCTGCGTTATCGGAATGAAAATTTAATCTTGTGAATGTCAGCTATACTACAGCCATTTCTCATTTGAAGAGGTAAAGTCTAAAGACTGCATCTACCACAGTAAGTTGTCATCAATTTTATTAATGGGAACAGAAAACACAGATCTAGCCCACTTTCAATGTTAACTAGCATCCGGACTCAATTCAACAAAATAGTTTTAACATAGAAAAACTTATATGTGCTGGATTCCGTACACCTATGGTTATCTTCTTGCTTAAGTAAACCACTGTTAGCAGTTCCATCTGTCCTACAAATCCCAAGACAAAACCTTCTGAAAACAGCATTTGTTACAAGGAAATCACATGCCTCTTCTTCAGCTTTCTCATCCAAGTTCCAAAATGTATTCTATTCATATACTGTTCTGTTTAGTATGATGCATTGGCTAGATTTTTAACATAAAAAAAAATGTTTATCCTATGAAAAGCTGCTATACTTGCCTAATTTTCAGCTTTCCTCCACCACCCCACTTAAAACAGGAAAAACAATCTGCTTTGCAAGGAAACATTTTGAGGAGAGTTAAGAATTGGAACTTGGGGAACTAAACAAGTTACGGGGGAAATCTGCAGAATTTGTTTTTTTTTAAAAGCCCAGGCCAAATATTTGAAAAACTTCTAATATAGTTAGATTTTTAAATTTTAAAAAAAGCTCTGATTTATTTAGATTAGGGGTGTGCCTAACGGCCAGTGGCCCGGATGCAACATGCACTGACCACAGCTACCCCATTTAGCAAAGGAGGGAAAAGCTGTGATAGGTCACGTGATGACAATGTGAGGCTGCGAGTTTGACACCCCTGATCTAAATATTACTCTGAGCATGATTTATGGTAGAGTGGAATTAACAAATAGTAGAAATAAATACAGTGAAGAACACGATTTGAAAGGCACAACTATCATGTTAATTAAATGACCTTCTAACTACTGAGACCTTCTAATTAGTATTATTTTGGAGAAATGAATTACAACTTAAATATATTAAGTTAAGGTAAAGTTTTATGCCAGTGGTTCTCAACTTTTCCAATGCCACAACCCCTTCCTCATGTTGTGGTGACCCCCAAACATAAGTCTAGCACCAATTTTCCTAACAGAGCTTTAAGCTGTTTGGCAGGAAGGTCAGAGGGACAACCCCCACTGTAAATGCCTGATTGGTCAGATTGTAAAAAATATGTTGTAAGGTGCCAGAGTAGAACCTTTAGTTCCTAACACCATGGGAAATGTGTCTTTTCCCATAATCTTAGGAGACCCCTGTGAAATGGTCATTCGACACCCCGCCCCAAAATAGGTCCCGACCCCCAGATTGAGAACCACTGTTTTAAGCAAAATATACAATCAACATTTTCAAGGCTGATTCCCAAATGCATGGTGTTAGCACCAAATCCACACCTTCGATTGTAGGTCAATTAGCTAATCCTGTTGTATCTCCAAGAAATACACATTCATAAGTTTTCCATGTTATACAGGATAAAGAATATCAGAAGTCTCATAAATACACAATGCAGAATCTTACCTCTCAAGGTTTAGAAAAAAGGCTGGCCAGAAAATTTCCAAAATCAACAAGTTGGCCCTTGAAGTTTTTAGTGAGTATATAAGCGGGTAAGATATTTACTGCAGAACATTATGGCACATATAGGCAGAATTTTATTAAGAATAGTTATTTCTTATACAATGGAAGGTAAAAATCCATTAGTGTGAAGTATATCCCTGTTTTTATCATTTATGGAGATATTCCAAGCAACCTTTATTCGTGGAAGTCACTGAATCACTCACAATAAAAAAGTAAACAGAAAGTAAGAGAATATCTTTCTTTTTATGATTTTTAACTTGCTTTTCAACATTAAAACAGATCCTCTGAAAAACATTTTTTTTCCTTGCATATCATGTTCATCTTTGTATACATGTAACATAATCACTGTGTTACTCCTTTTTTAGTTAAGTAATATTACACAGGATAAAGGAAATATGAAGTAAACCAAAGAAATAAGACACAAAGGAAGAAAATGGCAGGTACTAAGTAACATAGTTGTGAAGCATTACATTGCATGACTGCATCATTTAGCAACATTAGTTCCACCACTTCCTATTACTGTTGTTAAGCGAATTTCACACTGTCGTTAATTGTCACGTATTTGTTATTTGCAATCTCTGTCCAGCTTCCCCATTGATTTTGCTTGTGTAAAGCCAGCTGTGAAAGTCACAACTAGCAATTGTGACCTTGGGATACTATGGCCATTGCATGTACAAGGATCAATCCTCAGTACTTACTTATGCAATGATTTTATTAAGTTTGAGTAGTCACTGAAAGAGTGTTCATTAAGCAAAGGCCACCTGTATACAGTATATGAACATTCATTATTCCATTCCATGTCTCTATATCTTTCTAGCTTTACCCAACTTCCTTATGCCTATCAAGTGCAGTATTACTTTATAAATTGTCCTATACCCTCTATCTGTTTCAAGATATCAACTTAAATTCAACCACAACATTCTTCTTTCCCATTCACCCCAAATTATATTTGTTTTGCGATTTAATCCTCTCTTTTTTTTCTTTGTGTTGGGATAAACCATCTCAAAATGTTTGTGGTATCTACTCATTTCTGTCTCCAATTCAATTTAGTTTTCTTCATTAAACACTCTTCATTCTTGGATGGATGGATGGATGGTTACCTTCATGTTTCACTATACACATTTTTAACACACCGTTTCTACTGCATTCATTTTTCTATTATTTTTCTTGCAACATTGTCAATTCTCACTTCCATATAACTAAGTAAATATAAGCCTTATCTAATAAACAACCATTTTACTTTCTTTCAATAAACATTAATTCCTAACTACTGATTAACAATTAATTAACAATTAATGAGATCTTTTGTCCATCCCCATATCTGGGATGAATGAGCATGCTGCAGGTACTACTGGTGAAATCCTATCATTTGAGGGGTCTCTCAAAATGTACTTGCCAAATGGAAGCTTCACCTGAGATATAGAGAAGCCTTGCCGTCTTGGCATTTCCAAGTTTATGACAACCAGAGAGGATTTTTTATGAACTTTCACATGAGTATAGTTTGTCTGTCTAGCTGATAATGTGTTTTTTTAAGGCCCTAAATTCAGTTTCTTTTTAATGTTGCTTTTAATTTCTCTTTTCTATCCAGAATTGTTTAGGTAAAATTTATTTTATTTTATTATTGTCTCTTATATATGTTGTGAGCCGCCCTGAGTCTTCGGAGAAGGGAGGCCTACAAATCCAAATAAATGAATGAATTAATGAATGAATGAATAAATAAATAAATAAATAAATAAATGGGTGGATAAATAAATAAATTTGGTAATAAACAAACAAATAAGGCCTTATACCAAGATCGATATTTCGCCATTGATTTCCCATCATGCAATCTAACCTCTTGCGGAAGGCAAGAAGGGTGGGGGCAGTGCAAATCTCTGGGGGGAATTGATTTCAGAGGGCCGGAGCCCCCACAGAGAAGGCTCTTCCCCTAGGCCCCGCCAGACGACATTTTCTAGTAGACAGAGAAGGCCAAATCTGTGGGACCTGACTGGTCGCTGGGGCTCATGCGGCAAGAGGCAGTCCCATTTATTATAATCTATCTCCTTTTTTCTCATTCTACTTCATACTTTCTTTTTTGCCTATTTTTCTCTCTATATATATATAGTCCCAATGTTCCATCATATATCATCAAATAAATTGCTTCATTCACTGGTGCTTCACCATGAAACTGAAATAATTATATAAAGATTCCAAAAAATGTAGAATGCATTAGATTAAATAATATATTTACTTAAATAATAACAGCACTATTAGGGCTTCAGGAAGCTGTCCCGAGTAAAACCCTCTTGTAGTTTACCACCAGTTGTGCTTCTCCAGACAATGGCATGTGTAAAAGCAGCACCACAGCCTTTCTGAAAGAAAAGACAAACCTTCAAATAGTTGGGGTCCAGGTCACTTAGAGCAGTGTTTCCCAACCTTTTTTGAGCCGCGGCACATTATTCATATTTTCAAAATCCTGGGGAACATTGAAAGGGGGGGGGGGGCGGGCTAAAGAAAAGTTTGGACAAAAAAAACCTCTGTCTTCCTCCCTTTCGCTCTATTTCTCCCTCTTTCTCTCTTTTCTTTCCTTCCCTTCATTCTCTCTCTCTCCATCCCTCTTTCTTTCTTCCTCTCTTTTTTGCTCTCTTTCTCTCTCCCTCCTTCCCTTCCTCTATGTCTTTCTCTCTCCCTTGCTCTCTCTCTCTCTGTCTCTCTTGCTATCTTTCTTGCTTTTTTCTCTCTTTCTTGCTCTCTCTCTCTTTCACTGTCTCTTGCTATATGTCTCTTTCTTTCTCTTTGCCTCTCTTGCTATCTCTCTTTCTTTCTCTCTTTCTCTCTCTGTCTCTCTTGCTATGTCTCTCTTTCTTTCTCTTTCTCTCTCTCTCTGCCTCTCTTGCTAAGTCTCTCTTTCTCTCTTGCTATGTGTCTCTCTTTCTCTATCTCTCTTTCTCTGCCTCTCTTGCTGTCTCTCTTTCTCGCTCTGTCTCTCTTTCTCTGCCTCTCTTGCTATGTCTCTCTCTCTCTCTCTGCCTCTCTTATATGTCTCTCTTTCTTTCTCTCTCTCTCTCTCAGCTGACCGCAAGCGGGAGCCCTGACGGCAGCAGCTGGACGTGCTCCTGGATGCCGTGTATGCAAGCATGTACGGCGTCCAGCAGCACGTCCATCCGCCACCGTCAGGGCTCCTGCTTGCAGTCAGCTGAGAGAGAGAGAGAGCTCCCTCTCACCGCCGCCTGGAGCTCCCTCTCGCCGCCGCCATCTCCCTGCGACTGCCTGTGGCCGCTGCAGCCACCACCACCCTGCTCCCACCGCCAGTGCCCTCCCGCCGGGCCCCAAAGCACACTTGCCGCCGACACCAGGGAAGCTCCAGCTGGGTGGGGCGCTGCCGGTGCCTCCAACCTGGGGCTCCCACTCGCAGCTGCCCCCCGGCTACTGCCTGATGCCGTGGTTTCTGGCGCTCTCCTGCTGGGCCCCAAAGAAGGAAGGCGGAAAAAGGCGTGAAGAATGAAGCTCTCCTTTCTGCCTTCCTTCTTTGGGGCCCAGCAGGAGAGCGCCGAAAACCGCGGCATCGAGCAGGAGCCGGGGGACAGCTGCGAGCGGGAGCTCCAGGTCGGCACCGGCACCGCCCCGCCCAGCTGGAGCTTCCCTAGGAGCTTCGCGGCGCACCTAACTGTGTCTCGCGGCACACTAGTGTGCTGCGGCACACCGGTTGGGAAACGCTGACAGAGTACTACTAAAAGCAATGTGAGGCAACTTGACTTGCTCTTGGAATTGAACTGTTAGTGAACTTATCAAATATTTAGTGGCCACAAAATTTCAGCAATTTGGTTCAGCCAAATTTATAGCAGCAGTATTTTCCATTACATTCACAAGTACAGTGGTACCTCTACCTAAGAACACCTCTTCTTAAGAATTTTTCTAGATAAGAACCGGGTGTTCAAGATTTTTTTACCTCTTCTTAAGAACCATTTTCTACTTAAGAACCCAAGCCTGGAAAAATTTCCCAGGAAATTTGAGAGCGGCACGAAGGCCCGGCCAGTTTCCTGCCATTCCCTCTTTAATCTCGGCCATCTCGGGCTTTTCTGGGCTGCCAGAAGAGCCTTTCGGTGGCGCTTAAGGAGGCTTTGGCAGTCCAGAGTGAACGAAGCATTTTCCTTTCTCTGTGCCCTTGGAGAGGGAATAAACCTCTGCCAGCGCCCAGAGAAAAGAAATGCTCCCTTCGTTCTGGGCAGCAACTGTCCTCCTCTTCTTCCTCCTCCTCCTCCCACCCAAATTCCAAGCTTTTATTTCTTTCCTAATGGGTTTGCACACTTTATTTGCTGTTACATTGATTCCTATGGAAAAAATGCTTCTACTTACAAACCTTTCTACTTAAGAACCTGGTCACGGAACGAATTAAGTTCTTAAGTAGAGGTACCACTGTAATTCCCTAAAATATAATTCAGACGGTTCTTTCATGGATTACTGGGCTTCTTACTAACAATTCAACATTTAATTTCCATGACTTTATCCTGAACTTGTCTATAATTATAGACTTGGTCTTGGGGGAAAAAGAGGAAAGGAAAAAGCAAGAGGAAGAAGAGCATTAAAAGGGTACCGCTTATTCTATAGTAACCTTGGTAACCTTTTTTTCCTTCCAGTGGCAGCTAGTGGGATGTCAATCAAAGAGTCCTCTGTCAAATTTAGGTTCTTACTGTAAATTTGCCTAGGATTGTGTTCTTTCTTCAAACCACTTATTCTGACAAATGTTTATTGAAACTAAGTAAGTGGTGTTAGACTGAACTTTTCCAAAGAAGGACTAAAGTGCTGAAAGGCAATGAAAATTGTCCATAAGTCTAGCATTTTTTTTCCAAAAGTGCTATGCTGATCTGCAATCAGCTTGTAATTTCATGTTTTGCAAAATTAGCCAACGCAGCATCTTCGTTTAGGCATCTGAATCTTTGAATATGCTAAACATTGAATTAATTGCATTACAAATGTAAGCTAAGAGCACTGCAAATTATAATACAGGTAGTCCACAATTTGCGACCAGTCACTTAGGAGCCATTTGAAGGAGCTGAAAAAAGTGAATTACCACCAGGTCTCACACTAACAACTATCGCAGCATCCTCACAATTAAAATTCAAGTACTTAGCAACTATTTTCAACTTTCCCAGCTGGCTTTCAAAAAGCAAATTCAATGGGGGAAGCCAGTTCACTTAACAATCATGCAATTCACTTAATGACCACAGTAATTATGTGGCTCACATAAGGACTGCTTTGCTAAATGAAGACCCAGAGCCAATTGAAGTCCTAAACAGGCTGGTCCTGATGATTTGATACTGATTGTTTATAAATATCAATTTTGACAGTCTGACCAATTAGAAACTAGAATTGAGAAACTATAGGCATATTAATTCTTATTAAGGAGTATACATATGTGTGTTTGTGTGTATATACTTAGGATTCATACTTGCTCACTCACAAAAAATCAGTTCAATATCACTAAAAAATTTAGCCATAAAGGTATGCATATCTATAAATATTTATTACTAAGTCTGAATGTTACTACTTTAAAAAAACATTCATTCTAAATGTCAACCCTGAATCTGGCTGATTGAGGCCATTTTGAAACTTCAGCGCTGAAATACTGGAGAAGAGGAACAGGGAGGGGGAATAGAGATAGTTGGAGGTGTCGTAGTCAAAACAAAATACAGTGGTACCTCATCATACGAACTTAATTGGTTGGTTCCAGGAGGAGGTTCCTAAGGTGAAAAGTTCGTAAGATGAAACAATGTTTCCCATAGGAATCAATGTAAAAGCAAATAATGCGTGCAAATCCTTCAGGAAAATCCCAAACTTTAGAAGGGAGGTGAACAGAGGGCAGGGAGGAGCAGCTAAAGGGGGCGGGTGGAAGAAGCAAGGCTAGGCTAAAGGGTGAGTGGGAAGGCAAGGGGGGCGCCCCTCCCTTTTCTTTCTTCAAAAAAGGGGAAAAAAAGAAACCCCTTCATCCCAGCAGCAGCTGCTAGGGTTTGTAAGGTGAAAATAGTTCGGAAGAAGAGGCAAAAAAATCTTAAACACCGGGTTCGTATCTTGAAAAGTTCGTTAGAAGAGGCGTTCGTAAGATGAGGTACCACTGTAATTCATCTTGGGAACCAAGGACATTCTTTCAGGGTCTCGGAAGGAGGGGGAGTCACCTAACAACTGGACAGTATTTATTTATTTATTTATTATTATTAAATTTGTATGCCGCCCCTCTCCGTAGACTCGGAGTATTCCTGATTGGACCATGTGCCTGATTATTTTGAGACAGTGAAAAACTTTTAATTAGGTGAAAACCACGGGAATACTCAAGAGTCGGTTTTCACCAGCTTGTGCCAATATAACATACCCAATAAACTTTACTCTTTGAGAAATCTACCTGCCTCAGAGTTTTTTGGTTGCTACAAGTATATTATTGGAACTCTGACACTAACGTAAGCGCAGCCAGTTAATGATCTAGTCTGAAAAGCCTTCTGAAATTCCAGATTCATAGTCACAAAGTGAAAGAAACTTTTGCATATACTTTGCAAGTTTGTACACCAAACACATTTGCGGAGGGAAAAGGAAATTACACAACTGGCAATATTTCGAACAAATCTCTAACTGATCTACATCAGCTCTAATTTATAAGATACATACTTAACCAACTTCCCCATTTTAGAGGGCCCCATTATTAGAGTCTGTTTGAATGCATCTGGAGGAGACTTTTATCTGGCAGTTACTAAGAACTCCCTATATTGATGTACTAATTCAGGGTCCCAAGTATAGGTGTGTTACACAACCTGGTTTTTTTTTAAAGCATAAGCAGTGGCCTCCAGAATCAAAGAATGTTCTTTCTTTGTTTCCTTTCTTTTTCTTGTCTCTCTCCCTCTCCTTTTTTTCTTTTTTTGCAGTGAAATGATCAAAACTTGGGGTGGGGGGCAGAACATCCTGCGTAAAACCGCATCCTGAACAAGCATCACCACGATTCATTGTAAATAAATATTCTCTCCTTGCAGCACTTCCGTCAACTGTCATTGCCTTGGCTCCAATCACCTTTCAAGTCCAAACAGGATAGCACAGAAAAGCGAGTGAGATGGCAGATATGAGGTTTAATTTGCTTTTTCCTGCAGTTTTCTTTGGCGGTGCGCTTCAATTCTTTGGGACTGCCAGCTGCCTGGAATCACTCCTGGACCCATTTTTTTCCTGTTAACCTTCATAATTGTATTATGATGGGCAATCCCACAAACTGTGCTACAAAAGCTGTAAAAGAGCTTCTTCCTCCTCTCCTCCCTCTTCCTCTCTTAGATAAGCAACCAGATTTTAAAAAGAAAAAAAAAACCCCTGTTGTCTCTTGCAGACAGAAATGCCAAACTGCAAACCGCTGGAGAGGTTTGGCCACCTATCACTTCACATTTAAGATAATATGCAGCAGTGTTAAAAATAGAAAAGAAACATTAAGGTGAAAAGGTGAAAAAAGATGATTAAAGTCTAAAATGAGAATTTAAGCAACTCTCAGGCAGATCAAAGATACCACTTTGATAGTGCTTTGCTGGAAACAAGTTATTACTAGACAAAGGGAGGCTTCTCTGGGCTTATACAGAAAGCATCGCAGGTCTTTACATATTGTACTTTTTCAAATAAATGGTGAAAGTTGTCCATTGAAAGCTATGACACATGTGCAAAAACGAGAGGAAAAAGCAGACAATGTGTTGAAAGCAGGATGTTTGTTGTAGGTGAAACTTCTCATAAACATCATTCATGCAGGATGTTATAGCACAGTAGAGTCCCTGCCCTGGGGTGGTGAGAAACAGCCTTGGCAGACATATCCTAAAAGAGGGTGGGGTGGGTGTGGCATGCTCTGATGCACAGTCCCTTCCCAAGAGCTATATCCAAGCACAGAAAGGAGCAATTTAATTAATAAAAAAGGAAAATGATGCATTACACACATGGGAACCCATTATGAATAAGCTTAGATGTCTTCAAGGCTTCTGTGAAATCATGTTCTCACTATTTGCTCTTAAGATATGACTTGATATATCCTGGCAGCTACATCTTCTAAAAAAAGTGGCTCATTTTCTATGAGACTGGTTTGAAAAAGTGTGCTCTAAGGCTTATGGGGTGGTTTTGTTGTTGTTGGGTTTGTATGTTTGGGGGGGTTTTTTAGGTTTTTTTGCTTTTGCCTTTTGGGAGAATATAGTAGAAGTTCCTAACCATTACAATCAGCAGATTTTCTGCTGAATATCTTTCCCTTGACTTTAATCATTCAGCAAATCCTGTACAGGCAACTTTGAATCACTGTGATGTCTCCATCCTGGTAATCATCATTAGTATAATAAAAATATTAGAAGAATCAAAGGGGCTGCTTTCATATACTCTTTCAACATGGTCTCCCTCTCCCTCTTTGTCTCTCTCCCTCCCTCTCACACACATCTTGGATTCAATCTCCCATATGCAAGGCACTTTACTCCATTATCACTGTCCCTGTGCACAGGAAATTATTCAAAAGTAGTGGCTTACACCAAGCATTAGAAAATTTTCTCGGTTAAATAACCAAGAAGAGTCAGAATTCTACGATGTTTGGCAAAAAGTATATATTTGATGGGATACAAAGAAAAAGAGATAATTCTACTGTTATTTTACTTTAAATATATCAACATTTAGTAGTTATATTGTAGTAGATGATGATTATTCACAATATAAATGTGAACTCCTTTTTTTCCTACCCTTATTCTTTCGTCTTTTTTTCCTTTCTTTTTTCTTTCTTTTATTTTAGCTCAATTTAAGTTAGAAGTTTAAAAATTTTACATATGTTGCTAAATATTTTAGATGTGTTCTTATCTACCACTTTATAATTGATATTTTTAAATATTTTATAGACGGTGGGTTTTTTTTCATTTTTTTATGCTTAAATATAAAGATGACTTCTACTCTGAGCGGAGCGACTGTAGCTCCACTAAGTGTTGCATGTTATGTATGTCATGTTTGTCTATGAAATTTTATTTTAAAAAAATATTATTTTTTTTAAAAGAAAATTTTCTCAGTACTGCTGCAACAGTTCAGAAGCTAAGTTGTGTAGCACTAAGTAGTATTCGTCTCAGTTTATACAACAAACTGCAGCCATGGTTTATTACCTAGTGGCAGCAAGGTACAATGATTTAAAGCAACTCTGACATAAGCCTCTTGCTCCCCTTGATGTGTTAATCTTCAATTCCTATCAACTTCAGCTTGTATGTTTGTATTGAACTACTATAACTTTCAGAGGCAATACTGCAAATTGCCGTAAGAGGGAGCAAAAAGCATAATTCTCACTCTCTCTCTTCTCTCTCTGCTCTTTCTGCTGATTCACTGAGACTGATGTAGTAAGCTCGATGATTGATGCATTTGTAAACTGTAATGTATGCCTGATATGTAAGACAAAGACAGGCTTGTAATATTATTATACTGAGAGATATTGACTGTTTAACTTGACTGTGTTATTTCTAAAATAAACACTATTTTATACACTTTAATGTATCTGTTTTGTAAGACTTAATAATTACACGAAGAACATTATTATCATTATTTGTTTGCCCCATATCATCAACAACTACATCTATTTCATTTACAGCTCCCTTTTCATAAGCTTCCAGAAACTGATTTACCCTCATTAGTCGGGGACAGAAATCATCCACATCAGTTACATCTCTTTACCTAGTCTAAATGCCCGTCCAAAAAAGTTCTGAACTCCTCACCAAGCACCTGGGTATCTCTATATGATGGATGCAAACCATCCCCCTTAAACAACACCCTATTAGACCACCTACTAACATCATGATTAACAGAGCCAAAACCAAGTTGAATTTCAGGTTCATAAGAGGAAAATGGTACATGAGAAGAGGCAAAAAAATCTTGAAACACCCAGTTCATATCTAGAAAAGTTCGTGAGTACAGTGATCCCCCGCTCGTTGCGAGGGTTCCGTTCCAGGACCCCCCGCAACGAGCGGGTTTTCGCAAAGTAGCGCTGCGGAAGTAAAAACACCATCTGCGCATGTGCAGATGGTGTTTTTAACTTCCGCAGCGCTAGCGAGGAGCCGAAGATTGGGGCGGCGCGGCTGTTTTAAAACGTCGCCGCCGACATGGGGGGCTCGCTAGCACCCCCCCGAACCCCCAACCCGGGTTTGGGGGGGTGGTAGCAAGCCCCCCATGTCGGCGGCGACGGTTTAAAACACCCGCGCAGCTTTCCAATGAGTCCCGAAGACAAACGCGGAAGTTTGACGTTTGTCTTCAGGACTCATTGGAAAGCTCCGATCGTTTTAAAACAGGCGCGCCGTTCTCCGCTGACTCCTGGCGAACTTCCCCGCTTTAGGAGTCAGCGGAGAACGGCGCGCCTGCTTTAAAACGATCGGAGCCAGCCGGCTCCGATCGTTTTAAAACAGGTGCGCCGTTCTCCGCTGACTCCTGGCGAACTTCCCCGCTTTAGGAGTCAGCAGAGAACGGCGCGCCTGCTTTAAAACGATCGGAGCCAGCCGGCTCCGATCGTTTTAAAACAGGCGCGCCGTTCTCCGCTGACTCCTGGCGAACTTCCCGGGCGAAGGGCGGGCGAGCGGGTGCTGGGGGGGGCTTCGCCCTCCCGCCAGCAAGAGGGGGAAGATCCAGGGAAGCCGCCCAGCAGCTGATCTGCCCGGCGCCATCTACTCATGCGTGCCCATAGAAAAAAGGGCACGCATGCGCAGATGGTGTTTTGACTTCCGGGTTCAAAAATCGCAAATTACCCTGTTCGCAATGGTCGGGGACGCAATAACCGGGGGATCACTGTATAGGCGTTTGTAGGTAGAGGTACCACTGTACTTACCAAGAAAAACAACAACCAGGCCATAGGTTTAAACTACAAAAGACCACTGATCAACACCAGTAGTAAAGGTGTGTGTTTTTTTAAGTAACAAAAAGATGTAGGTGCTCAGAACAGTTTGCAACAATTTGGCAGAACATCAATCCCTAAGGAATTTCGTTTCTCTCCTCCTCGGTCATATGTGCACCTACTAAAGACTTTTCTCATTTTTCTTTACTTATTATTTTGTCTGAAGCACAAATTTTCTGACAAGGGCAACTGAAAAGGGAGGAATTATCAATATCAGAAATAACTGATAAGAAATACCCTCACATGGCTATACTTGAATCTCCCTTAATTTATTAGAAATGTTTTATAAAGCAGGAAGTAATAGGAGAAAAGAAATGGCATAGTATGAAATAAAAATGGAACAACAAAAGGAAGCAATGCCTAGAACCTGAGACTCAACAAATCTCGACTGCAAAAAATGAATGAATAGCAAATTACAGCAAAGAGGCCTCTCTTTTTTTGCCATCTAGTGATTCTCTAAATTCTATAAATTTTTGCAGCCCACATCTGCTAGACATAGAAATTGGGAGGAAGAAACTATTTTTGCACTGAAATGCTGGCCTACTCTCTTTTTACTTCCAAATATACCAATAATCATTATCAAGGCACAGTATATGCCACAAAAACGCAATAGCTATAACATGCCATTCAATAAAATAAATTCTTAATTTAACAATCAATCAATGAACAAATACTAACATTAATACAAACCAAATACAGTAGTACCTTGTGATACGAAGCCCTCGCCATACAAACTTTTCGAGATACGAACCCGGGGTTCGGAATTTTTTTGCCTCTTCTTACGAAATTTTTTGCCTTACGAACCCCCGCCGCCACTGGGATGCCCCATCTCCGGACTTCAGTTGCAAACGAAGCGCCCGTTTTTGCGATCCTGAGATTCCCCTGAGGCTCCCCTCCATGGGAAACCCCACCTCTCAGGATCGCAAGAACAGACGCTCCGCTGGGTGTCGCCACCCGGCTGTCACCTTCCGAAACAGCCGTGGGGCTTCTCAGCATTTTCCAGAACGCTGAACCCGGAAGTTTGGCAAAAGTTCAGGTTCAGGAGAATGCCGAGAAGTGCCGCCACCCATCAGTCACCTTCTGAAACAGCCGGGGGGCTTCTCGGCGTTCTCACGAACAACGAACCCGGAAGTTCGGCAAATGTTTGGGTTCGGCGTTCAGATTTGGGAGAATGCTGAGAAGCGCTGCCACCCGGCTGTCACCTTCCCAGAAGAGCCATGGAGCTGTCGGCTGGTTGGGAGGCTCAAACGGAGGTGGGGAATCCCAATAGGGAATTCCAAGGGTGGAGCTTTGATGTCACGGAGACATCCTTCCTGGCCGGCCGAAACGTGGACTCCAGGAAGGATGTCTCCGTGACGTCAAAGCTCTGCCCCTGGAATTCCCTATTGGGATTACTGTTAATGGGTGATCATGACTGGAAAAGAAATTATTATAAACTGTTAAGTAATGAGCCGTATCATGACATGTTGTGATCATTTTTTGCCCTTGTGGAGCTGGAGTGGGCATGGCCTATGAAGACCATATGCGGCCCATGGGCCGTGTGTTTGATACTCCTGACCTAAGGGGTGGGTGGAAATTTATTAACAGAGTCATATTGGCCACTGTAGTCAACCAAAAACTAACTTTTCCTATAGTTCTCCACCCAGGTTAAGGTTCAATACTAGTTGTGGCTAGTATTTTCCCCTCTCATGCAAACACCCTTCCCCAATTCCCACAGTTCTATTCTACCTGTGACAGGCCAAAGTCTCCAACTCAAAACAACGGCTTCAACCTGACAAACATGGTTATGTGACCATGAGACTCCCGCAAGAGTTGTTTGAAAAATAGTCATAATTCACTTTTTTCAATGCCATTGTAACTTTGAACGCTCACTAAAGGAATGCTATAAGTTGAAGATTACCTGTAACTTGTTTATTGGAAGGAGATGAAGCTATTTCTGATATTGAACAAATGTGGAACATTAGGCGTGCTATGCAAATTTAATTCTAATTATGTCCGCATTATTGAGCTATGAAATAAGACACTGTACTATATATGTAAAATCATATTCAGCTTTTTGTCTCTTTTACTGTCTAATAAACATATATTCACTGTGAGGTTTTTTTTAAAGCAATGAGAAATTATATTCAAATAGAGCACTCAAAATAATATTATTGATAACACTTTTGTTTCTAAAGGCAGAATCTTAAGAGAATACTTATGGGGGAAATAAATACTGTGTGAATTATAGTGTTGGCTAACAAACAGTTGTCCAAAGTACTTCCTCCCCCCCTCCCCCCCCTGCATCCCCCTTTGCACAAGATAATATGCAGTAAAGCAAGTATTATTACCCATCTAGCCTCATTTTTAAGTTAGGGACACTTCTATTTCATGTCCCATGACACCTTTTCAAAGAATCCACCTATTTTATATTGGAAAGCTCCACATGAATAAAACTTTATGGCGCTACAGGCATTTAGTCTTCCAGTGACATTCCTGGCCGTTCAGTTCTGCAATTCAATCAAAACCAAAATCTCAAAATCCTGTTGTCACCAAGCACTCCTTTCATATGCTCAAGCCTGGCGTAAGGATAACTGTATCCACTCTTTTCCCCCCAAGCAATGCTTATATTGTTTTATTACAGTTCACTGAGTGAAGTTCAAAATTGCATACTGCTGCTTAGAACTGTGGGTTGTCTGTATTACACATGGACACAACTATTGCCCACCAGGCTTAAAATCACTCGCTGCCTTCTCTGGCAAGGAAAAGTGTGAGCATTCATGGTAGAGGAGAACAGATCTAAAGAGGATGGTGTTAACAGATCAGTCCCCTTATAAAAGGATTGTGAAAGCTCTGTGAAACGCAATTCAGATGTGCTCAATATTAAAGCATGTGGCCACTGGACATAAAAAAGAAAGAAAACCCCAACACACATTTCACGGTCTCAGAAAACCTTGCATGGAAAAGATAAAGGACTGGAAATTGTTTTTAAGAATCATCTCATGGATTTGATATATCTGTTTAAATTTTAAAAAAGTTCCATTTAAGCAGAAGTTTTTTTTAAAAAAAAATCTCATTCTCTCTCTATAATCTATTCCTGAAACAAAAGGACTAAACACAAAGCTAATTAAATACAATTTAATCAGATGAACAATGGGCAATTCAAAATCCAGCAGTTTAAAACTGTTACCCAGCACTAGATAGTAGGTAAGAGAGATAGCATCAATAGGGAGAGTATTTTTATCTGACACTTATAGGGGTCTTGCATTAAAGAATGTGTCAAGAGGCTCCCCCTCCCTATGCTAAAATCACAATTATGGGAAAGCAATATGCATCAGCATGGGGGAAATGGGTTAATAACTGATTGTATTAAATATAAATGTTATATAAGTATTAGATACTCTACCTAAAACTAACACACACACACACATATGTACACATACATTTTAGCAAAGCAGACTGAGCACCCAAATATAAATGCTATGGAACACTGTTGATTTGAAGAGGAAAAAGTAATTAAGAGTACCTAGGTACTCTTAAAGCCATTGTGTTACAGAAAGTCCTCAGCCTAGAATAGAATAGAGTAGAGTAGGGTAGGGTAGGGTAGGACAGGACAGAATAGTCCTCAACCTATAACCACAATTGAGCCCAAAATTTATGTTGCTAAGTGTAAAATTGGTTAAATGAGTTTTGGCCCATTTTACAACTTTTCTTACTATATTTGTTAAGTGAATCACTGCAGTTGTAAAATTAATAACATGGTTGATAAATGAATCTGTTTTCTCCATTGACTGTGCTTGTCAAAAGTTTGAAAAGGGGGCTCACATGACCCAGGGACACTGCAACTGTCATAAATGTGAGTCAGTTGTCAACCATCCCCAAATGTAGATCACATGACTATGGGGATGCTAGAATGGTCATAAGTGTGAAAAATGGTCATAAGCCACTGTCATAAGCCATAGGTGGCATTGTAACTCTTAAACTGTTGTAAGTAGAGGACTACTGTATTTTCCCTGGATTGTTCTGTAGCATAATCCTGTGAAAATATAGCGATTTAGGTTTCATTGATGCTGCGTGAATCACATCATCATCATCATTAATGTTGTCAAACACGTACAAGATAACAGATATAGTATGAACATAAATATGAACATAGTAAATGGGTATGAAAATGGAGACAGTAGGACAGGGACGATAGGCAAACTGATTTGCTTATGCACGCCCCTCACAGACCTCTTAGGAATAGTATGAGGTCCACAATAGAAAGTCTAAGATTAAAGGTATTTAATTGCGAGTAGAGAAGTCGAGTACTTTTCTCATGAAATACCTCTGAACTTGCTCAATTGTGTTAATGTCCGATATGCACTGCGGATTCCAGGCAGAGAAGCTGTATTCGATAATTGGCCTAGCAAAGGTTTTGAATTTATTTTTGTATTTATCTCTGGATTTCCCTTTAAATCCAAAACTGCACAATATGACCTGCTGAATTCCCCTAGCAAGGACTAGTGTACACATGGATACTGAAGTTTAAATTCAATGCCACTAGGCAAAGTTGATGCTCCTTAAACAATCACCACCCCTGGCTTTGGCAGCACATCTGACCTTTTCTTGAACAAACATGCAATAAATGACAGCAAGCCAGGTAAAAACAAATAAGCAAAATAGATCTTGGCTTCCTTGGAATTGGTAGAAATTCCACAGTCTTATACAATGGATTCTTTTTTTTTCCTTCCCCAAATCACCCCCACTCCTTCAGCAGCTCCCTTGCTAATTGGGTCAAATCTGCCCTATAAACTTTCCAAATTCCAAGACCTTCTGTCAACCTCACAGCCAGAAAAGTGAACACTGATGGATTCTTCTGCCTCCTAGCAACCACCATCTGAAAATATTAACTGGGATTGGAACAACAGGCTGACTCAGACAAAATGCCTATCTAAGCTAGCATTCTATCTTCATACATATAAACTATGGGAAGAAATAAAGTGGTGGCTGAAATCAACATTCAAGAACACTTGTCACTGCATTTCTGCAATTCCCTTTTAAAGCTTCCAGATATACAGTGTTCCCTCGATTTTCGCGGGTTCGAACTTCGCGGAAAGTCTATACCTCGGTTTTTCAAAAATATTAATTAAAAAATACTTTGTGGGTTTTTTCCCTATACCACGGTTTTTCCCACCTGATGACGTCATATGTCATCGCCAAACTTTCATCTGCCTTTAATAAAAGTTTTTAAAATAAACTTTAATAAATAAACATGGTGAGTAATAATCTGAATGGTTGCTAAGGGAATGGGAAATTGCAATTTAGGGGTTTAAAGTCTTAAGGGAAGGCTTGTGATACTGTTCATAGCCAAAAATGGTGTATTTACTTCCGCATCTCTACTTCGCGGAAATTCGACTTTCGCGGGTGGTGTCGGAATGCATCCCCCCCGAAAAGCGAGGGAACACTGTACACATATCTACATTTCATGGCAATAAACTACATAGTTCCAATATACCTTATGTAAATCAACCGTTGAACTTACCTTTATCTGAATGGTGATTCTCTCATATAGGAGAGTCCACAGTCGGTGAGTTGACCTCCATCCGTCAACCAATCAGGACTGAGCCCATACTATAAAAGCTCAAGTTCTGTCGATCAATCCGCATTTTTACGAAGTTCGAAGCTTGGGCTCAGTGTGGTCAACGTGCATAACAATTGACAGACAATAGACAATTAAACAATAGTAAATAGTACAAGCATAGAAATTGTAAACTCTCCTAGGTAAGAGAAATCAGAAAGAAATAGATCACTAGACTCTCAAGAAAAGAGAAGGGAGGGCACGACTGTGGACTCTCCTATATGAGAGAATCACCGCTCAGATAAAGGTAAGTTCAACGGTTGATTCTCCAGCCTATAGGAGAGTCCACAATCGGTGGGACCTGCCAAAGCCTGAGTCCCTGGGGAGGGAAAATCTAGGTATCCAGTGTTGAAGCCGGTATAACCTGCTGGCGAACCCTCCTACCAAAAGCTGCATCAGAAGGGGCAAAGGTGTCTATCCTATAGTGTTTTATGAAGGTAGTAGGAGCAGACCAGGTGGCTGCTCTAAACACCTCCTCTAGGGAAGCCTGCTTGGACCAGGCAGCCGAGACGGCTACACTCCTGGTAGAGTGGGCAGTAATGCCCCTGGGGCAAGAAATTGCAGATACATCGTAGGACATAGCTATGACCGCCCTTATCCATCTACCTATCGTGTTGGAATTGACCTTTCTCCCCATAGAGGCTGGTAAGTATGAAATGAAGAGGGCCTCGGATTTCCTCCATTCTGCCGTAGGTTATTATTATATGCTGTTTTATTACTGTTGTTAGCCGCCCCGAATCTGCGGAGAGGGGCGGCATATAAATCCAATAAATAAATAAATAAATAAAAATAAATAAATAAATACGCAGAGCACGCCTGACGTCCAAGGTGTGCCACTTTCGTTCCAGTGGATGTACTGGTTTGGAACAAAAGGAAGGCAGGGAGAGTTCCTGAGATCTGTGGAAAGGAGAATTTACTTTAGGGAGAAAAGACGGGTCAAGGCGTAGGACTACCTTGTCGGGCAGAAAGAGACAGAGGTCTTTATGCATAGATAAGGCTGCTAATTCGGAGATTCTCCTGGCTGAGGTGATAGCAACAAGAAAGGCCACTTTTTGAGTGAGATGGCAAGTGGAAGCGTCCCGGAGTGACTCATATGGGAATTTCGTCAGAGTTCAGCACCTTGGTCAGGTTCCAGTTTGGGAAATGATGAGTGACCGGAGGACTGCGTAGAGGCACCCCTCAGAAGACTTTTAATCAGCAGGTGTTGGGATAAAGGAGAAAAGTCTGCACAGGCCAACACTGATGATAAGGCCGAAACATGGTGTTTTAAGGTGTTGGGGGCCAATCCTTTGGTAAAACCGTCACTCAGGAATCCCAGCATCTTACCTACCGTCAGGTCAGTTGGTGAGCATTGTGCTTCCTTGCACCACTTGCAGAAGGTGCGCCAGGTAGCGGCCTAAATTTGTTGTGTAGAGGACCGTCTGCTATTGATGATCAAATCCATCGCTCCTGGCGATTGACTAACGTGAGCTGCTCAAGTGCCAGGCAGTCCGTTTCATCCAGTTGGGGTCTGGGTGGCATACTGATCCCTGCTGTAATGCATTGGTTCACACTGGGAGGTGCCAAGGTCACAAGGTCTTTAAACCATGCCCTGCGTGGCCAGTAAGGGGCCACCAGTATCAGATCTGCCCCCTCCTCCAACAGTTTGCGTATCATTCAGGGGATTAGGGCAAGAGGAGGAAGGTGTAGAGGACTCCCTCCGGCCACAGGGAACGAAGAGCATCCGTGCCCTCTGCCCCCCAACAGCGGAACCTGGTGAAGAACCGAGGCAGGTGAGTGTTCGTGCTGGTAGCGAAAAGGTCCACTTGAGGCCGACTGAATCTGGAGCAGATCTGCTTGAAGATACTGGGATGCAGCCGCCACTCCGTCTGGTCTATTGTGGAGCGGCTGAGCCAGTCCGCTGTGGTGGTGTCCTCCCCTGCGATGTAGTCCGCACTGATAGAAAGTAGGTGGTTCTCGGCCCAGGAGCAAAGAATCCTGGCCTCTTCCATAAGTGCAGGGGACCTGGTTGCCCCCTGTCTGTTTATATGCACCTTGGCTGTGGTGTTGTTGGTGAGGACCAGAATATGCTTCCCCACCGTGAGCCGGCTGAGATCTTGGAGGGCCAGGTAAACTGCCCGCAACTCCAGGATGTTGATGGGCAGAGAGGACTCCTGTAACGACCAAAGACCCAGAGCTACTGAAGAGTTAATGTGGGCACCGCATCCCGAGAGACTGGCATCAGTGGTAAGCAGCAGACAGGGCTCATTTTTCACCCTCTCCAGGCTCCAGAGGCTTTCTAGGAGATTAGGGGGAGCAAAAACTACCTCCTTCCCTGGAGGCCGGAAACCACCCATTTCCTGACCTCCGATGGGACCAGAAGATCTGCTTTTCATTCTCCCCAGCCTTCAGAGACTTTCCTGGAGGCCGGAAAGGGCGGAAACAGCCTTCCTCCACCCATAGGCCCTCCAAGGGTCAGAAACACTCTCCTAGAGCTTCCACGCGATCCCTTTTCTCACCTCAAAATAGGCCGCTGAAGATTCCTAGGAGGGGCGAGGGGCATGGCCAGATGAAAATCTGATGGCCAGCACACATATGCACATATGCTGATTTACGGCAATTGTTTCCATGCCGACAGATATGGTTCCACGTGACACATGTGCCGTAAGTGAGCCATCATGAGTCTGGGTTAAAACCAACACTATAAAATCTATTTATGTTAAGATTTAAGTATTGCAGACAACAACAGTAAATTATTAAACCAGCTGCCCATAATCCAATGCTCTAACTTGGATATTTCATTCAGAATATTTGAAGAAAACAGGCTCGACAAGGTTGACATATTTATAAACTTGGCCTATCTAATCCTATTATGGTGTGCATAGTTGCAAGCATTTAATATTCTTCTGAAAATGTTGGATAACATTAAGCCTCAATGAGTCCTCTCTTCTGACAATGTTTCCTTTGGCCAGTGCTAGACTTTATACTCTGGACTCCTTGGAATTCAAACTTCTTTTAATGTTGAGACCTTATAAAATTTCAGGTGCACTCATGTCACTCTAAGAATAAAAGTGAATTGCCTTAATTAAGTAAACTAAGTAAAGAATAAAAATAATACAAACCTTTCAGAAATCATAAAAGTTTTTTCCCCTTAAAAACATTCATTTTCTTGCTGACCAGTTTTGCAAACAGTTGTTTAAGGAAAGGAAAGATCATAAGGTTTCCCAGCCATCTCAGTTGCCCCAAGGAAGATGCTATGGACTGGGACACCAAATATTATAGTTTAATTTCTAGCCACAGACAGATTTTCTTGCAACAACTTGTCACAATTCTCCCAAGTTTATGATGGGCATAAGTGTTCCAAGCCCACAGATGTTGTGAATTGCTCAAATATTGCAATGATACTGAAATGCCGACAAATAAAATGAATACGTTATTTTATTTCCCACATAATTTATGTTTGACATATTTGCTCAGCAGGAGCTCTGGCAATATCAGCTAAAGATTTAGGTTTGGAGGAGATGCTGCTTTGTAAACCATGTTTTTCCTATACACAAATAATTAGGAAGCCTTTCCGTTTGCTTATCAAATACTGTTTCTACCATGGATAAATAAAAGAATATTTCTACACACAAAAAGGAAAGCCATAAAGTGAATTAACCGTATATCAAAAATGATGTTGTTAATTATTAGAAACTAAAATGCCCTTATAACTGATCATAAACATATAATAATAATAATAATAATAATAATAATAATAATAATAATAATAATATTTATTATTTTTAATAATAATAAAATAATTTTATTATTATTATTATTATTATTTATTGGATTTGTATGCCGCCACTCTCTGTAGACTTGGGGCGGCTAACAACAATGATAAAAACAGCATGTGACAATCCAATAATAAAACAACTAAAAACCCTTATTATAAAACCAAACATACACACAGACATACCATGCATAACTTGTAATGGTCTAGGGGGAAGGAATATCTCAACTCCCCCATGCGTGGCAGTATAAATGAGTCTTGAGTAGTTTACAAAAGACAGGGAAGGTGGGGGCAATTCTAATCTCCGGGGGGAGTTGGTTCCAGAGGGCCGGGGCCGCCACAGAGAAGGCTCTTCTCCTGGGGCCCGCCAAACGACATTGTTTAGTCAATGGGACCCGGGGAAGGCCAACTCTGTGGGACCTTATCGGTCGCTGGGATTCGTGCGGTAGCAGGCGGTTCCGGAGGTAGTCTGGTCCAAAGCCATGTATAAACGATTATAGCAAATACAAGGGAGGCCAAAGTAGTATAATTAAATATTACCTAGGATTTTGAAAAACAAGGACCAAATCTCTACTCAGTCATATTGCTTACTTGTTATAATAAAAATAACAGAGTTGGAAGGGACATTGGAGGTCTTCTAAGGATTGGTTGATAACATGTCCCAACTCCAGAGTACATTGCTAATTCCCTGAGATAAAAATTAGGCCCATTCTAAGTCAGGCAGGATATAAATTTATTAGAATCAGGATTGCCACAGTGACCATGAATTCCCAGCAGACCCTCTGAGTCTGCACCTGCAAATTCAGCAGATTAAGGTCACATGGAGAACAGATTGTGGGATGTCACTGGCCGTCAGCTACGGCTCTAGAATATCAGGCAGGGAAGATGTCATGTAGCAAGAAGATTGGTATATTAGTAACAATCCTTTCTGATACCTTTAGTGCATATTCACAAATGGTTTTGCGGAACAGCATCTTAGAAGCCCTAAGAATTTTTGGGATAGAAATGACTATGCCCCAATTTCAGCCCCAGATTTTCAGCTGGTGCTATATATAAACTAGGAAACCTCTATTATCCCCCCCATAAAACCCAGAGTTTTAGTAATATAATGTTAGCCCTCTCATTGACATTTAAACTGGATGAGTAAGGTAGAAAGGAGTTGTTGTGGCCTGTCAGCCGCCAGCCCTCCAGAGAGAGATTGGCAAGATTGGGCAGAGCCCGGGCTATCCATCAGCCCTCAGATGGAGAGTCAACAGCCCCCCAGATCTGGAAGTGGTTGATGAAAAAGAAGAGGAATAGCTGGGGTCCAGTGCCTGTTGTGCACAGAAGGCAAGGGAGAGGAGAGTAGTGAAAAGCCATGGGTCAATCCTGGAGAAGGAAGAGCCACCACTGCTAGTAAGGCCCCACCCTAGCTCTGGGGATAAAAGGCAGGGAGCAGAGATGAATAGAGGTGGGAGTCAACTATTCATCTTCCAGGTGGCTGAACTGGTTAGCCTGCGAGAAAAACCTTTTGCCGGGGCTGCCAGAACTCCTAATAAAGGAATCTTTTCAGTTCATATCGGAGGGTTTGTCATTTTTGGGGACCGGGATCAGAACAGGAGTACTATAACATCTATCTATCAGCTTTAAATGTTTAAAAATTAAACTACCATAATATTAAATTTTATATGAATCGTGTATACTATTCTATGATCAAAATATACAGAATATAATTAAGTTAGAGCTTTTGGAAGGAAGGATTCTCAAGTTTTTGAGAAAGAGGATAGAAACAGTTAATCTGTGGAAATATATTGGGAGGATTTGTTTTCAAGGCTGCAACTCTTTCATCTTTTTTTCTCCTTTCCTTCTGTCCTTTTTCAATTCTAAAAGATTGCCGTGTGCTAACTCAACATTAATAGAAAGAAGGCAGCTATCGTAGTATCTGTTTCCTTGTAGCAGATCCCAAGCAGCATTGGCTATGAATCCAACACTGCAAGCCAATTTCAACAAGAGGGAGAAAAAAGAAAAAGAAATATCATTAACCCATTCATTTTCTCTTCAAATTTCTTGGTTAGAGATAGATGGAAGACAGAAGTCTGGAAGAAAGACTATCTTACTGTTCTATTTTCCTAATTTACCTGTACTTTGATTATGTTTATGTTTATACCAATACCTTCTATCTTGTGCATGTTTGACAAATAGATAGATAGATAGATAGATAGATAGATAGATAGATAGATAGATAGATAGATAGATAGATAGATAGATAGATAGATAGACAGACAGACAGACAGACAGACAGACAGACAGACAGACAGACAGACAGACAGACAGACAGACAGACAGACAGATAAGATATATTTAATGCCTTACTAAATGATTATTATAATAGTATCTCATTTCTTGCAAGATACAATCAACATACAATGCATTAATAGACAGATACAGGGGAAGCTTTCTCAAGAAAAAACACATAGTATGAGTTATTTTAATTGGGATCCTTATGCAACATTTTAAGATCCTGATAAGGCAAAATATGACTTCTACTTCTAAGGCAATTTTTTGTGTGTCCTGGCACTAGATATAAACTGTTCTAACTTCTGGTCACATTCCAAGAATTACTGAATTCTTACTACTCCTATGCTCTTCTGAATACAATCACTTTTCAAGAGTCCTTGATTACATTACATTTTATTCAATACCTCTGGAATTCTTTTGATGAATCTCAGGTAAGAATCTCTGAAGTGTTTTAAAAGGAAAATCCTTTACCTTTAAACTCACCTCTGCAGTATGCCTGACCTAAATATCCACATACAATTACATACACAGTGTGAACTA
Organism: Erythrolamprus reginae; assembly: GCF_031021105.1. Classification (NCBI taxonomy): domain Eukaryota; kingdom Metazoa; phylum Chordata; class Lepidosauria; order Squamata; family Dipsadidae; genus Erythrolamprus; species Erythrolamprus reginae. The sequence goes on from NC_091951.1 coordinate 60,830,331, forward strand.
GAATGCAAACTTTGCCTTCTCTTGTTTCTGCAAATAATATGAAAAAGCTAATCACATCTCTTTATTTAAATGTAATTTTGAATACTTTTTAATGCTTTTTTTTCCTTCAGCCTGCCAAAAACCCCACCCCATAATAATTCAGTTTTAAGGCAATCTGTTCCGACGGACCCTTTTACTTATTCTCCAATTTTTTACCCAAATTACACAGGTATAATTATTTTGACACTGTAATGAAAAGAAAATGGGATTTGGGCACTGTGGGTTTATCTAATAACACTATTTCTTGCCAGACTTCACAGCGCTGACAGTCACAAAGAGTCCTGTCCATTCCAATAGGAAATATTTGATTTTACGGTAGGGACATTATTTATTTTCACCAAGTTGCTATTATCAGAAAGGATATGATAGCTGAATAATAAAAATGAAATCAAGAAATTCTGGTGTTTCAAGGCTTTATTTTTTCCTGCTCTCACTTTTGACATTTTCTTCCCCTGGAGAGACAAGATAAAGTGCTGTCATAAATGGGTGACTTTTCTTGTCAAATGACAGATTTGATTCTCCATGGCAACCACAAATCAAGGTGCTAGTCTGAATTAAAGCTTCTCTTAAAAGGCGTCTTTATGTTTATAAAATGAATTTAAATTAAATGGGTATTAGGTACAGGGCTTTCCCGCACCAACCTCAATTTATTTATTGACTAAGGAGCTCTCTGCAGTATGTAGCATATTTGCATTTTAAGGAAAGGAAACATATTGTCTTGGCAGATGTACCAACAAAGAAAGTTACAAGGTCATGCTACATATACTAGTTTATAGTGCTATGAATGGTACGCAGATGGACAGTAAGCAGTTAAGAGGCACTTAAATACTAGAAAAAGCACAAAAATTACCTATGGAGTAACAGATGAAGGAAATCTCTTCTCATCCTCTAACATGCTTTCTTCCAGAGAGAGTTAATAAAGACTCATGTAATTGTCATAAACAGAATGCCAAAAAGGAGGAAAAAAACAATTAATCAGATGCCTCATTCTGAGTCCTTATGCAATTTTGTTACAGATCAAAAAACCTCGACGACAATTAGGTTTTATTCTGATTTCTAAAGCCGTATCAGTTATTTTTGTTTAACAAGAATTAAATAGCAAGTTTCTGATTCACACTAAAAAGCTTGGTTTTTTCCATTGCTCAAGCGATGTGCACATACATAGAGGCATTAAAGTTAAAAAAAAGAAGTGAGCAAATCATTATTTAGACAGATACTTCACAGCTATATATAAAAAGATAAAATAAAATAAAATAAATGAATGGTAGCTCTTTTTCTAATATGCAATCTTTAAAATTTCCCCAGGATTCTTGAGAACTGCTTTTATACCTATATATGTGATAAAACGCGCGCGTGCATACACACAGACACAAAGTGCACACAAAAGAGGAGGGAGCACAGAGAGATACTGACATTATAAATTATCAAAACCATATAGTGAAATTCACTCTAATAACACCAAAGGAAATTTGTCTAATACATTCCAAGCAGGTGTCAGAAGTCCAGCATACATATGACATAATTCAAATCAAAATGAGTTTTTTCTACTTGTTATCCTCGTGGTTGCTATGAACATCATCTTTATGTACTCTGCCAAATTTGAATTTAAGCTTACTGAACTTAAATTGGCTTTTTCTAGTATTAACAGAAGATCTCACTTTTTTCTCTGACATTACTTATCCTTTTATCCAAAAATACAGTTTGCAGCAGCAGGAAAATCTCTGTTCCAGCATGATGAAGAAAAGGGGATATGGCTCCTGTCAAGTCTATGTTAAATTCAAAATTGGCATACTGTTTTGACGAGACTGTTATCCAAGGATGTTAAAAATTTTATTCACCACTTCTGAAAAACTGTGCATTAGCAGCCTTATAGAAAAAGGATAAACAGAGATTTTTTTTCTTTTCTTTTTTCCTCCCTATATCTTTAACTGCCGTATTGAGATATTACAATCCTTTGCTTCAAATGACTGAAGCAAAACAGCTTCAGAGCAAGAGTTAAACTCTAATCTCTGTGGGATTCTAGTAGTGGAGTGTTTAAACTAAGGTTTAACCAAATCACATACTGTACTTCAAATAAAAAGCATTTTTGACTTGTCACAGTAATTTTCTATAACAGGACGTAAATATTTGCTTCTATAACTCCTTCTCCCAATATCTTGAAATAAATCAGCAAATGACTTTTTGCTTATAAATAATATTTTCAATAGAGAATGATCCCTGGCCTGACTGCAAAAGTCTATTTAAAATTATGGATATAAACTTATGGATATGAATAAAAATTAGTCACATGCATATAAATGAGGTAATATTCAATCCTAAAACAATGGTGATGAAACACAGGCACCATCTGAACAGCTATAGATGAGGCAATGTAAGGTTGCCCAGCCTCTGCATACAGTGAATAGAGCAAAGACAATCTATGAGGCTCCTTGCCAAGAAAAAATCCCTTAATTAAAGGCAACTGACTCCAGCCTAGCTTAAGAGACAGCCATGATCCATGAGTTCTCAATGAAATCAACTATCTGATCTTTGGCTCTTGGGTTATGACGGTCTTGTGATGTGATAGGACTGAATCAATTACTTAAAAGGGAAGACCCCCAAGACCAACCCCTCTTTGATGAGGGAAGTAACGATTCTGCGTGCTAACTCCAAACTTATAGTCCAAAAACTGTGTGCCACGGCTGGCCCTAGATCAGGGTGGGCCTTGGAGGATAGCTCTGCCCATGAGAAAGGGCGTATCAGTGTATACCACGCCCCCTTCTCCAGTGGGCGGAGCTATCCTCCAATAGATTGGGACATACCAAAGTTAAGGATTCTCTATGGGTGGGATACTAGGGCCTGGAAGCGACCCATCATTGGAAAAAAAACATGTCGGAGTACCCCACGGCCGAATCCTGAGTCCTTCTTAGCAAAGGCATCTATCTTATAGTGTCTGATGAATGGCGTGGACAATGCCCACGCAGCTGCCCTGCAGATCTCCTCAATGGGGATGCTAGACAGCCATGGCGCCGAGGTGACAGCACTATGAGTTGAGTGAGCTGTGACTCCCTGTTGCGGGGGGTGCCCCACCAGCTGGTATACAAGGAAAATAGTGTTCTGCAGCCAGCTTCCCACTGTAGTGGATGAAGCCTTGCGGCCCAGAGAGGCCGGGCCAAAGAAAATGAACAGCGCGTCTGATTTACGAAAAGCCACTGTTCAGTCTATATATATAGATAAGGCCCTCCTACATCTAGCATGTGTCCGGGGAGTGTCTGCTCTGATCTCGGATTCTCGCAGAAGGAGGGGAGAAGCCCCTTCTGTTTTCTGTAAAGGGAGGAGTCCACCTTCAGGGTGAAGGTGGGGTCCAAGCGTAGGATCCATTCTATGAATAGGATGTGCAGAGGTCCCTTCTGAACTTCCACGGGCAGTGGAGATAGCCACGAGGAAGGTCACCTTGAGTGTAGATTCTTTATTGGTGTACTATCTGCCGGTTCGAACAGGACCCTGGTGAAGGACATGAGCCCCAGTGACAAGTCCCAGATGGGGAACCTGTGCACCATGGGAGGGGGCGTGGTTTGCATTCCTTTTCTGCTATTATTTCCTCAACCTTGAGTAAACTGTTGACTTTCCTAGCAATTGTGTGAGTGTATAATTTAAACTAGAAGCCCAATAATTAATTAAGGTTGTTGACTTGTTTTTCACCAAACGTAAGTTTGGAAGTCTTTGGTTATTCTAAAAAAAGTTTTAAAAATGTAGGATTCTTTGCATTCACAATGGAATAGGGCAAGCATACGAGCTCAAGTGGGAAACTAGATTCATGAGTGACCATGAATACAGCAGCCCAATCCAAGAAGAGTCACAACTGAACATGATAGATTTAGGCAAAAGCTGAGCTAGAGCAATACATTTAGGAAAATGCAAATTGCACATTGGATCTTTCCTGGGGTAGTGCAAGCCCATCAAGAATAAAAAACGGAAATACTCTCCTCATTCAGATACCATGAAATCCATAGACACTTCATCTTCCTAGGATTAAGTCTAAGCCTATTCTACTCCATCCAGATCCTTACAGCCTTAACATTTGAGACAGACTGTCAATGGCAGTCAATGGTAAACCAAGAGCTGAGATCTATTTATTATTTTGTCCAATACATAATACACATTGAAGAGAATAAGTTTTGCAACTTATCTAATTTAGATATCACCTATCTTACTCTAAAGAGTAAGCATTGGTACCAACCACAGAGAAAGGAAGAAATAGTGCCTTCAGCTCCAAAATCCCTCAAGCAGTCGAGAAAGATACCCTAATCCAGGAGCATAAAACTTGATTATATTGAGGGCTGAATCAGGGTTGTGTTTGACCTCAAGGGGGGAGCATGGCCAGGGGGCGTGGCCAGCTCGATATCACTTATGTCATGGGCGCCTCTGGGTGCCCAGGCGCTCTCCCAGTGAAAACAGGCTCCCAAGCTCAGATTTCAGCAGCAATGGCCTCCTGCAACCTTCTGCCAGCGAAAAAGGAGCTTGCCCCTCCCACGCTCCATTTTTTATGGCAGAGGCACCATGGGCCAGTCCTTCGCTGTTTACAAGGCAGCTCCGCAATCCAGATCTAAGTACCCAATGGGCCAGATTCAGCCCATGGGCATTAAGTTAGACCCTGCCCTAATCAATTGTATCAAAAGCTTTCAAAGATCAAGGAGGCTCTTTCATCTACCATAGATGAACAGCAAGACCAAATAATGATGTCCAGTTGTTTGCTCAAGCATAAAACATCTTTGGTTAATACTTGTTGATTGAATATTGAATTTTAAGAGTTTTCCTGACAGCAAAAATAACAGAAGTTTTTTTCAAAACCAGAATGTAAACCTTTGCTATATAAAAATCAGAGACACTTTGCTAATGTAGCATGGTAAATGTAAAATGTTCGTTAAAATAAGCCAACTGCATAAAAGAAATGTGAATTTTATTAGCTAGGCAGCTGAATTTTTTACTTTTATTGTGTAAAAGAGAGGCGAAGACCAAGGAAAAAATGAACTCTACCTATTTTAATCATGTTGTAACCTGATTACAATGTTTAGATGTATCCATCAGAGAAGCTACATAAAATATGCTTCAACTAGTGCTTGGTAAAATAAAAAATGGTTAGCATCAAACAGCACTTTACTGAAAATTCCTAGTTATTCCTTATACATTCCTCTCTCTACACTGCAGACATTTTTTCAATATAAATTATTTCACCTTTTGTAGAAAGACTACATGTGTATAAAAGTAAATAAATGCATTCCAACTTTAAGAGTTTGATAAGTAAGCTATAAACAGCTAAAATATCTCACAGTGACCGTTTAAAAAGAAACATAAAGTATCTTTGTATATACTATATAATATGAATTTTATTTAACAATAGAATTTGAAAAAAAATTCAATAGTAAATCAGCTCATTTAGATGTTGAGAAAATTTTCCACCAGGTTTTAGAATCTGAAGGGAAGGGAAGTAAATAAAAAAGTGAAGCTTAAAAAGTAAACGCTGATAATAATCGAATAAAATGGCATGTCTGAAGGGTGAAGCTAGCTAGATGGAAAGCAACAAGCCCCAGATCAGATAGGACGGTCCTCTCCACATTTCAGAGGCAAAAAAGGACCATGATGGCAAACCGAGGTATGCGTGCCACAAATAGCACATGGAGCCATAAAGGTGGGCACGCAAACTCAGCTGATTTTCAGGTCTTCTGGGCCCACAGGTGTTCTGTCTGGGTGCCCCCAGACTTCAACACCAACTGGAAAAAGCAGCCAGACACGCTGGTAAAAGCAAAAGCACTTTATAGTTTGAAAAATAAACACAGAGAAAAACCTGTTCTTCCCAACAGGCAGGCTATGAGGCTTCACAGCAAAGTCCTGACGGCCAGACAATACAGCAGACTTCTTGCTGGCACACACACCACTGTAGAGAATAAGCCCCCACGCCTTTTTCCCCAAGGTTTCAGCCTTCAAGGCCACAAGTCAGAATCAGAGACGCCAAAGATCACAGCCAGGTCCCAGGACTCCCAAAGATACTACTCCACAAGACAGGAAGGGTGGGTCTGCCTTTTCAGCCTTTCTGGGGAGAACCACACCCAAACCCAGCTGTTACCTATTTAGGACTGGAAGTACCTGGCTAATTGTCCCCTTCGTTGTTCTGCTCTTCTCTGCCTGTGATCGATGATGGCTTGAGCATTTTCATCTAAGGACTCCAGGCTGCTTGCTGGGGAGAGCTCCACCCCGGGGGACTCTGGCTGTTCTCCCTCTCCCTCGGCCTGATATTCCTCCTCCCCTTCTGCCTGGGCCTCCTCCTCCTGTTCCTCATCCTCCCCCTCTGAGCAGGGAGCCGGCAGAGGTTCAGCCGTTCCCTGAGGAGCCTCAGACGGAATCACAACAACAGGGAGTAGGGAAACAGCCTGTTCCAACCTTTGGAGTGGGTGGGGAAGGCACATTTTTTGCTCTCCTCAGATCAAGAACCTTTCTAGAGCCTGGGGAGGGCGAAAACGGGCTATTTCTGGTCTCTGGAGGGTCTCCAGGGGAAGGGGAGAAGGCTGTTTTCACCCTCCCCAGGCCCCTAGAAAGTCTCTGAAGCTTGGGGAGAGCAAAAAAACGGAACTTCCAGTTCTACCAGAACTTGGCAAATGGGCCATTTTTTGCCATCGGAGGGTCTCCAGGGCATGGGGAAGGCCAATCAGGGTAGCTCAGGAATTCTGGGAGTTGAAGTCCACATGTCATAGAAGAACCAACTTTGCCTACTCCTGCTCTATGCTAATTGATGACATGGTCTACATTCAAAGCTGTATGACTAGAGGAAAAAGCCAGAAGACCTTCGGGCAAGCTGTAGTATTGGATAATGGTAAATGCATCAATTCCAAAACATTTATTGAATTTATATTCAGACTCATGAAAATACAGTGGTACCTCTACTTAAGAACTTAATTCGTTCCGTGACCAGGTTCTTAAGTAGAAACATTCTTTAAAAGAAGCAATTTTTCCCATAGGAATCAATGTAAAAGCAAATAATGCATGCAAACTCATTAGGAAAGAAATAAAAGCTTGGAATAAAAGCTTGGAATTTGGGAGGAAGAGGAAAAAGAAGAGGATGAGAAGGAGGAGAGCCACTACCGAAGGAAGGAAGAAGGTGAGGTGAGGGGAATCAAAAAGATCCAAAACTTTAAAGCTTAAAAAAAAAAAGAGGGACTCTGAGGTGGCGAGGAGGAGCACGTGCCTCCCATACACCTGGTGCGAGGATGCCTCCCATACACTGGCTGCTGCTGCTGCTACCTGCTGCCTCTTCCTTCCCATGCCAAAGGGCTCCCCTCTCCTCTCGCTCACTTGCTTTGTAGCCGTCGCCTTTCCTTGGCTGTGGTGACTCCTCGGCTGCCCAGAGCGAAGGGAATGTTTATTTTCTCTGGGAGCTGGCAGAGGTTTATTCCCTGTCCAATCACCCAGAGAAAGGAAAATGCTTCGTTCGCTCTGGACTGCCAAAGCCTCCTTAAGCACCACCGAAAGGCTCCTCTGGTAGCCCAGAAAAGCCTGAGATGGCTGGGATTAAAGGGGGAATGGCAGGAAACTGGCCAGGCCTTTGTGCCGCTCTCAAATTTCCTGGGAAATTTTTCCAGGTTTGGGTTCTTAAGTAGAAAATGGTTCTTAAGAAGATGTAAAAAAATCTTGAACACCCGGTTCTTATCTAGAAAAGTTCTTAAGTAGAGGCTTTCTTAAGTAGAGGTACCACTGTAATAACCTCATGCAGAATGGCTAAGTTTAAAGTTCATATTATGGTCCCAACTTGTTCAGGCTTAGCTGGAAAAATATCCATAAAGCCTGAATCATTTTCCATGTATAACTGAGTGGAGCTGTGAATACCTGCTATCAATAAAAGATTTTTTTTCCTCCAAGTTTGAAAAGAAAAACAGATAAAACTAAATTGAACTGATTCAGAGCTTATTTCAAGCACATCATTCACATTTCTCTATAAATAAGTGTGAATTGCTGACCTCTATATCTCAACTCCTGTCAGATGTGTATTTCAAGAAATCCATGGGATCAAATGCTCCTTGAATCTACAATATGTATCAAAATGCAAAGGAAGAAAATGTCCTTGAATAAGACTAATTTCAAAAACATAAATCAGGTATTTTTTTAAAAAATAAATTGTTCAAACAGATGTGAAAAATGTTTTAAAACACTTTAACATTTGCAGTCAATCTATTAATTCAAAGCTACAGTGTTTATTTTGTTGAAACACTGGGTAGATTCATACATCACATAAAACTAAAGTATTTTTAGTTTTGTGTATATAATCCTGAGCCATAATGGATGGGTTCACACATTGACCTAAGGCAAAAGTAACCAACTACATAGTGCTATGTACAAATCAGATCTGTATCTCCCCTTCTACCATTCCACCAAATGAAGACAAATTGTTGCCTTCTTTCTTTAGTATATTAACTATAATTTATTGCAGTGCTTGAATAATCATAACCATCGGGACTATTAACCATAATTTTCTGAATTAAAAATAATCTCAGCCTTTGAATGAGATAATTTTGATAATTCAACCAGAAGATTCCAAACTCAAATTTGCTCTGCTCATTTCCCAGACAATTTGCAATCTTTGATCTGTAATGCATCAGAGGCTAGAGATTTTGCTATCCTAGGTAAGAATCAAAGTTTTTATAATCTCCTTTACTGGTCAAGGGGATTTTTATTTCCTTCACTGATATAATACTATCACTGATGCCCTAAAGATTTTACTTGATGTTACATGCACTGTGCACTGATGATATTACCTGATTTGGTAAAGAAACGTCTGCAAGAAAACAATCAAGCTCAGAAAGCACCAAGGACCCCACCGATCAACCCTGAGCTGGAAATATTCTCTTATCTTGGAACGTTTAGATTAGCTCAGTCCAAGATATGTCATAATTCATTTTGGCATAATTAACAAATCATAATTCCTCTAAAGAAAAGAAAACATTTGGAATGCCCAGAAGAGAGAAAAAATAAATCATGAAAATTCTTAAGTCCTGATAAGATAACTGTCTTCTACCTAAATTGGTCCATTACCTCCATAAAAGATACTAAGAATAAAAATGCAACACTGCAATTTTAGTTCCACCTTACCATACAACAAACTGAATACAAAATGTAAAGTATTGCATTTTAAAAATAAATGTCCTCAGGAAATAACATTTAATGCAAAAATAATTAAAGTTAGCAATATATTTTGGAAGACCTCTAACATGGACCATATGGTGCTATGCCACATATAAATAAAAATATGTTACAGCATGTGGGCTGGTTTAAATTTTATTTCATGGGTTAAATGTGGCCTGCTAAACTACAGAGAAGCATTTGTTCTGAGTATATTGTAAAGCAATTAACATAAGCCAAAGATGTGGATTCCAGTGATTTCATACTCTCTTATTTTAACCTCCATTCAGAAGCTTTTATTTTAAACTTTACAAAATGCAATTTTGAAAACATACATACATACATAGTCTGTGCTGGATTCTTTCTAATTTAGGTGGCCTTATCATTTCCTTCCCTGAGTTATTACATCTGATTAATTTTCCTGCTATTGGACAGCATAACTAAAACCAATTTCTGATTTTCTTTAGAGGATAAAAGTTTGATTAACACTTCAACTTAATTTCCTTCTTAAATTAGTGGATGGATGGACAGATGGACAATATGTTCCTTCTTCCCCTAACACAGAGATGTCAAACTCAATTTCATTGAGAGCTGCATCAGGATTGTGTTTTGATCCTGGGGAGCCGGGATGGATGTGGCCAGCTCAATGTCACTTGTGTTGGGGGCGCCTATGGTGGCCCAAGCACTCTGTCAGCAAAAACAGTCTTCTGAGCTCCATTTCGGCTGCGACAGCCTCCTGCAACCCTCACCAAAAACAGAGCTCGGGAGTGCCGCCTGCCCTTGCAAGTTCTGTTTTTGGCTGCACCTGCTCTGTTTTTGTTGGCAGAGAAACTGTGGGGCGCTTCACTATTTCTAAGGCGGTCCCATGGGCCAGATCTAAGCATCCCTAGGCCAGATCCGGCCATGGGTCTCCAGTTTGAAATCCCTGCCCTAATACATCAATGAATTAATGCCATATAAGCAATATTATAGCTTAATGCAAACAGAGTATTATAGCTAAAGCAAACAGAACAAGAGTAAAACACATCCAATTTATCAGTGAGAAATAAAAGAAAAGGGCACACCAGATTGCTAGAGGAAATTATTCTATGTCCAACTTGTTACAAACTGTATTTAGCACAGAATTCCTATTGGATGTAAGATTCAGACAGAATTATTTATCCCTTATCAGGAATATTTGTACATAATACTCAAATGGCTCCTTTTTCACTGGAAGCAGTTAAATAATCTAATAAACATCACATAAAATTTATTTAATTATAATTACACTGTAATTCCTACTTTTTTCTCCATCTAATGGAAGTATAAGAAATCAAGAATGAATTGAGCCTTATTACTCTGACTTGCTAAGTGAAGAACTAATTGATACTCTCCACTCCAGATGTAATTTAAATTCATCAACAGCAGAACCATCATTTATATAACACTCTTGCTGAAAGAAGAAAACATGATCAGTTAGTGAACAATAGTACAGGTTAATGACCAAAATTGGACCAGTAACTGTTACAGTTACAGACTTCAAATGTTGTAAATATGAGGATTGAAGTCATAAAGTTACCTTTTCAACATCAAAATAACTGTAAAGAGTTGCTAAATGAAACAGTCACTAAATGAGGATTATCTGTATGCCTTTATTATCCTGATAAAACCAGATTTGTGATGAAGTCTAGATAAACACAACATCTGAACCCAAGTAATGTTATCTGCAAAATAATATGTGGAAAATATTATCCTTGGAATTATAATGAAGATACCAAAGATCTATCAAGCAAATATTCCCATAAGGCAAAATTTAAGATTTAAGAAAGTGTGATACTGTAAAAGATTAGGGTGATGATATAAATGGGATGAAAGACTGAAGAGAGAAGTAAAAGGATTAACCAAAAAAGAGAGAAAAGATATTTTATATTATGCCACTTACACTTTAGATAACTTATAGAAGTATTGAAAGAGGCAACAACTTCAGTGAGCCATTGTACATATGCAAGTATAGTAATTTCCTCTAGTGAGAAAAGAACTACTGGACTCATTACATTACAATGTAATGCCCATATAGAATAATGTGTTTCAGAACAGAATGGGCCACAGCCACCTTGTTGGAACCATGTTACCATGGCCACTAACCATGGCCAATTCACTGTGGGATAGCTTTCCACAGCCAATTCATCATGGGACAACTCACCACAGGACAATTCAACAATTCAAGTATTTAAAATAAATTTAAAATTATTTTTTTTCTCAGTACGCTTAATATGTCTAGCACAATGACAACTACAAAGATAACTAAAAACAGGCATCCACTCTGTCATCACCAACACAAGATTCTCCAATGCAGCAAAGAACAATAGAAACCATGTTATCAAAAGAGAAATCAAGTTCGCAACCAAGTTTACAAACAATTCAAGAAACTTTGATATCAATGCAAGAATTTAAGCAGAGAACTCAAAATTCAATAGACAATAATATAGAAGCAAGAAGACAGCATGAAGAATGAAAGGCAGAAATGGAAGAGGTGGAAGAAAGGATGAGAGGTATTGATGAGAAAATAGAAAACATACAACAATCATTACAAGAAAATTAACAGACATTAAAGACGGTTAAAGAAAAAGTGGAAAAGGTGGAATAGAAGATGGAAGATATGGAGGAAAGAAGTGATTTAACCACAAGATTAATATTATAGAGGAAAAAGAGGAAGACTGGGTATGAAGATGATGGAAATCCTCAGAGATTTTACAGATAGACCCACAGGAGATTGTAAAGGAAATCGCTGAGATGTACAGTGTCCAAACAAATTTTGCACATAGGCATAACTTCCCAAGGGAAGTCCATATAAAATTCGCGAGAAAAGTTATCAGAGATGACATCTATAAATTTTCAAAGAACCAAAGTCTGACATTTAAGGGCAAGGAAACTAGAGACTTTTAGTAAATATCTATAAAATAATTAAACCAAGTATTCCAATTCCACAATTATTTTTCTCTTATCTACCTAAATCTGCAATCCTAAACTCAACTGTGTCAAGATTGAACCGCTTTTCAACTTTTCAGTCTTATCTACTTGCCAAAAACAGAGGAGGGGGACGGGAAGGGTGTGAAAGAATGCAGATGATCCAGGGTTAGACCATGAGAGCCAAGAACCCACCAAGGTTACTGATGCAGGTGTCCGACAAACAATTAAACTCTTATCAAAACAAAAGGATGATTCATAATTAGACAGTGTGAACATCCATGGGTAGGGAAACGGAAACCATTGTTTAGTCATGCAAATCTTGCACCGGAAAAACCAAAGCTGGTTTTGATTCCTCAGTGTCAGAATAGTGTAGCCAATGAAGTTATACTTTTGAGATTACAAAGTTTCTGAGAGTGTCTGCTTCTTTGGGGTTTGCTAATCGGACCATTGACAAACTGTTTGAATTTTTGCCACACTAAACTTAGTAAGACCAAGATGACAGATTTAGAATTACAGCGTAACTCTCATTATCTTCAATGTGTGTTAAAATCATCACTCTGAGTATACATAAAACACAAACTGAAGAAACAGAAACCTCATTTCCAGAGAAGAAATGGTAAACTGAAGATGCAAACTGAATGACCACAGTATAATAGAGAGGAAGTCAATAGACTAGCTACTGGCATTTTTGAAAGGATGCAAAATTCACATATTTCCTTTTCTAATCACTTGTTAACTGCTTTTCAGGTATTAAGAAATTTTGCATTGAGCAATTTTATAGAACCTTCAATCTAAACAAAAAAAGTTTTAAATATAAGTTTAAGGACTTTATTTTTAAAAAATAAACATTAAAAAGATGATTAAAACTTTTATTTTAGAAAGTTACAATAGGCTAAGAGTCAAGATAAATTTGAAATAAGATTTTGGAATTAGCCATTCTGAGTCCACTTTGGATTGAGCAGCATATAAATATGATAGAATAGATAGATAGATAGATAGATAGATAGATAGATAGATAGATAGATAGATAGATAGATAGATAGATATAGTTAGATAGATAGATAGATATAGTTAGATAGATAGATAGATAGATAGATAGATAGATAGATAGATAGATAGATAGATAGATAGATAGATAGATAGATATAGTTAGATAGATAGATAGATAGATAGATAGATAGATAGATAGATAGATAGTCTTTCCCATGAAAAAAGCTTTTTTTCTGAATTCTTAAAAAAAATTAAAATTGAACACTAGAGGGAACCAGAAGGAACCAAAGATTACAATTAAAGTAGAAGAATACTTAAATTTAATTTATATATATAGAAAGAAGGAAGTTTGGTAAAGCTTTGAAAAATTGTATAAGTGACTTAAATAATGTTTTTAAATGTTAAAGCTTTGAAGAAATTTATATGAAGAAAATTACTAGAAGTAGAGTTCTGCAACATTATTTGATGAAACTTAAGATCAACATTTCTGGAAGTAAAAGGAAAAAATGTGAAGTTAGAATATTTGATCAAGGTTAAAATAGCATGTTGCTGTCTCTGGTAATCCTTAATAGACTTTTGCTGACATCAGGACTGAAATGATGAAGTTATATGGATTTGTCTGTAGATAGTCTAGCCAAATCTTGTATTAGTATAAAGACTAGATTATTTGTTGTAATTTAGGAGAAGATGAAATGTTATTTAAAAAGTTTATATTTGTGGTGAAAGAGAATTGTAGAAATGTAACTTCTTTACATATTTCTTTTCTTTTTTTACTATACTTAATTTTTTTCTATTTTCTCTTTTTTTCTTTCCTGCAACTTCTATTTTTTAATCTTTTATTTTATTTTATTGTTTTTATGGATGAAATCTATATAGATAGTTCTAAACTTACAACCACAGTTGACCCCAACATTTATGTTGATAAGTAAGACATTTTTAAAGTGAATTTTGCCCCATTTTACAACCATTCTTGCTACATTATTAATTTAATTATTGAAGTTGTTAACTTAGCAACACAGTTGTTAAGTGAATCAGGCTTCCCCTTTGAATTTGCTTGTTAGATGGTCATAAAAGTTGATCACATGACCCTGAAGTCAAACACAACCCTGAAGTGGCCCTCAATAAAATTGAGTTTGACACCCCTGACATAGTCTCTCTGAAATCAGAGATCTACAATTTTTAAAATAATTAGTACAGTATATATCATAGTTATTATTACAATTTTCTTTCTAATATAACATGTAAATTTTGTAGTACAGTACTTAACATTTAACACTAAAATAGAAATGAGGAACTAAACTATATTTAAAACTTCACAGTCTCATTTCTGCACTCCACTACTAAATCTTACAAGCAATTTAACCCAGACAAATTATTACATGAACAGACATACTCAGAGCAAATAGAAAATATTTGATTTGATTTGATTTTTGATTGGATTGGATTTGTATGCCGCCCCTCTCCGTAGACTCGGGGCGGCTAACAACAGTAGTAAACAGCATATGACAATCCAATATAAATAGTTAAAAAACCCTATTGTAAAACCAACAAACATACAGACATGCCATGCATAAAATTGTAAAGGCCTAGGGGGGAAAGAGTATCTCAATTCCCCCATGCCTGGCGGCAGAGGTGGGTTTTAAGAAGCTTACGAAAGACAAGGAGGGTAGGAGCAATTCTAACCTCCGGGGGAAGTTGGTTCCAGAGGGCCGGGGCCTCCACAGAGAAGGCTCTTCCCCTGGGTCCTGCCAAGCGACATTGTTTAGTTGACGGGACCCGGAGAAGACCCACTCTGTGGGACCTAACTGGTCGCTGGGATTCGTGCAGCAGAAGGCGGTCCCTGAGATAGTCTGGTCCGGTGCCATGAAGGGCTTTATAGGTCATAACCAACACTTTGAATTGTGACCGGAAACTGATCAGCAACCAGTGCAGACTGCAGAGTGTTGGCATAAATGGGCATATTTGGGAAAGCCCATGATTGCTCTCGCAGCTGCATTCTGCATGACCTAAAGTTTCCGAACATTTTAAAGAACACATATGTCCTTTAAAGTCACAAAGCAAACTCTGTCTCCTACATATTTGCATGTAACTTTGCAAAAGTCATCCAGGGACAAGATTTCTGTTGTGACACGTTTTATCATTTCCCACCCACCACCCACCTTTTGTAAATTGCTATAGCCAACTCTGGGTCCTTATGGACCCTGATGCTTCACCAAAGATAGATGAACTGTTATAGTTGGGGTAAGTACTAAGACCTATCACTGGTGTAACCCTGATTTTCAAGATTCAATTAATTTTTCCTTTTAAACTTTTAAGTTCAAAAAGAACAACACTCGTTCCAATATCAGCAGTGGCTTGGTTTTGCAACAGCATGGTGCTTTTTCTAAGGCAGAATGATTCAGTGAGAACAGCGCTATTAGATAATATAAAGAAGCACAAAAGAAAGAGTTACATAAATACAAGATATTTTTATTCCAGGTCATGAATGCAATGTTAAAATGGGAACAATGTCTGAATGCTCTAAAATATCAAACTGAATAAAGTGCAAATCATGTCCATAGACAGATAATTTTGAAATTACTATGTTCTTTTATAAAGTGTTACCAGGACTAGATTTATACAGAGGCATTGTAACCATACTGACAGATTGTCAATATTAACAAGCTAGTCTAATGTATTATCAATGATAATCCAATTTTGCTTCTTTCCTGGACTCTAAACATTACTTGACAATAGGCGAGCAAAAATAAGCTAATCACAGAAATAGCTGCAAAGTACTGAACAGAAATGATACTTCAATGATAATAATAGAAAGAAACCTCTGGATTGCTTTATCATTATCAGAGATACCGGCAATTTCAAGAGACCTTTTCAACATCTTCTTTTCCTATATACTTTCTTGAATATTTATTATTAAAAAAAAACATATGTAGACCCTTTTGTATAGCACATTTGAAAATGTAATGGTACATACTTACTAAATTTAAGTCTCTATAAAACTGAAGTCGTGTGCTTCAATCATACCTTCCCTTTTCTAAGAATAGTAGCACTAAATCCAATGGGACTTTTTATAACAAGAAATATCAAAATACTTTTAAATATCATTTTGTCGGGTCAGTTTCGTGAGGTATTCCCAAAGCATGATAAATGAGCCTTTACAAGGTCTGTCTGCAAGAGCAAGATGGAACTCATAGTCCAGTGATGTCGAACCTTTTTTTCCTCAAGTGCCGAAAGTGTGTGTGTGAGTGCTATCACGCATTTGCGAGTGCCCATACCCATAATTCAATGCCTGGAGATGGCGCAAATGGCCTCCCCCTGCCTCTCCCGGAAGTCCTCTGGGGCCCTGAAACAGCCCATTTCCCAACCTTATTACTATTAGAAACATAGAAGTCTAACAGCAGAAAAAGACCTCATGGTCCATCTAGTCTGCCCTTATACTATTTTCTGTATTTTATCTTAGGATGGATATATGTTTATCCCAGGCATGTTTAAATTCAGTTACTGTGGATTTACCAACCACGTCTGCTGGAAGTTTGTTCCAAGGATCTACTACTCTTTCTCATATTGCTTTTGATCTTTCCCCCAACTAACTTCAGATTGTGTCCCCTTGTTCTTGTGTTCACTTTCCTATTAAAAACACTTCCCTCCTGGACCTTATTTAGCCCTTTAATATATTTAAATGTTTCGATCATGTTATTATTTATTATATTTGTATGCCGCCCCTCTCCGGAGACTCAGAGCAGCTTACAACAACAAAACAATACAAATCCAATAGTTAAAAACAATTTAAAAACCCTTAATATAAAAAAACAATCATACATCTCATACAGACCATACATAAAGCGGAGAGGGCCCAGGGGAATCAATTTCCCCATAACTGACGACAGAGGTGGGTTTTAAGGAGTTTGCGAAATGCAAGCAGGGTGGGGGCAGTCCTAATCTCCAGGGGGAGTTGGTTCCAGAGGGTTGGGGCCGCCACGGAGAAGGCTCTTCCCCTGGGTCATGCCAGACAACATTGTTTCGTCGACAAGACCCAGAAAAGGCCAACTCTGTGGGACATAACAGGTCGCTGGGATTCATGCGGCAGAAGGCGGTCTCAGAGATATTCTGGTCCGATGCCATGAAGAGCTTTATAGGTCATAACCAACACCTTGATTTGTGACCGGAAACTGATCGGCAACCAATGCAGACTGCGGAGTGTTGGTGTGACATGGGCATACCTGGGGAAGCCCATGATTGCTCTCGCAGCTGCATTTTGCACGACCTGAAGTTTCCGAACACTCTTCAAAGGTAGCCCCATGTAGAAAGCGTTACAGTAGTCGAACCTCGAGGTGATGAGGGCATGAGTGACTGTGAGCAGTGACTCCCGGTCCAGGTAGGGCCGCAACTGGTGCACCAGGTGAACCTGGGCAAACACCCCCCTTGCCACAGCTGAAAGATGGTTCTCTAATGTTAGCTGTGGATCAAGGAGGATGCCCAAGTTGCGGACCCTCTCCAGGGTGATGGACGGACAGATGGAATTGTCCTCGGGAGGCAATACCCATAGCCACTCCGTCTTATCAGGGTTGAGTTTGAGCCTGTTGACACCCATCCAGACTCCAACAGCCTCCAGGCACTGGCACATCACTTCCCCTGCTCTCCCCAGGCTCCAGAGGCTTCCCTGGAGCCAGGAGAGGGCAAAAATGCCCCTCCCCAAGAGTCTCTCTAGAAGCCAAAAATGCCCTCCCAGAGCCTCTAGGTGAGTTGAAAATTAGCTGGCCAGCACGAACATGCTCATTGGAGCTGAGCTAGATAACAGATCGCATGCCAGTAGATATGGCTTTGCGTGCTACCTGTGGCACCTGTGCCATAGGTTCACCAACACTGACATAATCTGTGGGGTTAATAATTTATTTATTGCAGTTCATGTACAGTATATGTGAGGAGAAAGCTCAGGACAGTATTGGTTGGAAATATGCAGAAGAGGCCTTCATCCTGCATTGGATAGACAATGGCTAAAATGATTATGATGATGTACAATATTTGTGGATTTAGCAGGAGATACCCCACCCCCAGCAAAACAAATAAATAATGCCATCCTTGGAATCACAGAAATCTTCTGAGAAAAAAAGTTTAAGGTGGAGAGATGAGAGAAATTCTCATGGAATACTTCAATTAGGAGAGTGGTTTAAGAGCAACCATGGATTGTGGAGTATGATTAACACATTAACACTACTAAAATAGAGGATTTGATGTAACAACAATAGGTGCCAACAATAGGTGAAGCAATGCCTTCATTCATAATAAAACTTAAATGGAGGGGTTTTTTCAGGTAACCTAAAAGTGGACTGAAGAAGTTGTGATCCAATCCTTGTACTGGCTCACGTGGTAGGTGCATATCAGCCCAAAAGAAGATAAACACTTTTGTTACTGATGCAAATCTGAGTGTCCTCAGGTGTCAATCTGGCTAGTATGTGTTTGATCCACATCATAGGTGTTCAATTGAAAATGGATGCCACTGTAAGCATTCTAAAGGAACAAACGGCCACCTGATGGGTTTCACACAAAACCAATTCAGCCCTTCGATTCTCTGGTTTCAAGTCTTCCAAAATCTCTGAAGGCAGAACTGCAGAGGAGACCAGAACCGCTATGGAGGGATCAACTGATGGGAGCTGCAATAGGTTCTCAAGCTTCTCTCCTAGACCATAATGCTTATCATAAAAAGAGAGGGCTGACTTAGGGGCCAGCTGTGATGATTGTCTCTGAACAGTTTCTCTGGTGCTGAGAAAAGACCTTCTGTAGGAACAAATTATTATTATTATTATTATTATTATTATTATTATTATTATTATTATTATTATTATTATTATTAATTGGATTTGTATGCCGCCCCTCTCCGCAGACTCGGGGCGGCTACAACAGTGGTAAAACAACATGAACAATCCAATTAATAAAAACAACTAAAAAACCCTTATTATAAAAACCAAACATACACACAAACATACCATGCATAACTTGTAATAGCCTAGGGGGAAAGGATAACTTAACTCCCCCATGCCTGGCGACAAAGGTGGGTCTTAAGTAATTTGCGAAAGACAAGGAGGGTGGGGGCCGTTCTAATCTCTGGGGGGAGTTAGTTCCAGAGGGCCGGGGCCGCCACAGAGAAGGCTCTTCCCTGGGGCCCGCCAAACGACTGAGGAGGGTGCAGGAGCGTCTGACCCTCCCTTATTTTCCATGAGCTCCACATAAGAGCATCTTAAACAAGGCCGGGTTAAATATCTTTAAATATTTCATGCCTTTTTCTGGAATCACCAGGCAGACTAAGAGAAATGCTCAGGAGTTCTTATAAAGTCAGTGCCAGGGTATGATTTTGTGTTGCTACCCTGCCACCACCTGCTTAACCTCTTCAAAAGACGAATTTAAGACAAATACTGTGTATCAACTGCAGTTGAAACACAGTATAATAATATAAAAGGAAAACTATAAATAAGGATGAAGATTAAATTAAATCATTTGGCTTGGTAATAGGAAACGAGAACTGAGAAACAAGAGAACTGGAAGATATAAATGGAAACAAACTAGAAAATCCAGTGTTGTGACTTATTTTCTTAGTGACAGATAGATATTTAGTAAAAGAAGATGGCAGAATGTCAAACACAATGTCTCCTACTATGTCTTCCTCAGAATAATTCCCAGTTTCAATAAGCAAAATCTTTTATTTATCCTTCACGCATGAATTCTAGTAGCATAGCACCTCCTGTCTCCATTCTTTCTTTTAGCAATTTGATCAAGAATATCCACTCTGATTCATCTCCCCATCAAACCATACACAAGCTATTTTCATTAATGCTTCCTTTCCTTAAAACAGCTCCATGTTTTGACACCAGCCATATCTAGCATTATCTGTTCTGGTCTCAAAATCATAATGCAGTTTTAGTTATAATTTTAAAATTACTTTTGCCGTATTTTTCGGTGTATTAGACGCACCTTTTTCCTCCCCCAAATAGGCTGATAATTAGGGTGCGTCTTATACACTGAATGTAGCTTTCCCCCCCCCCAGCCCTAACTAGCTGCTAACGATCTTCCCAGCTCTTACCTTGCAGCCTCTTTCATTGTTTCTCTCTGTGAAGAATGTTTTCCAAGCCCTAAGTCTTTGCAGGGTTTGTTTCATTACTCTAACTTACTCTGAGTAAGTTTCTTTCTAGTCCTAACCAGGTGCTAACAATGTTCCCAGCTCTTACCACTTGCAAGCTCTTTCATTGTTAATTTCTGCCAAGAATGTATTCCAAACCCTGCCTTTTTTTTCATTCTCTATTTGCTCCAAATATTTCTTTCTAGCTCTAACCAGGTGCTAACTATGTTCCCAGCTCTTACCACTTGCAAGCTCTTTCATTGTTAATCTCTGCCAAGAATGTATTCCAAACCCTGTCTTTGTAGGGGGTTTTTCGTTTACTTGCTCCAGATATTTCTTTCAGCCCTAACCTGGTGCTATTAATGTACCCAAGCTCTTTCATTGTGACTCTCTGTGAAGAATGATTTCAAGTCCTAAGTCTTTTAATGGTTTGTTTCAATTCTCTAACCTGCTCTGAGTAAGTTTCTTTCAGCTCTTTCACTGTTACTCCCTGCAAAGAAGAATGTTTTCCAAGCCCTAAATCTTTGCAGGGTTTTTTTTCCATTGCTCTACTTGCAATGTAAGGAAGCTCTGAGGAAGGTATCGGCTGTGAGTTCAGATGGGGATGGGGGGAAGAGCCAAGTCTGGCATGACTGATGGAGGAATTCTGGGAGTTGAAGTCCACAAGTCTTAAAGCTGCAAGTTGTAAGACCCCCATATTAAAGGTTAGGAGTGCAAGGGTCTTCAAACCTGGCAAGTTTAAGGCTTGTGGACTTCAACTCCCATTTCTGAGCTAGCATGACTGATGGAGGAATTCTGGGAATTGAAATCCACAAGTCTTGAAGCTGTCAAGTTTGAAGTTTGTAAAAGGTGTACATGGTTTTTAAAAGTATATATGGTTTTTAAAGGTATACCTGGTTGTAAAAAGTATCTTGCTACACTGGTATTTTATTAAACAATATAATACTACACCTTTTGGTTCAGAATGCTTTTTTCCCTTGTTTTCCTCCTCTAAAATCTAGGTGCGTCTTATACATCGGTGCGTCTTATACACCGAAAAATATGGTAATTTCAAAAAGTACATTTACTACAGGCACACATCTTCCTTAGCAAAATGCATGGGTGCTTCAGACTTAGCTAACTTGCACTTCACTGAAGTGCAAATGAATGAACCCTCTTTGGAAATCTGACATTAAACAAATACTTCTTGTAAGGTATTTTTCATACAGGGCTGGAAATGCAATTACATTTAATTTTTATAATAAAGTTGTACAATTACAGATGTGGTGTTAAAAGGTACTTTTTATTATTTTCCATCATGTAAGTGTGTGCTTCATTGCTTTTTTATTCAGTTTTTCTTGTTGTGGGAGGCATTATAACATTGGATAAACCACACATCTAAGGATAAAGATGGGATGTTTCATTATAATGTATATTACCCTGACAAAAAGCCACTCTTCCTTCTTTCCTAGCTATACTTGCAAAGCGATCCAAGTGATCCATTTACAAATCAAACCTATGCAATCACGTTCTCAATTCCTTACGCAAACCATGTAGTTTTCTATTTCTGAATCCAAGTCTCACCTTGATTATAAAAAATTATTTTTACCTCTATTCCAAAACAATCACACATAATATTATTCAATATCTCTAAATAGAACCATCATGTAGCTGATCCAGAAATGCCACTATGGAAGGGGAGGATGCTAAACAGAACTCTACAAGGTGACAGATAAAAGCTCATATTAATTTATTTAGAAAGGTTTTTATTTGTTTATATTTATTTATTTAGTTAGTTATTATGAAATTTATTTATTATGAAAATTTATTTGCTGCCCATCTCATATCCAGCTTACAGCGTAAAACATTAATATTAACACAGGAGATAAAATTATTAACACAGGAGATAAAATTATTAACAAATACATAATTAACACCAGATGGAAAAGGAATTAGACAGAAAAATAGGGTGTAAGAAGGTGGGATTAAACTTTACTTAGCCAACCACCTCCAGTATGAAGCTGCCCCATTGGGTCCCCAAACTGTCAGGATTGTCCTTGTTGAGGGGAAGAGGTGATGCTACTCCTCTCTGCACCACTTTGAAGATTAATCCAGAAAAACCACTAGCTGACAACGGTTTGCCAAATATACAGGGGGTTCGACACAACCCTTTTTCTATTAATAGGGTTTCGGTAAAAGCAATCGGAGGAGCCAAAAGGAAGTGTGTTGCATTTACTTTGTTTTTAAAAGTGAGGGGAGACATCCCTGCTTGGTAAAGCAGATTCAAAAAGGTGTTTTGCTCAAACGAACATCAAAGGGTAGCACCTCTTCTAAATTTCACACGGGCCTCTCCTACAGACTTTCAGAACAAGATGCCAAAATTGGAAACAGCTATTACAAGAACGCTGGTAACTGAATATTAGCATCTTGCTCTCCTTTACATTCCAGAAATACATTTTAACATAAACCACTATTACCAAAGGATATTTTTATGTTATTTATTCCTATGAGCTGGAGGTGTGGGGAGAGGCGAGAAGCACAATTACTCCATCAGACATTTAATTTCCATCAACGTCTTCTGGAGGAAACCACAGGGTGCAGCAGAAAAGTCGGATGGAAAGCAAGAACAGCAGTTGTGGTACCACATACTTTAGCCTCCTACTTTATTCTATTCTACCTAATCATCGCAGCCTGATTTTCCTCCTCCTCCCTTATTCTTTCCTATAGTGCTTTTTAAACCATCGTTCTGTTAAAAGGGATTTTCTTGTTACCTAGCTTTTGCATCCTTTTTGGGGAAAAATGTTCTAAATCAGGAGTAGAAACTGATGACTTTCTGGATGTCATTGAACTACAATTCTCAGCAGCCCCAATCAATGTGACTTCCCTTGTCCAGGTAAAACCAAACCAATCTACTTGGCTAACAAGCCAGCACCATCTTTATATTCAGACCAATGGCAACACCCCAACAGTCAAGAAGAAACACATTTTAATTTCATTAACTTAAACAATAAATCCTACTTTTAAGTTAGGGAAATGAAACTTCAATACATCATATGCTTTCCTATCATCATGACAGCTGCCCTTCAATAATTAAGAACTACCAAGGAGGAGATGGGATCAGTGTATTCTTCAAAGCACCAGAGATCAGGACAGGTAGTTGATTGAAGCTTATCAAAGAGAGATCTAACCTAGAATTAAAGAGAAATTTCCTGTCCCTGAAAAAAATTAATCAGTGGAATGGCGTACCTCTAGAAGTTGCAAGTACTCCATCACTGGAGGTTTTCAACAAGAGACTAGACACCATGGATCTGGAATGGTATAGGGTCTCCTGCTTCAGCAGAGGGTTGGAATGGAAGACCTCCAAGGTCCCTTTCAACTCTATTATTCTGAATTGTGCATTCATCCTTATATCACTTTACTATCAAACTACTGAGTCCTTTGTCTGCATAATTCTAGCTGGAATTCAGTTTGCACCAGTATGCCATTGTGTCCCATGCAATCCAATTGGCTAATTTGTGAGCTGAAGGAACTATTAAACTGGAGAAACAGGGAGACCAAAAGCAAAATAAAGGCAACAATTTCCTTCTCTTTCTCCCAGAGTAAAATCAAAATCTTATCACTTTACCTTCCCCTAAGCAGAGAGGAAGGAATTCACTGCATTTCTGTTGCTAATGACAGCAGAAACTCAACCCTTTGCTTCTCTTTTGTGTCCAAGTGAAGGGAGAGATTGCCTTTTCATTGCCTTTTCTCTTCTCCCAATGAAGACAATGAAGACTGCCAAGTATAAAGATGGGAGCCACTTAGGTGCAGAGGAAGTCGTACATCAATGGAAGAAGATAGTGGAGGTAGGAAGGAGAACAAGGGCAAAAATCTTACAAAATGTCTCATGAATCAAAACCATAAGGATAAACAACGTTTGTCCAATACTTCCATAATCTCTTTTATATTTACAACTATCAAGATAGCTTTTGCATTTATTTATTTATTATCAGTCATGTTTATGTATACAATAAAATTTCATTTGAACGTATGCCAATTAGTATACATTCAAAGTGACAATAAAGTTATTCTATTTCATTTGTTTTGATGTGAACAAGCTTGACAATGAATTAAGGGTTTAAGACATCATAAAATGAGTGTTTGTGGGCTGCAATGACATATCTAATTAAATCTACGGTACTTTTTAAAGAAATTCATCATAAAACAGCTTGCTAATAATACATTTATAATACAGGGTTAAAAAATAAAAACATAGGATACAATTTAAAGGAGTACTTTTACAGAATTATATACAGGCCAATGTTTGTTAGTGAAACTTCTTTAATTGTTAAGACTGTTAAAGATAGTGCATTAAATTAATCTTAACACATTAGTCATGTTAGTAAGAATAATAGTTAAGAATATGAAAGACTCTCAAAAAACTAATCTATCTGCAAAACTAGGTATACAAATAACCAAAAAGTTAAATACCTTGGTATCAACTTGACAGCAAAGGCCTCAAGGTTAAAAGAGGATAACTATGATAAATTGTATGAGAAAATTAAAAAAGATATAGAGAAATGGGGGAAACTTCAGCTGTCACTCTTAGGAAGAATTGCAGCGATTAAAATGAGTGTCTTACCAAAAAATTCTATTCCTTTTTCAAACAATCCCGATCCATCTAAATCAGGACTTCTTCACAAAATTAAACAAAATAATAAGTAAGTTCATCTGGCAAAACAAACGCCCAAGAATTCAACTTAAATATATGCAGGATAGGAAGGAAGAAGGCGGTCTTGCCTTGCCGATTTGGAAAGAATATTATAATGCTGCATCTCTAGTGTGGCTACAGGAATGGATACTTTTGACTAATACTACACTGTTAAACTTAGAGGGACACGACCTCCATGCAGGTTGGCATTTTTATCTATGGGGGGATAGATCGAAAACCCACAAATACTTTACTAACCATTTTATCAGAAGACCTTTATTAAATACCGATTTTTATTATTTGTTCATTATTATTGTATACTGTTCAATGTTTGTCTTTTTCCCCCCATATTTTATTTTCTTTGTCCAATATTGTATCGCTATTTGTATTGTTGTTACGTTTATTGTATATATTCTTATAAATAAAACTATTAATAAAAAAAGAATATTGTGTACTATACTTATGTATAATTAAAACCCTAGTATGATAACTGATTTAATACAGATAGGTTAAAAGCAATTTGAGATAAAATGTTTCAAATGAAGAACTTAAGTTATAATGCAAAAGTAAATGAACATTACTTTAGAGAAGTTCAAAGCCTAAAACAAGGTTATTTAACTTTTGTTTAAAATCTGAAACATAAAAGAATCAATAAAAATGAGGCAAACTTTAAACTTAAAATACAAAATTAAAATTCAATTAAGAAGTTCAATATATACTTTTAAGTCACTAAATTTTGCACCATTGTGTAGCGCAAAAAGTACTATAATTAACATTCTTAGCACAATTAACTAATAATATGTGCTATATGTGCAGGTTAAATTATACTCACTGTCTAGTTTGTTTTTGTTTTTATTCATTTTGCAAAGAGATGAAAATAATTAGCCCATGCTAATTTATCTAAATATATGCATTGTAGGGAATGAACTGAAACCATCTATCAGTTGTTCTGATAAAATTACAAAGGGCTTGGGTTATGGAACCATTTATTGTAAGTAGATTCTACGTGATTCAGACTCTAAGATTTGCACAAATCATTTTTTATTTTTTTAAAAAGAGAACAGTTGTCACTGAAACTATTTCAAGCTTTATTTTCTCTTTTGAATAGGCATTACAATCTTAACATCAATTATAAAACTGTTTTCATTATGCAGCTCAGCAAAAAACAAAGAAGTGTTGCAGCAAATGTTATATGTGTGTATTGTATTATTTTATCAGTATACACAGCAGAAAACATAGACACTCTAACTAACTGTTCAAGAACTTTTAGCATTCAAGGCTTAGGTTGGGGGTTCAAAGGAGTTTTCAAAGAAATTCTGTTAAAACTATATATATTTACAGTCTCTGGAGAGGGGCGGCATACAAATCTAATTAATAAATAAATAATAAATATTTCTACCTTTATCTCTCATCTATCATTTACCTATCTATCTATCATCTACCTATCTTCTACCTATCGATCCACATATTATCTATCTAGTATCTATCTATCTATCTATCTATCTATCTATCTATCTATCTATCTAACTATTTATCTATCTATCTATCTATCTATCTATCTATCTATCTATCTAAAAAAATCTGTCATCCCAAGGTGTGTTTTTTTTCAAATCTTATCTTCAAGTTTTGATAGTTTTATATGAAAATATCCAAAGAACCCTCAGAAACAAAGGTCCTCAGTCTGCATCACATATTAAACAATTATGAGCAACAATGACAGAAACCAAGTTAATGCTTTGGCCACAGGTTACTAATAAGCATGATGTGCAGTATAAAAAATATACAGTCAATCTATATAAGGGGCAGCTACCAAAAGACCATGCTGCCAACAGAAACCAGGAGGCTCAGAAATCAAATCTCCAACATGTGGTGTAGAATGTTGTGTTGCCATGGTAAATATTCATGTTTCAAGAGAAGTGTTAAATCTTGTATCAGAAGTCAAACTGGCTGCCAAGACACATTTTCACAAGTAGGGGAATTTTTGTCTTTTCAGAATGGAACTATTTTTCAATTGACACTGAATTTTCCCTAAAATAAATTCTTCATAACTAAGCCAATCACACTTGAGTCAGTCCAAAAAAATGAATTACTCTGTTCCACCACAGAATTGTCAACAGTTTCTGTGTGTGCATGCAAAGGCTTAAAAGTTATTTAGAAAACCTTATACTCCCAACAAATATTTAAATAGTTACCTCAAAAAAAAATCTCCACCCTTAATTGTAATCTGTAAACCTTATACTTTTTCTGGCATTTTTTTTACAATTATTAATTTAAAAATACCAAGACACCAACCTAAAAAATTAGGATGAATGATCATATTAAAACGTTTTCTTTCCAAATTTCAGGACACTTTTTATTTTTAAAGCAAGGCAACTGTATCTAATTTTTCTGCAAGATTGTTTTCATCAAACAGAACACTTACTTAAAATTTAATAGAATACATAAATCTCAACAGCAGAACAATGTTTGTATTACCAAAGATCCAATCCAATCTTTATTAATACTGTTATGTCCTGAGAAGCTGGGAAGTTTTCCATCCAGTCCGACCAGGAACTCAAGCAGGTAAAATCCGATGGGCTCGTGAGTTAAAGGGCTCCCTTTTTAAACCCCTGCCTATAGCAGGACCTGGCTGATGTTTGCTTGCTATGACCAATAAAGAGCTGAAGTCACTAAACTGTCTCCTGCCTCTTCATTAGAGGGACTTAACAAATACCTTTTAAAGCAATCATTATTAATAGAAATTTAAGCTTAAATATTCCACTAGGTCTTACATTGTTAGAAGAATAATATTGTGCCCCACAAACACTGTCATTAGCTCTACACATGATATCTAACATTATCTAAGGAACCACACTGAAGAACATAGTGGCTTTCTCCTATGAACACATGCGGCAATGAATTGAAGCAAAGCATCTTTTGAGCATCTTTTTCAAAGAGAGAAGAAAATGTATTTAAGTTTAGTTTCATTTTCCTTAAAAACATACGTGTATTTCTCTTTCTTTAAAACTCGACGTCCTTTTTAAAAGAGTACTCTGAATTCTTAAGGTAGCAATTTTAAGCTAAAGTTATCTTACTGTAAACCAGAATTTGTTTTAAATCTGTCTGGTTCATTGTGATGTGGTGGGTTTCATGGAGTTCCTTTCACAGCTAAGTGGAGAAAAAGATGATGCCTCATCCTTAGAGTTAATGTATTCATTAGAATTTTGTTAAAATTATAATTACATGCCACACACAACATTTTGCAACTCTATAATAATAATAATAATAATCATTATTATTATTATTATTATTATTATTATTATTATTATTATTATTATTATTTAGATTTGTATGCCGCCCCTCTCCGAAGACTCGGGGCGGCTCACAACAACAATAAAAACAATATTCTAGCGAAAACAAATCTAATATTAAAAGCACATAAAAACTATACGGGTTATAAATATCTGTTCAAATAAAATTAAATCTAAGGATTAAAACCATTTACATTTTTTTAAAATGCCCTTCAAAACTAAGGTATTGGAGAGAGATATGCATATTAAGTGTACACCTAAAATGTGATAGCAGGGACCAATTCAGCTCAAAAGGGAAGTGGCTACACAGCTGCCGCTGAAGAGCTCTCCACAGCTAGACTGGTATAACTAACTTTCCTGTGGGAAAGATCCCTGAACCAAGGTCAAAAGACAATGATCACAGACACCTGCTAACTAGAACTCTTCCTTCCCCTGCCTCACAAAGCACCATTGTCACAGTTTCGCTTGTAGTGAGTAATGCATAACTATGGTTTGTTTTTTAAATAATATTTATAATGTTTTACTTAATAGATGTTTATAGCCTTTATAAACCACTCTGGGAACACTTATTTTGAAAGGCAGAATGTAATAAATCATCCCAACAGCAAGCAGAGGGCACATGCTGCAAAAACCAAACCTACGTGTTGATGTTAAATGTAACTGGGGTAGGATTTACAAAAGCTTTAACAGCCGTAGGTAGACTCAATGAATAGACATTACAGTATTATTTAGGCCTAAACCTACATTTCTACTTGTTCCACACAGTATGAACTCTTTGTTCATTATCTGTAGAGAAATGAGTAAGGGGTCCAAATAGGACAGGAGAGACCCTGATTGAAATCCACCATCTGCCACTTCGTTAGTGACTAAGCCACTCACATTTACTAAGCAAAGGGTTGTTGCTATAGGGAAAAATTGGAAGTCTAATATGCCATATTTTATTTATTTATTTATTGGACTTATATTCCGCCCCTCTCCGTGGACTTCTTGCAGGAAAGGTGGGACATAAACCCAACCAAAAATAAATAAACCAACTCATCTCTTAGATTGTATCTTTAAACACTATGGAATAAAATTAAATCGAAACCTAAAGCATGAAAATGACAGCTGCACTATTGCTTTTTTGCTTCAGGGTATCACCTAGCAGTATGTTAAAACACTTTGATCCTTAAACAATATTAAGAGCCAGAAAACTGCAAAAGTTATCATACATGACTAATTGGTAATATTTTCATTTGGCATCCATTTTTATGGCAAGTAAAACTAGTTTCACACTATTTGATTTCCTAGATTCACATACATACTTTGTTATCTCCTATTAGCAGTCATAGCTGTATACATAAATACTTTCTAGCCCTTTCCTAAATTCTGTGAGATATTTAATACACTACTGATTTATTTGAATCTTAAAGGAGTTATAACAGGAAAGAACCTATTGTTAATAGAAACATAGAAGGCTGGCGGAAGAAAAAGACCTCGTGATCCATCTAGTCTGCCCTTAGCCTATTTTTTGTATTTTATCTTAGGATGGATATATGTTTATCCCTGGCATGTTTAAATTCAGTTACTGTGGATTTACCAACCACGTCTGCTGGAAATTTGTTCAAAGAATCTACTACTCTTTCAGTAAAATAATATTTTCTCATGTTGCATCTTTCCCCCAAACTAACTTCAGATTGTGTCCCCTTGTTCTTGTGTTCACTTTCCTATTAAAAGCACATCCCTCCTGAACCTTATTTAACCCTTTGACATATTTCAATGTTTTGATCATGTGCCCCCTTTTCCTTCTGTTCTCCAGACTATACAGATTGAGTTCATTAAGTCTTTCCTGATAGGTTTTATGCTTAAAACCTTCCACCATTCTTGTAGCCCGTCTTTGGACCCGTTCAATTTTGTCAATATCTTTTTGTAGGTGAGGTCTCCAGAACTGAACACAGTATTCCAAATATGGTCTCACCAGCACTCTATGTAGCAGGATCACAATCTCCCTCTTCCTGCTTGTTATACCTCTAGCTATGCAGCCAAGCATCCTACTTGCTTTTCCTACCGCCCGACCATACTGCTCACCCATTTTGAGACTATCAGAAATCACTACCCCTAAATCCTTCTCTTCTGAAGTTTTTGCTAACACAGAACTGCCAATACAATACTCAGATTGAGGATTCCTGTTCCCCAAGTGCATTATTTTACATTTGGAAACATTAAACTGCAGTTTCCATTGCTTTGACCATTTATCTAGTAAAGCTAAATCATTTACCATATTACAGACGCCTCCAGGAATATCAACCCTATTGCACACTTTAGAGCCATCGGCAAATAGGCAAACCTTCCCTACCAAACCTTCCCCTATGTCACTCACTCATATTAAAAAGAATAGGACCCAGAACAGACCCTTGTGGCACACCGCTTGTAACCTGTCTCTGCTCAGAATACTTGCCATTAACAATAACTCTCTGATATCTACGCTTCAGCCAGCTACAAATCCACTGAACTATCCAGGGATTAAGTCCAATCTTCACTAATTTATCTATCAGCTCTTTATGTGGAACCATATCAAAGGCTTGGCTGAAGTCCAGATAGGTAATATCCACCGCTGAATAATGCTGAATATATCCCTTTCAATATATTTAACAAATTAATTACAAATTTCTTTATTTAATTTGTTTATTCCAACATTTCTCACTGCAACTAGTATACATCAAACCATTTATCATACCCTTAATCTAATTCAAACAAATTAAAATAAAGTCCAATAAACATAGTGTTTAGGCTGGACAATGATGTGTAGATCTACCATTATTCCACGCTACTCTAGAAGAAGTATAATTATCTATAAACTATGGAAAGATTTAACTGAAGTGATATGTAATTCAGTTAACTTTAATTCGTAGAAAATATGGCTGGGCATAAAGATTATAAATTCAAACAAAAATCTTGCTTATCATCAACTTTCTTTATACTTCAACTTGAATTACGAACTCTAGCGATAGCTATCATACAGTTTGCTCCAGAAATATATGCAGAGGATCTATTGACATATGTGTATCAATAAATTTCCATGTCCACTTATACAAGCCAAAAACCATACACAAGAAATGAACTTCCTGGAAAGTAAGATAAAAGTACAGTCATACCTTGTCTTACGAACTTAATTGGTTCTGGGAGGAGGTTCGTAAGGTGAAAAGTTCGTAAGACGAAACAATGTTTCCCATAGGAATCAATGGAAAACCGATTAATGCGTGCAAGCCCAATATTTACCCCTTTTTCAAGCCAAAGAACCCATTTTTGAGCTGGTGGGATTCCCCGGAAGCTCCCCTCCATGGGAAACCCCACCTCCAGACTTCCGCATTTTTGCGATGCTGTAGGGAAATCCCAGGAGGGGAATCCTAGGATCGCAAAAACGGGCACTCCGCTGGAAACGGAAGTCTGGAGGTGGGATTTCCCAGCGAGGGAAGCCTCAGCGAAATTGCACCATCGCAAAAACACGAAACCCCACCTCTGGACTTCTGTATTTGATAAATGTTTACCCTATGAGGCAGCACTTCATTCAAATATTGGTGACAAAGTAACAGCACAGCAGATTCTCAATTTTATTAAATGTATTGCAACTTATAATTTTATTTTATGATCTATACGAGGGTCTTTTAAAGTGATATATTCAATCATTCATAATTAACTAATAGATATAATGAAAGCTAGAACCTCCCTTAACCTTTTAAAATCCTGACTTCCCATTCATTCTTTTTTAAAAATCTGATATCTATTTATGTTTGTTTATATATCTTCTCCAAAAGTTTTAATAAAATTCTTTTTTAAAAAGATAAAACTACCCAGCCAAGTAAAATTCCCTATGAGATGGCTGGGCCTGATAGGTAGTCTTTATTTTGCCTGTTGAAGTTTATAACAGAATTATATTAGGAGCATTACAAAACAAATATGAAATAATTGGTTACTGGGAGATAAATGAGGTAGAGAACATAATGGGTAAGAGGAAATAATTAATGAGCACAGATCCCCCCCCCATTATTTATAAAGTCAACTGTTCTTTGTATTTACTAGAAAAATCTAGAATATTTGAGCCTTCTGAGCCCTTTCTTTCTTTCTTTCTTTCTTTCTTTCTTTCTTTCTTTCTTTCTTTCCTCCCTCCCTCCCTTCTTTTCGTTGTTGCTATGCTGAACTGTATACAGGGAGTCAAATACTAAGCTAAACACTTATTCTTGTCCTCAATGCTCTGGAGGTCACTACTACTACGCCTGAAGTATCGTTGTCTTACCTGAACGGTCTTCTCTGTGCACTGCAGGGAGAGTCCAGGCATAGGTTAATCTCATCAGCTGTCATGGAACTGAGTTAACTGATTGGAACTGAGCTAACTGATTGAATTAAATTTACCCTCTCTGCTCCACTGGCTGTAAAGATCCAGTTTTCAAATGCAGCGTCTACTCAAGGGAGTAGAAAGGAAGAAAACTCCAGTGACCCTGGACCAACAAACCAGGGCAGGTTTGGATTCTCCTCACAGCACACAAATAAGTCTATTCAGGTAAGACAATGTGCGCTGCTAAGGAGAGTCCAAGCATGGGGTATAATCAAGCTTAAATATTGTGGCGGGAGATGGCTGGTCCATGGAAGCAGAAGTGGAACAGATCCTCGGAAGAACCCACCTAGCAAAAGCCATCTCAGCTGAGGCAAACATGTCCAGCTTGTAATACTTGATAAACGGTGAAGGAATAGTCCACAAGGTCACACAACAGATGTCTTCAATAGATGCCTGTGTAGCGCAGGCCGTCGATGTGGCCACACTATGGGTAGAGTGTGCTGTTATTCCCCCAGGCATCATCCTTTGTAAGCTCGGGTGATACAGGTCTTGATCCAACAGCTAAGAGTCTGCTTCATGACCTTAAAACCCATCAAGGCCAGTTGAAATGCCACAAAATGCTGGGAATAGGCGCTGGCAATCAATATGAAAATCAAATCCACCAATAAATATATTTTTAAAAAAGAAAATCTGCTGGAAGGCATTGCCAACAATCTTCTGTAGAGTGGAGCAGCATTGCAGTAGGAGTGAATGCTGCTGTGGGTGTTGGCCTAGGATTAGAAGCACCCTATCTGATGACTAATCCCTGTCAGAAGCCAGCCCAATATCCACAGCCTGAGCACCTAATGGAACCTGAGGAACTCCCTGGGCTGGAAGAGAAGGTAAAACCTGGGGAGATTGTAGTAATGGTGAGTTGCCTGCACAGGGATGCCTCTGACAGTGTTTGGGCTTTATTGAACTGTTTTCTAAGGTTCTGAGTCTCCTTTCAGATGCCTGCTTCTCAGTGGATTTTGCAGCCTTTGTTTCTGCAGCTCTGTCTGTCAAAGAAGTCTGACTTTTAGTTGTAGCTTTTTTGGGAGCAACAGAAGAGGATGAGGCTTCCTGCCCTTGACCAGACTTGACAGACATTATGGAGACAAATGAGACCTTGTGTGACTCTGAATCAGAACAATCCCACACTCCAGGGGCGAAGAGGACTCCTACAAGGTGCCTGAGTGAGGAAACAACTACCACTGTCCCACAAATCCCTGAGAACAGTACTCACCCAAAGCACTAACTATCAGCTGCTGGAAACGGCTCTATTTATAGCGAAATTGGAGCAATCAGGGCCATTATACCCAGAGAAATCATCAGACAATGCCTCTAAAAACAAAAATGTCAACAAAATTAAAGCTGTAATACCTCACAAAATGGCTGCCGACACTAAACGCAACATAATGCTGCAAGCATGGCCATACAAAATGGCCACTGTGACTAATCTGCCCAACAACAGGCAGAAGCTCCAATCAAAAATGGCCACCAAATTTTAAAAAATGCTAGTAAAATGGCTGCCACTAGTCATGGAGGCAAAACTAGTCTCCCTGCTACTGTTCTACCTCCTCGTGAGAACTTACTATTAGGAAAGACATCGTCTAGTTTCCCCCAGCAAACATTCAGAGAAGACCTGCCTCTACCTACAGCCATTCCATAAGAGTATAGCCTTGCAGGGCAGGGACTCCGGCTACCTCACCTGTTAGGCACTGGCGGTTCTCGCCAGCATACTGGTTAACCTGCACGCACACCTGCAGTGATATTGTGCTCCTTTACTAAGAAGAGTTCAAGCATAATCTTCAGTTATCAGAGAAAAAAGGTAGCTGAGCTAAAAATTTACATCCCTCTTGCACCGAGTTTTAAAACTGGATTTCACAGCTGGTGGAGTAGAGAGGGCATGTTTAATTCAATCAATTAATTCAGTCCCCATGACAACCGATGAGATTAACCCATGTTAACCTCATCTTGCAAATCTCACTGTTAATCTCACTGTTCTTAGCAGTGCACAGGAGAAGAGCTTGGACTGAGATGAAGAAGTGGGGATTGTTGACAGGGAGGCGGTCCTCAGAAATTCTACTCTGTCATAGAACTAGAGGACTAGAGCTACTCATCTTGGACTTTCCCAAGGATGCCATGGAGAATGATGTTTATAAATAAATAATAATAATAATAATAATAACAGAGTTGGAAGGAAACGTGGAGGTCTTCCAATCCAACCCCTGCTTGGGCAGGAGAACCTACACTACTTCAGACAAATGGTTATCCATCTTCTTAAAACATCTTCTTAAAAACTTCCAGTATTGGAGTATTCACAACTTCTGGAAGCAAGCCATTCCACTGATCAATTGTTCTGTCAGGAATTTTCTCCTTAGTTCTAGTTGCTTCTTTCCTTGATTAGTTTCCACCCATTGTTTCTTGTCCTACCCTCAGGTGCTTTGGAGAATAGCTTGACTCCCTTTTCTTTGTGGCATATTGGGACACTGCTATCATGTCTTCTGTAGTCCTTATTTCAATTAAACTAGACATACCCAGTTCCTACAACCGTTCTTCATATGTTTTAGTCCCCAGTCTCCTAATCATCTTTGTTGCTCTTCTCTGCACTCTTTCTAGAGTCTCAACATCCTTTTTACATCATGGTGACCAAAACTGAATGCAGTATTCCAAGTGTGGCCTTAGCAAGGCATTATATGGTAGTATTAACACTTCACGTGATCTTGATTCTATCTGTCTGTTAATGCAGCCTAGAACTGTGTTGGCTTTTTTGGCACGTGCTGCACACTGCTGGTTCATATTTAAATGGTTGTCCACTAGGACTCCAGGATCCCTCTCACAGTTTCTACTGTTGAGCAAGGCGCTACATATACTGTACCTGTGCATTTTGTTTTTCTTGTCTAAATGTAGAACATTAGTTTTTTTCAGCAGTGAGTTTCATTTTGTTTGATAGTGCCCAATGTTCAAGTCTGTCAAGATCCTTCTATATCTTGAGCCTATCTTCTGGAGAATTAGCTATTCCTGCCAATTTGGTGTCATCTGCAAATTTGATGAGTTCTCCATCTATATCTTCATCCAAATCATTTTTGAAGATGTTGAAGAGTACTGGGCCTAAAACGGCGCCTTGGGGTTCTCCACTGTATACTTCCCTCCATTTAGATGCAGTTCCATTGAGCACTACACATAAAGTGCAGTTGGTGAGCCAGTTTTGAATTCATCTGGTGGTGCTGCTATCTAATCCACATTTTTCTACTTTATCTAGTATTAGGTCATTGTTTACTTTATCAAATGCCTTATTGAAGTTCAAGTAAATTAAATCATCAGTGTTCCTCTAGTCCAATAATTTTGTCATTTTGTCAAAGAATGCAATAAGATTAGTCTGGCATGATCTGTTTTTGACAAACCCATGTCGGCTTTTGGTTTTTAATTGGTTTGCTTCTAGATGTTCATTGATTATTGCTTGATTATCTTTTCCAGAATTTTCCATGGTATTGAGGTCAGGCTGATAGATCTGTAGTTTCCTGGATCTATTTTTTCCCCTTTTTTGAAGATGAAAACTACATCAGCTCATTTCCAGTCCTCTGGCAGTTCCCCAGTCCTACAAGATCTTTGAAAGATATAGTCCAATGGTTCTGAGACCTCATTGGTCAGTTTCTTCAGAACTTTGGGGTTAATACACTTGTTTCTGGTGATTTGAACTCGTCTAGGGTAGACAGATGTTCACTTAACATTTTCTTCCCTATATTAACTTGTGTACCTGATATGTTTTGTGTGATGTTGTTTTTGATAGGTTTGACTGTTTTTTCCCTTTGTGTAAAGACAGATGCAAAAAAAACACTCACTCTGCTTTCTCCTTGTTACTTGTTACCTCCTTGCCACTTTCTCCCTGCAATGGACCAATTGTTTCCTTGACTTTTTTCTTGTTTTTAATATGTTAGAAGAAGCTTTTTTGTTGTTACCTATTCTTTCGTTGCAAGCCTTTGTTCATTTTGAGCCTTAGCTTTCCTCACTTCATCTTTAAAGGCTCTGGCTATTTGCTGGTATTCTGCCTTAGTTATTTCCGCTTCTTTCCACTTTTTATACTTATCCTTTTTGTCTTTCAATTTGTCACAGAGTTCTTTATGCAGCCATGCTGGTTTCTTTGGGGACCTATTATTTTTCTTCTTCATTAGTATTATGCTAGACTGGGCTTTTATAATTTTGCTATATATTAACTACTATAATTAAGGTATGTGAACACCCTGCCCTAAGAATCCAGATCTACCTAAAGTGCACAAAAGTTACAAAAGTTAAACATGATATTTTAGCTGGACAAACATAAAAGATCTAAATAAAAGATAAAGTAAGATTAATAAAACAAAATTGAATGAGAGATAAATTTAAAATATCCAACACAGGTGAAACTTTCTTAATTCAAATAAATTGCCCTGAACACTGAGATTATTAACACTAAAACTTTGGTGACAAGATCACTGTAATTATAGATTTTAAAAAACGATTAACTAATATTGTTATTACTAAATTTGGAGAAAGTTTCAAGCTGTTCCTAATAAGCTCTTGTCACAGACTCCTAACATCCTGGGCATATATTGTTTCAACTTCTCCCATAAGGGTACCACCATTGGGCATTGCATGCCAAAACAACTACACATGAAGACAATATTTTCCTCCACACCATCACTCTGCATACATAATATGCATGGTATTATCTTATGCCTAAGGATAACTAATCATCTAGTAGTAGTAACTGTATTATTATTATCTTTCTCACCTTTCCTAATACCTCTCCTATTGGTATATTATGACTATCTATCACTTGTTGGTTGTATCTTCTAATTTATGATGTATCACTTTGTTGCTTGTGTGTGTACTAAGAGATTATGCACCATACACAAATTCCTTGTGTATCCAATCACACTTGGCCAATAAAGATTTCTATTCTATTCTACCTTGTAAGAAAGAGCATATCATGGTTAAAAATAATTAAAATAAAAAGAATCAGCACAGATTGGATATTGAACTAATCATGAAGGTAAAATAAATTTGTTACAGATCTCAGAATATTTGACAGTTGAGAAGGGTTGTTGTTTCAGCAGCTTCTGATTTATGACTTACAGTAGCAAAGGCTTTAATTATTTGAGATTTTCTGGAATGTCCTTTCAAGAACTGCAGTTTGTATGATATGATAGTAATCAAGTGTCAGAGATCTTTGAAATTTTAGTATAGGGATCAGGTGAAAATGCCTGGGAATTGCTAACTGAAACCTTTTTACAAACTTATCAGAATAAGCTGTCAAATTTCAGCAGAATTTGTTAAATATATTGTTACATCCTCTTTATTAAATTAAATATTATTGCAATTTAATCATACTTTTTATTGGCCAGGTTTTTAAATGACATTTGTCATAATCAACTGAGAAACATTACAACTTTGCCTAAAGAAGTTAAAACAACTAAAATAGAGACTGACTAGCCATTGCTGGGAACAGCCTGATGGGAACATTTCACCATTTCTGCAGTCTATCTTGCTGATCTCAGGTTGAGGGGAGGGGGGGATGAGTTATTTCTTACAGTCAAGAATTACATTATTAATATATTCCATTAACACCATGCAAATGTCATGTTAATTTCTGATCATCATCAAATCCGACAATGGTTTCCCATTCTGGCAACTGGCCAATTAGGTATATGGAATAATATTCACCCAATTATGTTACTTGAATTAGGTTAAGGACTCAAGAGGAAGCAAATAAATACTTTGAAATTATTTCAGAGATAAAATGTAAGTTGACATTGTCTTCATGTGCTATACAGGATGTTATACAGTATGATAGGCAGCTGTCAACATTCATCACTGTTTATGAAATCTAGCTGTTCTTTATAATGGCAGCCAAGATCCATATTTCCGCCCCAATATTTTGTTCATTGTGTTAGGAGGAAAAGCAAAATAGCTGGGATCAAGAATACTGGGCTTATAAAACATATTACACTGAATATATTAAATTGTTAAAATTGCATCCTTCCTCCTAAAAGAAAGTTTCATATTGAAGAAAAAGGAAAAAAAATATAAGTTTACTTGGGTGGTTTATCAATGGGCTACAGTAATATCAGAAGACTGACTTCTTTTCAGTATTAGCACAGAAGTGTTCAGTCTTTGTATTTGGAAGATAGGGAAGAGTGAAAATAATTACAGATGAAATTGATTAAATTTCTTTACCTCAAAACAGATTACCTATCAAAATAGATTACAAGTACTTTAAACACATAAAAAATTAATCAGAACAGAAATTATATCCTGTACTTGTTAGAACTGACCTTGAGTACCACAGCCAGTTGCGAGCACTGCATTTTAAGAAGAATTCAGACCAACTGGACCAGGTGTTAAGAAGGGTAAGAGGAATGAGTAGAACAGAAAATTAAGTCATTCAGAGCAGAATCTGACTGAAATGCATATGTTTAACCTTTAGAAGAAAGGACTGGGAGGAGAATAGGGACATGACATTCCTCCTCAAGTAGCCAAAAAGGTTATGTAGACAAAGACCACAAGTTATTTTCTATCATGATCTGAAGTACATGTAATCATGAATTTAAGTTACATGAAAACAGTTCTGGCTAAGGTTATTAAAAGGCTGTCTCTTGCACTGGCAATTAATAAAGGCCAAGGACAAAGAATAAATGATATTGGATTTTAACTGTAAGAATGTTAAAATATCCATGACTGGGAGAGTTATGTTAACAAGGTCAGCCAATGAATAGGCATAGCAACTATGAGAGATAAACAACTATAAGCAACTATGAGAGATAAACACTTCTATGTCTGTGCAGAGAATCGAAACTGAAAACTTAAGCTTAAGGCTGGGCGTGGCTCAATCCATTCTGTGCCCACTCTGTACTCTCAGCCCTTTCTGTGTGCTAACTCTCCTGCTTGTGGTACTGTACACACATATTACTATGTTTATAAAGAAGTTATTGAATCCAGCTGAATCAGTCATCTGTGTGTGCTATGATAAAGAACCATATGATTGATATAGGAATATACAAATTCTCATCATTTGGGAACATCAAACTATAATCTTATTCACAACTATACAAGGAAGGTTACAGGATAAGAAGTATATGTATTAAGCTGCCCTCAAAGAAAATTTGACACTTAACCATAGAAATGCTTTACAGTGGAACCCCGACATAAGAGCTGCTCTACTTAAGAGCAACTCGAGATAAGAGCTGGGAGGGGAGAGATATTTTTGTTCTACTTACAAGCCCAAATTCGAGATACAAGCGCCAAGGAGCTGTCTCCTGAAGCCAAACGCTAACTTCCGCGTTCGGCTTCAGGAGACAGCTGCGAAGCGGCGCGCGTTTTAAAAGGTTGCAGCCAGCCTGGGGAGCTCGGGGGGGGGGGTGCTTGCAGCTTTCTTTCTTGCTCTTTTTCTTTCTCTCTTTTACCTTCCCTTCCTCTATTTCTTCTTTTCTTTCTCCTTCCCACCTTCTTCCCTCCCTCCCTTCACTCATTCCTCTCTTACTCTCCCCTTTCATAAGTTTCCTTGCTTCCTTCCTCTGTTCCTGTCCCTTCCCCCTTTCTTTCTTTCTTTCTTTCTTGCTCTTTTTCTTTCTCTCTTTTACCTTCCCTTCCTCTATTTCTTCTTTTCTTTCTCCTTCCCACCTTCTTCCCTCCCTCCCTCCCTTCACTCATTCCTCTCTTACTCTCCCCTTTCATAAGTTTCCTTGCTTCCTTCCTCTGTTCCTGTCCCTTCCCTCTTTCCTTCCTTCCTTCCCACCCTCCGTCCATTCATTCACCCATTCCTCTCTTGATCACTTAAAGCCGGTCCCTGGTGCAAAAAGGGTTGGGGACCTCTGTCCTACAGGATTGGGTGGCAGAGAAGTTGAACATATGTAAATTTAAAAGTTTAAGAAAGTTTACAAGTTAAGTGAAAGAAACTTCATTATTCATTTATATGTACATGTACATTTCTTCATTAAAAACATGTCTTTCTGCATAATTTAGACTAACTTTGTGAGTTTTTTGAGGGCTGGGACCAATTAAAATTATTTACATTAATTCCTATGGGGAAAAGTCGTTCGAGATAAGAGCTGCTCGACTTAAGAGCCCAGGTCCGGAACGAATTAAACTCGTATCTCGAGGTACCACTGTATTTGCAAATTAAAACAATACATTCATTCTTTAAAATTCTAAACATCTTGTAGAAAATGTTATACTCCTGTTCATTAACATTCCCGTCTTAAAGCAATGAAATCTTCTTATCTAGGTACTTCTATTTATTTGAGTTAATGTATCTCTTTTTCTTTGAAACTTTCTATTCCCTCCATTTTCTAGCTGTCTGTCCACTGTTCTGTTTCTCTTTCATTATACAATATAAGAAATCTGATCTGATGTGACATTATTCTCAATAGATCTCAATATATATATAACATTTTCTCAAGTGCATCTTCTTATTATGCCATATACAAAAGGGGACCTCAGCAGGTTCAGGTAAAACCTGAGACCTACAAACATTAAAAAAACTGGTCAAAGTAAAAGCAAAAAGCAGGGCAGTATGCTGTAGCTCAAGCAATCTATTGGCTACAGAATTCTATCAAAGTAGAGGGAATAGATGCAAGTTAAGGATTTTTCAAACTGTGTTTTGCATGAAAAACCAAATGGAGTTTCATGATAGACCTAAGGGCAAAAACAAACAAAATCTTGAGTTAAGCACAGTCAATTTGCCTCTTGGTCAGGGATATTTTTTTAAACAAACAGGTTCCACAGCTTGAAAAGTTTGAAAATCTAATCTAAATCCCATAGAGGAGGGTGTGGTGCATTTACTGAACAGTAATCAGAAGCATACCAAGATCTCATATGTTTCTGTATATCATAGATATTTATCATAATTATAGCAGTCTTCTGAGTGCTTACAGTATTATTTTTATTTATTCAACCTACTGTATATAATGTATCTTGTAACACAACTTAGTATTCTGGTATTTTGAAGGTCAAAAACACACTTTTTCTAATATAAAGGAGTTGCACAGAACCCTTTGGACCTTCCTACAATTACTTTTATTAGCAATCTATGGGGGGAGGTGCCTCTGTGTGTGAGAGAGAGATAAAGAGAGAGTTTGAAGAGCAGTACTGCATAGACATATGCACATGCACAGTGAAACATCTGTTTGCAACAAGGACACACTGGGACAATATGTGTGGATGCTCACATAGGTTG
Source organism: Erythrolamprus reginae (assembly GCF_031021105.1). Classification (NCBI taxonomy): domain Eukaryota; kingdom Metazoa; phylum Chordata; class Lepidosauria; order Squamata; family Dipsadidae; genus Erythrolamprus; species Erythrolamprus reginae. The sequence continues at coordinate 60,872,073 of NC_091951.1, forward strand.
TCAATGTGTCTGTATGTATCCTCTCCCTTTAACCACACTGGGACAACAATGAGTTATTTTTGATTTGCTTATTAATGCTTTAATATTTTGATATTTTGAAAATATCAAAATATTAAAGCATTAATAACCAAATCAAATGGGACAGCAATGAACTATTTTTGATTTGGTTATTAACGCTTAGATCAAAAACATTTTAAAAAGGTAAACAATCAACAACTACTGAATGAATGTGAATTGAATATTAAAGTGTGATCAGAATGAAAAGTATATTAACCTTATAGAGAAAATTATGAGCATTACTGCAAAGCAAACATGCAAAGTAAAGAAAAGTAGGTGTTCTGGAGGAAGGTGAATATCAAGAATTTTGTGATTGGAAGGAATTTATAGCACTTCACAGTGTTTTTATAGCCCTCTCTAAGAGATTCACAGAGAGCAAGCATATTGCCCCCAATAACCTGGGTCCTCATTTTACCCACCTCAGAAGGATGGAAGGCTAAGTCAACCTGGAGCCTACTGAGATTCGATCTGCCAAACTGCTGGCAACTGGAGATCAGCAGAAGTAGCTTGCAGTACTGTGCTCTAACCATTGCGCCACTGAGGCTCTTTGATTTGATTTTTAAAAAGAGAATTGAGAAGTTGAAAAAACTAAAGGCAATATGTGCGCAGTGCATTGGTGTAAACCATATTTCGCTGTCTTTTCATTTCATTTTTATCTCATTTAGGATAGAAGTAAAATGTTGATAAAATTCAAAATATATACAATATTCATTTTCATAGTATTTAATACCTCAATTTATTTTACAATATTTTAATAAGCGTTACCATTAGAAATGTAAGCTACAAAAACACAAAACTCCAAAACACTACATTCTCTTAATTTTATCCATTTGACAAGATGGAAAAATAAAGCTTTAAAAGAAATCAAACACGTCGTGAAAGTTAAACTTCTAGATGTATACACATTAATAAAAGAGACTGCAACAATCAGAAAACAGAACTCTGCATATATGTTTTGTGTTTAGGAAATGTATATTCAATCTATTTTGTGACTTTTCACTGCTCACAATTTTGTTTCTTCTTAGGCTGATATTTAATTTTTGCCCTCATGATTTTGAAAGTAAAGATTTGTACAAATTGCAATTATACTTTTACACATTATTAGCACTTGCCCAGGAAACATAGTATTTTTCCTCATACATATGATTACAAAACAGCATTATATTTCTTTTATATTTATTATCATATAATATTTCTTCTTTTTTAAAAAAACAATACTTTTTCCAAAAGTTTTTAATTCCTGTAAATAATAAAATTAAACACATATTGTACATATATATCCAACAATATTCTTGGGGGGATAAGAATAAAATTATCAGACATTTTCCAATGTTTGCCAAGTTTTTCACATTTCTGTCATTATATTACTGACTCACCACTTTTCCTTCTGGAAATTATTCATTCATGGCTGGGAATATCTTGCAAGGGATTCGCCCCCTTTCCTTTCAAGCATATTCACAAACAAAAATCCCTCTGAAAAATGGTCCACGGAATGCTGAAACAAGGAAAACCAATATGTCAGTGGAATAATTCTTTTTCTGAGACAAGAGAAACATAACTGTAACATATTTCTTCTGCAAAGTTGAAATATACCATTTCGCTCCCTTTCAATAAATAGAACCAAAATGTTAAAGATCTTCATATATTAAAATTAAGGCAGAAAAAAGAATAATAATTTCAATCTTACTTACAGTAGTGGAAACTTAGCCAAAGTCTAATCCAGTGCTTCCTTACTTTGATATCTAGTAAAATTATTGTTACAGATTTATTGAGTGTTGGGTTGCTCCCAGTTCAACTCAGTTCTGAGAACCGTTAGCACTGGCAGTGGGATGCTCCGCCCAACTACCTGGCACGCTTCTGTGAATGCGCAGAAGCATTGTGCGCAAGTGAACCAATAGTAAATATCCACAGTGTCATAGTTGCCTCCACATGCTAGAAATTTTATGAAGTGACATTGAAGATATTTGCTTCTTTCTACGGTCATCCCTGTATCTGTCATATCCTCCAGTCAATTCAATGACTAAAATGATATCAAATCCAACTCCTACAGTACTGATATGAATGCAATGGTCCACCCATTGCAAATTCCACATTCTACATGCTTAAGTTCTACAGTTAAACAATGCCTTCCAATTAGGTTCCTTGTGCCATCCGGAACAGCCTGCTACTGCACCAATCCCAGCGGCCGATAAGGTCCCACAGAGTTGGCCTTCTCCAGGTCCCGTCGACTAAACAATGTCGTCTGGCGGGCCCCAGGGGAAGAGCCTTCTCTGTGGCAGCCCCGGCCCTCTGGAATCAACTCCCCCCGGAGATTAGAACTGCTCCCACCCTCCTTGTTTTCCCTAAACTACTTAAGACCCACCTATACCGCCAGGCATGGGGGATTTGAGACATCTTTCCCCCAGGCTTATTATAATTTATGTTTGGTATGTATGTGATGTTTGGTTTTTAACTATGATAGGGTTTTTAAAAAATATATATATATTAGATTTGTGCCAGTATACTATTGTTTTTATCGTTGTCGTGAGCCGCCCCGAGTCTTCGGAGAGGGGTGGCATACAAATCTAATAAATTATTATATTATTATTATTATTATTATTATTATTATTATTATTATTATTATTATTATTATCATCATCATGACAGATACGAATGCTGTAATTCACAGCATATTCCAGCTCAATAAAGACTCTGCAATTGTAGTTTCTCTACACTTTCAACTCCAACCAAGAGCCCTGCTGGTAAGTAAACTTGAACACACTCATGCCTTTTGTTTCTAGAGGGTTTTTTTAAAAAAAACCACATATCAATGTTTTACCTGTAATTTTGCAAGTTGAAATAACTGTGTATTTTGCCTTTTAGTTTAATTTTGTTATTTTACACCCACATCTGTTTCCCATTTTTAAAAGATAAATAAAGACCCAATTAAATATATTAAAATTACAGACTTGAAACCATGACTACAAACTGCATGTTGCTCAGATTATATTCTATAGAGCTCATCATTCTAAGACATAGAATGTTTAATCACAGTCTATAGAATAAAGCCATCACTGTCTAATTCCTACAAGCCATTAATAAAGATGTAAGCTGCTATGGTTGGGTCACTGAATATGCTAAGCCAAAATCATATCCATCAAATTTTGTCAGGCACGAAGAATCAGGACTACACATTAAGTTCCAGTTAGGCTGATTTACTGCTCATACCTATACACGAAGTCAGCTAACGGTCAGAACTAAACTGGTACTAGATCTAACGAAACTCAAAGGGGATGGGATTTGTTAACCTAACAACTCCAAACTGCTTCCTCTTTGACTCTACCGCAAGGGCTCTGCCTCGCCTACAAATTTTAATTTACCACAATTTGTAAACCTAGCTACTATGGAAGAGAGAATATTGACCAAATGGAGGCCTAACAGGACTTGTACAAAAACACTATTTTAGGCTTGGGATAAAATGATGTTCAGTTTACCACTCAAACCAATACACTGGTTTGTTCCAGCACTGTGATTCTTTTATGACAAATACCTGTTAGTGAAACTGATGCTGATGAGTAACTTATATAGGTTTTTTTTTTCAAATTGTTACTCATAAACCCCATAATTTGAAGTTTTAGAAAGTTTCACTGTATAACCAAAACTTGCTCTTTAATTCTGATCAGGATAATAAATGTTTATTCAAATACAATTGTAACCCACACAACTTCAACCTTAAACTATCTACTGTGAACCTCACCCCATTCCTAAGAGGTCTGTAAAGGAAACATACATAAGTGCCTACCGTCCTTTCCTAATGTTTCCATTTATTTGTACTCATTCCTTGCCACATCCACGTTTATACTTATACCTGTTATCTAGTACATGATCAACAAACTAAATAAATAATAAATAAATAAAATAATAAACACTGAAGGAAAACAGGTAGAAGGGACAATCAACTCATTATACCGTGTTTCCCCAAAAGTCAGACAGTGTCTTACTTTCTTTTTACCCCCAAAAGCCCCACTACGTCTTACTTTCGGGGTATGTCTTACATTGGAAAAAAATTGAAAGGGTCGCGTTCCCGAAGGCATCTCCCCAGAGTCCAGAAGGGCAGCCGCGGGACAGGAGCCTTGTGAGCCCTTTTCCAAGTTCAACCTCAGGGCTCCAAGCGGCGTGCACGCGTGGAGCCACAGACGCGTGTCGGGGAAGCGTGTGTCTGGAGGGGAGGAGCCACTCTGCGCAGTTGGGCAGCCCCACCTGCCTGCCGGAAAGGAGGCGGGCGAAGGAGGGCGCAGCTCCAGCCGCTCGCCTCGGAGCTGGTCGGCCTCGCTGGCCGCTTGCAGCCGAGCCTCGGCAGGACTCGGTTGCTGGGACGAGCGCCTTCACTGCAAGAAGCCGCCCACTCGGCTCGCTTCGGACCAGCGCCGTCCTTCGCTTTGCCAAGCCGGGGAAGAGGCGGTGGCGGCGAGGCGAGGCGAAGGCGAGGGGCGCACGGGGAGCTTGGAAGCGACGTCATCGGGCTCCCTCCCCCGGCAATACCCCCGTTTCCCCAAAAGTAAGACATATGTCTTACTTTCGGGGTATGGCTTATATTAGCCGACCCCCCTGAAACCCCCGATATGTCTTACAATCGGGGGTGTCTTACTATCGGGGAAACAGGGTATTAGACTGAAATTAAAGATATATGAAATATAGTATTAACTTTTATACAATGGGGAGCAGATGACATCATCATACAGCTCAAAGTATATATAAACAATATAGACATATACTTGATGGAAAACAGTCAGCTTATTAATGTTGAGAACTTGTTTGAAAAAAACAACTGATTACATGGAGCAGGTGGAACCCCCAAATCAAATTTAAGTGCATGTCTGGGAATCAATCCTCAAAAACAACCGGTGTGTTTAAACAGGTTAGAAGATGATCAAATATACTCTATTTTCTTGTTTACTTTCTATCTTCAACAATCCCCACTTTGTTCAAATGTCTACAGGGAATCTTGAATGGAGCAGCTGCAGTATCCCCCAGGCCAATGCATCAGGTTGCTTACAAAACAATCCTACTACCAAGCAACAAAACAAAACAATGTAGTACAACTTTGAAAATGCCTTTGAAAACCTACATCTTCCTCAAAAATAGGTTCAGAAATATAAATAAATTAAAATATTACTTTAATATCATTAATGGTTGTCCTGTAAAGAATGAAGATCAAGCTTGTTTTGGAGCAAGTTATGGCAAATGACAAATACAGATCAAATACAGACAAATTCATGTTCTTGCTGCCTATTGCTCATTGGAAACTAACTTAATAACTAAAGGAGAAGTGGTTCTATTATAAACTGGATCCTACTAAAGTAATCTAAATTTTGGTCAAAGGATATTAGGTTGGAACTGAAAGCAAAGCAAGCTAAGATGTCATAATAACTACTTCTATGATTCTTGCATCTCATCAGGCTATAGGATTCCTTGTTTTGCAAAACAAGTTATCGAGCAGTGTATAAAGAAACTTCAATTCCCCCTTGTCATCAGATTTTTACTCTTAAGAAACAGAAAGTAAACATAGATAGCATACCAAGTCATAACAGGAAAGCACCTTCAAGAGATTTACCACAAAATGTTACATTTTGAGCTGTTATACACACCAAATCTCACTAATGAAAAGAAATTTATGTAAAGCTGTTGCATAGAATTTGGTAAACTTCTATTTCCTAGAATAATTCAATAAATAAGAAGCCTAAATGAACTTGTTCTTATTATTTTTATGTTTATGATTAGTTCAGTGGAGACCAAAAAGAGTGACTGGCTGGAAATAACAAAACATTTTTTCCCAAAAATACACAATTGTGCTATAGTATATTAGCTTAGTTTAGTTTAGTTTTATTGGATTTATATGCTGTCCCTCTCCAAGGACTCGGGGCGGCTTTCAACATATAAAAAGCTAATATACATCAAAATCCAATTAATTAAAATTAAAAGTTACATCTAAAAACTAAAGAACCAATTAAAATATACACATATCCATTCAATCAACAAATCCACTATGCATTCATCGGCCAGGACGAACAATCTAATGACCCGAAGCTTGGCGGCATAGGTGAGTCTTTAGACTTTTACGAAAGGCGAGGAGGGTGGGGGCAATACGAATCTCCAGGGGGAGCTGATTCCAGAGGGCCGGGCCCCCCACACTCTTCCCCTCGGTCCCGCCAAGCGACACTGTCTAGTTGACGGAACCTGTAGAAGGCCAACTCTGTGGGACCTAACTGGTCCGAAGATTACTTGGGGTAATCTTCATATTCCCTTCTTCTATGCAGTGAGATGCTGGGCCAGGAAGTGAATTTAACATTTGGAATACTTCATAAACAAAGCATGTTATTTTAAAAAGGGGGGGGGGGCAGAATATGAAGCAAACAGTAATGTTTGTTTGCCTTTTAGACTGCAGAGTTAAAAGAATCAAAATCACTCAAAACTTACAGCACCTGAACAGGAATGACTTCTTTACTGTGTTACAAAATAAATATTGAATTAGGATGAGGTTGTTTGCATTCTGTTTAGGTGGAGTCTGAGGAATTAACCAATGATTCCAGAATTGAATGTTTTTGAACTGGCTTGTTGACAAAATACTGAATTCAGGTAGAACATCTTTTATAGAAGAAGAATCTTCCAAATAATCTTTTCCACTTTCTGGAGTAGCCCACAACGTCTGGAACTACAAAATAACTCAACATATCTGGAAAGCAACATCTTCTGGAAAACTGAGCTGGGTCTTTCTATTTAACGCTCTGAGATGGTATGGTAATGAAACCAATATTGATAAAAATAGAAAAAGAGAAAGAAAGGAGACAGAAAGTAGTGGGACAAGTTTATATAAAGCAGTTTATTATTCCAACTGAAAGTAATTTTGTTCTAAGTAGGCTATTATAAAGAAACATCAGAAGGCCAGTAAATGAAAAAGCAATATATGTATAAACTGAATTTCGTGTTATAAAAAATGGGTGTCCAATACCCATGTTAGTCAATCAAAATGTATTTCCAAATATGCAAATGATACAAAGCTAGTATGCCACATCTCTGTGGTTTTCCTTATCTCTGGGGAAAGTCATCCAAACAGCACTTCTGGCCTCATGTGATTTCTAATGTTGCCAACACAAACAAGAAGTATACAGAGGAAGTATTTAAAATGTCTACATTCTGGCAACACAGGTAATATTCTAAGCCATTTGGCTTCCAAATAGTCTTTTCCACTTTCTGGAGTGGCTACAAATGTCTTTGAACAATGCAGCCATAGAGAAAATCTTGTCTGATTTTTTTTTTCATGTTTTGTTCAAGAATCTCTGCTTTGGGGGGGCGGGACCCAGTCATTTATCATCCATGTCTACTCTCTCTGATACCCAGATTTATCATTCTTTATATGGTAAAAATATTTATCCTTTAGCAAATTAAGGGAGAAAGACTAAGGTGATATAGAAAACAGAAATCTTTGAATAATTATGCAACTTAATCCCTGCAAAAATAAAAATAAATAATTCCAGCACTGTATAGAACTAGCTTTGTATTAAAAATAGAGAAGAAAGACAGGAGAGCCACTTTAACGGATTCTCATAACAACTAATTATAAATAACCTAATATAGCACAGAGGTAATGACACTGAAATATGAATCAGAAACTATTGGATTAAACCTATTTTCTGCTGAAAACTCACTAGGACAAACTTAAATGGCATTCTCAATGTCCCATGCCTTCAACATTGAGATTTCAGGAAATCAAATGGGAAAAATAATATTTGGTCAAATATAATTGTTTTAAGAAGTGCTAGTAGGTAATACATGTGGAACCCTATAAAAACATTGGTATTTAAACATTTATGCTACAAGAATATATTTCTTAATTATTTTATACTAAATTGTAGTATAAACATGAATGCATGCAATTCTAGTTGTAGTCTCTAGTGCAGTGATGGCGAATCTATGGCAAGAGTGCCATAGGTGGCATGCAGAGCTATATCTGCTGGCACGCGAGCTGTTGCCCAAGCTCAGCTCCAACATGCATGTGTATGCTGGCCAGCTGATTTTTGGCTCACACAGAGGCTCTGGGAGGGCATTTTTGGCTTCCAGAGAGCCTGGAGGGGATGGGGGGGGCATTTTTACCCAGGAAAGCCTTTGGAGCCCAGGGAGGGCAAAACATGAGCCTATTGGGCCCACAATAAGTTTGGAAACAGGCCGTTTCTGGCTTCCAGGGGGCAGGGGAAGCTGTTTTCACCCTCTCCAGGCATTGAATTATGGGTGTGGGCACTCTCGCATGCGCGATAGCACACGCCCACGCTCTTTTGGCAACTAAGAAAAAAAGGTTCACCATCACTGCTCTAATGAGTCCAGTGAAGTCACACTGTGGAAAATATGTGGCCCAACAATTTGAATGCACAACTTTATTTCTGATTTAAGGAATTATAATCTTGGAATTCCAAAGCATTGCAGAAAACTTATGAATTCAGAGTTACCTGTTACACCAAAATTAAATATCATATTGGTTGGGAAAGAAATAATTGATATCAACGACCAATTTACTAAACTAAAATATTTCTGAAGCTGAAGATTGCCAGCTTCCTTTATTATTTTTGAACTCTCAGTGAGTTAAAAATTACTCTAATGCTTACCGAATCTACCTAGATTATATGTTTAAAAAACCTCTTTTTGTTAAAGATTTCCTTATCTTATTCAGAGTGCAATTATATAACGTCAATCAATTAAAATAACTCTACAGTCCTCTTACTTTGGGGATCATTTAGCTAAAATGAATACTGTACTAGGCAGCTATTCTGGCCACATTTATGAAAATAAAGTTCCATTGACCAAATGCAACTGCAATACTGTAAGTAGGAACCAAACTAGACAAAACAAACCACAGAACAGTCAGGCTAATTTGTTTTATCTATGTGGCATTTAACTGCAATGTTAATTTCTTCCCTTTGGTACAGTCTATGAATTGTGTCAGAATTTCAAGACAGCCATTTTAGGCTACCCCCTAATTGCTGCTGTTTACATTTATATAATCTACCTATGACAAATAGCTGCTACAACTGAACCTTGGATCAAAGATTAAAATTGCATTGACAAATCAATTATACGGTCTACAATGGTGTTGTGATACTTACTACATAGAAATCTATGGCTCCTCTGCAATTCTAACATTAAAACAAGCACATGGCAGAGGTGAAATATTCTTCAGATAAGCAAATAAGGAATGACAAACTGAATGGCAATATTTCAAAGAATACACTATGACCTCATTTGCCTTAGAAGTGTTCATTACTGTAGGCACCCTGATGGCTTCTTAAGTGTAGGCTGTGATCAGGTATGTTTTTTGAGCGTGAGCATGTGGTTAGGATTGAGGGCTGATTTGATTTGATTGGCAAGATCTGCTGAGTGCTTGTAATAGTATGTGGGACTAACCTTGAGAGACTGGGCTAAAGATACTGCTTACTGAACAGACAGATAAAAATTGTGTAGCCCACAGTTGAAGAATGGGTTGGCCAAGAGGCTTAGAAAAGCCTATCCCAATTTTTTTAGGATGTTAAGGAGAGGGGGGAGAATAGTATTTTCACAATTGCAAGATTCTTTTAATGTAGCCTTATAATAAAGCTCATCTTGTTGTGTTTTCTGTTTAGTCTACCTGGTTAAAGTGGTGGAGCAGGAACAGTGTGATGATCTAAGCCAGGGGTAGACAAAATTGGCTCTTCTATGACATGTGGACTTCAATTCCTAGAACTCCTAAGCTAGCATGATTGGCTCAGGAATTCTGGGATCTTAAGTCCACAAGCCATAGAAGAGCCAACTTTGCTCACCCTTGATCTAAGCCATTCCTCTAGTGTGAAAGCTGCATAAGTCTGGGGTGGTTGGGATTCTAGCTTGGGTAAGGGTGAGCTACCAGTGGATGCGTCAGGGAGAACATGAGTCGAAACAAGAAAATCAGTAGGTGTTGGATACACAAAGATATATTGACTGGTGAAGCGGGCCACATTTGCGCAACATGGTGATCCTGTAAGGATCATTCAAGTCCCCTGTGCTCTGTCCCAAACCTTGATCATTAAGTGTTTGGAGACTCAGGTTTTCTGCCACCACTACTAGCAAGTCTGCCTATAATAAGGCATTTCTGATTTGTAGCACAGAAAGTGTCCATTACCAAGACCTGTATGGGAGCTAAGAAGTGAAAGAAGTGGTGCTCTCAGAGATGTGTTTATCCAGATTTTACCTGCAGCGTTATCAAAGATCCCAGGGCAGAGATAGTGGGGTCGCTCTGTTCTTCCAGAACTCTCTAATGCCATTCAAAGGCACTGCCCTATAGGTGACTAGATGTGAGACCTTGTTTGTTGAGACCTTGTTCTAGAAATCAGAGGTGTATGTTGTTTTGTATTACCATCCCTGTTTATAGAATCTCCTTTTTGAGCTCCTTTCTTTAGTGGGTAAGAGTATACTGGGAAGGAGAGGGAAGGAGGGAGGGAGGGGAAGGGAGGGGCATAGAGAGGGGATGAGGTGGGAGGGAGAGAGCGAGCAGGGAGAGAGGAGGATAGAGGGGGAGGGGGAGATGAAAGGTAGGTATTTAGTAGAGAGAGAGAGAGAAAGAGAGAAAGAGAAAGATAACTACAGTGATACCTTGTCTTACAAACTTAATTGGTACCGGGACGAGGTTCTTAAGGTGAAAAGTTTGTAAGACGAAACAATGTTTCCCATAGGAACCAATGGAAAAGCGATTAATGCGTGCAAGCCCAAAATTCACCCCTTTTGCCAGCCAAAGCACCCGTTTTTGCACTGGTGGAATTCCCCTGAGGCTCCCCTCCATGGGAAACCCCACCTCTGGACTTGTGTTTTTGCGATGTTGCAGGGGAATCCCAGCATTGCAAAAACGGGCACTTCGCTGGCAATGGAAGTCCAGAGGTGGGGTTTCCCAGTGAAGGGAGCCTCAGGGGAATCCCAGCAGCGCAAAAATGGGTGCTTCGCTGGCAACGGAAGTCCGGAGGCGGGGCATCCCAGCAGCGGTGGTGGGTTTGTAAGATGAAAATAGTTTGTAAGAAGAGGCAAAAAAAATCTTAAACCCCGGGTTTGTATCTTGAAAAGTTTGTATGACGAGGCGTTTGTAAGATGAGGTATCACTGTATATCTATCTAAATCTATCTATTTATCTATCTATAAGCAACTATTATTTTATTAATGCAAACAAAGTAGATTACAATATGATGATGCTCCTCCTGATACCAAATCAAAATCTTATATTTAGGATTTGGAGAATCAAATTTGCTTCCGCTGTGAGTTATATTTTGACTACAGTAGCAAATAACAACAGTTTGCTTAAGAAAAAAATATTAAAAGTTGTGCAAAGCATTTGAAAGCATGTTTCATAAAACATATTGGTACAAACAAAGCATTCCTTTTTCAAGTATTAATATAGCTCTATCTTTTCAGTACACCTGCTTCAAAGTTTTCCCTGGCTGTCTGTATAGGCATGTATATGCACAGAAATCTTCACTTACAACCACAATTGCAACTGGCAATCCCATCACTATGCGACACAGTCATTGAGTACAACTGTAACTTGCAATATACAACTACTGGCTTCTTCATTGACACTGCTTGGTAGAAGCATAGAAATGGCAGTCATGGGACTATGGAACATTTCAACAGTCACAAACAGCAAAATGGTCAAATGTTAATCACATGACTGCAGGGAAGCTGTAACAGTCACATGGGGACTGGTCCTAGACCAGTCATAAAGTTACTTTGTTCACACTATCCTAACCGATAGTGAACAGGTGATTAAACAGGGCAGTTTTTAAACAAGCACTACCTGCATAGCTCTGTTCCTTAATTCATGGTCACTCAGAAAGTGTTCCCTATTCTATAGACCGCAGCTACTGAGTGCTGGTCACTTCAGAAAATAAGGCTACTTTAATGCTTTAAGGAAGATGCTTGCTCATTCAGTACCCTCTGATCTTGTCCAACTCAGCCATACAAATTATAATGACTGATCTGTTTGATAGTGGAAGTCATGTTTCAAATGCATTATATAACCTGTCAAGTTTGACAAGTAGGAAACAAAGATCTTGACTACATAATCTTATATCCTAAGATTTTTATTAATATTGCTTCTTCATTGCTTATTTGACCCCTATGACAATCATTAAGTGTCGTACCACATGATTCTTGACAAATGTATATTTTATTTTATGTACGCTGAGAGCATATGCACCAAAGACAAATTCCTTGTGTTTCCAATCACACTTGGCCAATAAAATTCTATTCTATTCTATTCTATAATACAAAATGTATTTCTGTCTGAAATTTACATTCACCTACTCTGCATTATTTCCATTAGAGTAAACTATCATGTTTAGAGAAACACCTCAAGTAATTTTCTTTCAATTTGAAAAGCTTACTGTCTCAAAAACGGTGGGCTTCAGACAAGGTGGATTCAATATTGTATCATTCTGGTTACACCTTTTGCTCTTTTTCTGGAGACTCGATCATGCAGCCCATCTTTCTTCAACATGTTTTCAGAGTGTCCTGTATTTCACTGAAGTTATAGGTAGGTGTTTTTTTGAATTCCGAACAATTTTCCTGACAGTTGTGGATGAAAGTGTAGTTGGTCTACCTGACCGTGGTTTGGGTTTCAACAGAACCCCTCATTTTTATTTATTAGATTTATTAGATTTGTATGCCGCCCCTCTCCGAAGACTCGGAGTTCTTGATTAAAGTTTGAACACTGCTGATTGGCATTCCCAATTCATATCTTTTTATACCCCTTTCCTGTTTTATACAGTTCAACTACCTTTTCCCGCAGATCCTTTGACAATTCTTTTGCTTTCCCCATGACTCAGAATCCAGACATGTCAGTGCAGCACTGGATGAAGGATGCAATGGTATGTCAGGAGGCCAGAAACTCATTGGCCTTTTATACACACACACAGGTTACATGCAAACAGATCAAAGTTGAGGATGGTTACCTTTAATAGCCATTTGCATCCCTTTATGTCAATCTGTGTGCATGTCATCCAAAAGCACCAGGGTATGTAAACGTTTGATCAGGGTCATTTGGATAGTTTCTGTTGTCATTATGATTGACAAACAGTTAACACAGTTGATTGATAAAAAATGGCTTCAGTGAAACAATAACTATGAGTGACAGAAAGGTTTTCGTGTTATTCATATTCTCTGAAAAATGGGCAGGAAATCATAAATTCTGCCAGGGTATGTAAACTTATGAGCACAACTACGTATATACAGATTTTGTTCCATAGACTTTTTTTTCACAACTATGCACTATGTCTCAATAGTTATAAGATATCATTGGTAGAGAACATTAAGCGTGGTTCTTATTGGCTCTTATGGAATGTTTAGCTTAGAAACATAGAAGACTGGCGGCAGAAAAAGACCTCGTGGTCCATCTAGTCTGTCCTTATACTATTTCCTGTATTTTATCTTAAGATGGGTATATGTTTATCCCAGGCATGTTTAAATTCAGTTACTGTGGATTTACCAACCACGTCTGCTGGAAGTCTGTTCCAAGCATCTACTACTCTTTCAGTAAATGTACACAATGACATATTACATTTATTCTCATTGCTAGGATCCAAGTTCTCTGTATGTAAGTCAGCCCAATACACTAACCCAACATTCTCCAAAATACTATCATCCCATCCACTGATTAACTTTGTATGACATCCAGCTAAATGACACAATACTTCATCCCAACAACGGAATGAATTCTGCATATAACAATGTGTTTAACAAACAGGACAAATTACAGAAAAGGAAAACATCTAGTAAGAATGGTGGAAAGAGGAAGCTATATATCTGGGAAAAACAAACAAATATCCGATGTAGTTATGCAGTCAGAGTAGCCGAGGAGAGGGGGAGGATAAACTAGACTATAGCAACATGGAAAACCATCCAAAATTCTCATCCAAAGAGATTTCCACTAACATATGGTGGAAGTGTCACTTTCTACAAATATCCTGTGTGGGTGCCAATTTCTCTCCTCTACCCAAAATGTATCCAATAGCTTGAGTATTATTAATCAGGGTATGCATCTAGCCTGATACACATTCTAATCCAATTTGTTAATGAGGAATCTATCATGCAATCACATCATCTGGGCCGTAAAAATAAATTAAATCCCCCTCTATGGCCACCACACTGCTGAGTAGCATGCCTACACATAGTCAGCTTTTCTGCTTCATTAACAAGTCCTGCATTCCCTCTGCTGGAAAAGAAACTATACTGCATCAACAGTACAAAGCATGTAGTTGCTAAAAAACAAAACACTGGATTTGGGGGAGGGGGGGTGTCCCTATTATAACTATCACATAAACATTGTCATATGTCCTCCCTGATGTAAGTTACAGATTAACTTCATACCTACCGCCTTGTAATGTTTCATTGCTTTTAGGCAAGTCTGCAACATATAGGCCATTTAATACTTTTATTTTTATTATAAAATTAAAATCATCTTTCATTCAAGAACAGTTGAATTACAAAATGTGACTGAATAAACTATGAGATGAAATATAGTAACATATCTTTAAAAGCGAAACTAAATAAAGACAAAGTTGAGTTGAGTTGATAACATGAATAATGAAAACAATCCTGAAGTGTTTTGCCACTGCTTAATTTAAGGATTTTTTTCTCTGTTTCTTAAGTTAACTGAAAAACCTGAGATCTCTTGATGGTCTCCCATCTGATTATTAGCTATGCCAAAACTTGCTTAGCTTTTTCTAGATCACCCCAAGTTAGCTAGGTGCTATATTTAGATAAGCACAACTGCGTACAAAATTTTCAGAAGAATTAAAATAGTAATATAACTCACAATTAAAAGCAAAACATATTAAAAGCATCTGACAAAGTAGAAAATCAATCATCTTCCAGAAATCCAAATATAGATTTCCCTTTTCATGTCTTTCAGTGTTCTGGTATTTATGACAGCCACCACATAAAGCTATTTCTGATTCAATTTGGAGCTGAAAATGCACCTCAGTTAAAAATAAGAGATTCACAAATAATCTGTTCTCTTGAGAAGTCTGTAATGTTGGGTTACATAGAAGAAGAAGAGAAAAGGAAGAAGGCAAGGTGGGTGGATTCCACTGCAAATGGCCACAGGTGTCCCAAGGATCTGAAATTGGAGATAGATCATCCTGAAGTAATTGTAAGAGTTAATTATGACACATAATCAATGCACAGATAAATTATTTCTCCTAATAATGGCAGTGACATCAAATCTATTGGCATATGAATATCCAGAGCGGGTTTCTCACTTCCTTTGAGATTGGCACTTCTCTATCCGAAACTGATTTAAGATAGAACACTGCTAAACTATAAAACCACTAAGACAGAAAACTACAAATCAACCAAAAAGCTTTGTAATATTAATTGAAAGCAGAGGACTCAAAATAAGGAGAAAGAAAAAAATGTTTTTCTGCATGGTCTCAGCCTTTTCTTTCTCTATTTACCTAGACACAGGATATGGAACTATTAATATTCAAAGAGCAAAAAAAATGTAAAAATAAAATTGATTGAAGGGTGAAAAAGGTCCAAAAAGAAAATGCAAACAAAACTAAATGAAAATGAAGAGAAGAAAAGGTAATTAATCAGTAAAGAAAGGAGTCTTATCACAAAATATTTCTATTTTTCTTCTTAAAAAGGCTAAAACATCCACGCAGGAAATCACTGCACATTTCCAAATGAGGATTCGTGGCAGATTAGATGTCCCTAAAGGAACAGGCAGAGCATTATGATGGAAACTGATAACCAGTTGGCAAATTTTGACCAACAAAATCTCTCCAGACAAAGGGAAAATCATTAGATCGCCCACATGAACTCTGGACAGTTGCTTCCCATGAGCAAGCTCCAGGAACCAAAAGTTTTACAATCTGCTCATAAGTCGCACGGCTGGGAGTTGAGGGATTTCAATCAAACTTACAGACCTTAGAATACCCTTATTTCTTACTTTCTGAAAGTTGCTGGTTAAATGATTTTTAGCTATTAGAAATCTTCATAATGACAAGTTTTACAAAAGATTGCGTATACAGTTTTTAGTAAAAGAAATAAGAGACTTAAGGATTTTAAAAGGAATCCTTTTGTTTTGTTTTGTTTTTACAAGCAAATGGAAGATTAGAACATTGAATCTGGAAAATTACAAATGTAGATTGAAGGTTGGACACCAGAGGCAAGCAGAAGGAACAAAAGATTAAAATTAAAAGAGAAGAATTTTAAATTTGATTTAAATAATACAGAATGGAGCAATTGTAGCAATTGCTAAATAATTTTCAAATAAGTGAAGAATATTTGTGAACAAAGCACCAAAAATTAATTTTTAAAATGTCTGCTGTTATAGACAGACTAAGCTTAAACAATGTTATGGAAGAGGAATGGTTTTTACTAGACAAGACTGAAACTGATATGAAAGTGGATTTTAAAATGGCAGGCTATAACAATGATATGGAAGATGCTGTCCTGTATATACAAATGAAAACTATTGGTGTCTTAATGATTAAAAGGCATATACAAAATAGCAACATGTATAACTTTTTTCTGTATTTGATTTTTAAAAATACAGTGGTACCTCTACTTACAAATTTAATTCATTCCATGACCAGGTTCTTAAGTAGAAAGGTTTGTAAGAAGAAGCATTCTCCCCCATAGGAATCAATGTCAAAGCAAATAATGTGTGCAATTGGGGAAACCACAGAGAGGGTGGAGGCCCTGTTTCCTCCCAGGAGATTCCTAGAGAGGCCCCATGGAGTCTTCTTCCTGCCTTTTCCGGTTACAGTTTCGGAGGTTCAGATTTGTAAGTAGAAAATGGTTCTTGAGAAGAGGCAAAAAAAATCTTGAACAAAATCTATTAGAAAAATGTATCTTAGACTAATTATATATGTATTATATTTAACTGCTGTTTGACACTAAAATATTTAATTAATTCCCTGCAACGAAGTGTACATTAAAAAACCTGGAATGGCTTCCTTTTAAAAGGTAAGGCCAAGGCATGTAGATTATTAGTACAAGGCTGAGAAATGCGTAAAATTGTTATGACTATTGCACTTAGTAAACAAAATATGAGCACGGAGGAGGAATATATACAAACAGTATCAAGGACTTCTCTTACAATCATGTATTTTTATCATAAATATTTATTATATTTCAGAGAAATTGACCAACTGCCTGTGACGGAAGAATCATTCTTTTTCAAAACATAACAGATGTGTAGAGATAACCTGAAAGTAAATAATAAAAAGATTTTTGAAGGTTAAATAGGTTATAGTTAAATAATTAATGCTTGTGCTGAATCTGCAGCTTTAATCTGGCAACAACTTTAGTTTTCATAAAAGCAGATAAAAAAAGAGGCAACTTTCAACTTGTCGGACATCTATGAAAAAGAACTTCCTTGATAAATGCAAATACTTCGAGAAACCAATCCAATTCAAACACAAAAGCTTAAAGACATAAGTATTTAGGATCTTTGTATTATGCATAGCTAATCTATTAAATTAACTAATGTCAGATAAAATACTGAATATGCATGAAGAAGAACAGTTCAGCTGTTTGTCTGGTATATGCTACAAAGCTTCAACTATTTCTATGAAACAGTGCCTAGTAGCATACACTGTGGAGTAATCAGAAAATGTTTGACCTCAGATATCTACTTGACCCCACAGAAATGCAGACTCGCTTGCTATAAAATCCCAAACAATGGGGCAGACAAGGTCACAGGGTCAAAACAAGTATTATCAGGTCATTGTGCAACCCACTTGGGAGCAATTACTTCTGGACACGGCTAAGTGGACACTTGATTGAATACCACTAAGACAGCTCACATCCCACAGATAACAATCCTCACAGCGATTAAGAATTAAAACCCCCATGATTCAGCCTTTATTACTCCAATGAACCTAACTCTTCCATTAAAAAAAAAACTCTTGGTATATGCATGATGCAAGGTCTAAATTGAAATGCCACCTCATTAAACAATAATATCTAATTTTATCTAAATGAATTTTCATGAAAGTATGCCACATAGCTCAAGAATTTTTAAAATGAATTATCACAAGCGATACATAATTTCCCCAAACTGCTGCGAGAATTTAAAAAAAGCTATTAATGATGGAAAGGAAACATCAGTTTTGAATAAAAAATTGCATTTTTATTTTGTGTATACGGCCATAAAAAGGGGTGTATAAAAAGAGGATGCGGTTTCTCCTGGATAAGTGAACGTATTTTTTTTTTCAAACCAAAACAATATTTTTTATGTCAGACAACCTAATTACAAAAAAACTTAGCATGTACATGTATATTACATGTTTCTATTCATGTAGAACACATGCACAACAATATTTGCATCAACATTATCAATTTTAAAAAATGTTAGGAGAAAGGGAAAGCACTATTATGAACAGACAGTAAGCAAACCTTTTGATTCTTATATTAATTAGGCTATATGTCAACTTCCCTGAGAAAACAGGTTTATCCACTCACCGTTGATGGAAGAATGTATATTCTGGCATTGGGGGTGGGGGGAACTGCTTGTTTTAGTGAAAAGTCAAAGAATAATTAAAGTATAAGGAATAAGGACATGGGCAAGCAGGTACTTTTAAGTTGAATGATAAGTGCTAAAATAACAAAAAGATACCAGTATACAATAAGAGCATTTTATAAACAAATGCAAGTGTAATTGTATATGCCACATGACTTATGCCAAACTTCACCTTAACGCTCAGGACACTACCTGAAATTATGATGTTTAGAGTCTTCTGAAGCAATAGGGGCTCAAGACTGAATTTGTTACTATAGCTAGTAACTGGTTCTTTAGGGATTCTCCTTTTGATACAATTGAAAGATACAGGCACATTTCTGTGATTCACTGACAAGTCTGATCATGCCTTTTTGTTACCTATTACTAATCCTAAGAAAAGATACACTATTTCTGAGACATCCAAGACTATACTGGATATATCACTTGCCTGTTTTTAAGTTACAAGATTTAATTGACCATTTTGTTTGTTTCTTTGTCTGTCTGTCTGTTTGTCTGTCGCCAATACTGGCACGTTCTGGATATTCTGAGATATTTTCAGACACTGCAGCAGTTCATAAGAATTTATCTTGCCACTTTAAATTGCAATTTGGACATTGTCCTTAGATATCAACTTGGTTCTGTTTACAGAGAAAAGAGCAGAAGCAAACTTACTCTATAAGGAGACTGTCATAGCAGCATATACTTTCTGTTTACCCCTAAACTTTGCATACAGCAAAGTTTGTGTAACTGCAGACTGTGTATAAGAATATATAACAGCTTAAGCGACCTTCATGTCCTTCAAAATACCAGAAATGAAACTTTCTTCCCTCAAACACAGCTACTACAGGTAACAATTTGCATGGAACTCACTACCAGACTCTGTAGTATCATCACTTAACCCCCAAAACTTTACCCTTAGGCTATCTACTGTTGACCTCTCCCAATTCCTAAGAGGTCAGTAAGGGCTGTGCATAAGTGCACCAGCATGCCTTCCGTCCCCTGTCCTAATGTTTCTTTTTTACTAGTATCATGTATATGAATATTATTATATCTTTGTATACCACCAGTATAATAATAATTATAATAATAATTTATTAGATTTGAATGCCTCCCCTCTCCAAGGACTCTGAGCAGCTCACAACAGCAATAATAATACAATACAATACAAACTAAATTAAAAACCGATTATTACTAAAAAAAACCAATCAATTCTACACAATCACACCACTCTCAGATGCTAATGTAAGAATGGTGGGGGAGAGAATTAACCCCCCTATGCCTGGCGGCATAAATGGGTCTTCAACATCTTGTGGAACGCAAGGAGGGTGGGGCAATTCGAATCTCTGGAGGGAGTTGATTCCAGAGGGCCAGGGCCGCCACAGAGAAGGCTCTTGCCCTAGGTCCCACCAGACAACATTGTTTAGTCAACAGGACCCAGAGAAGGTCAACTCTGCGGGACCTAATTGGCTGCTGGTATTCTGGTCCAATGCCATGTAGGGCTTTATAGGTCATTACCAACTCTTTGAATTGTGACTGGAAACTAATCAGCAGCTAATGCAAGACATGGAGTGCTGACGAGACATGGGCTATTTAGGAAGGCCCATGATTGATCGCGTAGCTGCATTCTGCATGATCTGAAGTTTCCAAACACTTTTCAGATGTAGCCCCATGTAGAGAGCATTGCAGTAGTCAAATATCGAGGTAATGAGGGCATGAGTGACTGTGAGCAGAGACTCCCTGTCCAGATAGGGCCGCAACTGGTGCGCCAGGCAAACCTGGGCAAACGCCCCCCTCGCCACAGCTGAAAGATGATGTTCTAATGTTAGCTGTGGATCGAGGAGGACCCCCAAGTTGCGGACCCTAGCTGAGGGGGTCAATAATTCCACCCCTGCCCCAGGGTAATGGATGAACAGATGGAATTGTCCTTGGGAGGCAAAACCCACAGCCACTCCGTCTTGTCAAGGTTGAGTTTGAGCCTGCTGACACCCATCCAGACCCTAACAGCCTCCAGGCACCGGCACATCACTTCCACCGCTCCACTGATTGGACATGGGGTGGAGATGTACAACTGGGTATCATCAGCGTACTGATGACACATCACCCCATGCCCTTGGATGATCTCAACCAGCGGTTGCATGTAGATGTTAAATAGTAGGGGGGAGAGGACCGAACCCTGAGGCACCCCACAAGGGAGAAACCTCAAGGTCGACCTCTGATCCCCCACTAACACCGACTGCGATCGTCCAGAGAGGTAGGAGGAGAACCACTGCAGAACAGTGCCCCCCACTCCTAACCCATCTATCCGTTGCAGAAGGATACCATGGTCGATGGTATCGAAAGCCGCTGAGATATCAAGAAGCACCAGGACAGAAGATAAACACCTGTCCCGGGCCTGCCAGAGATCATCCATCAGCGCGACCAAAGCAGTTTCCGTGCTGTAGCAGGGCCTGAATCCTGACTGCTGAGGGCCTAGATAATCGGCTTCTTCCAAGGACCGCTGGAGCTGGAGTGACACCACCTTCTCAACAACCTTCCCCATAAAGGGAAGATTGGAGACTGGATGGTAGTTGTTAAGTACGGCTGGGTCCAGGGAAGGCTTC
Source organism: Erythrolamprus reginae (assembly GCF_031021105.1). Lineage (NCBI taxonomy): Eukaryota > Metazoa > Chordata > Lepidosauria > Squamata > Dipsadidae > Erythrolamprus > Erythrolamprus reginae. Next base: position 60,893,265 of record NC_091951.1, read on the forward strand.
TTGAGGAGGGGGCACACGAGTGCCTCCTTGTAGAGAGCAGGGAAGGACCCCCTCCTCAAAGAAGCATTGACAATCTCCTGGACCCAGCTCCATGTCACCTCCCTGCTGGCCGAAACCAGCCAGGAGAGACACGGGTCCAGTAAACAGGTGGCGGAACTCACAGCTCCTATGGTCTTGTCCACTTCATCAGGTGTCACCAAGTCAAACTCTTCCCAGACAGGTGGACAAAGACGAGCCCCAGTCACCTCGACTGAATCGTTGTCAGCCAACACTGCTGTCCAATTGGAGTCAAGGTCCGTCCGAATCTGAGCGATTTTATCAGCGAAAAACTTATTAAAGTCGGCACTACCGTGCAAGGGCTCCCCAACTCCCCTCTGTCAAGTACAATATGTACTTGACAAAACAAACAAATAAATAAAATAAAATAAATATGTAGCCATTATGTTGTTTTCTGTGTGTTCAGAATTAAACAAGAAAACATCTGTTTTTCTCCATCTCATAATTGTTTTGTATACAAAGGAAAAGAATGGTTGGGTAATATTAGCTATTGTGCATTTGCACATTTCCCCAAATTTATATCACACAAGCACAAGCATCTCACTGATATGAAACATGTCCCTATTTTCAGTATTTTGTGACTCACTTGAAAAAGATATTGCTGCTTTCATCAACTTTCATCATTGACAATTAAAGCACTATCTCTTTAATGCAATTCTTAAACCAGCAACATCTTTTTTCAATGCTGCGCACCTGCTTTAATATTTCCCCCCTTTTTTGTTTCAGAATAATTAATAATTATTAATTATCCACTTCCAGTACATGCCCCCAATGAACATGTCTGACCTACTGAATTAAATAATTTTCAAGTAGTATTTAGAACTTTTGTACTGGAGGGCAACAAAAACTGATTGCTGTTAATTGCTGTTGAGAAAAGCTGAGGAATTCTTACCACAAACAGTAAGTTTGTGTACAAAACATGACTGCATGCCAATATTATTTGATACTATTTTTCTGTAAGAGCTTCTTTATATTATTGCGACTGATTCCTTGGATTAATATGCCTGCCTTAATACCTCTGAGAAGATCAAGGAATTCTTAGCTAAGAAATTATGTGAGAAAAAAACAGTCAAGTAGGTATGGCTTTGTTTTGTTTTGCTTTCTTCTGAATACCTTGAGGAATATATTTATGCTGTTTTCCCAAGGCAAACACCAGGACCATGATAATTGCCTATGGCTGTTTGGGAGATAAGGTAGAGCTGTTTTGCCCTTCTGAAATAAGGGTCCATTTTAAATGATATTTAATTGCAATGACCATTCTCCTTTGAAATACAAAAATACTATACAATTATCATCTTTCAATGAGCTTAATGAGGAAGGCAAGACTGCCAAATTATGATTCCATCTCAAAAAAATGAGATGGAACAACTTTAGTAAATATATGGTATACAATACATTTGTTCCTTATTGGTAATTCTCAGTGGTGGACTCCTACCACTACGGCTAATTGCACGCAGCTCCGCAGCTCTAGCACATGCAATTTTGCTTCGTGAACCTGTGAAAGCAGCAAAACCTCGCACAGGGATGCATGCGCGCATTCATTTTGGTGAGGTTTTTTTGCTTCCCTGCATGCTAGAGCCACGGAGCTGCGCTCAATTAGCTGTAGCGGTAGGAGTCCACCACTGGTAGTTCTGGATGAAAAGAAATGTAAGAAAAAACTTCAATGTTCTCAACTCCTTATTAACTATTTATAAAAAGAAGTCCTATTACCTTGTAGTAATTTTAACTTTTATATCTATTCAATCTTTTATACATTTTTTAAACTTTAATCTCCCTCCAGATACCGCATTTGTTGTGGTCATCTGCTATTATGCCGTTATTATATTCCCCCCAAAAAGTCTTGGCTTGTTGAATCCTTAATTTTAATGTTTCAGATTTATTGATATATGTATATTTATTCGGTATTGTTATTACCCTTCTAGGTATATAAATATATCACTGGTTTCTTATAAGACACCTTGAAAACATTAATGGAAAAATGCAGTAAATTCAAATAAATAAGAAGCCCTCTTTAATAGCCTTACCGCAATCTGTATGAACAAAATTATGTTAGGATGTTATATGACAAATATAGAAAGAACTACAAGAAAGAGATTGGATTCATATTACTTTATTCAAATTTTCCTACACTTGCTACATGGACTGTCTATCTCCATACTTGCAGGAATTTCTCAGAAATAGGAAATATGTCCAACATTTAAAATTATACTCCCTCAAAATCTAGGGAAAAAACCAAAAATTTGGAAAGTCCAGCAACTTCACCAAACAAAAGCAGTAACTTCTGCCAAGATACTAGATACTGGAAGAAGGTGAAACTGATACATCAACTGCTTCTTATAAAGCTTTCCTTTAGGCTAGCTAAATTACACAAATTGGAACTGAGTCAGTGTCCCCCTATTCACTAACATATTAACAAGATGATGGTGAAAACTAATTATATTTTAAGTGGAATTATGTCACTACTTCAGAAATCAAAAGATTTATAGAGGAGTAGTATAATGACTTTAACAAATCCTTCAAGATGGAGGGGAATATGGCTACCATTTTCTCCAGTGTAGTTGAGGAATAGTCCAGGAAGGGGTTTCTACAGTCTGTTTCGCCTAGTTACTGAATCTAGGGGTTTTTTTGGCCACTCCTCCATGCCTCTCTGTGTATGCCCCACTTTCCGACTCAGTCAAATCTCGAGAAGTCACATTCTGCTTCACTCTATCAAGCATTTCTGGACATGCAGACTTCAGAATTCAAGTTTATTCTTTTCAATCCAGCCACTAATTTGGAAATAAAAGTAGGAAACTTAAAAAAAAAGAAGAAGCAGCAGCAGCAAGGAGAATCCTTTGGGACACTTCCCAGAAGCAGTTGGCTTCATAGCTACTGGGCCCCGCTGTGGCAGGCTTCATCAGGGCCATCAGAGCTTAATTTCAGACTTTGCTGTCCATTTGCCTTTGAAGCCTTGTAGCCGTGGTTGCTTGATTCCAGCCACTTGAGCCATTAACAGTCTCGGGGCCCATTTGGAAGGCTCTGACAGCTTACAGGAGAGATTTTTCTTGGCACACAGTCACCGATTAGCGCTACCAACCCACGCAGTGACTCCAGATTCGCACCTTTGTCCCTTGCTGCCTGATGGGTTGTTAGCGACCTAATTCAGGCAGGAGTCGGTCACGTAGGCACTAAGCGAAGCACCGTCCCTCTTAGTGATGGTTGCTTTCTCCTGCCACCTTATTCCCAAAGGGACACATTTCTGATGATGATGGCCTTATCTGTCAGAGCTGACCTCTGCATTTTCTTCCAGGGTAAGGTAACCTTGAGACTTGATCCCTCCTTCATCCCCAAGATCAACTCCTGGTTTCACCAGGCCCAGGAGTTTGTTCTGCCTTCTCATGCCTTAGAGTGACGGTGGCATAAGCTGGATGTGCGGAGGGCCCTCAAAATTTACATTAAGCAGACAGCGCCCACTAGGAGATCGGAGGCTCTTTTCGTCTCCTTCCAACCAACGTCAATAGCATCAAAGTTTCTTCCTCGACCATTGGTTGCTGGATCAGAGCATACATCTCAAAAGTGTATGAAGTACTGTCTGTCGATTCCTAGGCACATCACTGCACACTCCACAAGAAGTACAGCCACCATCATTGCATGAGCCATGCAAGCATCCCTCAAGGATATCTGTAGGGAGGCCATTTGGATCACCTCCTCACCTTTCATTAGGCATTATAAGTTGGATGTCTTCGCTTCTATAGAGGCTTCCTTGGGAAGGATGGTTTTATAACAGGTCCACTTAGTCTTGGTGATTCCAGACCTAACGTCTACCCACCCTTAGGGAGACCAGCCTTTGGTATGTCCCATTGCTGGACTATTCTGCGACTACACTAGAGAAAGTTGTTTGGCCTTACCTGAATGCCTTTTCACAGTGGGTTCAGGAATAGTCCAGCCCCACCCTAGAGAAACATGTTGGGTCTGAATAGGCGTTGATTGCTTACCTGAACGCCTCTTCTCGTACGGTGAGCGGGTACAGCAGTCACATGGGTTGCTCATGTCCAATCCGGTGGAACTGAGCCTAGTATTAAAAAAGCTTGCCGGATCCGCCCCTTCCCCAGAATTCGCGAATCCATAGACTAGGCTCAGTTGTGAAGCTCTGTAGTGTTCAACTCTCATTGTTAGAGGAAGAAAAAGATAGAAAGGTAAAGAAGACACATACAAGGGCGGGAAGTGACTGCTGTACCCGCTCACCGTACGAGAAGAGGCGTTCAGGTAAGCAATCAACGCCTATTCTCCGTACTGAAGGAGCGGGTCCAGCAGTCACATGGGACATACCCAATAGATGGTCCCTAGGGTGGGATTAGCTTGCTATCGTGTGAGATAACGGATTGGAGTACCCTTCTGTCGAAGGCAGCGTCCGCTGAAGCGTAAGAATCAATTTTGTAGTGCCTGATGAAGGAATTTGGCGAGGCCCAAGTGGCTGCTTTGCAGACCTCCTCCAACGGGGCTTGAGTCGCCCAAGCGGCCGAGGTGGCTGCGCTCCTGGTGGAATGCGCAGTGATGTTCCTTGGAACTGAGAGGGAGGCCGACTCATAGGCCTTAGATATAGTCCCTCTGATCCAACGGCCTATTACTGTTGAAGACACTTTGGCCCCCATGACTCTGGGATGATAGGCTACAAAAAGTGCTTCTGACCTCCGAAAGGGTCCTGTGCGTTGGATATATATTCTCAGCGCTCTGGTGAGATCCAGGGTGTGCCATCTAATTGCCAAGGGATGGTCTCGTTGGAGGCAGAAGGAAGGTAGGACAATATCCTGAGATCTGTGGAACATGGAACTGACCTTGGGTAAGAAGGTGGGGTCCAGTCGCAAGACTACCTTGTCCTGATGGAATTGACAAAGGTCCTGCCTGATTGAGAGGGCAGCCAGCTCCGAAATGCGTCGGGCAGAGGTAATAGCCACCAGGAAGGCTACCTTAAAGGATAGGTACCTGAGGGACGCCAATTTTAGGGGTTCGTATGGTGCCTGCGTGAGGGAGTGGAGAACCCGTGGCAAGTCCCAGGATGGATACCTGTGGACCTTGGAAGGTCTGAGGTTGGCTATGCCCTTGAGGAATTCCTGAACTTCAGGGAAGGATCGGAGAGGCTGTCTGCGGGGGCCCCCTAGGACAGATGAAATGGCTGCCAGATGACGCCGGAGGGTGCTGGTGGAGAGTCCTTTACGGAAACCTTGCATAAGGAAGGAAATAATTCTGTGTATGGGGATGCACAGAGGGGAGAGACCTTCCTGAAGACACCACTGGTGAAACTTGGACCACGTGTGGTCGTAGATTCGATTGGTCGAGCCCCTTCTGGCCTTTAGAATGACCTCCACTGAATCGGGGTCATGCCCACGCAGTTCTAAATCTCTCCTGATAACAGCCAGGCGGTGAGGTGGAACCACTCCGGGTCTGGATGGAAAGAGGCCCCCTGCCGCAGCATATCCCCCGAAACGGGGAGTCGCCAAGGGTCCTGGACGGACAGCTGTTGGAGATCTGCGAACCAGGGCCGGCGGGGCCAATGAGGGGCGATTAAGATTACTCGGGCCCTCTCGGTGAGGACCTTGTGAATCACGTCCGGGAGGATTGGAATTGGAGGAAATGCATAGAGTAGGCCTGGAGGCCATGGACTCCGGAGGGCATTGATCGCTTCCGCTCCCGGGGATGGAAATCTGGAATAGAAGCGAGGGAGTTGGGCGTTCGCATTGGTCGCGAAGAGATCCAGGACTGGTAGGCCGAATCTGAGGGTGATTTGATGGAACAGGTCTTGATGGAGGTTCCACTCTCCTGGGTCTATCGTTGCTCGGGATAGCCAATCCGCCTGGATGTTGAGACTCCCCGAGATGTGATCGGCTAGGAGCGACTGGAGATGTTTTTCCGCCCAAAGGCCCAGCTTGAGGGCCTCCCTCATGAGAGCCTTGGATCTCGTGCCCCCTTGCCTGCAGATATGGCTTTTTGTGGCAATGTTGTCGGTGAGAATGAGAACGTGCCGGTTGGGGATGCGAGGAGAGAAATGCTTCAGAGCCAGGGAGACGGCTCTTAACTCTAGCCAATTTATTGGCCTGGAAGCTTCCTCCGGGGACCACGTGCCCTGGGCTATCATCCCCTGGGCGTGGGCGCCCCATCCCGATAGACTGGCATCTGTGGTGATGACAAATTGATCCGGGCACCTGAACGGGGATCCTCTGTCCATGGCCGGAGACTTCCACCACTTGAAGGATCTGCGAACACTCAGTGGAATGACGATGCGTCGATTTGAGTTGCTGTGCCCCGATCTCTGAAAAGGCAACAGAAGCCACTGGAGTTCCCTAGCATGAAGGCGAGCCCAGGGAATGATGCCTATGCATGACACCATCTTCCCCAAAAGGGAAGATAGAGTAACTATGGATACTGAAGGATTAGATAAAATGTTAGAAATTAACTCCACAATACTGAGTTTTCTCTCGGGAGAGAGAAAAACCTGGGAAGATTTTGAATCAATAATGGCTCCCAGGTGAGGAATGGAAGTGGAAGGTTGGAGGTGACTTTTTTCAAAGTTGATGGAAAACCCATGGTCCTGAAGGACTGACATGGTGACAGAAAGGTCTGATTTCACTCTCTCTAGGGAGCTCCCATGAATTAAAATATCATCAAGATAACATAAAATGTGGATGGGAGACGCCCGGATATAGGCCGCCAGGGACCCCAAGAGCTTTGTGAAGACCCAAGGGGCCGAGGAAAGGCCAAATGGCATCGCCCTATACTGGAAATGCCTGCCTTGAAAGGAAAAACGTAAAAATTTTCTATGGCATTTGGCTATAGGAATGTGAAGGTAGGCCTCAGTGAGGTCTAAGGAGACCATGAAATCTCCCGAGTGAATGGCGGCCAAAATAGAAGACAAGGAGTGCATTTTAAACTTCCTATATTTGATGAATAGGTTTAGTTTCTTTAAATCCAAAATGGCTCTCCAACCTCCGGAGGACTTTGGAACCATAAATAGGATGGAGTAAAAACCTAGGCCCTTCTGACCGGAAGGGACCGGCTGAATGGCTCTAATGGACAATAGATGAGAAATGGCCTCCTCCATACGGTTACAATCTGAGGATGACCTGGGCGAAGGGCAGGAAATAAAACGTTTAGGGGGAGGAGAAATAAATTCTAAAAGAAGGCCTGTTTGAACAGTGTCAATGACCCAAGGGTCCTTGGAGGTGAGACGCCAATTTGCAGCGAAATGAGCTAGGCGACCCCCTATGGGAATGGAGGAAAGGTTACCATCTAGGTTTTTTTGAAGCCCTGTTAGAGGCAGCTCCCCTTTGGAAACGAAAACCCCTACCCCTGGAGTTCCTACCTTGGGAACGAAAGCGGGGGGAATACTGACCTGGAGATCTCTGATAGGAAGCCGCTTGATCTTGCTGGCGCCCTGGGCGACGAAAGGACTGCGTTTTAGTAACCTTTTTTGTGGTTGGACCCAAGACCTTCTTCTTGTCTGTGGTCTCCGTGAGGAGAGGATCCAGAAGATCACCGAAGAGAAGGTCGCGCTTTAAGGGGCCCTGGGATAACTGCCACTTTTGGCGAACTCCCGCTTGCCAAGGGCGAATCCATAGGAGTCTTCTTGCCGTTGTAGAGGCTGCAATAGACTTAGCAGAAAATCTAGTAGATTGTAAGGTGGCATCAGCCACGTACTGGGCAGCTGCAAAGACCTTGTTGAAGTCTTGTTGACCTCTCAAGTCATCTGGAGGAATGTGCTGTTGAAGTTGGCGAAGCCACAGCAGCATGGCTCTGGAGAAGAAGGAGGCTGCTGCAGAACTTTTAATGGCCCAGGAATCAGCGGAGAATCCTCTTTTGAGCATTTGATCGATGCGCTTGTCCTCTGGACGGAGGACTTCCTCCGCCTCGCCTGGCACAGCTGCTGCCGAGTGAAGAATTTTGACAGGTTCATCTGGTTTGGGAAAAGATAGAAGCTCTTCATAGGAAGAGGAGAGTTTATACAACTTTCTGTCCTTGGTAGAGGGATTAAGGCCAGAGGCTGGAAAATCCCACTGTTTAAGTAAGGCATCTTTAAATAATTTAGGCATAGGGATTACCTCGTTATCCTCCTGTTCCTCTGTGAAGTAAGGTAAATTCTCCTCCGGGGGATCAGTGGAAGTGGAGGCTTGTTTCTCCTGGGCCGCTAATCCCGTAGAAATTCTAGCTTTGAGGAGGAGAGATTTGAATAGTTGAGAAGGGAAAATAGTAATAGGAGGAGGGACCTTTATTTGGGATTCCTCATCCTCTGATAGGCCCTGGAAAGGGTCTTCATCCTCCTCTACATCCTCATATTCATCTTGGGAGGACTCTGAGTCATCCTGAATAGGAGCTCTGACCGCTGGGGAAGAACCCAAGGGGCGGGAGGAACGAGAAGGAGGAAGAGGTAAAGGAAGCTCATTGATGGAGGAGAGTTTGGCATCAATGGCTTTGGACAACACAGCAAAAATAGATTGGAACTCAGGAGGTAAACTGGAAATATCAGCAGAAATGGCAGAAGAATTCCTAAAGGCCTGGGAGGATCCTGGCTGGGGGGAATCTTCCATAATATCTGGTTCCTCTGGACCTATGCCCCATAGGTTAGGTTGGGGTCTGTCTAGGTTTGGCTCATCCAGAGATAACACAGGGACCCCAGAAGGAGGCAGACTAGAGGCCTCTGGTGGGTCTTGACTACTGATTACTTGGGCCTGCACTTTCAAACGTTTTGCTGATTTATCATGAATCTTTTGTAGGGCTAGGTCCCTTCTCTTCTCGGCCCTGGTGACCTTGGTCGAGGGGCGGGCCCCTGGAGAAGAGGAGGAAGAGGCCTGGGGGATACTAGTAATCTCATCGCCTGTAGGCCTGGCCTCTCTGGGACCTTTAGTTGTGCCTCTCTTGGGAAAAGTAGCCATAGTCTGACAATTAACAGAAGACAAGGCTGAGCCAATAACTAAATTATAAGGAGAAGATTTCAAGGACTTCCCAAGAGGAATGGATCCTGCTTCGAGGCCTCGAAGCTGCTGAAACGTGAGGACAATCTGGGCAAACCCAGAGTTCGTGCCCCCAAATCCAGCGGGGCCAGCCTCCCTAAACTTTGCAATTAAGTAAAACCAAGGCACTCTGGTTGGAGGCTAGGCCGGTGGAGAATTTAGCCTGGGACCCCCAAGGCCCGCTCCCGGATCCACGCGGTGGACTGAGGCCTACGCGGCTGGCAGAAGGCCAACACGAGAGGCCTAGATATTTTAAGAAAGGGCGCGAAGGCCTTCGCGCCAAAAAATCGCTTCGTAGAATTTCTTAAGGGAAAAGCGATCGACTAAGTCCAGGAGACTAGAGGCGTCCCACTCCGCAGGAGGTATTTTATAAGCCCTTAAATATATTTTTATACAATAAATAAGCAATAATCCAATGATAAATACTTGCACCAGGACCTCCAGGCCAAGGGATTAGAAGAATCCACAAGCGGCCGCAGGAATCGTAACCGGCAAAACCGCCGGGGGAAAACGAAACCGCAACTTCTCCCAAGTAAAAAAGCCTAGCCGCCCTTTACTTTTTTTCCTTTTTAAAACGGCTGGCGCAAATAGTGCAAGTAATAAAATAAAGACCATAAATCTTACTACTTTTTTGAAGGAAAGATCGAAGGGAAGGTGTTAGAATGTTGAACGAGCTATCACATACAACCGCAGGATATGCGAACTGAGCGAATTCTGGGGAAGGGGCGGATCCGGCAAGCTTTTTTAATACTAGGCTCAGTTCCACCGGATTGGACATGAGCAACCCATGTGACTGCTGGACCCGCTCCTTCAGTACGGAGAAGCCATAATTCTCTAGCATTATGTGCAAGCCTCTTTTTCAGCCATCACTTTGTCGAAAACTGGGGCATGTGTAGAGAGGCATTGAGGAGCAGCTGAAAAAAAACTAGACTCAGTAACTAGGCAAACCAGACTCTAGCAACTCATTCCTGGACTATTCTACAATCGAGTGAGAAAAGGAATTCAGGTAAGACCAACACCCCTTTCCTGTCGCCAATAACAGTATTTTCTTTTATTAAAAATATTTCTTGCCCATCCATTTTCCTAAGGATCACACCTCAGATTGCGAATGATTAATTCGTAAGTATTTTATCATTTAAAGCATATTATAGTAAATCACCATTATACAAATTCATTAGATAGTATTTAGCCAAAGTTGCCTGATTCTGAAACCTGAGCAAGGTCAGGGCTAGTCACCAACAGGAAGAGAATTGATAGGGAATTTAAAGTTTAAAAAAACTGCAGGTGAGAGCAATCCAATTCCTCCATAAAGAAAACTTTATGAATGCATTCATTAGGAGTTAACTTGAACTCAGAGGGTTTTTTAACCTATTTAGGGTTTTATAACATAAAAAAGTAGCAAATGTGTCTACTTTTCCACATTCTAACAGGAAAGTTCATTTTAATTGTTCTCAAAATCCAAGGCCTTCAGCAGGTTTACATTTTTCCTCCTCTTGGAAAAAGCTATGATTCTTTAACTTGAAATATTCGAAATACTAAACGGTCATCTAGGTGAAGAGAAGTGATCATATAACAGATGTCATGACACTACTCTCCTTGCAATATCTACTGACTAGATAGAATAATTTTCTAAAGTAAAACATTCATCCTACACTTAAAAGTTAACAAAAGCATGATTCCCCCTCCCAGTCATTTAATAATTATGCTATACTACAAAAGACTTTGTGTAACTCATATAAAAAAGGAGGGTATACTTCATTAAGAGCAATGTTACATTGTACCTGAGGCAACTGTTGCTCTTTTTAATTGGAATCAACTATCATGATAATGAATGAGTTGTCCCAGTGCTAGGAATCTTTCACAGTAATATTACATAGAAATATGTATCTGGTTACATCTTTCACAAGGTCTTTTCATGATACCTTTCATAATGTGTCATGAAATAAGACTTTATTTCTGCATCCATATTTTCCTTCTTTTCTCTCGCTCTTTTCCTCAAAGAATAAAGAAATTCAACATGAAGATTGCTATTTGCATCTTGTATTATTATAGCATGCGATCCAACCATCATGTTGAAATGACTGCCATACAACAGTGGCTTCTTAGTTATTTCCTATCAGATATTTAATATGTGTTTGCCATATAAGCATCCAAGAATTACCCTTTTATCTGCTCCTATCACAAATGAAATGAGATGGAGAATCAGCTTCTACTTATCGAATATGAAAAAATAACATGTAGAATCCATGGATGAACTGTCTTCTCTATTCCTAGAATCCACATTCATTTTTGTAGAGTCTTCACTCTCAATGAGGCAGAAGTGATGTCGATATTTATATCTGTGTATGCAGATGGGTCTTTGGTATGAGTCTTAGTTAATAGGCAATTAAATGTAGTCAGTTGCTATTAATTCAATTAAGGTTATTTTATTTTGTTGTCCTGGACTACCCTTTTTAGTGTGTTATTTCGGTCACTATTTGTATATTCAAAATATTTATTTAGTTGTTTAATTTATTTTTCAGACACCTCTTCAAACACCAAAGAAACTTTAGGCATATATGTTACATCCACGTATATTGTTTGGTGGAATAAATGTTAAGATAGATTTCTGCTGCAATTGGCAAAACTAGGCTGACAAAGTGGAAAAGCTGATTCCTCCCAGGTCCTCTTTGGGACAGGGGGTATTAAATTTAGCTCAATTTTCCTTTCAAATAAATGCAACTAAGAAGAAAAGTAACTTATATAAATAATTTAGAATCGAGACAGAGCAATTGGCTTCATTAATGTAAGTGAATCTGGGCTCTGGATAGAATTGCAATTCTTTGGCAATTCTGACATTTTATTTTAACATTCCATAATATTATGAACTGGTTGAGTCTATAGAATTTTCCCCAAACTGACTGAGTTCCACTGTTTTCTTTACATGTATGAAGCAGATACTTTTATATCATCCAAATCTTTGCAGATAAAACACACAACTAAGCTTTATTTTAACAACTCCCTGTCCAGCAAGAGGACAAACCTTAATCTAGGAACTGCGTGATACTAAAGGGAGACATTCAGAATTATTTTAAAAACTGTTTACTGGAATCTTAGTATTAGACTGTAATAGTATTAGACTCAAGTATGGTTCCTCAAGTTCTTGTATATTGTGAGCTTATTCAGATTCAACATTAAATTATGGCTTCATAGGATGAGAATAACCTTACTTCACCTTAGACAGCACTGGTATGACTAAAAGTTGAGTCATTGTTCATTCCATTTTAAAATTATACACAACTTGTCATGTTTTTTAAGCCAACTAAGCCACAGTTAATCTTATTTATAATTAGCATTTATAAATAAGCATTCATGAAGCTGATTTCCCTGATCAAGTATACTGTAGATACTTACAAATTCACCAGAGTTTAGAATCTGGACAGTGCATTAAATTGCAATTAATCTAAAAAGTAAATGGCAAGAGGAATGAACAAGGCCAGGAAGAGGCCAGCTTATTCACATAATAATAAAAATCATTTTAGCTTTACATTTAATAGAATGCTATGTTCATTTCTGCCATAAATTATGTTTTTTTCCTTAAAATCATTATTCTCACGGCAGATTTTTGGGGAGAGAGAGAGGGGAAATAGTCCAGCTAATATTACTCTTTCAGTTACACATCTTTCCAGCATTCAGCCTTGACTGCCAATACTTCCCCGTCAGAAAAAGCAGAATGGGACAAATTCTCTCAAGATGTCAATTAACTCCTGGGATTTAATTTAATTACAGAAAGCTAGGAAGCTGAAAACTGCTGGAGAGATATTAGCAACATGAAATTCTGGATGCTGATTCAAAAAGCTTTGCTACTTTTTAACTAAAACAAAAGAATCAAATTCTGATTCCACTGAAATTTTATTCTGAAAGTAGAGTTCTCTAAGTAATTATCTTTCATCAACTTGAATGTGAACTAGATGTTACATTTTTATATGCAGCAGTATTTTGTTCATGTAGAAAAGCTATTTCCCCATACAACATGCTGCTCTAAATGACAAATATTATATTCACTTGTTTACAGTAGACAAAAACTAAAAATTGAAGGCCAGATGAATCTCTACAAAGCAAGTTTTTGTGGATGCTAAATATTACTATTATTTTTAGCAAAAGAATTAGGGGTACACATTGAAATAGAATGTGTCTTTTAAATAATACAAAAAAGCTAAGCATTTCAGAGACAAATCCAACAATACATTATAAGGGAAAGCTCCAGCAATCAAATACTAGTTTGACATATGGTTGACAAAGGAATTTGATTCTTGTCAGGCAAAAGAATCAGGTATCAATATCAGAAATAAAAATTGATATACTGAATGTCAAAACAACCCCAAAATTTCTGGAAAATAAATACAATTTTTCAAGTGATATTCATATTACTACTGTAAAAGAGTATGGACAGCGCAGCCCATCAATTATATCTGCCCATTCAATCATATCCAGCAGAAGAGGCATGATGTTCTAGGCTGCATAAACAGAGAATTAGATTCAAGATCACGTGAAATGTTAATACCACTTTATAATGCCTGAGTAAGGCCACACTTGGAACACTGCATTCAGTTTGGTCACTACAATGTAAAAAACATGCTGAGACTCTAGAATAGTGGTTCTCAACCTGGGGATTGGGACCCTTTTGGGGGTTGAACAACCGATTCACAGGGGTCGCCTGAGACCATGGGAAAAGACAAATTTTCCATGGTGTTAGGAACTAAAGCTTCTATTCTGGCGTCTTGGAACATATTTTTACAATCCGACCAGGCATTTACAGTGGGAGTGTTCCTCTGAACTTCCTGCCAATCTGCTTAAAGCTCTGTTGGGAGAATTGGCGGTAGACTTATGGTTGGGGTCAGTGATTGGGCTATGAGCCGGAACAACCAGAACCCGGTTCCGGTAATGGCAACGGAGTGCGTTTTTACCCAAATCTCGCTGCCGCAAGGACGTCAACATGAGATTTTGGCTGCAGCAGCCAAATCTCACTGCAGCACCTAGAGCAGCAGCTGGAGCCAGCAAGCAACAGCTGCCCACCCAAGCTCCAGCCGGGTGGCCTGTTCTCTGCTCTTCTGCACCGCAGGCACCTCTCAGAACCCGTGAGAAAGCACAGAGCTTGGGGCCACCCTGCCTGCTCCCCATGCCATGGCCCATCGAACAGGAGATCCCAGGTAAGAGCCACGGCATGGTGGAGTGTGCAGGCCGCCTGTACCAGCGTCAGGGGCGGGGTTTGGCATGGCGGTGGCTGGCAACATGGCAGGCGGGCGGGAGCTGGCAACTGCCATTGCTTGTGCCAGCATCTGGGGGCGGGGGGCAGCATGGCAGCAGCTGGCAACGCGGCAAGCCGATGGGAGCTGCCAGCTCCCATTGTTTGTGCCAGTGTCAGGGGGCGGGGGGATGTAGTGGCAGCTGGCAATGCAGCAGACCGATGGGAGCCAGTAGCTCCCATCACTCGTGCTAGCATCAGGGGCGAGGGACGGCATAGTGGCCGCTGGCAACACGGCGGGCTGATGGGAACCAGCAGTCCCATCGCTCGTGCCAGCGTCAGGGGGTGGCAGCGTGGCGTCCAGCACTGCAGTCGGCAGATGGGAGTGGGATGGGGGCATCGCGACCAGCAGCTCTTATCTCCAATTTCCGGGGGGGGTTGCTTCCACGCATGTAAGGAAGCAATCCCCCCACCCCCACCCAGAAATCTTGTGCGCGCATCTTTGAACGAGATTTTGCTTCTGCGCATGTGCAGAAGCCAAACCACGCACCGGGAACAGGCATGCCCCTGGCACGTTCCGGTAAGGCTGAAATTGGTAGCCTACCCCTGGTTGGGGGTCACCACATGAGAAACTGTATTAAGGGTTCATGGCATTAGAAAGGTTGAGAACAACTACTCTAGAAAGAGTACAGAGAAGAGTAACAAAGATGACTAGCAGACTGGAAGCTAAAACATATAAAGAACGGTTGCTAGAATTTGGTACATCTACATTTGGTACATTTGGTACATGAAAGGAAGGACGGGGTGACGTAATAGCAGTGTTCCAATATCTCAAGGGTTGCTACGAAGAGGGTGTTAAACTATTCTCCAAAGCACCTGAAGGCTTCCATTGTAAACAATGGATGGAAATTAATCAAGAAGAGAAGCAACCTAGAACTAAGGAGAAATTTCCTGACAGAACAATTAATCAGTGGAAAAACTTGCCTCCAGAAGTTGTAAATGCTCCAACACTGGAAGTTCTTTAGCTAACAATTTGTCCTACTTAAGCAAGGAGTTGGATTAGAAGACCTCCATGGTCCCTTTAAACTCTCTTATTTTTCTACTCTACTATTTATTATTTTATTTATTTATTAGATTTGTATGCTGCCCCTTTCCGCAGACTCCCAGCGGCTCACAACAATAACAAAAAACAATGTATCACAAATCTAATATTAAAAAGTCTCTAAAAACCTCTTATTTAAAAAAAAAACACACACACACACAAATATACTGATAAGTAAACTCAATGGGGAAGCCAGATTCACTTAACCACGGTAACAACTGTAGTTATTAACTGTGATTGAAAAAGTCATAAAATGAAGCAAAATTCTTGCCTAGCAAGAGATATTTGGGGCTCAGTTGTGATCATACGTCAAGGACTACCTATATTCTGTTATATTCCTAATTACCAATATTACTAATATCCATTTCCAAATGAATCAACAGGCATAGCATGTCCCTCCTATTCCTCTTTATGCTGAAAGAGACTGACATAAAGAATCATAACCTAATTTACCCATATATAGATTTCCATTTGGAACTAACATATAGTATTTGCCAAAACTCTTATAACTTTAATCTTCTTTATAATAAATCTTATTAATCACAGATCTGAAAGACATGTTCCTGGATTAACCATTTTTAATCCAGATTGTAGCAAATGTTTGACAATAGATACCACTGAACTAGAAATGTACTGCATCTTGTATTTCATGAAAAATCAGTGCATAATTCTTTATATAATGTGTGCTTATGTTGTTCCATAAATTTACATCAAAAGTTTTCAAGATAAAAACAAATCACAAGTTAGGACTAAAAACACAAAACAAATCATCCTGTTTCTGCTGAACAAACTCAGACTCAGCCAACATATACTTCCAAAATATGTCCCACCTTTTCCCGTCTTCTATATCAGATGCAACAAGAGGAAAAAAGGAAGGAAAGGTGGAGTGTCTCTAAACCATGAAATGGCATAGTGAATAAAGCAAAAATTGTACTTTCCACTTCACAGAAAATAATCTTATTTAGTAAGGCAAACTTATGGCTGTAGGCAATGTTAAGGTTTACCTGGATACTCATAAATGAAATCATTGCCAATTCTGAGTTATTTTATATGTTTATACCTTAAAAACATTCTTATGCACACTGACATTCTGTCAAAATCAAATAATTCTCAGAACTGTTGAAAACTTGGTACTTGGGATATGATTTAAAACCTATTCAGGAGTGGGTTCCTAATTTTTTTACTACCGCTCTGTGGGTGTGGCTTGTTTTGTGGGTGTGGCTTGATAGTCATGTGACCAGGGGGAGTGGCTTGCTGGTCATGTGACCGAGTGGTTATGGCCAACTCAATGTCACTCACATCAAGGGGTGCCTCGCCTGGCCCCTTCCCTCCTAGCAATTCCTTGTCACACTCAGCCTCAAGATATCTTTAGATCTGTAAAAATAATGTTCACCTTTTTTCAACTTTATTATCTACATACTATAGATGTATTTTCATGAACCACGGAAAGGAGGAAATGGCTCACATGCTTTGCCCAACAGTGTGATAGACCAGAGGTCTCCAGCCTTTTGGACCTCAGGGATCACCAAATTCATAATTTTAAATCCCACAGACCAGTGGTGGTGGTGGAGGTGGGAGCTCAGCCGCCTTTCAGGCTTACCTGTCTGCTTCTGCAAGGCCTCCATGTGGGATCCCCAGAGAAAGTGCCTGCTCTAGGCACACAGCCTGGAAACTTCTTTTGTGAAGGAAAGCAAAGATGAGCACACTGACAGTGGCTTGCTGATATTGGTGGGAAAGTCAGTCCCATATTCCAAACCTGTAGCTGTAGACCCTCCACTCCCCCTTTCTTTCCTTCTTTTCTTTCCTTTCATTTTCCCCTGTTCCATTCCTTTCCTTTCCTCCCCTCCCTCCCTCACCCCTTCCCTTCCTTATCTTTCCTTTCTCTTATTCCATTCCTTTCTTTTCCTCCCTCTTTCTTTTCCTTTCCTCACTCCCCCCCCTTTTCCTTCTTTTCCTTTCCTTTCTTCTTTCCTTCTTTTTCTTCTTTCCTTTTCTTTTTCCTTTCCTCCTCCTTTCCTTTCCCACAATGGAATCAACTCACCTAAAATGATTCCTACAGTAAGTACAATGCATCTGCTAAAAACCAAGTCATATGTGTACCTTTTAACCTGTTTTTTGAAAAATGATGATTTCATTCATGAATAAATTAACTAAGGAAATCAGAGATTATTACTATTAGCTATCACTACCAAGGCAAAGCAGATGGCATCACTCAGCTGTTATTATTACATCGCTATCAGTGGTCATTCTGCAAGGAGTCCGCAAGGAGTCGGGCGGCCTATAAATGTAATAAATTAAATTAAATTAAAATTCTTATTATCTGCCATTCATTTCCTTCCCTTTCCACTCCTCCTTCCATTCCCTTCCCTCCTTTCCTTTCCTCCCTCCCACGAAGGTTGCCCGACTGCTCTTTGTCTACCCCCTCCCCCCTCGCAGCCTTTGGAAGATGCTGGCTGGTGATGGGAGGGTTCAAAGCACCCTGCAAAGTTGCCAAACTGTTCTCCCGCCCCCCTCATCCCTGCAGCCTTTAAAAGACTCTGGCTGCAGATGGGAGGATTCCAACGACCTTGCAAAGTTGCTGGGCTGCCCTCTATCCCCCATCCCCAGAGCCTTTAGGAGAATGCTGGCTGGGGATGGAGGGGGGGGGGGTTCTAACTTACCTTGTTGCCAGTTTGTTTTCTCCTGCACCGCATGGCAAAAAAACAGAGTCATAAAACAGATGGCGACCTCATGCACAGTGCCAGAACTCTGTGTCTGCGCATGCTCAGGATTATTTTTTTTTTAATGCAAAAATTTTGCTCAAGGGCGGGCACCAACCGCACTGGAACAGTGATGTCACCAGCGGGCTGCTACCGGTGCAGGTGCAGCGGACCGCACCAGTAGGAACCCATCCCGAATCTATTTCATAAGATTTTAGCAGCAATGATTCTGTAACATAATAATGCATAGCTGCAAAGAATGTGATCTGAGTATCTTACAAAAGTGAATCTATGCCAGTGTATTTTCTTTTGGTCACTAAACAGTGTTTGGCTTTGGAAAGTATCTCATGAAGATTATTTTTTTCTCCATTTCCAACCATCTCACTTTGTCTCTTTACACATACACACACACACATACATACACACGTAATCCCAAACAAAGATTACAACATTTATCTTAAGTGGAAAAAATGTTTTTCATGTTTAATGTAAATACAGTTTTAAACCAGTAGAGCTAGAAATGAGGTGATGGTAATATTTAGAACCTCTTTTTTAATTATATCCCTGGAATCTGATTTCTTTTAGTATATCATCCACTAAAGGTGTAAGAGTGTTTCACCTCAGAATTTTTAAGTTCTCAAATGAATTATGACAGTATAAACTAATTTCACTTACTGCTTTTCTCCTCTAAAAAAAAGAACAAAGACTTATTTTCAGATCTTCAAGATGGCCAGATATTATGTATTTTTCTTTTACTTGAAAAATTCACATTCCGTTACCCCAAAAACTGTTTATGTTTCGTAGACTATTTATGAAACTTTTATCATTCTTAATAAATAGCACAGCAATCAGCAGATTGAAAAAACTGTCCACAAAATATGCAGATAAAAGGTGGGATCTTATTTATGTCCACTCTTTCCCATTTTGTTACTTTATAATAAGCAGCAGTTTATTTTATATGTATTACTAAATATGGTATATAATGTGATTTTTAGGAGGATTTTCCTAACAACGAACCTTAACTACATTTAAGACAAAATTGAGACTGTCGATTTTATTGTTGTAGAGGACTACAATAATAAAGTTGTACCTTTTATTTAAATGTATATTCTAAACTTCAATGTAGAATTTATTAACAAATATTTAGTAATGTGTTACTTTTTCCATACTAATGTTTATAATTTATGTTGTGGTTTTTTACTTAGCAAAAATAATTGTTTGAAAAACTGGAAAAAGCCATTTATTGTTTTCTAAATATAACTAAAATACAGTCTTATACATATCTGCTATAAAGTGATTCTGCTTTAAGTAAAATCAAGACTTTTAATCGATGAACAGTTTAAATCTGGATCAAATCCAAATAATTTATGCTTTTTGAATTCACGTTTTTACAATTTTAGGAGAAAAATATCTGTTGTACTTTCTATTTCTTTGCAACAGTGATTATTTTGTGCTGCAAAACTTATTTTAGAAACCTAATAACAACCTTGGTAACTTCAAAATGTAATGCCTATTAAAATTTTTAATAACAAAAGATTTTTCTGTTTTGCAGATAGGAAATGTTGAGAGTTCTAGGTATCAAAATCTCCAAAGTAAAGTCCTTGTTAAACAGTCACATGTTTTTTTCAGTCAGCAAAACAGTTCATTTTGATGAGTTACAAAAGCATGGAATATGAATGAAAAGAAATTATAAATTAATTCCAATAGTTGAAGCAGAAAAAATATTTAGCAAAATTAAAGACACCGAACTAATTACTACTTTCAGATATATCACCAGCATTATGTCAAAGGCGCTCTGAAGAGCTCGGAAAACTAGAGATTAGTAAAAATGTTTTATATAATTTTCTCTTCTGTCTTCATTTTAAAGTCTAAATTTTACCACTTTTTTGGCAAAATGGAAACATACTGGATAGACCACATCCAATTGAACCGTTAACATTCGTGTTAAATTTGTGTATAAAGATAAAGCAGCAAAGAAATAAATGTCTTATAAAATACAGTATCTGGCCTACTATGATATGCTATCACTTCACCTCCTTTGGTCATTTAATGTTTGGATAAAGAGCCCAATTTCTTATTTAGTCTTACAAAGAGCTTCACTAAGCTTGCCAAAAGACTGGGGGGGGGGGGGGGGGGGGGAAGGGGAGACATTCCTTTGATCACAACAACTTTTAACATTTTGTATCCCTGTGACGGTGAGTGCCCTTCCTATTCCCAAAATGTGATGAAAGCCTAAAAGGGTTGTTATATACAGTTCTCTTTTTTCTGAGATACTGATATTGTGATATCTGTGCCTACAGTCACCAGATAGGCGAGCTTCACATCTCTAAAGATGATCTGCATCTGTTTTGAATTTGTACCCGATGCAAATATCTTAATGGAAAATTCTCTGTAATTTACTCTGATCGGAACTGAATGTTACAAACAGATAGACTTACCCAGGTCTTAGGAAAAGGAAAAACAATTTTTGTCGAAAATATAGAACTTGGCTAATATTTTAAAGAATTTTTCTAAAGTAACTGGAAAAGTTACTATTTTGAAGAATAACTTGGTAAAGTATTTTGTCACTGGAAACAGGGCAATCAGAAACAGAAAACTTAGCCTATAAGTCAATACTGTGATCATGTGAAAATGGTACTACGGTATTGTAACAATGTCAGAAAAAAGAAAACTGTCTAATATTTTAAACAAATATGTAAGATCTGGAAAAAAATATTTTATTTCAACTTCTGGGCAACAAGGCCTCATGAGTTTAATGGAGGTCTCAAAGGGCCTCATGAGATTAAATGAAGTTTTATTTAGCATATATTCAGGATCAAACTTTATTAAAAACAAACACATATTATTTCTATTTGAGGACACATTTTCATACTATATATTTTCATTACACTGATTACTCTTGGTAATAATTTTTTTATTCAAGGAATTTATCATATTTAAAATAAAACTGCAGTAAATAATAATAATAATAATAATAATAATAATAATAATAATAATAATAATAAATTAGATTTGTATGCCACCCGTCTCCAAAGACATGAGGCGGCTTTCAACATTCAAATAATAAATTAAAATGGCACTTTAAAATATTAATCTGCTTGCTTTTAAGATTTATAATGACACCCAATTCAATGTAATTCTGGGTGGCATACATCATAAAAAAAAAAATTTTAAGTAACAATAAACAACATATAAATATAAAATACAAAATGGTAACCACATACCAAAAAAAGGACCCCAATGTCCCCTGCTCAACTAATTACTGATGTTAACATACAGCTATATAACTAGAATATATATTGTATATATTTTGTATTACTCAATTTTTAACATTAGAGTTTATCAATAATGTAAAATTATCTTCCCAATTCATCTGCATCTTATTTTATATGTTAATTTATATAATAAACAAAATCACATAATGCTAAGAAATTATTTTGAAGCTATTCTCTTTCCCACCTTCCTATTTATGTGTATACATAAAATAGTATGATGGGTAATTCAGAATGCTAATTATGTCAAAACAAAACAAAGAAGTTACAGTGAGGAAATGGTTTTATTTGGAATCATGAAAAGTCACCATCTAGAAAGCTAAGTTTCCAAATATCCAGAAGGCTTCTTTGTGCTAAACTATAACACAAGGAGGATCTAAAGTTGTTTACTGAGACCCACTCCTGCGGTTTATAATAAAAGGTGTAGATTGCAAATGAAAGCCACAGTTCTATTCTGAATCACTAGACTTAAACCTTATTTAAACAAAATACCTGCTACATCATCCAAATTTGGTCTTCCAAATTTGCTTTTACCTTCCAATCCTTTATTGGAATGCAGTTATATGCCTCAACCTGTCATCTTATGTTCTAATCTGCTCTTATATTAAAGCTACACTTCACTGTAACAAAAAACATTTCTGGTTATTTCTTCTTGTGGCTTTCCCCAGTGTCAAACTCCTCTATGCAATCTGATCCCCCCCCCCAAAAAAAATTACAGGACAGCAACCCTCAACACATAAGTCCACAAACACCCAAACCATACAGTTATATGTAGCCCGATCACAGAAAATCAGATTAATAACTGATGGAAAACTCATTGTTTCCATTAAGTTCAGCCAGATATAAGAAATATTTATTAGCAGAAGCATCCATGAAACTCATCAAATCGGTGTTATTTTTTTTCTTTTTTCCCCTTGCTTTCCCCCACTTTTCTCTTCCTTTCTCCTTTCCCAAACTTTCCTATTTACTTTTGTATTTCCTTTGTATGCTATATTATAAACTAATTTAAAAATTTAAAAAATCAATATTCTGAGGATACTCAAAAATAAAATACAAGCTGAATGTACAGTACCTTGACTTTTATATGTTGGAAATTAATCACCATATAATCATATGCACAAAAGCTTTTTTCTCTTAGACATTGAGTACCTTATCACTGAGTAAGGTTCAACAGCTAGTGCAATCCATACTATTTAAAAGTTAATTTGAACAGATAGTAGAAGCCACAATTGTGTTTACAAAAGTCAAGTTACAATAGTCAAATCCAAAATAAAGCCACTTCATTTTTATCTGCAGTAGCAGTCTATAATCCCAGTTCATGAATTGTTTTATTTTATTTTTCAGATTTTAAAACCAACCATTAAAAAGTTTTATCTTAGAAACATAGAAGATTGACGGCAGAAAAAGACCTCATGGTCCATCTAGTCTGCCCTTATACTATTTCTTGTATTTTATCTTAGGATGGATATATGTTTATCCCAGGCATGTTTAAATTCAGTTAATGTGGATTTACCAACCATGTCTGCTGGAAGTTTGTTTGTTCCAAGCATCTACTACTCTTTCAGTAAAATAATATTTTCTCACGTTACTTCTAATCTTTCCCCCAACTAACCTTCAGATTGTGCCCCCTTCTGTTTTCTTTTGCTTCATGTCTCTCTAAGGTACAAAGAAATATTAAAACAATGTAAAATGGTAAGATCTTTTACTGTAAAAATTAAAAGAAGAAAGAATACAGATCATTTGCATTTTTTAAAAAAAATGTGATTGGGGAAATTGCCTATAAAAGATCATGCTAAAGAGTAAAACATTCTACTTCAAGGGCTAGTCATTACAGACTTGTGTATTTCAAAAGAGAAATAGTAAGATTAAATATTCCTTTCTCTATCCATATTTTGAATTCACACAAATTATATATTGCTTTTAAATCCTTTAAATTATTGGGGAGGGTTGATAATGGAGCAGCTGCTGCTCATGAACAAATTGCAGGAATACTTCTTGTGCATCTGGTATACACGTTTTTTAACTGTGCTGTGTCTGTAATTAACTGTTTTGTTTATTTTATTTTATTTTTTGCAACTCTTTTTAGCATTTTTTTCTTAGAGATATAATCTCTACAAATAATCAAATGTGTGAAGACAAGCTCAGTTGAAGTGACCAATTTTTCGGTCTACATTGGCCCATATATTAAAGGAAAGAGACATTGGTCCTACCTGATATACTCCTTCTCATAGTAGGGGAAGATTATCCAAGAATGGGGAGTAACTCTGCTTCTCTGCCTGGAGACTGAGTCATCTTTTTGGCGACACCTCTTCTGACTGGTTCCTTCCCAGTTCAACGAAGGCGTAGCAATGATGAGACTTGCAACTTGCAAAAACAGTATCCCCATCCTGGACTATGGACTGGATGGTCCCTTAGGATGGGGCTGGATAATCTTCCCCTACTATGAGAAGAAGAGCATCAAGTAGGACCAATGCCCCTTCTCCAGTATGGAAGTCCAGATGAAGAAGGATGACGTTGTTGAGGCATTAACAGTCCAGGCAGACACCTGGTGTGCTCTGCTTAGAGCCATCTCAGCTCTTTTGTCCTCTGGCTTAAGATTGCCAATAGCATCTGTAGCCAATGGGGAGGAAAAAGTCGAAGCTGCCACCAGGACATCCACCACCTGTATGTGACGTCTGAGGCAACGTTATACAACCTCAGTTCAGTGTCTGTGGGAGAGGGTCCCGTCCCAGGGGTAGCCCACTGTCTCTGAGCAGTATCTAGAAAAGGCTTGGGCAATGGCACAATCTCACTCTAAATAGTGGGTTTGGCAAGGAGCATCTGGTTAGAGTCCAATGGCTCCAAGGATGCCTTTGAGTGGGATCAAGACCAACGTTGACTATTGGCTTGGCCAGTGATTTTCAACCTTTTTTGAGCCGCGACCCATTTTTTACATTTACAAAGTCCTGGGGCACACCACCAACCAAAATGACACAAAATGAAACTCTAATACAGTACATATTATACATATAGTTAATAATATAGTTTCTAAATGTATTTATACTCACTTAGTGTGAAACCTGGGCCTGTTTCAATGAACACAAAAGGGATATCCTGGCAGGAATGGTAGAAAGACATACACGAAGCTCTTCCTCAACAGTTCTCAGTCTCTCTCTGTTTTTAGTTTTTATTGCCGTGTTTTTATCACAATGACAAGTGTGCGGCAGCCCAGGGACTTCCTGGGTGTGGATGAGAGGCGGCCTGCTATTGATTCGTTGCTAGTGGTCGGGATGAATCCTAGAAGGTGATTGATCAGTGAGCATTCCCTATGCCCCCACTCTTCCTGTCACTGATAGCTGGAGGGATTGTGAGGGGAATGTTTATGTTCAGATGGAGGCAGCTGGCGGCGGGCCAGATAAATGGCCTCCGCGGACCGTATCTGGCATGCAGACCGTAGTTTGGGGACCCATGTTTAATTTCCCCACAGCACACCTGACCATGTCTCACGGCCTTGGCTTTGCAAAGTAGGGTCTCAAAACGGTGAGGACAAAATAACCATGTAAAGGGTGAGAAGTCAAGGACTGAACCCTCATTGTCAGACCAGGTTAGTAACTGGTACTCCCCTTCTGAGGAGCCACCACTCTGACTGCTAGGACCCTGAGGGGGG
Organism: Erythrolamprus reginae; assembly: GCF_031021105.1. NCBI lineage: Eukaryota > Metazoa > Chordata > Lepidosauria > Squamata > Dipsadidae > Erythrolamprus > Erythrolamprus reginae. Next base: position 60,918,246 of record NC_091951.1, read on the forward strand.
GACATTCTGGACCTACATCCATGTGTCCTGAGGCATAGGTGCCATGATAAAAGCCCAGAATTGCTGAAAACTGTGGAGTAACAAGGAAGGGAGAACCCCTGTTGCAAACCTGTTGCTATGCTCTGCGAAATAGCCTGGGCAATTAAAGACTTTAGCTGGTCAGACAGCTTTATCTCAGGCACCTCTCCAGCACGGAACACAGCCACTGTGAGCGTGAACATGGTCTCAGGTGTGGCTCTGGCCTTACGTGTCTGATATGACCCACGCTGATCTGTGACAGACATATTAGAAGTTGCGATAGGAACAGGTTCTAATCTGGCAAGGACAGAAACTTGGAAAATTGCTCCCCAGCGCCCTCTGATGACCAGTTGTGATGACCGGCTGGCTGAAAGGAATCAGATTCCAAATGGTGGAAAGACTATTGACCTCCAAAGGTGTGGAAAGGGCTAGTCTGTCCTTGGAGGGAGCTGTCCTCCTCCTGCAATCTTACAGTCTTCTCAACCCTGGCCAGTCTCAGACCTTCTGTTGAAGTCTAGCATCCTTTTCAGATGCTTTAGAGACTCTACCTCTCATTGGAGCTGTGGCAGAAGCACGTTTATCAGTCACCTTCAGACTGTAGGAGCGCTGAGGGGGAGTTGGAGCTATCAGGGAAAATCCATGTTGTTCCCCAGTGCTCTCTATGTCATGTGGCTGACGGAGGTCTCTGTCTCCATTTCTGAGGGAGTTGTGGGCAAATTAAACTGCCTGGAACAGTTATCACCCTTCCTTATCCAACTGCGCTCCTGTTGCCAGGCAGACTGCCAGGCAGAAATAACTGCTGCCTCAGTTCAAATGGCGCAGAACACGCCAAGGATCGCAGTGAGAAGCCACAGGAAGGCTGGCTTGCAATGAGCAATGGCTGCTGATAAATCAAGCCTCACACAAGCCTCAGGCAAAAGCAGACTAGCTTTGACAAAAGCAGCTGGCGCTGCTACGGCTCGCGTCGCACTAAACTCCAGTGGAAAAATACTCCAATGCAAACTGGCTCACAAAGAGCTATCTTGCCGCGGCTCTTATTCCCATTCTCATTTGTGGAGCATGCTAGCCACTGTCACTTTGCCTGGGTGACACCAGGCAATTACTGAGCCCCTCTCCACGTGAGGAGTTTAGCCCAGAGCGGCCCAATCAAAGGAAGTGCCCCCACCGCCGATCACAAGACAGCAGACACCTTGCCTGTGAGCCCAGCCATAGTAAAGCTTAACAGCGGACCTATAAGCCTCCCAGATCGCTCCTCTGTGATCTCCAATCCCTGAAAAGGAAATTGTCCTGATAGCCTTACAATTAGAAAAATATCCAGGAATATGTAGAACTGTAAATTCTCTGTCTCTACTTGACAGAAGACTGAGTCAAACTGGCAAGAAACCAGTCAGCGGAGGTATCGCCAAAAAGACAGGCAGATTTACTACCCATTCCTGGATAATCTTCCCCTCCACTATGAAGAAGCAAGAGGTGTCTTTAGTTAAGGTGAACTGTAAAACAATTATCCTATTATATTTGTCAAACTGCTAACACTTATACAAATATCCCTGAGTTATTGCTGTTATTCAGGAATTCTGCAGTTGTTCAAACCTGTGCAATAATATAGTTAAAAACTAAGTTAAAAACTCCTGACAATTGATAAACTGACCTTTTTACTCATATTTTACTTATTTATTTATTTATTCATCATATTTATATAGCCATCCATTTCACAATCAAATTATTCTTTTTAGGCATATTTCTGTCAAACGTTAAAGAAAGCTACTGATGTATAGGTAGTTGTCAACTTACAACAGTTCATTTAGTGACCATTCAAAGTTACAACTGAACTGAAAAAAAGTGACATGATCATTTTCACACATGAGGATCCCCATGGTCATATGATCAAAATTCCAGACACTTGGCAACTGACTCATATTTATGAGGGTTGCATTGTCCTCGGGTCCTGCAATCCCCTTTTGCAAATTTCTAACAAGCAAATCAAATTCACTTAACAACTGTGTTACTAACTTAACAACTACAGTGAATCGTTTATCTCCTGCGGCAAGAAAAATTATAAAATGGGGCAAAATTCACTTAACAACTGTCAGCAACAGAAATTTTGAAAAATTAATACTATGTGAAAGAAGTAAAATTCTCTGATCGAACACCTAAAAAGTGGGGAAACTTTCATTTCCCAAATGTTGTATGTGTATGTTTCTGTGTATGTTTTTTTCTTTTTTATGTTATATTTGAAAAAAACAAATAAATAAATTTTTTTTTTAAAAGAAATTTTGGGCTCAATTGTGGTCATATGTCAACTACCTGTACTTAACAATAATTAGTTCCGCTTGGACAATTTAATGACAAATTAAAAGTTATAAGCATCAACCTTTTATCTACCTAGCACTCCCAGGAATTGGGATTCACTAGTGAGTGAGCAAGATTTTTGTCATGATATCAGGCAGTGATTGCACTTACTGGCCACTACTGGTACGCTCTTGGGGATTGTTTTGGGCGCACATGCGCCCAGCAGGCGCACAGGCGTGCATACGCCCAGCGGCACGAGATTCGGCTGAGATTCATGTGTAGCAAGCAAAATATTGCGCGAGGATGCTCTCATGTGCAAGAGTTTGCCAATTTTCAGCAATTTCTTTGCTTCCAAACATGTGTAGAAGCAAAAAAATGCCAAAAACCAGCGAGATCTTGCATGCAAGTGCATCCTCATGTGAGATTTCACTTACTGTGCATGCGCAAAGCCAAATCTCATGCGGGCATTGGCATTAGGGGCGCATCTCAATTTCTGCTACCGGATCCCTGATCCCAGCCGTACCGGGTGCAGCCCGCTACTGCATGGTATCATTGCACATACCGCTTCCCCTTTCAATCATCAAGGTACCTCTATCTATTGAACTGTCTGTCAAATCTTGGATTAAACTAGAGAAATGACCATAAATTTTATTAATTTTGGCAATTAAAAACCTGTAGTTCTAAATAATATATTACTGTGGAACAGGGGTATCAAACTCAAGGCCTGCGGGCCAGTTCCGACCCACGAGGCCAGCCTGGAAATAGCAAGGGACCGTTCCACGGTACCTCCGTTAGCAAAAATGGGGTGCAGGCCACAGACGTGGTCCCAAACACCCCGTTTTGGCCGGCAGGGTGCTGCGACGGACAACTACAATATTGATCCAGCTCTTGAAGAAATCTAGTTTGACACCTCTGCTTTAGACCAATGTACCTAAAAATAAAGATAAAGACTGTCAGCTGTCTTGGAATCATATGAAATTTGAGATCCCTAGGAACATTACCCTTCCCCCTTTTCTTATAACATAAAATAGGCGTTGATTGCTTACCTGAACGCCTCTTCTCGTACGGTGAGTGGGTACAGCAGTCACATGGGTTGCTCCTGTCCAATCCGTTGGAACTGAGCCTAGTATTAAAAAAGACTGCTGGATCCGCCCCTTCCCCAGAATTCGCGAATCCGTAGACTAGGCTCAGTAGTGAAGCTCTTTAATGTTCAACTCTCATGTGTTATAAGAAAATAGAATAGAAGGTAAAGAAAACCACACATAGGGAGGGAAGTGACTGCTGTACCCACTCACCGTACGAGAAGAGGCGTTCAGGTAAGCAATCAACGCCTATTCTCCGTACTGAAGGAGTGGGTCCAGCAGTCACATGGGACATACCCAAGAGATAGGTCCCTAGGGTGGGAGTACATTGCTATCGTGAGAGATAACGGATTGGAGTACTCTTCTGCCGAAGGCAGCGTCCGCTGATGCGTACGAATCGATTTTGTAGTGCCTTATGAAGGAATTTGGCGAGGCCCAAGTGGCTGCTTTGCAGACTTCTTCCAACGGAGCCTGAGTCGCCCAAGCGGCAGATGTGGCAGCACTTCTGGTGGAATGCGCTGTAATATTCCTTGGAATGGAGAGGGAAGCTGTCTCGTAGGCCTTAGAGATGGTCCCTCTGATCCAACGACCTATTACTGTAGAAGACACTCTGGATCCCAAGGATCTGGGATGGTAGGCTATGAAGAGTGCTTCAGACCTCCGGATGGATCTTGTGCGTTGGATATAAACCTTTAGCGCTCTAGTGAGATCCAGAGTGTGCCATCTAGTTGCCAGGGGATGCTCTCGTTGGAGGCAGAAGGAAGGTAATATGATATCCTGAGATCTGTGAAACATGGAACTAACCTTTGGTAGAAAGGTGGGGTCCAGTCGCAGAACCACCTTGTCCTGGTGAAACTGACAAAGGTCCTGTCTGATAGAAAGGGCTGCCAACTCAGATATGCGTCGGGCGGATGTAATCGCCACCAGGAATGCTACCTTAAAGGATAGGTACCTGAGGGACGCAGAATTCAGGGGTTCGTAAGGTGCCTGAGTAAGAGAGTGGAGAACCCGTGGCAAGTCCCAGGTAGGATATCTGTGGATTTTAGAAGGCCTGAGGTTGGCCACTCCTCTTAGAAATTCTTGGATTTCTGGAAAGGAGCGGAGGGGCTGCCTGCGAGGCCCCGCCAAGACGGAAGAAATGGCGGCCAGGTGTCGGCGGATGGTGCTGGTAGAGAGGCCCTGGTGGAAACCCTTCATGAGGAAGGTGATTATCCTGTGGATGGGAAGACACAGAGGAGAAAAGCCCTCCTGCGAGCACCACTGATGGAATTTGGACCAAGTATGGTCGTAGATCCGGTTGGTAGACCCTCTTCTAGACTTCAGGATGATTTCCACTGTGTCCGGGTCATACCCTCGCAGGTCTAAGTCCCTCCGGATAATAGCCAGGCGGTGAGGTGGAACCACTCTGGGTCCGGATGGAAGGAGGCCCCCTGTCGCAACATATCCTCCGAAACGGGGAGTCGCCAGGGGTCCTGGACGGACAGTTGTTGGAGGTCCGCGAACCAGGGCCTGCGAGGCCAGTGAGGGGCAATCAGAATTACTCGGGCCTTTTCCAGGAGGATTTTGTTGATCACGTCTGGCAGAATTGGAATTGGAGGGAAGGCATACAATAGACCTGGAGGCCAAGGGCTCCTGAGAGCATTGATTGCCTCTGCTCCCGGAGACGGGAACCTGGAGATGAAGCGAGGGAGCTGGGCATTGGCTTTGGTCGCAAATAGATCCAACACTGGATGGCCGAACCTGAGGCAGATTTGGTGGAACAGTGACTGATGGAGATTCCACTCGCCTGGATCTAAGGTCGCTCGCGAGAGCCAGTCCGCTTGGACGTTGAGGCTCCCCGAGATGTGGTCGGCTAGAAGCGACTGGAGATTCTTCTCTGCCCAAAGGCCTAACTTCAGGGCCTCCCTCATGAGGGCCTTGGATCTTGTGCCTCCCTGTCTGCAAATATGGCTTTTGGTGGCTATATTGTCGGTGAGAATCAGCACATGCTGGTTGGAGATGTGAGACTGGAATTGTTTTAGAGCTAGAGACACGGCTCTTAATTCTAGCCAATTGATGGGCCTGGAAGCCTCCTCCGGTGACCATGTGCCCTGAGCTAAACGACCCTGGGCGTGGGCTCCCCAGCCCGAGAGGCTGGCATCTGTGGTGACTACAAACTGGTCGGGGCACCGGAAGGGAGATCCCTTGTCTAGGGCTGGAGAAGTCCACCACTTGAGGGATCTGCGAACCGTCGGTGGGATGGTGATGCGACGATTCGAGTTGCTGTGGCCCGATCTCTGGAATGGTAATAGAAGCCACTGTAGTTCCCTGGCGTGAAGACGGGCCCAGGGGACAATACCAATACATGACACCATTTTACTCAAAAGGGAAGATAGGGTGGCAATGGAGGCAGATTGCTGGGGCAGGATGCGAGCAATGAGATCCAAAATGCTGCGTTTTCTCTCAGTGGAGAGGAAAACCTGGGATATCTCAGAATTAATGATAGTTCCCAGATGCAGAATGGAAGTGGATGGATCAAGGTGGCTCTTTTTAAGGTTTATGGAGAAACCATGATTCTGTAGAACCGACATGGTAAAAGAGAGGTCTGCAGCCACACCAGTTCTGGAATTTCCATGAATTAAAATGTCATCTAAATAACATAAAATATGAATGGGAGAGGCCCGGATATGAGCTGCCAAGGATCCCAAGAGTTTAGTGAAGACTCTGGGAGCTGAGGAGAGCCCAAATGGCATAGCCCTATACTGAAAATGCCTGCCTTGAAAGGCAAAGCGCAGAAATTTCCTATGGACCTTGGCAATGGGAATATGGAGGTAGGCCTCCGTGAGATCCAGAGACACCATAAAGTCTCCCTGATGTAGAGCTGCTAAAATGGAAGATAAGGAATGCATTTTGAATTTCCTATATTTTATGAACCGGTTCAATTTCTTTAGATCTAAGATGGCTCTCCAGCCTCCAGAGGTCTTAGGGACCATGAAGAGGATGGAATAGAAGCCTAAACCTCTCTGGAGAGAGGGGACCGGTTGAATAGCTCTAATAGTCAACAAATGAGAAATAGCCTCCTCCATTCGGATACGAGATGGAGTGGAACTGGGAGAAGGACAAGAAATAAAACGGTTAGGGGGAGGTGAAATGAACTCTAACCTTAGGCCCCTTTCCACAGTGTCAATGACCCAGGGGTCCTTACAAGAACGGTGCCAGGCGGAAGAGAACCAGGCTAGGCGACCGCCTATGGGAAAGGAGGAAAACTTACCATCTGGCTCTTTTGGAAGCCCTGGTAGAAGAGGATCCTCTCTGATAACGGGAACCTCTGCCCCTGGTGGTTCTAGATTGGGATCGAAACCGAGGGGAATACTGACCTGGACTCCTTTGAAATGCGAAGCCCTGATCCTGTTGACGCCCTGTGCGCCGAAAGGGCTGCGGTTTAGGGGCCTTCTTGGTGGTAGGTCCCAAGACCTTTTTCTTGTCTGTGGTCTCCGTAAGGAGAGGGTCCAGAAGGTCTCCGAAGAGGAGGTTACGTTTCAGCGGACCCATGGCTAACTGCCACTTCTGTCTTACTCCCGCCTGCCAAGGGCGGAGCCATAGAAGTCTTCTGGCCGTTGTGGAGGCTGCTACTGACCTGGCTGCAAATCTGGAAGATTGGAGGGTAGCATCTGCTACATACTGGGCAGCTGCGAAGATTTTGTTGAAATCCTGTTGGCCCCGTAAGTCATCTGGAGGCAGGTGTGGTTGGAGCTGACGAAGCCACAAGAGCATAGCTCTGGAAAAGAAGGATGCCGCTGCAGCACTCTTAATGGCCCATGAGTCTGCAAGGAGACTCCTTTTGAGCATTTGCTCAAGTCGTTTGTCCTCTGGCCGGAGGACCTCCTCTGCTTCGCCCGGCATGGCGGCAGTCGAGTGGAGTGTCTTCACTGGTTCATCTGGCTTGGGACATGTTAGGAGTTCCTCATAGGAGGAGGAGAGCTTGTAGAGCTTCTTGTCCTTGGGAGTGGGAGTAAAGCCAGCGGTTGGGTGGTCCCACTGTTTAAGCAAGGCATTCTTAAACAACTTGGGCATAGGAATTACCTCATTGTCTTCCTGTTCTTCCATGAAATAAGGAAGATTTTCCTCCGGAGGGTCTGAGGAAGAAGTAGCCTGTTTTTCTTGCCCGGCTAGCCCCGTGGATACTCTAGCTTTTAGCAGGAGAGATTTGAAAAGCTGCGAAGGAAAGATAGCAGCTGGGGCTGGAATCTTAATCTGAGATTCCTCATCTTCCGACAGACGCTGAAATGGGTCATCATCCTCTTCTGCATCCACGTCCTCATCCTCTTCCTGAGAGGAGTCAGAGACCTCCATGGCTGGGGCTCTGTAGGAAGGAGAAGAACTCATGGGACGGGAGGAGCGTGGAGGGGGATGAGACAGAGAAGGCACATTGAAAGATGAGAGTTTAGCGTCAATGGTGTTAGTCAGAATAGTCAAGATAGACTGAAACTCCGGTGGCAAGGAAGAAATATCAGCCGGAAAAGCCGGAGGATCCCTGAGGGCCTGAGCAGGTTCTGGCTGGGAGGAATCCTCGGTAATATCTGGCTCCTCTGGACCTAAACCCCATAGGTTAGGTTGGGGTGGATTTAGGTTTGGCTCATCCAGGGATAGCACAGGAACCCCAGAAAGAGGCAGGTTAGAGGCCTCCGGGGGGGTTGGATTGATATGCACTTGGGCCTGCACCTTACAACGTTTGGCTGATTTATCATGTATTTTTTGTAGGGCTAGGTCCCTTCTCTTCTCAGCCCTGGTGGGCTTGGCTAAGGAATGGGTGCCTGAGGAAGAGGAGGAAGAGGCCTGGGGAATCTCAGTAGAATTACCAGTAGGCCTAACCTCTTTGGGACCTTTGGTAGTGCCTCTCTTGGGAAAAGAAGCCATAGTCTGAACAAATTACAGAAGACGAGGCTTGAGCCAAGAAAATAGGGGGGAGAAGAAGTTTTTTTGTGGGATTTCCCAAGAGGATAAGTGACCCTGCTCCTAGGCTCAGGAGCTGCTGCGCCTTAAGGGGCAATCCGGACGGTACCAAGAGTTCTTGTCCCTAAGTGCAGCGTGGCAGGCCTCGCTAACTTAACTTTAAGAAAAACCAAGGCACACTGGTTGGAGGCCACTTCCGTGGAGAATAGGCCCGAGGGAACTCAAAGCGACGACTCCAGGGTCAGGCGGCGGGCTGGAAGCACTAATGGCCGACCCCTTAGGGCAAAACCGAAAGTGCTAATTACTGGGCGCGAGAGCCTTGGCGCCAAAAAACCGCTCCGTTAATTGCAATCGGAGAAACTAAGCCCGGGAGACAAATCAAGTCCCACACCGCGGGAGGTAAATAGCCCTTAATTATTTGTTTTTCTTTTTAAATCAATCAAGCTTGCCCCCGGCAGGACCTCCAAGGCCGTAAAACCAGACCGGCCGCGGCTACAGCACGGAGGGAAAAACCGCGAATGGCTGAGCCGCTAACTTCTCCCCCAACTCAAAGCCCTGTAGGGCTGAGTAAAATCCACTGCCGGCAAGCTAAAATGGAAAATTCTTACTGTTTTTAGCTGAGAGAGATCGAAGGGAAGGTGTTTTATCGAGAGGAACGAGCATTCACACACATCCGAGGATGCGAACTGAGCGAATTCTGGGGAAGGGGCGGATCCAGCAGTCTTTTTTAATACTAGGCTCAGTTCCAACGGATTGGACAGGAGCAACCCATGTGACTGCTGGACCCACTCCTTCAGTACGGAGAATTTCTATTGTTCAATTATTATTTTCTTTATAGATAATTGTACTGAACTATTAATGTATAAAATTGATGTATCATCAAACCCAATGTACCCTTTGATTTGCTTGATTTCATCTATAAGTCTCTCACACAGAATTTATCTTGAGCTATAAAAGAATATAAGACAAAGTACTGTCAAAGCCAAACCTGATGGCATGAATGATGAGATTACTCTAAATGGAAAATCTTTTGTAAAACTCCTTAATGTTTTATCATCAATTTCTAGAATTCAGTTTTTTTCTTGTTAGTCCATATTCTCAATCTTGAGTTTATTTCCACATTGTAAATATTCACATAGATGTCTGGCTATATTAAATATCAGATTACATTGCAGAGGATAAAAGATGGTTTTAAAAAATAAGAAACTTGAAGATATACATCTGGTTCCAAAGAACAAAGCTGATTGGATTGACTTGAATCAATTCACCCACATATAACATTTTTAAGCACTCAATGTAGCAAATGTCATTGAAACAACTGAGTCTGAAATGGTGCAGGAATGGGCAAATTCTCCTAACTGCAAAAACTGCACTTTCAGAACTATTAATGTTACTTTTAACAGATCATCACTTTACCCAAAAAGAAAAGAGAGGGAGAGATGACAAAAACTCAGCAGCATGTTTTGATTTTTCTTAAATTTCATTTCACAGTCATTATATAAAAATCATTCACAGGTGTTTCACAGTGCATGTGAATATGCTCCATGTTCACTAGTAAGTGTCACTGAGTCAAATGAATATAATCTCTGCATTTCAAGAATTGCACTCTTAAAAAGCTTGCCACTTCTACTTTAAAAAAAATGCATTCGCTTTCCCACTTCCTCAAAAAGTCCACATTATTTTATTCAATTCAATTCAAACCTTTATTGTCAGAGTACAACATGTGTTCAGTGAGATTGGCTGAGCCTTCTTTCGTGCACACCCACAACACAATACAACTCACAGTGAAAGACACAAAATCCCTGACCCAGGGAAGCCTATTAATAAACTCACAATCCTAATACTCTATGTGAGCTTATTGCACATTGCGCCAGCCCTGCAAATCAACATTACTATTTTGTTGTGAAGTTATTTTCCATTCAGACGTCTGACAGCCCACTGTTCTTCCGCCTGTTCGTACGGTGGTCTATGTGAATAGAATAGAACAGAATTGAATGAGTTGGAAGGGATCTTGGAGGTCTTCTAGTCCAACCCCCTGCTTAGCCAAGAAAACCTACACCACTTCAGATAAAATGGTTATCCAATATCTTCTTTAAAACTTCCAGTGTTGGAGCTTTCACAACTTCTGGAGGCAAGCTGTTCCACGGATTAATTGTTCTGTCAGGACCAGAATATCTCCGAGACCGCCTGCTGCCGCACGAATCCCAGCGACCGATTAGGTCCCACAGAGTGGGCCTTCTCCGGGTCCCGTCAACTAAACAATGTCGGTTGGCGGGCCCCAGGGGAAGAGCCTTCTCTGTGGCGGCCCCGACCCTCTGGAACCAACTCCCCCCGGAGATTAGAACTGCTCCTACTCTCCTTGCCTTTCGTAAGCTCCTTAAGACCCACCTGTGTCGTCAGGCATGGGGGAACTGAGACATCTCCCCCAGGCATATACAATTTATGAATGGTATGTGTGTATGTATGTGTGTTTAGAAAATGGGGTTTTTAAAACGTTTTTAGTAGAAATTTAGATTTGTTATAAATTGTTTTTCACTTTGTTGTGAACCGCCCCGAGTCTGCGGAGAGGGGCGGCATACAAATCTAAATAAATAAATAAATAAATAAATAAATAAATAAATAAATAAATAAATAAATAAATAAATAAATAAATATTTCTCCTTAGTTCTAAGTTGCTTCTCTCCTTGATTAGTTTCCACCCATTGTTCTACCCTCAGGTGCTTTGGAGAATAGCTTGACTCCCTCTTCTTTGTGGCAACCGCTGAGATATTGGAACACTGCTACCATGTCTCCCCTGGTCCTTCTTTTCAATAAACTAGACATACCTAGTTTCTGCAACCATTCCTCATATGTCCCAATGGCAAGAGAATAAAGAAGTGCTGATCAGGTTGTGAGTTGTCCCTGAGGATTTCCTCACTATTCTAAGACACCGAGCCCTAGCGAAGTCATCCAGTGGTATCAGGGGACAGCCCACAACATTTTGTGCTGTGCTCACCAACCTCTGTAATGTCTTTCTATCTGCAACTGTCGAGTCGGCATATCATACTGTAATGCAATGAGTGAGGACACTTTCTATTGTGGAGGTCATCAGATGTTGTTCCACTTTGTTTCTTCGCAAGACCCTGAGGAAATGGAGTCTCTGTTGGGCCTTTCTGATCACCTGGGTCATGTTGATTTTCCTGGTGAGATCTTCGCTGAAGTAGACTCCCAGGAATTTAAAAGAGGAAACTCTCCCCACACAGCCCCCCTTGATGTAAAGTAGGGTAGGTTCCTGTCTCTTCTTTCAGAAGTCTAACACCATCTTCTTTGTCTTGCTGGTGTTCAGGTGCAGGTTGTTTTCCAAGCACCGTGTGGATAATTTTTGAACCTTCCCCCCGTACAGTTTCATCTCCACCTGTAATAAGACCCAGTACGGTGGTATCATCTGAGAACGTAATGATCACAGTGGATTATCCCACTGGAAACGGGTCCAAAGACAGGCTACAAGAATGGTGGAAGGTCTTAAGCATAAAATGTATCAGGAAAGACTTAATAAACTCAATCTGTATAGTCTGGTGGACAGAAGGAAAAGGGGGACATGATTGAAACATTTAAATATGTTAAAGGGTTAAATAAGGTTCAGGAGGGAAGTGTTTTTAATAGGAAAGTGAACACAAGAACAAGGGGACACAATCTGAAGTTAGTTGGGGGAAAGATCAAAGGCAACATGAGAAAATATTATTTTACTGAAAGAGTAGTAGATCCTTGGAACAAACTTCCAGCAGACGTGGTTGGTAAATCCACAGTAGCTGAATTTAAATATGCCTGGGATAAACATATATCCATTGTAAGATAAAATACAGGAAATAGTATAAGGGCAGACTAGATGGACCATGAGGTCTTTTTCTGCAGTCAGTCTTCTATGTTTCTATGAAACAGTCTTTAACATAACAGCATAAGCAGAGGCAGTCACCATGAGACAAACTCAACCACAAGATTTTTTTACATTGAAATATCAAATATGAAAGTATTTTCCAGGACTAGATGTTTGTAAATAAAATTAAGTTTAGCCGATCAATATGTGATCTGTCTATACTAAATTCTACAAATGGGTGTATCATTAAGAAAATACTTAAGAGTCTTACAGCAAGCTCGCCAATGCAACTAAACCATAATTCTTGAATACAAGACGCTTCAATTATTTGCAGAGAAATCAATGGAATTCTAACGTAAATGCTTTAGGAAATCAGGAAGTTGGGAGGCAGCATTCAAAAGCAGTGACTGTGAAGTGCAAATTTTCAAAGCCTTAACCACAAATTATACCAGATAAACCCCTTGAACCACTGGGGAATCAGGTTCCAATTCTACATTTAAGATTTGATTTTGAAATGTTAGAAAATGTCATGGGCCTTGATATCTTTGATACTTCAGAATTTTATACTAAATCCACTGAACTGAAAAACAAGCTCAAATTCTATAAAGGGAAAATGGTTAGCCACTTCCTGCACATTTTAGACTATATAACACTTCATAAAATCCCATTGGTTGTCCCTATAAATCAGTGATGGCGAACCTATGACACGCGTGTCAGCACTGACACGCGTAGCCATTTTTGGTGACATGCGGCGCTGATATTTGCGATAGCTGGGAGGGGCGAGAACACCGCCTCCCAGCTGGGCGCGCCTGCGCAGAGCGCAGGCACGCCCACACGCTGCCTTTGGCAGCACAAGCATGCCAGCATGCCTGTCCGGCCGGGGAAGAATCGCCCCGGCCGGACGTCAGTTTCAGCTGGGGAGGGGGCGAGAACACCGCCTTCTAGCTGGGCACAACATGTCTAGCCGCCGCTGTCGGTGCCTCGGTTCCGAAGCTCCGCCTCACAGCTGATCACCCTGCTGCCGCTGCTGAGAGAAAAAGAGAGGGAGAGAGGGGGGAGAGAAAGAGATAGCAAGAGAGGGAGAGAGAGGGGGGGGTTAGCAAGAGAGGGACAGACAGAAAGAGAGAGGGAGAGGGGGGGAGAAAGAGAAAGAGATAGCAAGAGAGGGAGAGAGAAAGAGAGGGAGAGGGGGGAGAGAAAGAGATAGCAAGAGAGGGAGAGAGGGGGTTAGCAAGAGGGACAGAGAGAAAGAGAGAGGGGGATAGCAACAAAGGGAGAGAGAGAAAGAGAGAGGGAGAGGGGGGAAAGAAAGAGAGAAAGAGATAGCAAGAGAGGGAGAGAGAGAAAGAGAGAGGGGGGATAGCAACAGAGGGAGAGAGAGAGAGAAAGAGAGAGGGGGGAAAGAAAGAAAGAGATAGCAAGAGAGGGAGAGAGAGAAAGGGAGAGGGGGGAGAGAAAGAGAGAAAGAGATAGCAAGAGAGGGAGGGAGAGAGGGGGAGAGAAAGAGATAGCAAGAGAGGGAGAGAGAAAGAGAGGGAGAGGGGGGAGAGAAAGATAGCAAGAGAGGGAGAGAGGGGGTTAGCAAGAGAGGGACAGAGAGAAAGAGAGAGGGGGATAGCAACAGAGGGAGAGAGAGAAAGAGAGAGGAGAGGGGGGAAAGAAAGAGAGAAAGAGATAGCAAGAGAGGGAGAGAGAGAAAGAGAGAGGGGGGATAGCAACAGAGGGAGAGAGAGAAAGAGAGAGGGAGAGAGGGGGGAAAGAAAGAGAGAAAGAGATAGCAAGAGAGGGAGAGAGAGAAAGGGAGAGGGGGGAGAGAAAGAGATAGCAAGAGAGGGGGAGAGAGGGAGAGAGAAAGAGATAGCAAGAGAGGGAGAGAGAAAGAGAGGGAGAGGGGGGGAGAGAAAGATAGCAAGATAGGGAGAGAGGGGGTTAGCAAGAGAGGGACAGAGAGAAAGAGAGAGGGGGATAGCAACAGAGGGAGAGAGAGAAAGAGAGAGGGAGAGGGGGGAAAGAAAGAGAGAAAGAGATAGCAAGAGAGGGAGAGAGAGAAAGAGAGGGGGGATAGCAACAGAGGGAGAGAGAGAAAGAGAGAGGGGGGAGAGAAAGAGAGAGAAAGAGATAGCAAGAGAGGGAGAGAGAGAAAGGGAAAGGGGGGAGAGAAAGAGAGAGAAAGAGATAGCAAGAGAGGGAGAGAGAGGGGGAGAGAGGGGAGACAGAAAGAGAGAGAAAGAGATAGTAAGAGAAGGAGAGAGGGGGAGAGAAAGAGAGAAAGCAAAAAAAAGAGAAAGAGAGATAGCAAGAGAGGGAGAGAGAGGGGGAGAGAGAAAGACAGCGAGAGAGAGAAAGCAAGAGAGAGAGAGAGAGAAAGAGGGGGGAAGGAGGCTGAGGGAAAGACATTGAGGGAGGGAAGGAGGGAGAGAGAAGGAGGGCAAAAAAGAGAGGAAAGAAGGGAGAAACAAAGAGAGATGGAGAGAGAGGGGGAAAGAAAGAGGAAGGAAGGGAGAGAGAGAAAGAGGGAGAGAGAAATAGAGCGAAAGGGAGGAAGAGAGATATTTTTTTGTCCAAACTTCCCCCCCCACCGCTCAATGTTCCCCAGGATTTTGTAAATGTGAATAATGTGCCGCGGCTCAAAAAAGGTTGGGAAACACTGATTTAAACTATAAATATCACAAAATTATGTTTTTTTTCTCAAGGTGACACACCACCCGAGTTATGCTTGGTTTTTTGGTGAATTTTGACACACCAAGCTCAAAAGGTTGCCCATCACTGCTATAAATGGTTATTGAAAACCCAACAGAGTTTCACATGTACATATAATTGCATACAAACACGTACATAATAGGATTAAGCACACACAAATACACACACATACACACACATATTATGTTTTAAACAACCTTATGGTATGAATAAACGTTTAGAAAAAGTTTAAAATTCGATTATTTATCATTATTCTTCAAGGTGAGATGGGTAGAAAATAAATGAATAAATAAAAATAATATTTTCATATGAATATAAATGTTCAATAGAACTGAGGAAACATATTGGATAAAAAGCTAAACGGCTCCAAGGAAAAACAAAGTCCAGTTGCCTTTTGTAAAAGCACATTTGGGACAACCATGACTTGCATGACTGAGAATCTCCATAGACAAATGTTCAATATTTTCAAAGTAATTTTGCTAAAGCAATGGAATATCTTAAATTGTTGGTAAATATCTTAAAGTGTTGGTAATGACCTTTAAAGCCCTACATGGCATTGGACCAAAATACAGTGTTCCCTCGATTTTCGCGGGGGATGCGTTCCGAGACCGCCCGCGAAAGTTGAATTTCCGCGAAGTAGAGATGCGGAAGTAAATACACTATTTTTGGCTATGAACAGTATCACAAGCCATCCCGTAACACTTTAAACCCCTAAATTGCAATTTCCCATTCCCTTAGCAACCATTTAGATTATTACTCACCATGTTTCTTTATTAAAGTTTATTTAAAAAAATATTTATTAAAGGTGGATGAAAGTTTGGTGATGATATATGACGTCATCAGGCAGGAAAAACCGTGGTATAGAGGGGGAAACCGCAAAGTATTTTTTAATTAATATTTTTGAAAAACCGTGAATATTTTTGAAAAACCTTTTCGCGAAGTTCGAACCCGCGAAAATCGAGGGAACACTGTACCTCCGGAACCACCTTCTACCACACGAACCCCAGCGGCCTATAAGGTCCCACAGAGTTGGCCTTCTCCGGGTCCCGTCGACCAAACAATGTCGTTTGGCGGGCCCCAGGGGAAGAGCCTTCTCTGTGGTGGCCCCGGCCCTCTGGAACCAACTCCCCCCAGAGATTAGAACGGCCCCCACCCTTCTTGTCTTTCGCAAATTACTCAAGACCCACCTGTATGGCCAGGCATGGGGGAACTAAGACATCTCCCCCAGGCTTTTTATATTTCATGTTTGGTATGTATGTGCTGTATGGTTTTTAATTGTTGGGGTTTTTATATTTTTTTTATTATTAGATTTGTCCCATTGTTACACTGTTTCTTATTACTGTTGTGAGCCGCCCTGAGTCTTCGGAGAGGGGCAGCATACAAATCTAATAAATAATAATAATAATAATAATAATAATAATAATAATAATAATAATAGTATATACTGTTTCTTACATTTCAGTATTTTATTTCTAGACCACTCCATCCCTCTGTGAGGAGGATGGGCAGTTTTAAAATTTGACACGAACATCTTTTAGCCTTTGAATAAATTAAAGCTTCCCCAGTTTGTGGGTCTCTGAAGACAACTTTCACTTTTCTATTACTCTGGGTCAAAACAACAAAAAGCAGACATGTTTAACTTCTATTTCCAAAATATTTGGTAATGGTCAATCAGATCCGTGAGCTAATTTTCATAGCCTGTCTACATAAAGTATAAGTACTTGCAAATAATTATCTGCAAAAGCCTGAATGATAGACAAAAGTTAAAACACTTTAGAGCATTTCTAAAATTGTTTCTATCAGGCTGCCGCTGCTGCAGCAGATGTTGGCTGTTAAACTGCACAGACGACACAGTTCATGACTTTTCTGAGACGGCTGTGTGCCACATGTGTACTTGATGAAAAGAGTACAGAAGAGTGGCAGACAGAGAAAGTGTTAGAAAGGCAGACCCAGCTGGGGCCAAATGAATTGTCTTCAACACTGGGGGAACTAAAAATAGATGTGCAACTCACACTTTGGCAATCTCTTTGGCCAGTCTTAACAGTGGACTCAGCCTATCATTTTATCATCTTATCATGGACTCAGCCTATCAAAGAAAGCTTCCTGCCTGCACAAACTTCAGCTGAGAGAAAATAAAGTCTCTCCAAGAAGCAAGGAGTTCACAGTGAGGCGACTGCCTGGAGCATCATTTGCCAAAGCATCTCCTTTTGATTTCCATTAACTGGGCTGCTATCCAGGTTCATCTGGGCCCTAGAGGAAGGCAACACTTATGTTTAGACCGCACAACAATGACATAACATTAACAGATTTACATATGCAAAAACTGTGAAGCAACAGGCATTCCTCCTCCATTGACCCACAGCTTGTTCTGGCTGCCGAATTTACAGTATTCCCTGCTTAGGCCCTGTAACCAAGTGGGCGTCATGCGACTACCATCTGGATACCGCTTTACTTAAAGCTGGCATCCTTTCGGTAAGAGGCAAGCTGGCAGCAAGAACGAAAGGAATAAACTGCATCATTTAGTTAACATCCACTTGCTTTGCGGCTGTTAAAAATCCATGACTGAATAATAATTTGATTATTCCTTCAGCCAATATTGTCAGCCAAACTATAACGCATGCTGCAGGAATGTCATTTTGCAACACTTTTATTAGAATTAAGCAAGACATTAAAAAAATAATTAAACAAAATGCAATGTGTGTTAGTTTAGGACAATTAGATTAGGACAATGTAAGTCTAAAAATCAATCAATCATATTAACAATAAGTAAAGAATTTGGAGCATTCTTTAAATTATTATTAACTAAGCAATCCAGCTAAATATTAGCTAAATAGCTCCAACACTGGTTACCTGTAGTGAAGGGAGAAAATGGGATTTGTTTGAAAGAAAGCTTGTTAAGGGTTGAACATAATTCAACTTCCTGCAAACCAGCTGCCTACTCATGTAACATCTTAATACTCACATACTTAACATTTCCTCCTATCTTAATACAGCTACATTCATGTAAATCGATATGAAAAAGGGAGCTGAAATCCTAGAAATAAAGTTTAAGTTTATACTTTTATAAAGAGCAATGCCTTCTGAAGCAACTTGATTTGTTGTAAATTAAGCAATCAATAGTAATCAATTATTTCCCGAAAGCATTCTCAGAATGATAAGAAGCAGACACAAGACATATCTCAACAATAACTTACTTTTAAGATTAAGCAAATACCTTGCTTGATATAAAGATTCTAGTATATAGTGTTCCCTTGACTTTCGCGTGGGCTATGTTCCAAGACCGCCCGCGAAAGACAAATTTCTGCGAAGTAGAGATGCTCCCTTCCTTCCTCCCCCTCCCTCCTCCATTCCTGGTTTTACTTACCCCCAGAACCCGCAGGGGCAACGGGGCGGCAAGCTGGGGGCTTTGCTGTGCTCGCTGTGGCAGCAGTGGGCGGCAGTAAGGCTCGGCTTCAAGTGGAGCGTACCAACACTCTGAGAATTAAAGGGGAGGGATCAGGAAGCTGGGGTGCGGGGGGGAGGAGAGTTAAAATGCACAGTATTGTACATCAGGCGGTTCTGGAAAACCCTTGGTATGCCAAAAAAACCTCCACGGAGTATTTTTTTAATAATATTTTTTGAAAAACCATGGTACAGTATAGACTTTTTGCGAATGTCGGACCCGCAAAAGTCAAAGGAACACTGTATTGCAAAGACAACAATTATTTGCATTGCAAAATACAAAATACAGTCATAAACAACCATTTCAACACAATTAATAGCCAAGAAAAACAAAACCTACTGAGCAGAGGTCAGCTTCTTACTCACTGCTTTTTTAAAATGTTGGAAAAGGGATTCTCAAGTAGAGAAATAATTTAAGATAAAAGATAGTAAGTGAGGAAATTGGAGTTCATTAGTATCACTCTCCCAGAACTGACAAATGTATGACAGCATCTGATATCTTTATGATGCATTTAGCCCATCTTTCAAACACGATGTGGCAGCCATGAGCTTGCACTCTGCACCCTGGGTTAACTAATACAAAATCATATAATGGGAGCAAAAGGGTAAGAGGTGAAAAAATGATATTTTCTCCATGTTCCCCTTTTTCTCAAGTGCACGCTTTTAAAAATCTAAATTTGTTCAGCAACAATTCACCATTGACTTTATGTAGCTAATAATAATGATAAAATAGGGTGAAGTATTGTTTTAACATTTTCTTCCCTGTGAAATGCATTTATAAGCTTCTTTTGAAGAAAGGTAGAAAATTGTGATGGATATCTATTACAAATAACTACACTTCAAAAAATCTATTTCTGAACTTGAAATCGTGCAAAAATAGCAATCAATTTATTACAAAATAATTTTATTAGGAGGTAGGGCCAAATAGCTTTGGGGGAGTCTTATCAAAGAGGTTAAAGAATGTATGATAAATACAAAATTGCATAAATGGTGTGAGAACCTAGTTCAACAAGAGTTATTCATTTATTCTCTGAAGATTAGACTCCATTTATTAAAGCTACATATGAGAAAACCAAAATTGCTAAAAATTTGCCAGTAACATAATATGTAGGTTAACCTGTAGAATCCCCTGCCACCTTTTATTTATAATGTTTTAAAAGCAAAGGATAGGTAACAGTGATGGCTACATGTGGGCATGCAGAGAAAGTCTTCCCTATGCAACTAGACTCACAATCCTAGGTTTAGAAAGATTAGAACTATGTCGCCTTAAAGATGATCTAAGCATAGCCCATAAAATCATCTGCTACAATGTCCTTCCTGTCAACAACTACTTCAGCTTCAATCTCACCAACACATGAGCACACAACAGATACAAACTTAAAGTAAACCACTCCAAACTCGCATTACCTGACTCTGTAGTATCATTACCTAACCCCCAAAATTTTACTCTTAGACTATCCACTGTTGACCTCACCCGATTCCTAAGAGGTCAGTAAGGAGCGTGCATAAGTACACCAGAGTGCCTACTATCCCCTGGCCCTAATGTATACTCCATTTCCAAAGAAAACTTTTGATAATTTGAATTGGAGTGTTGAATATAAAATTCTTCAAAAGTTGAAAGAAAAAAGGAGAACTAGAATTGCCAGATTTCAGATTGTATTTTGCAATTTATGTTTGGGTTAGAAGAAACAGTAGATGCTGCTGAAAAATAAGAGAACAGTAGTTGGTTAACTATCTTGGCTATTATATGTATTATTATTTTTTGGATATTCTTATGATTTGTTCTTAATAATTTTAAATGCTTTATACTTTTAGAATTGTAAGCCACCAAGAATCACTTGGTCAAAAGGGACAGCTATGGGAAAGGAAGGGAGGGAGGGAGGGAATAATGAGGTATTTAAAGATATAATGGTACCTCTACTTACGAACGCCTCTACATACGAACTTTTCGAGATACGAACCCGGTGTTTAAGATTTGTTTGCCTCTTCTTAAGAACCATTTTCACCTTACGAACCCGAGCCTGGGTGTGTGTGCTGTTACTACATGTGCGCTCTCTTACTGCCACAGGGATTCCCCTGCCTTGTGACTGCCACTGCCAGGATTTCCCATTTGCTTGCCACCCACGCCGGGATTCCCTGCCTCCAGACTGGGCCGGCTCAGAGGGTCTTGGTGGGCAGCAGTTGCAATTCAACCGGCCAATGGGCAGGAGAGCCGAGGAGGACTCCGGGCCACAACTTCAACAGGCCGCCGCTTCTTTGGCCGTGGAGACAAAGGGGAGCACCTGGCTGTCCCCGAAGGCTCTGGAGGAGGAAGGGGGGTATCACACCCAGCTGCTCCATCCCTGCGTCTTCCGCTGGCTGGCATATGACCAGCTTCCCAACTCTCCTTGGCCGAAAGCGGGTGGACAAGCTAGGCTCTTCCTGCCCACTCGGAGGGATCTGCGGACGAGCGACACAGTTTCCTGAAATGCAGGCGAGCGAGAGCCGAAGGGGCCCCGGCCGTCTTTTGCCCAACCTTAACAGTAGGGGCTGCCTTGGCTTCCCTAGCGAGAAATAGGCCGGGATGCTGCCAAAAATTTAAAAGAAAAGTTTCAGGGACTTTTAAGATCTGGCATGGATAGATACTGATACCCATCGTTCCCAACCGGGAGGAGGGTCTGCCTTCCCACTTAGCATCCCGAATCCCCTCCTCAAATACCCCCCACCACTTTCCAGACTGTCAAAAAAACACGAGTTTACTGCACGCAGAAAAAGGAACATGGGCAAGTTTTTGGGGTGTTAGAAAAATTCTCTTTCAAAGGCGAGGGAAAACTTAGCCCGAGTGGGAAATTTTCTACGCAGCTTCACATGGGATCTGTTTTTTGGAGGGGGGGCTTCAAATTTCCCCCCCTTCATTCTTCCTCTTTACGACTACAAGGGAGCCCTGAAGGGACTTGAAGGGACTCCCCCGGAGGAAGCAGGTGCCAGGCACGGAGCCAGGGAGCCTTGTCTGAGGCCGAAGCGACAGGATTTTCCTTTGCTGCCATCGCCAAAAACTTTCAAGGAGGGTGGAAGTGCATGTCAATCCACCCACGAGGCTCCTACTGGGCAGCCTCCACGGTCTCCCCTCCTCCTCCACCCACCCCCGAACAAGGATCCCAATGCCGGTGGTAATAAGGCAAAAGGGGTGGGATTTTGGATCGCACACATTATTCACTTTTACATTGATTCCTATGGGAAAAATTGCTTCTTCTTACATAAGAAGCATCTTTTTTAAAATTAGAATAACATGGAATTGAAGCTATGCAGTAATCAGATTTAAATTATGTGGTTTAAATTATAGTTGATTTAGATCAGAGGTGCCAAACTCACATTGTTATGGCAGCATCACGTGACGTGTAGTGACTTTCCCCCCCTTCACTAAAGTGGGCTTGGCCAGCATGTGATGCATCCAGCCATGAGTTGGATACCTCTGATTTAGATCTTAAACTCATTCATTTGACTTTAAAGAAGCTATTATCTTGCCAATGGATTTTTAAAATGTCTACACAAGCACTAGGTATGTTAATTTTATTTTAAAAATGGGCTGGAGGAAAGGAATAGATTTTCTTGTTTCCTGTGTGGAGTGATCCATGTACAGACTGAGCCACCATGGTTTTATGAGTAAACATCAGAAAGTGGAGCAGAATAATAAGACTTTTTTTGTATCATTAATTTTTGGACAACGCTTTGCACGCACCCACACATGTACACAAAATGGTTATGATATACCAAGCAACCTTACGATCCTTCTAAGTTTGACTAAAATCTGATTCATGCAGAAGCACATTAACTTTAACATTATGTTTTTCTAAATATAAAGGGATGGTCATAAGGGCTTATCTTAGCAGTAAAACATGTAGGTTGGAAATGACACTGATTCTTTTCCACCTCCACAATCCATTCCTCTTGAAGAACTATACTAGCAGTTTTGCCCATGTCCAATTCACTTTCATGATCAAAACTAAAAAGCTAAGGAAAAATAGCATATTTGATAAGATGGGTTTAGGTTAAGGACCCTTCTCCCACCTGTTTTTAATTTTATGATGTTGTACTCCTTTCTTTTATAAGAGCATAGCAACCCTAACTCTAACTATTTTTAAAGATTATAGTATGAAATTTGAATGTAATTTCTTTTACTGTATAGTTAATCACAATCTAACCATTGTAACTTTGTACTGTACCAGTTTTTCCTTTTGAAAGTAAGAATAGGGAAATCCATCTTTAAAAGGTTAACTATCAAAGAAGATGATGTCCAAGGCTGTCAGATGTACATACATAATTTTACAAATATCACTAGATTCAGCAGTTAAGCATATCTGCCTTGTAAACCAGGGATTCGCTCTGTGATGGAGGATTTGAGATGCTTTAAAAAATAAAGGTAGAACTGTTGTTTCCTTAAAAATTCCTGGATTGGTTTCTTCTTATATTCATTCTGGTGGCAAAGAGTCCCCTTCTCATCTATCAGTTTGTATATCACTTTCTTCTCTTTCTCTTTTTTCAACTTGTATGCTAGCCATCTACCTCATTTATTTGTATTTTCAATGAAGTTTTGTTTTGCTATTTTAATTTTTTGTGCTATTTCATCTTGTACTATTAGGTTTAGTTTATGTTTTAGAGCAGACCTGGGCAAGATGTGGTCCACGGGCCAAATGCGGCCTGCCCGGTGTCTGTGACTGGCCCATGGAGGTCAGTCCAACCTGTGCACATGCGCACACAGGCAAAAGCCAAAAGCCATGCGGTGTTTCCAAAAGCCGCACGGTGGAGTCGGACAGCCTCGCCACATGTGCGCAGAAGCAAAAAGCGGCAGTTGCGTCGTGCCTGTTGCTCGGCTGATGGCGTTGCCTACACCGGAGCTCTTGTCTCGCCTCGCCTTGCCCTCTCCACCTTTCCCATAAGTTGATTTAATCAGGTTGGGGAGCAGGGAGAGAATTGGAAGACTGAGAATGGAGGGAAAGAAGGTAGGAAGGGAGGAGAGACGGGAAGGAGGGAAGGGAGGGAGGGGAAATGGAGGGAGGGAGGAAGGAGAAATGGAGGAAGAGAGGAAGGAAGGAAGGAAGGAAGGAAGGAAGGAAGGAAGGAAGGAAGGAAGGAAGGAAGGAAGGAAGGAAGGAGAAATGGAGGGAGGGAGGAAGGAAGGAGAAATGGTATTACTCTGGAAATATAAAGCTATTAAATATGAATCTCTCTCCTCTTTTATGGAAAGCAAACAAGTTCCTCGATAGTTAAAAAAAGAAGTAGAAGGAAACTAGACAACTTTAGGATTTTTTTTAAAAAAATGAAATAATCAGGTAGCATTATATGAATTGGATGAATTATTAACTTACAATTGGATAAAGGAACTTTCCAAGATCATTATGTTTCATAATTTGGAATTATAGGGAAGTGATAATGACCAAATGATTTCAGCTTTTTTCATTTAGCATCTGTATACTATATACTAGGGGTGGGCAATTAATTTATAATTATAATATAATTATAATATATAATATGATATAGTATATAACTTTTCTAGATAAGAACTGGGTGTTCAATATATAATATATAATATAATTAACTCAGTTCTTCCCAATAATATACAAATGATTTCAGCTTTTTTCATTTAGCGTCTGTTACCATCATATGTATACTACATACCAGGGGTGGGCAATTAATTTATAATTATAATATAATTATAATATATAATATGATATAGTATATAACTTTTCTAGATAAGAACTGGGTGTTCAATATATAATATATAATATAATTAACTCAGTTCTACCCAATAATATACAGTACTGGGTAGAACTGAGTTAATTATATTAGTCTAGCCCTCTAAAACCATCCCAATTTCTCATGCGGCCTCATGGCAAAATTAATCTATGGAGAGGGGCAGCATACAAATTTAATAAATAAATAAATAAATAAATAAATAAATAAATAAATAAATAAATAATAATAATAATAATAATAATAATAGCCCACCCCTGTTTTAGAGAGGCAATTGTTAAGGGAATTTTACCCCATTTTACAACGTTTCTTGCCACAGTAGCTAAGTGAATCACTACAGCTGTTAAGTTAGTACCATTCTTTTTAAGTGAATCTGGCTTCCCACTAACTTTGTTTGTCAGGTCATACAACACACCAGGACACTAAAATCTGAATTTGATCATATAACCATAAAGATGCTACAACGGTTTGTGAAAATCTATCGTAAGTCACTTTTTTCAGTGATGTTGTAACTTTGAATGGACCCTAAATAAACTGTTGTTAGTCAAGGACAATCCCTAATAATCATTTTTTTTAATCCTTTCAGCAGTAAACAAAAAACAACAACAACAAATAATCGCTGGAAAAATTATCAAAATTTAGAAAAGAAAAAAAATGCCAATATGTCAAGCCAAAAGTTCAGTGCACCCATACTTTCACACTTGTATCAAACATTTCTCAGTATTTCTTGGCAAATCCTAATCAGACAGAGTGTGTGTGTGTGTGTGTGTGTGTGTGCGGGCGTGTGTGTGCGGGCGTACATGCGCGCCCAAATCCAATAACTATCATATATTCTGAAATATCCTAATTGATCATCAGCTTAATATTTTCAAGTATTTCTTTGGAGAAGAAACTTGAGACTTTCCATATCTTGTACAAATTATCTTTATAAAAATATAGTCTGTGTCACACATTTGTGCTGCTTAGAAATTGTTTAACATTCAGGGTATAAAAGTATTATGCCATTTTTAATTGGATGCACTATATGCAAGGCCATCACACTTCACATCAGTGTCACAGAGTAACATAATTTGTTCATTTCTATCAACAATTATTGTATGTCCGCCATCCAGAATTGCTTTTTGTAAGATGGGCAGTTATATACATTTCAGTAACAAGTAAATAATAAAACAGTTACACTCTCTATCAGTTTTTTTAATTCTTGTGGAAATTAAAGAGCCGTTATTCTTTATTTTTAATGCATATAAATCTTAATCCAACAACAAGCAATTAAAACAAACAACCCTCCCAGTCAATAACCTAAGAAAACGAGTAACCAAAATTCTCCTGATCTACCAAAGCATCAGCTCATCTATCTTTCATGTATAGATCAATGCTGTTTATCTAAATCATACAATTTAAGTCTCTAGTTTTGTTGTTTATAATCATGGTTCTATGAAAATTCCTAAACAATGGATAAATACTTTACAGAAATAGTTTGGGTTACAACTGGCTGACATCGGAATCCTTACTAACCCTATTTCAAGATAGTTTTCCTATCTACATTTCTACCGAGTCTACGTAGAGGGGCGGCATACAAATCTAATTAATAAAGGAAGGAAGGAAGGAAGGAAGGAAGGAAGGAAGGAAGGAAGGAAGGAAGGAAGGAAGGAAGGAAGGAAGGAATAAATTTCTAATAAGATTCTCCAAGAACTGAATGGAAGCAAGCAGTCCAGTGCGCAACATGGACTGTAAAGGATATTGTTCATTGAAAATTGCTTCTCTTTGTCTCAATGTTTGGTATGGGAACATCATAGAAAAAGACCTGCCTTCAATTTCTACCAATCTGAAATACTAGCAGTAATTTAAAAGCATGATTTCTGCAGTTGAAGTTAGATACAGTATGGACTAACTGCCCCCCAACCTCGCTGCTTAATCTCTAAGAAAAAGAACATTGGTCTTACCTAATACAGTGATCCCTCAAGTATCGCGAGGTTCCGTTCCAAGACCCCTCGCGATAATCGATTTTTCGCGATGTAGCGGTGCGGAAGTAACAACACCATCTGCGCATGCGCGCCCTTTTTTCCATGGCCGCGCATGCGCAGATGGTGGAGTTTGAATGGGCGGCGCGGAAGACCCAGGGAAGGTTTCTTCGGCCGCCCAGCAGCTGATCTGCTCGACAGCGCGGGAGCAGCGAGGAGCCGAAGATCGGGGTTTCCCAGCCACCCACGCAAAGGGGAAACCCCGATCTTCGGCTCCTCGCTGCCGAGCAGATCAGCTGCTGGGCGGCCGAAGAAACCTTCCCTGGGTCTTCCCCGCCGCCCACGCAAAGGGGAAACCCCGATCTTCGGCTCCTCGCAGCTGATCTGCTCGGCGGCAGCAGCGAGGAGCCAAAGATCGGGGTTTCCCCTTTGCGTGGGCGGCGGGGAAGACCCAGGGAAGGTTTCTTCGGCCGCCCAGCAGCTGATCTGCTCGGCAGCGCGGGAGCAGCGAGGAGCCGAAGATCGGGGTTTCCCAGCCGCCCACGCAAAGGGGAAACCCCGATCTTCGGCTCCTTGCTGCTGCCCGCCCGCCTGCCGCTCGCCCGCCGCTCGAGAGCAAGAGGGGGAGAGATAGAGAAAGAGAGAGAAGGAAAGAAAGAGATGAGAGAGGGAGGAAGAGAGTGTGAGAGAGGAAGAAGCAAAATAGGAAAAACCGCGGTGTAGAAAACAAAACCGCGCACGTATTTTTAATTTATTATTTTTTGAAAAATCGCGATATAGCGTTTCGCGAAGATCGAGATCGCGAAAATCGAGGGATCACTGTACACCCCTTCTATGGCGGACAGTGGAGGAGTCCAAGGATGGGTAGTGACGTTGTCTTTTCTGACTAGAGACTGAGTCATAATTGAAGTCATGCCCCATTGCCTCTCTCCGTGGCTCCAGTTTTCGACAATGGTGTAGCTGTAATTAAAAGTCTTCTCATGTCATTGGTCACGCCCGGGCTCTGGTCCCAACAGCTGCCAGGGAGAGTTTGGACTCTCCTGCTGTCCGTAAGACCAACGCCCCTTTTCCTGACTGACAGCAGGAAAGTCCAAGAATGGGATTTACCAAATCGTACAAAACTAAAGGCGGGAAACCAATTGGGCCAGAGTCCCCCATGAGGAGTAAGGGGGACTTCTGGTCAGCCCGGTAGGGCCATTTTTTGCCCTCTCCAGGCTCCACAGGCCTCTCAGAGCCTCCATGCAAGCCATGTATTTACCTAGCATCCAAATGGGCCATGTGAAGACTCCTGGGAGGGGAAAGAGAGCATAAGAGGGACCAGCTGAAAATCAGGTGGCCAACACGCGCATGCACACTGGAGCTGAGCTAAGGCAACGGCTTGTGTGCCCACAGATATGGCTCCATGTGCCACTTGTGGCACGCATGTCATAGGTTTGCCATCATGGGTATAGATCCTTTCTGTGGAGGCTAATCACTACTTTGGCCTGGCATCCACCTGCCAATTGCGGAGCCATAACAATATGATGTGGTTAGCTCTGGCCCAGCTCCTGCCCCAAGGAGTGTGGATGTGGGGGAGACATCCACATGCCGCAGGCCTGTTTTGCTCCCGGTGGAATCTGCTGATGAAGGCTCCTCTTACCAAGAAGACATGAGTGACAGGGAGGAGGAGAGTGTGGCAGACAGCTAAGAAGGAGATCAATTATCTAGCTCCTCCTTGGATTCGGAACAAGAGTTAATGATACAGCCACGCATGCGGAGAGCAATGCATAGGCAGCAACAATTGAGAGATTATTATCAAAGAAAATGAGGCCACCTGTGGTTGGGTGGGGCTGTGGTAATTAGTGAGGCTGCTATAAATAGCAGCCTGTGGGTTTGGCCATTGTGGAGGATTATCTGATCGTTGTGTTTCGTGCCTGCCTTGCTGACTTCGACCTTTGTGTGCTGATTTTCCCCCGCTTTGAAACTAAACTAGAGCAAAGTGTGTTTCACTTTGTGAAAGAAGGACTGTGAATTGCCTCACAGCTGCAAGCTAAGTATCTCAGAACTGATAAGGGACTTGTACAAATTACCAGTTTGTTTGGAGACGAGTGCTCTTTGCTATACAAAAAGGGTGCTTAGTTTATTTGAATTTTCGGTATAAAGAACATTGTTTTGAATTTTCAAACGTGTGTGTGTCTGAAATTTGTATCTGTGAATTTTTGGGAGGATTCTACCAGAGAGCTCGACAGAACACAATATAACAGAGAAGGATGCAAATTTGGTGGTATTTAGGGTCACGTCTGCTGAAAATTGGGTGGCAGCTACCAATTTATTGACATCTTGATACAGGTGAGCATCCTGTGGTGGTACCTTTTCATGCAATTGCCTCAGCCAGATTAGTGAAGTAAGCAGGCGTCCAGGAGAAAAGCATTTTGAAATACCCTCATATTTCCATGACATTTCCCTGTAACGTGCGATCTAGTTAAGGTACAGTGGTAGATGACATCATACCAAACGGCTAAGCCATGGAGAAATATCGGTAATTGAGGCAGCAAGTTGTTGCCACAGTTATGCTCATTTTTGCTTGACTCTGCCAGGCAGATGTTTCATGGGGGGGTTTTTAGTTGAATTTCCCCTGACTTTTAAACATTTTAATATGGTTTGTTTTTTCCCCTGATTTATTCCGTTTTTTTCACTAATTTCCTGATAATTCCCTGATATTTCCCGAACCACAGATTTCCCTGATAATTCCCTAATTTCCCTGTTTTCCAGGTTTGCTGGACACCCTGAGTATGGTTAAAGAAAGAGGCAGCTGTAGCCACCTTTACCGCCCATGCAGCTGCTTGATAGGTCTTGTGGAGGGCGAGTTCAGGCTATCTATCTATCTATCTATCTATCTATCTATCTATCTATCTATCTATCTATCTATCTATCATCTATCTATCTATCAGATTTGTATGCCGCCCCTCTCCATAGACTCGGGGTGGCTCACAGCAACAATAAAACAATGTACGACAAATCTAATAATCTAAAAACACTAAAAAACCCATTATTAAAAGCAAACATACACACAAACATACCATGCAAAAACTGTATAGGCCCGGGCGGGGGGGGGATGTCTCAATTCCCCCATGCCTGACGGCAGAGGTGGGTTTTAAGGAGTTTACGAAAGGCAAGGAGGGTGGGGGCAGTTCTAATCTCCGGGGGGAGCTGGTTCCAGAGGGTCGGGGCTGCCACAGAGAAGGCTCTTCCCCTGGGTACTGCCAAATTCTTGTCCTCAGTCCTGAGGTTGTCAGCCAAATCCCCTGCTACAATGGAGGAGGAGGGAGGAGGCCAGGTTTGCCACCAGACTATCAACTGTGGGCAACTGCAAAGGGCCAGACAGTTCAGGGCCAGCATTTAGAAATGCCTATTATTGCCGGTTGGAGAGGGAAAGGCCCCAGGAAGGTCCCATTGTTTCTGGGTGACCTCCAGAAATAGGATAGGGATAGGGAACTATTCCTGAGTTGATTTAGGCTTGCGAAAAAGACCTTCAAATAGCAAAGAGCTAGAAGGAAGAAGACTCCCTTGCTCCCTCTGGTGGAGACTCCATGGGAACTGCAGCCTGTGCTAATGGATCTCCTTGACAAGCAAGGGGAAAAAATGTAGCTGTCAGAGGAGAAGCTGGCTGCTTGCCATTTGCTTTGCCGCCCTTGAGAATTGTTTTTCTAGGGCTTTCACGCGCCTGGAATCACCTCTCTTCAGCACTGGAATGCTTAGAGGACTTGAGAGCTTTGGATTTAATTGTCTGCTGCCCTCTTCGAAGCAGATCTAGATTTAGCAGCTCCCTTGATAACAGGTTCCAGCAAAGCTGGAGAACACCCATTGGAGTCGCTCTTGTTATCAGAGGCACACTCCGCTATTTTGGAGGGCAATTGACAGGGAAAGCGAATATGCCCTGAATTGAAAGCAGGGGCTCTTTAAAGTGTCTCGATTGACAGCTGCAAGAGCTGCAGCGCTGGGTCAGTTATCAATCACAAGCATCTGGAAAAGGCATGCCAAAGAATTCCCTTCACCTTTCAAGGCTTCAACAAAAGGCCGAATTAGGTGACGCTAACAGCACACTGTGTGGGTCGGCGGCTGTGCCAGAAACCTGGATTAGCCAGCACATTCCCATGGGGCCCAGTTGTGGGGCTTCTAGGTCAGTGGCATTGCCAGAAAGCCTGGATTGGCCAGCACGACCAAGAAGAAGAACTCCGGCTGCAGGAATACAACGCAAAGCTCCTGTTACCTCCGCTGCTGTCAAATTAGTTGCGGTCATGAAGAAACCTGAGTGCCAAATCCAAGAATGGTTTTTTGATGCCTAGCCCAGGAAAAAGGTTCTCTCTAAGGCGAGATCAAGTAAAAAACTGGGGACATGGAGGGAGGCACTGGGCGTGGCTTCAATTGTGACTCAGCCTCTGGGCAAAAAGGACAACGTCGCTACCCACTCTTGGACTCTCCCACTGTCAGTCAGAAAATTAACTCAATTTTCCAAATTGTCTGATTTTGGAAAAAATCATGTTTTTCTGAGAGATTGCAAGATGCAGTCACTTCTATAATAGTGTGAAGGGGCCTTTCTAAAATGCCATGCATTGAATTAACTGGGTATTCTTTCAGAAAGACAATCTTCAGAAATCGCCATTCTTATATAGAAGCCATTTAGCACCATCCCAGATAGCATTTTGCAAACAACGGCAATTCTCATGATTCCTCAGAAGATACTGCAACAGAATTCAAAATTGCACCCACTTCTATGTGGTTTCTATATATGAAGGTCACCTGGCACATTGGCCAGGTACTCTTTCGGAAGAGGTAAATGGAGCAAGGTGTGACAAGGGTAGGATAAAAGCAAAGGCTGTGGGATCCAGTAGAGCAGGAAGCAGCCTTGGGGATCCAGCCAGGCAAAAAGTAAGGACAGAGTAAGGATGTGGTGAAGCTGATGAGGTGTCTCCCAGGGGCCACTGCCAGCAGGGACAGGAGGCAGATAACAAATATTGTCAAGGCTGTGAGTAAAGGTAATAACGTTGATGTGGTGGTGCATCTTAGCACAAATGATTTGACCCAGAGAAATGTTAATGTAGTAAAAAGAGATTTCCAATGTCTACGCGTGGAGCTGGGCAAAATAACTCATTCAGTGAATTTCTCAGAGGTGTTACCGGTTTGTGGCCAAGAGGATAAAACAACTTGTATCAGAGAGTTTAATCTGTGGTTAAGGTAGTGGTGTAAAGCTGAAGGTTTTGGCTATGTAAGTCATGATGTCAGAAGGTGGTCTAATAGGGAGTTGTTTAAGAGGGATCGTTTGCATCCATCATACAGAGGTACTCAGGTGCTCGGTGAGAAGTTCAGAACTTTTTTGGACAGGCATTTAAACTAGGTAAAGGGGAAAGAGATGTAATTGATGTGGATGATTTCTGTCCCCGACCAATGAGGATAAATCAGTTTCTGGAAGCTTATGAAAAGGGAGCTGCAAATATAATAGATGTAGTTGTTGATGATAAGGGACAAACTAATAATGAAACAATGTTCTTCGGGTAATGTGCACGAATGCTCGAAGCTTGAGCAACAAGCTCTGTGAGTTAATGGCCATAATATCTAGAGATAATTTGGATCTGGTTGCCATAACTGAGACATGGTTTAAGGATTCTAATAAATGGGAAATATCCATACCAAGATATACACTGTATAGGAAGGATAAAATAGAGAGAAGGGGAGGTGGAGTAGCCATTTATGTTAAGGAAAGTCTAAAAACAACACTAATTCAAAATGCATGTAAAGATCTGGAGACTCTCTGGGTTTGCATGCAAAATAAAGAAGGTTGTGTCATTAGAATTGGGGTGATCTATAGGCCTCCAGGGCAATCTGAGGAATATGACAACAAGATGGTGGATGAAATTACCCAAATGGCAGTAAAGGGAGATATTGTGGTTATGGGTGATTTCAACATGCCTGATGTTGACTGGAATATCCCCAGTGCCCTTACATGCAAAAGTAAGAATATAGTAGACGCCTTTACAGGAGCAGCTCTGGCACAGCTGGTTAAGACCGACTAGAGGGGAGAATATTCTAGATTTAGTCTTTAAAAATGGGAATTGGATTTCAGAGGTCAAAGTGGGAGAAAATTTAGGTTGCAGTGACCATCTATGTTTGTGGTTTGATGTAAAAACTCATTGTGAGCAATCCTATACTGCAACCAAAGTATTGGATTTCAGAAAAACAAATTTTAATGCAATGGGAGAATATTTAAATAATGAATTAAAGGGGAGGGACAAAATGGCAGGAGCGAGCACCCAGTGGACTATATTAAAAAAGGCCATCTTAAAAGCCACTGGACTGTATGTAAGGCAAATAACTAAAGGTAAAAGGAAGAAGAAATGGCTATGGTTTAACAATGATGTAAAGGCTATAGTCAATGAAAAAAAGGCTGCCTATAGGAGGTATAAAGAGTCTGGAAGTATAGCTGATAAAGAGGTGTATAAAATGAGACAGAAGGAGGCAAAACAGATAATATATGCTGCTAAAGCCTCAAAAGAGGAAGAAATTGCCAAATCTGTAAAGAAGGGGGATAAAACCTTCTTCAGATATATTAGTGATAGGAAGAAGAAAAACTGCAGCATCACGAAGCTTAGTACCAGGAATAATGCATGCATTGATGGGAATAAGGAGATCGCTGACCATTTTAATAGCTACTTCTGTTCAGTTTTCTCAAAAGACGCCTTACAATATAATACTATAGATGGATATAGCATTGCTTCCAGCTGTACGGATTTAGCTCCAGTGATCTTAGAAGCCGATGTCTTAGAAGAACTTGAATGATTAAAGATAAATAAGGCAATGGGTTGGCATCCACCCCAGAGCTCTTAAAGAACTCAGATTTGTCATTGCTACTCCCCTGACTGATTTGTTTAACCAATCCCTGTTAACAGGAGATGTTCCTGAGGATTGGAGAATGGCCAGTGTTGTGCCTATCCACAAGAAGGGCAGAAGAGAAGAAGCTGGTAACTACAGGCCAGTTAGCTTGACATCAGTTATAGTTAAAATGATGGAGACTCTACTCAAAAAGAGGATAAATCAGCATCTAAAAAACAATAACTTATTGGACCCAAATCAGCATGGCTTTACTGAAGGCAAATCATGTCAGACTAATCTCATTGATTTCTTTGACTATGTCACAAAGTGTTGGATGAAGGTGGTGCCATGGATATTGCCTATCTGGACTTCAGCAAAGCCTTTGATACGGTTCCACATAAAGAGCTGATAGATAAATTAGTGAAGATTGGACTTAATCCCTGGATAGTTCAGTGGATTTGCAGCTGGCTGAAACATAGACATTTGAGAGTTATTGTTAATGGCAAGTATTCTGAGCAGAGACAAGTTACAAGCGGTGTGCCACAAGGGTCTGTTCTGGGTCCTATTCTTTTTAATATGTTTGTGAGTGACATAGGGGAAGGTTTGGTAGGGAAGGTTTGCCTATTTGCCGATGACTCTAAAGTGTGCAATAGGGTTGATATTCCTGGAGGCATCTGTAATATGGTAAATAATTTAGCTTTACTAGATAAATGGTCAAAGCAATGGAAACTGCAGTTTAATGTTTCCAAATGTAAAATAATGCACTTGGGGGAAAGGAATCCTCAGTCTGAGTATTGTATTGGCAGTTCTGTGTTAGCAAAAACTTCAGAAGAGAAGGATTTAGGTGTATTGATTTCTGACAGTCTCAATATGGGTGAGCAGTGTGGTCAGGCAGTAGGAAAAGCAAGTAGGATGCTTGGCTGCATAGCTAGAGGCATAACAAGCAGGAAGAGGGAGATTGTGTTCCCGCTATATAGAGCGCTGGTGAGACCACATTTGGAATACTGTGTTCAGTTCTGGAGACCTCACCTACAAAAAGATATTGATAAAATTGAACAGGTCCAAATACGGGCCACAAAAATGGTGGAAGGTCTTAAGCATAAAATGTATCAGGAAAGACTTCATGAACTCAATCTATATAGTTTGGAGGACAGAGGGAAAAGGGGATACATGATCGAAACATTTAAATATGTCAACGGGTTAAATAAGGAGGGAAGTGTTTTTAATAGGAAAGTGAACACAAGAACAAGGGGACACAATCTGAAGTTAGTTGGGGGAAAGATCAAAAGCAATATGAGAAATATTATTTTACTGAAAGGGTAGTAGATCCTTGGAACAAACTTCCAGCAGACGTGGTTGGTAAATCCACAGTAACTGAATTTAAACATGCCTGGGATAAACATGTATCCATCCTAACATAAAATACAAAAAATAGGATAAGGGCAGACTAGATGGATCATGAGGTCTTTTTCTGCCGCCAGTCTTCTATGTTTCTATGTAAGTAGGCCCAAGGGATCCAGCAGAGTATGATGCGAAAGAAAGATGGGGGGAGGACAGTTGCAGCATTCCTGCAATAGGTTGTGATAAGATTACCAAGCCCCTGATTTTGATCACATGATTCTGGGGGCACTGCAACAGCAATAATGTCAAGTATAGGTCATATGTTTCTCCATTCAGCACCTTTATAATTTTGAACGGTTATAAGTCAAGAATATATGGAGATCTATGTTGATGTAGCTGGGATAAAGAAATTAAATCAAAATTTAACAGAGATCCTGATGAATTATTTAGAATGATCATATTACAGTGAGGGAAGGCATTTGGCCTCACTGAGCAGTTCTTTACCAGCTGACTAGTCATCCCAACGCATTTGATATACTGTATCTCTGTTCCTAAATTTGTCCTCTGTTGTATATATTGGTGACAAAATGGTCCCAGTATGAGTCCTGAACATACCTTTGTGCCTGTCATTGTGCTGCCCTTTAAGAAGCCTGAATATACACTATTAACCAAATTTCACAAAGAAAAATCTCAGGACAGGCATTTAATTTTACTGTAATTTAAATTTCCAGCCTTAGCAGAGAACTAAAAAACTAGAGGGTTTTTTGCTTTCTGAATACAGAATATTCAGAATATTCACCACCTTTTTAAAACAAATCGCTGGGCCATGGATGTTTATTCACTATGTTATATACTGACAGGAAATTCGGTGCCAGACACTCTGAAGGCCACTAGTAGAGTATTTATTTATTTATTTATTTATTTATTTATTGGATTTGTAGGCCGCCCCTCTCCGGAGACTTGGGGCGCCTAACAGCGACAATAAAACAGTGTACAATAGTAATTTGATATTAGAAATGATTAAAAATCCATTAATATAAAAACCAAACATACATACATGCATACCATGCATAGAATTGTAAAGGCCTAGGGGGAAAGAGGATCTCAATTCCCCCATGCCTGGCGGCAGGGGTGGGTTTTAAGTTGTTTACGAAAGGCAAGGAGGGTGGGGGCAGTTCTAATCTCTGGGGGGAGTTGGTTCCAGAGGGCCGGGGCCGCCACAGAGAAGGCTCTTCCCCTGGGTCCCGCCAGGCGACATTGCTTAATTGACAGGACCCGGAGAAGATCCACTCTGTGGCACCTAACTGGTCGCTGGGATTCGTGCAACAGAAGGCGGACCCTGAGGTAATCTGGTCCGGTGCCATGAAGGGCTTTATAGGTCATAACCGGACAACTTGAATGACATGGCAGCTTCCTATATTCCTATCTGAAATTCATCTGAGAAAAATAGAGTCAACAGAACTTCAGAGACAGAAGAAAACAAAAACAACACCACAAATCCAGTGCTAAAGTGATATTATATAGATTGTTCCATAAATACAACAGAAAAGATGCTGACGATAAAGTGATTTCTCAGTTTCTTTCTCAGCCTCAGTACACGCTTGAGAACATGTTTTAAATTCTAAGGCTTCTTAGCTAAATTTCTGCCATATGTAGAAAAACTGCTAAAGACATCTGGCTTTAGAGAACTAAAGTTCAATCAATAGACTGACTGAAGATGTCTTTATTTGGCACAACAGGGGCCAGGTCCATCTGCTCCTCAAGTCTTACTGAACTTGCAAATTGAGTGTAGGATTGAAAATATTATAAACATTTGTATTCCTAGTCCTTCTTTCTCTTAATTACAAGAATTTCATTTGTATCCTTTACTTCCCAAATTTGTGGTTCCACTTATTCATCACGTCCAGAGTTACAATCTGAGATGAAGTCACTAATCACACCTCAATTTTGTAGTATCTAAATTATGAAACCACCATATTAAAGATATTGCTCCTATTTTCTACAAGTGTACGCAAAGCATTTCATCTTCACATTTTAAAGATCACATTTCTTATATATTAACAAAGCAATAATCTGATATTCTAGGTAGCTAATTGTCCATAAACATCTAGGAAAAAATACCCCGCATATTCCAGGGAAGGGGATGAATTGAGAAAGTATAGGGGACAGGAAATCAGAAGTTCTTGGCTATATTTATATCAAATAACATTAATAAAATGATAACAAAAATTCAAAACTTTCAAAACCAGCCCACGTGGAAAATAAACAATTTGACTCATTTTCTTGAAGTTGTAAATTACCTGAATAATGGATAATGAGTTAGAGGTTTATTTATTCCGTGTTTGATTTGAGGCTACAAGAACATTTATATCTTCTTTAACAGTTTCTCTGCCTTTACCTTGAAGTTGTTGAAAAAAGCTTTCAAAATAAATGGGGGCATTGGTCTTATCTGATACACCTCTTCTCCTGAGGTGGAGCGATCATTCAGGTTGAGGTGTCCTCATCCATTCAGAATGAAGACCGAGACTGTTAGTTTTTTTGCTGGATCTGCCCTCCTAGGACCCAGGTTTGAGAGTACCAAAAAAGCAGACTCAACATGGCTACCATCAGACTGCTGAGCTGGTCTCCCTTCCTGAAACCGTCAAAAAACGGGGGGGGGGATCAGATTATTAATGGCAACAAGCTGGTCCAATAAATGAAAGTATGAAAAAGGTGATCCTATAAGGGCTGGACTAAATGATGGCTATGTTATGTTATGTTAACTAAGTACAGTACTCGATATTCACAGTGTAACATTATACTGTAATTGCGGCTGATGCTACTCTCAAAAGATATCCTGAAGCACCATTTTAATGTTTTCACATTTTAAATTTTATATATAAATTTGGAGATAATGTAAAGTAAATTCAGATTAAGGAATGCTCCTCTTAATACCGTAATCAACAAACAGTGTATCTTTGAAATGCCTATAGTATAAAGTCCCTAAAGAACTTGATTTTAAAAAACACAAGTCAATATAAAGTTACTATTTAAAACTGTCTTTTTAACCATCCCAACTATTAGCAGATACCCTATAATTTGATGCATAATATAGGCAAATAGAATTTACCTTCACAATTGTGACCATAAATTGGAGACTTGGCCATATCACTCAGTTCTAATTTCATTTTCTATTTGTATCACTGTCAGCATTTTAAAAGCCAGATCAATTTTACACATGTAACAAAAACAATGTAAGCAAATGTTAATTTTGAATATAATTGTGCCAGGAAGCATCAGCTTCTTTACTAGGGTCTGGACAAGGGAAACACCTGCAATTATTGCATTTCTAAAATCAGTGGCATGTAGCTACAAATAAAACGCACAATGTATCTACTTAAAAATGAAGTGAACAGTGCTGTTTCTTGTACTTGTCATGCTACATAATAAATTGCCAATATTTTTATGCAATAATGCAGGTTTGTTTCCAAACTTCGTACTGTTTTGTTACAGATAGTTCTTGAGTTGTGACCAGTTGTTGAGGGATCTTGGTGCCAGTGAAGGGCTGCTCATCTTCAGTGCTACTGGTGCACTCTCCGAGACCGAGGAGGGCGGACGTGTGTCTGGCGCATGCGCACGTGCATTGATGCGAGATTCGGCCTCTGCACATGCGCTGCAAGCAAAATAGTGTGAGCATGCTCGCACACGTGAGATTTCACCTATTTTTAGCAATTTCTTTGCTTCCTCGCATGCGTGGAAGCAACAAATCGGCAAAAATAGGAAAAATCACCAGCATGTGAGCACAAGATTCTGCTTGCAACGCATGCACGAAAGCCGAATCTCACACGAGGTGCCCATGCACGCATTGGGGATGAGCAGTTGTATGCGCATCATGATTTCCCCTACCATTCCGCCCCGAGTCTTCGGAGAGGGGCGGCATACAAATCTAATAAATTATTATTATTAAATAAATTATTATTATACTGCCATGTGGTACAACACACCACTGCTTGGTGCTCTTTGAACATGGTTGTTTTCTTACATACATTTCATTGCCTAAACAAGGCAGTGCTACAATAGTAATGAATGGTCTGCAAAACACCCAAGCTCAGAGAGCATCTAGGACAGTGATAGCAAACCTTTTTTTCCTTGAGAGCTAAAAGAGCATTTGCACGCTATCGCACATGCATGATTGCCCACACCCATAATTCAATGCCTGGGGAGGGCAAAAACAGCTTCCCACACCTGCCAGAGGCCCCCTGTAAGCCAGAAACGGCCTGCTTCCCAATTTGTAGTGGGCACAATAGGCTCATGTTTCATCCTCCCCTGGCTCCAAAGTGTTCCCTGGAGCCGGGGAGGGTAAAAACGACCACTTCCACCACCCCCGGAGGCTCTCTGAAAGCCAAAAATGCCCTCCCAGAGCCTGTGCGAGGCAAAAATCACACATGCACGTTGGAGCTGAGCTAGGGCAACGGCTCGGGGGCCCCTTTGGCACCCGTGCCATAGGTTCGCCATCACTGATCTAGGACTTCTCATTTCGACCCTGAGCTACAAATATATTTGAAGTTCCAACAGCAGCTTCTTCATGAACCTATGATCACATTTTGGACACTTAGTATCTGGCCTCCATTTATGGCCATTTGAATATCCTGCAGTCATGTGACCTTTTTTTTTTTTACCAGAGCCTGTGTTTACTTCTGGTTTCTGACAAAAACCTTCCAATATTGATGCAATGTTTACTTAAAGTGTTCACTTTATGATCCCAGTGTTCACTTTACAACTGCTACCTTTATTTAAGGACTGCTGAAAAAAGGTTATAAAATCAGGCGCAGTCACATGCTGACCTACTTAATGACTGGCATGAATATAATTCCAGGTTTAATAATAGTTGTAAGTGAAATACTATTAAACATATTTTTTCAATAAAAGCAGACATTATACATATTGATTTGTACCTATGTGCTGTTCATATCACTTGTTATGCATTTGTACCTACTTTACATACTAAATAATATGGCTATACCTCCTGTTTATACTCATAGCCTATTGACTAACTGCTTAGTTAACTTACTAAATATATGGCTATACTGTACTCTTGTTTATAGTCATAGCCTATTGACTAACTGCTTAACTGGAACATGCTTTATGTCAAATGACCAAAGGAACTTAACAAATGCACTACAGGCTTGAAATAGCTAAGTGCACAGTGGTTAGAATGCTTGATTAGATTACAACACTGTGATTTTGCCACAATTTCTAGTGTTAATGCAGTTTTTAAGGCTTAGTACCGTTTCATTGTTAAGATCACACCGCTACTCCCTGTTTTGGAAAATAAGATTCCACTTATGACCCTTGCATCTAAATTATCACTTTAAGAGATGTCACAGAATGTAGTCTAAGCCATGCACTGCAGTCATTATATGTCCTTGAAAATAACTTTCCATATAAACCTAATCATATTTCTATCAACCTGTGCAAAACTAATTTTAATATGCTAACACTGATATACATTTGAAAAATGATTATTGTGCTTGGTCTAATGTGCAACTTAGAGATCTTTCTACCATTACTAAAATACTCCTGAGATTCAAATGAAGTAAGAGGTCAGTTATCGACACCAGTATTTTCCAATTCCTAAGATATAGAAACTGATTGTTGAATTGCATGATTGGGAGAAAAACTATATGTTATATATAGGGTCATGGAAGAGGGCCTTATGGAAGAGTGCTTTTTCCTGACAGCCAATCTGAAGGTACTTTTCTGCATGAAGCCACATTCAAGATTCCGCAGTGGTCTGTCCATACCCCACTGTGAGTTGTCAAAATATTTTATTTCTGTTTCTACTTCTGAAAATATTCATTGTTTTATATTTTATGTATTGTATAAGACCAATGTTTCCCAACCTTGGCAACTTGAAGATATTTAGACTTCAACTTCCAGAATTCCCCAGCCAGCATTCGCTGGCTGGGAAATTCTGGGAGTTGAAGTCCAGAAATCTTCAAGTTGCCAAGGTTGGGAAACACTGGTATAGACTGTAACCCATTCTGAAATATTTAAGCTAGTAGGACTGTAAACATTTTAAGAAATAAATAAACCTCTTTGGGATTAAATAAACAAATGAGGCAAAATTTAAGAACAGATAGTCCTCGACTTACAACAGTTCATTTAGTGACTGTTCAAAGTTACAACGGCACTGAAAAAAAGGGACTTAGAACAGTTTCTCATAGTAACAAGCTTTGCAACATCTCCATGGTCATGTGATCAAAATCCAGATGCTTAACACCTGGTTCATATTTATGACCACTGCGATAATCTTTTGTGAACTTCTGACAAGAAAAGTCAACGGGGAAGTCAGATGCACTTAACAACCAAAATACTAACTTATCTATTGCAGTGATTCACTGCGCCAAGCAAGATCGTAAAATGGGGCAAAACTCACTTAACAAATGTCTCATTTAACAACAGAAATCTTGGATCCAATTGTGGTTGTATGTTGAGGACTATCTGTAAATCACCAACAAATTCCATTTAAGTTTTTAAATCAGTAAAAGATGCACATGCTTTTTAATGAGAAGTTCACTCTGACCTTGAACATAGCCATAAAAATAGTAACTTAGAGTAACAAAATCATGTTAACCAAATCTGAAGAAACCTGCATGCCTAGACCTGCATGCTGGTAAAAAGCTGGAAATGCAGCAGCTTGCACAATTACTTATCAGCCCTACCCATAGGATTGGAGGATGTGGAAGGAGAGGTGAATATTTTATTTTAGAGTGCCTATCTCTACTTTTCGTAACACTAAGAGTAACAATTCTATGCGTATTTAGCACAGTGTCTAGCAAAAAATTTCCATACGAATGCATTAACTCGATTTATGACTGTCTCAACTTACAACTGTCATACCTTATAACTAAAATACAGGATTCTGTTATGGTAGCGTCTTATAGATGCCTATAGACACAGTTTTCTCAAACAAAAACTTCTTCAAAATTCCTGGACTGTTCACATTTCAATGTGTGGCTGAGCCTGCCTATGACTGGCCTATACAATGAGAAAACCTGGTACAGAGATAACTTTCTGTCAAGTTGAGATAGAAACATAGAAACATAGAAGTCTGACGGCAGAAAAAGACCTCATGGTCCATCTAGTCTGCCCTTATACTATTTTCTGTATTTTATCTTAGGATGGATATATGTTTATCCCAGGCATGTTTAAATTCAGTTACTGTGGATTTATCTACCACATCTGCTGGAAGTTTGTTCCAAGGATCTACTACTCTTTCAGTAAAATAATATTTTCTCATGTTGCTTTTGATCTTTCCCCCAACTAACTTCAGATTGTGTCCCCTTGTTCTTGTGTTCACTTTCCTATTAAAAACACTTCCCTCCTGGACCTTATTTAACCCTTTAATATATTTAAATGTTTCGATCATGTCCCCCCTTTTCCTTCTGTCCTCCAGACTATACAGATTGAGTTCATTAAGTCTTTCCTGATACGTTTTATGCTTAAGACCTTCCACCATTCTTGTAGCCCGTCTTTGGACCCGTTCAATTTTGACAATATCTTTTTGTAGGTGAGGTCTCCAGAACTGAACACAGTATTCCAAATGTGGTATGTGAGATATATTTCTTATTTGTTATGCTGTCCCCATAAATTTATAAATTTTATGCTGTCTACATATTGTATACCATAACAGCAAATTGTTTAAATTCTGTACCTAACTGAGCCCTGATATCCTATAATCCTCATGATATGAATGAAAACATATCAGGTGTCATGTTATCATTGAGCTGGTACAATTTCTTTTTATCTTTTCTTGGCACTACCTTAAGTAAAGTCATCTTTGGGATTCTGGAATTCACATTCTGATAATAAGCACCTATGCCAATTAAGAAACATTAAAAATGGAAAATAGGTTTTTGCTTTAAAAATGCACACATTAGCAATACCACATGCCATTTATCAAATCAAATTAAAATCTGGCATTTATCCTATAGCTTTGGAAACATCTTTCAATTATAACTTAAGATGTTTCACTCTGTACTCCTAGTCAAGTAGGTAAGGATTCTCTTTTTCTAATCTCTAGGTAGTGAATAAGAATCAACTTGGAATGAAATGCATATAATTTATATGCAAACAGGTTATTTATAACCGATGAGCTTGTGATATTGCCAATCAAGCTTATTTGAAAAATTCATACCACACCCAAATACTTAGTCACATACACATGGGAAGGAACTTTTTTTCATTATATAATTTTTGTTATGTCTAGCAATCCCATGTAACACAAAAATTCTCAACTAATCTTAAGATTAATTAGTAATCTATTACTTATCAGATGTTTACTCTAAGAGGAAAGTGATTATTCTTATCATTTTTTTAAAAAAAATAGGA
This sequence comes from Erythrolamprus reginae, assembly GCF_031021105.1. Lineage (NCBI taxonomy): Eukaryota > Metazoa > Chordata > Lepidosauria > Squamata > Dipsadidae > Erythrolamprus > Erythrolamprus reginae. Next base: position 60,960,812 of record NC_091951.1, read on the forward strand.
AACTGAGACAAGGAATATTAAAATACTATTCAGGAGTATACAGTGAACACAATGTTATGTAGGGATACAAGAATGCATGTTTAATATTTAAGCTGCCAAGCTACACCCAAATCTTATCAGGATGCCAAATTCAGTATAGCATCCTATGAAATATATTATCATGCAGTTTTTATAATTATCAGTGGGCAGAAACTAATTGTTATAAACAGTATTGCCTAAATACAACATCCTTCCCATTTCATTCTTCAACCACATGCAATCACAATCAAACATCAAGCAAGGATTGGTGGTAAAAGGGATGATAAATCGGTGAAATATAGGCTTGGCTTTATTGCCTATGTCTTTTAAACAACTTTCATTTATTTTTAAGTATTAAGAATACAGTATATCACAAAGGAGATCAACTGATGCAAAATCTGGTGTACTTATGAATGGTAACAGTTTAAGATCACCCAAATCTAAATTCACTCCAGTTTCAGAAATATTGCCTCTCAACCTCACATCTCTCATAAGATTGTCATAGAATTGATATAGGAAGATGCAATATATAATCTTATCTTTCATTTATAAATCAACTCCCCAGAAAAAGAAATGTGATGTGCAGGTATCTTAAAAGTTTGTGAGCACTTTTGAATGTTCAGTATATCTACATAAATATGACCCAAAATGCGATCTGTTTTCCACACAATTTCTAAAACTACTTAAGAGACAAATGAGTCAAAAACATCGTATACTTGTTCATTAATTTAGTAAAGAAAATGATCCAAAGCTATATACTTGCATATGGCAAAAATATAAGTCCTAACAATTGGAAATTAAAAAGCATTCGCAAACTTTTTTAGAACCACTATAATAGCAAAAACTAAATATTCAATACATAACTCTAGTAAAATATAAGTATTTATCTGGACATTACAATCGTCATCATCATCATCATTAAAACTCTCTGAAAGACTTTGAGCCGATTACCATTTCTTAGCCCAATCTTTCCTACAGGACTGTTGCTATAGAATAACATTGGGAGAGAAAGTATGAACTGAGCTAATGGAGAAAAGGCAAGACATCAATATTTCAAAATGATAATGCAACATCGGTGATAACTTGTTTTAATAATATGAATATAAAGGCAGAGGGGCGGCATACAAATCTAATAAATAAATAAATAAATAAATATTTGTTACTGCAAATGCATTATGATTTCTTATCCTATGGAAACCTTGCCCTTTATTTATTTGTTTGTTTGTTTGTTTGTTTATTTGATTTGATTTGCATGCCGCCCATCTCCCTAGGGACTCTAGATGGCTTACAACAAAAATTAAACGTATAAATAGTACTAAAACTCCTAAAAAACAATTTAAAAACAATTTAAATCCCACAGTTAAAAAAACCCATATATGCCAGTTATGGCCAGATCCTGATGATACACCATCCAATTAATGGCCCCAGGCCTGCCCAAAAAGCCAGGTCTTTACAGCTTTCTGGAAGGCCAGTAGGGTGAGGACAGTCCAGATCTCAGGAGGTAGCTGGTTCCAGAGACTCAGAGCAGCCACAGAGAAGGCCTCTCCTGCGGATTTTTAAAAATGTGCATACATTTTTACAAGACTAGACCTACACAATGGTTACAATCTCATTAGGATCAAAGTCTGCCATCTGCCTTCGATGACAGATAGGGTAAATTTGAATATATAGTTTTTCCCCTAGTAGTTAATGACTAGTTGATGCCCGGGGTGTATTTTCCAGTTTCATGAATCAAGTATTCTCAGATCTCCTAGATAAATTTGTGGTGCTCTATCTATATTGCAATAGCACCTAGATTTATTTACCGCTTCACTGTACTTTACAGCCCTCTCTAAGCGGTTTACAGAATCAGCATATTTCCCTCAACAATCTTGGTCCTCATTTTACCGACCTCAGAAGGATGGAAGGCTGAGTCAACCTTGAGCCAGTGATCAGCAAAAGTAGTCTGCAGTACTGTGTTCCCTTGATTTTCGCGGGGGATGCGTTCCGAGACCGCCCGCTAAAGTTGAATTTCCGCGAAGTAGAGATGCGGAAGTAAATACACTATTTTTGGCTATGAACAGTATCACAAGCCATCACTTAACACTTTAAACCCCTAAATTGCAATTTCCCATTCCCTTAGCAACAATTTAGATTATTACTCACCATGTTTCTTTATTAAAGTTTATTTTAAAAAATATTTATTAAAGGTGGATGAAAGTTTGGTGATGACATATGACGTCTTCGGGCAGGAAAAACCATGGTATAGGGGGAAAAACTGCAAAGTATTTTTAATTAATATTTTTGAAAAACCGTGGTATAGACTTTTCGCGAAGTTTGAACCCGTGAAAATCGAGGGGACACTGTACAGCGGTCTAACCACTGCACCACCACGGCTCTTAGATGACATTTTGCTTTACTCTGAGAAAGAGGCTCAGCACACAGATCACATGCACACAAGTCTCCATAGTCCAGTTACTCCACCATTTCCCAACTTCAAATGGGCCCGGTAGGTCCATTTTTTGCCCTTTCTAGGCTTCAAAGTCTTCCATAGAGCCTGGGGAGGGAGAAAATGATCTCTCCTGCCCTCCACAAACATCCTCCCAGAGCCTCCACGAGCCAAAAATCAGCTGGACAGGGCACACATGTTTTCTGGAGCTGAACTAGGGCAACGGCTCATGTGTCCGCAGATATGGCTCCACGTGCCACCTGTGGCCCCTGTGCCATAAGTTCTCCATCACTGCCATAGACTATGACAGAACCATCTCTTTGCCAAGTCAGGGAATGCACCTCTAACCTGCAACAACTAGGGGTTACCACATTTCCACAAACGGCATCCAGATGCATCCCCCCAAAAGGCCCAAGCTATCCTAAATTGGCAAGCCCCTCACACAGTCAAAAATATCCAATGCTTCCTAGGCTTTGCTAATTGCTACAGGAAATTTATACCAGGTTTTGCTCATAAAACCAAGCCACTGATTCAACTAAGAAAGGAGTTAAATTTGCTTGGACTTCTCTACACCGCTCAGCATTCAATGAATTGAACAGCTTTTTGCTTGCCAGACACAGTTTCAGCACCTGGCATCTCAAAAAGATTTATTGTCCAAAGAGGCCTTTCAGATGTAGCTATTTTAGCTGGTGGTGGGTTTTTGGGGGGGAGGGAGAGGCAGATTCCTTTGTGACTGCTTTCCTTCTAACCTTGTCATATTCCCATAAAAACTCAGAGTTTAAAGACACAATGCATGAATGGGAAAGGAGCACAGATGAACCTATGGAACAGGAGGGGTGGGCAAGGTGTAGGTATGGGTGATGTACATGGCCAGGCTGAGCCTGCGGGAAGGGTCATATGCATCATCAGTTTCGAGTCCCTTCACACTCACAAGCAGTCTAAGTCCAGCCCACCTTGCATTTCACTGACTCTTAACTACCACCTATTTGTTTGATCGTTAATTTAGCCCATACTTCCATCTCTTACAATACCAGACAACACAGTATCAACAGTAGAGACCTTCCAATTTCTAGGTTTGACCATAACACAAGATCTAAAATGGATACCTAACATCAAAAACTTCATTAAAAAAGCACAACAAAGAATGTTCTTTCTGCGCCACCTTAGAAAGCTCAAACTGTCTAAAGAACTGCTGATATAGTTCTACAGAGGAATTATTGAGTCTGTCATCTGCATCTCTATAACTGTCTGGTTTGATTCTGCAACTCAACAAGACGGATACATACTTCACAGGATAATTAGAACTGCAGAAAAAACAATTGCTACCAACCTGCCTTCCATTGAGCACCTGTATAGTGCACAAGTTAAAAAGAGGGCTGTGAAAATAGTTACAGACACCGCACATCCTGGACATAAACTGCTTCAACTCTTATCCCCAAAACAACACTATAGAGCTCTACACACCAGAACAACTAGACACAAGAACAGTTTTTTTCCAAACGCCATCACTCTGCTAAACAAATAATTATCTCAGTACTGTCAAACTATTTATTAAGTCTGCACTACTATTAATCTTCTCATTGTTTCTATCACTCATCTCCTCCCACAAATGATTGTATGACTGTAACTTTGTTGCTTGTACCCTTACAATTTATATTGCCTGATTCCTAATATGAGTTGATTGCTCATTTGTACCAAGACTATCATTAAGTATTGTACCTTATGATTCTTGACAAACTTATCTTTTCTTTTATGTATACTGAGAGTATGTGCACCAAGACAAATTCCTTATGTGTCCAATCACACTTGGCCAATAAAATTCTATTCTATTCTATTCTATACTTGTAGAGAGCTTAAATTTGTAAAAAAATCCTTATATACTTTTGAACTGCCTGAGTTTTTTTATTTCTGTGCTTGACATTAACTGAACCCAAATTTCTGTTGCTAAGTGAAACAGTTAAGTGAGTTTTCTCATTTTTTGACCTTTCTTGCCACAGCTATTAATTGAATTGCTGCAGTTGCTAAGTTAGTAACACAGTTGTTAAATGAATCTGTTAAATGAAGAACACATTTGTAATACTGTGTGCAGTTCTGGAGATTTCTCCTACAAAAAAAAGATATTGACAAAATTGAATGGGTCCAAAGATGGGCTACAAAAATGGTGGAAGATCTTAAGCATAAAATGTATCAGGAAAGACTTAATGAACTGTATAATTTGGAGGACAGAAGGGATCGAAACATTTAAATATGTTAAAGGGTTAAATATGGTTCAGGAGGAAAGTGTTTTTAATAGGAAAGTGAACACAAGAACAAGGGGGCACAATCTGAGGTTAGTAGGAGCAAAGATCAGAAGCAATGTGAGAAAATATTATTTTACTAAAAGAATAGTAGATGCTTGGAACAAACTTCCAGCAGACGTGGTTGGTAAATCCACAGTAATTGAATTTAAACATGCCTGGGATAAACATATATCCATCCTAAGATAAAATACAGGAAATAGTATAAGAGCAGACTAGATGGACCATGAGGTCTTTTTCTACCGTCAATCTTCTATGTTTCTGTTTCTGTTTCTATTTTCCCATTGATTGTTTGTCAGAAGGTCAAAAAAAGGTGATCACATCAGCTCAGGATACCACTACCATCATAAATAGGAGTTAATTGCCAAGTGTCTGAATTTTAATACCATTGTAAATTTGAATAGTAACTAAACAAACTGTTATAAGTCAAGAACTATCTGTATTATAAGCCAAGACAGAAAAGGAAAAGATGCTGCAACTTACTTAATTGGTTATTTACCTAATCTAATCAGATGTTTCATTAGAGGTTTTAGCATTCATTGTTCTGATTTTATATATTAATTAGTACCTAATTCGGCAGCAAGTATTGAGTGATATACTGTAATAAATAAAAAATAGTATGAATAATTTCACAATCGTATGTTATTTTTTGCCTCAGAAGTGTCTAAGTAATGGCACAATAAGTTGGAAATTCATCTTAAAACCGGTTGTGCTAGTTAATAAATTCTAAGATATATGCACCAGCCTTCTTTTCCCATGTTTCTTGAATTACCGTATTTTTTGAAGTAGAAGACGCACTTTTTTTACTCCCAAAAGTAGGCATACCCAGGGAGTGGGGGAAGGGAGTTGGCACGATGGCGGTAATAGCCGCAATTGGTGGCAACAGACAGCTGATTGGCAATTTACAGGAGATTGATCCAACTGCCAATCAAAAAGGGAGAAATAGTGAAGTTACAGTACCTCTCTCGCCTATTGAAACCGGCAGAGCAGCAAAGCATTTTCAGGCACCAGATTCCCTCTCTCCTTGTGACCGAAACGCAAGGATCATAAAGCATTTCCAGCTGAAGGATTTCCCCTCCCCAAAAATAGAGGGGAACCTTTAGTTGAAAACGCTTTCTTCTACAATTGTCGCGTTTCAGGCACCCTTTTTGCAATTGGAGAAAGAGATCCACCACCTGAAAATGCTTTCATTTAAAAGGCTCTGAATGTAGTTCCCTGGGCTGCTTTGGGATTCATGCTCCAACCGAAGCAGCCAAGCCACAGGAGTTTGCTGGAAAACCCGGTAGTATGGATAGGAAGTACCAGGTCCAGGGAGACTGATGTGCTGCCTCTCTATTGGGCCCTGCTGTGAGAAAGCCTGGCTTTCAATGCCTATGGCTATAGGTAATAAGATTGGGGCATTTTAGAAGTGCAACCAAGTCTGTTTTTTGCCCCCATGAAAATCAGACCCCACGCCCCCCACTCCAGTGAAATTCCATCCCAATTTCTGCAGAAATAAATGTCAACAGATGCATAAAACAGAAAGTCTGATTGAAAATTTGAAGAATATAGGCTTTAAAGAAATCTTATTGTTCTTCTAAGTTTTCCTATATTACCTGAGAAGGTTTTTCTTGGGAAAATTTAGTTAGTCACCTTATACAAGTAAACTGACCACAGCAGGAATCTGAGATTAACTTTATGCAACAAAAGTGGATTCTGAAAAATATCTGCTATTAATATATTTTATTAATAATACAAAACCACAGAAGATTATATGAGCACATATGACAACTTGTAATTTCTTATTCACTTCACATTTCTGTATTTTTAGAAAGCAAAATTCATTTTTATTGTTAGAACAGATAAAAAGATCTGTGCTGCTCGGTATCAAAATCTGAGTGGAAGCGAAGACCCCACTAATCCTGATGCTGGTAGCAGAGGCAGAATTCTTTTTTTCTTGTTTTCCTCCCCCCAAATTAAGGTGCGTCTTATATTCTTACACTCTGAAAAATACAGTATATTACAAAATATATTTATAGTGTTGAAAACTATACAGAAAAAACTACTTAGGGAGGAAAAACAGATACAATAGTAAAAACACTACAAAATTCAGCAGCTGAATAAGAAAAATATTTCCTGATTTATAATTAGAAAACTGTTAAGGATAATGCTAAAATAAATGCATTTTTTATCTTTTTTAACTTCTCAAACATTAGCATTTTATTCAGCCGTGACCCTTATTAAATGGAAGATCTGTACAATCAGAATTAAATGTCCTATCTACATAAAATGAAGTGCATTATTTATCAATAATACTTAATGACAAAAAGGCTGATAAATTCCTGCGATTACACTACTGATTTCCTCTAGTCATGCATCATTGAGTCTATCAGTCATTAGCATTATCACAGTGCATAAACTTCAGCTTATGCAGCAACTTTGATAACAGCATCTGAAATGTACCTCTACCTTTTTCTCCCCCATTTAGTTCAGATTAACTATTCCACATTTCTACCTCAGACTGAATGGATAACAAAGAACATTCCTAAGAATCCTAAAACATGAACTGGTATGCACTTTTTAAAAAATGTATGTGCACAATTTAATCAAATTATATAAATCAGGATTTGGGAGAAGAAACAGCAATACAGTGTTCCCTCGATTTTCGCGGGGGATGCGTTCCAAGACCGCCCGCGAAAGTCGAATTTCCACGAAGTAGAGATGCGGAAGTAAATACACTATTTTTGGCTATGGACAGTATCACAAGCCTTCCCTTAACACTTTAAACCCCTAAATTGCAATTTCCCATTCCCTTAGCAGCCATTTAGATTATTACTCACCATGTTTATTTATTAAAGTTTATTAAAAAAAATATTTATTAAAGGCGGGCGAAAGTTTGGCCATGACGTATGATGTCATCGGGCGGGAAAAACCGTGGTATAGGGAAAAAAACAGCAAAGTATTTTTTCATTAATATTTTTGAAAAACCGTGGTATAGCCGTTTCGCGAAGTTTGAACCCACGAAAATCGAGGGACCACTGTATTATTTATTTATTTATTGGATTTTTTTGCCGCCCCTCTCCAAAGGCTTAAGGGGCAGCAGTATATAATACTGATTTCTAATAGTTACAATAAAATGTAATGCATCACAGCTAATACATATTTTTGTATAGTGTATTGTATAAAACGAGGCAGTTTTTAATAGCAAAAATGTATTACCTTTTATAATTTTCAAAGATGTAACTCGGTTCTTAGAAAGAACCACAAATTTTAAAAACCTGTAAGTATTATTCCACTACACTAATTATATTTAAATCCACAAAGAAGTTAATTTCATAGCAGCTAAAATTCCAGTTAAATTACAATAATAATTTTATCATTTTCCTATGCAATTTACCTAAAAAGAAATCTGAGTAAAAATCCTCCAAATTTCATTCAGAAGAATTTGTGTAACATAAAAGTGTGAAAAGAATAAGCATTTGATATGAATAAATTAATAAGATCATCATATTTTGAACATATTTGTTGTGGACTAAATTTCTGTTTAATCTAATAGGAAAATACAGTCTTTCTTCATGTTTTGAAGACTCCCTCCTTTTAATAGAATTTATTCTGAAGGAATATTTCCTAAGTGTGATACCTTTGAATTTTGTAGATTGTAACTGGGAATTCTCATCTACTACAACTTGCATACTACAATACCCATACTTGATATGTCAAAGCAACCTTGATCAATTTACATTTATCAATATGGGTTCAGTTCAATGTTCTTTATTTGTTTGTTTGTTTATTGGATTTATATGCCGCTCCTCTCCAAGGACTTAGCAATAAGCAAACATATGGCAGAGGTTTACTATTATAACTCAAAATGCTAGCATGCTTATTGGACCTGCTTTCAATATGTATCTTCCACATATACACATCTCATTGATTCTACTAATAAGTAAGTATGCCTACTCATGCAAATATGAAATACAGTGCAGCCTGGAAATATAATCCAAAACATCAGGAGCAAACCTGCTCCCTCATACATTCACCTCCCATAATATGTAATTGTATATTAATATGCCTCATTGCAACACTGAGTGAACAAAAGAATACAATTGTTCCATAATTATTCTGGATGATTTAATGAATGGTTAATATATCTGGAGATCTTGAGGGCCTTGAGATTCATGACTTTGAAAATAATATCAGAGGTCATTTAACAGGTAGGTTTGCAATTTGAATTTAGAGAGAAACAAGGTCTGGGTAGGATTCAAAGACCTAGTATAAGATTAAAGGATTCTACTGTTCAGAAATATATTTCCTTTCACCTAGCTTTCGCTATGAGTTTGTAAGTAGTGCCAGGAAAAGTAAGCATTCTAGCAAAATATAGCAATGCCCCTAAAATATTTTTATAACATGGGAAAATCAGATGAGCCATAAAATATATTTTAAAAATATTTTTCATTCTACTGTCTTAAAAGGCCTTAACTAAGCTAAATGTGATCGATACCACCCTAATTCAATAGCAGTAAAAACTTCATTCTTGCAGCTAAATCATGTGTTCTGTCTGAAAGAATTCATACCACTCAAGACAAAATTTAATTTCTGATCATATTTATTTTATTGGATTGAATTCAAACAAAGGACATGTTTACAGTAGAAACGCTGCAATTGCTAACTAGTTCCACAAATTTCAGTGAATTTACTCAAAGCATAACTAAAAGAGATCTTAGTCCAGTATGTTTATGCTTACATTTAAACTAATTACTACTTAATCTTATAATGTTTATATTAATATCCAAAAGGCTTATTAATTTACAATATTTTTTGAATTTTTGCGGTCCTCTATTTAATTTCTATTTCTAGGTCATGTTTGTTACTTTTTCTTTACATATTTTCTAGATATTTCTCCTAATCTATGCCTTTTGTATCCCTCTTTCCAATTAAAACTAAGTAGTGTTTTCTGCATATTTTGCCACACTGTATAGAATTTTGTATCAATTTGAAGTCACAAACTGAGAGTTTGCTATTGTTTTCAATCTGACTGGCATATAACATTTAGAAGTGCCAAAGGATAGTCAAAACACAAATAGACCTCGTTTCTTTTGTTTCTAATTACAAACAAATCCATAATGAAAAGACTTATTTTATGCCCAAACATTTCTGGATTTTGTTTTCATTATCATTAGCAATGATATTATTAAACTATTGATAAATTTACCATAAATCCTTTATTATCTCCATAGTTCCAGTGCTTATTTCTATTAATGCCACTTCAAGAAAACAAAAGGCCCCAGGTCACTATCATATGATATTTAAGCTCAGTCCCTAGTAAAACTATAGCATCTAGAACAGTGATATCTAACCTTTTCGGCACCAAGTGCCAAAACCGGAACCTGAGCATGCACGTGTGCATGCACGCACATGCCAGAGTGCCAGAACCCGGAAGAGAGCAGCTGCCACGGTGTGCATGCGCATGGCAGGCAGCTACTCTTCCGGGTTCCAGTGCAAGCAGCTGCCCGCCGCGTGCATGCACGATGAACCAGCTGGCCGGTGTGCATGCGCATGACAGAACAAGGGAAGAATGCATGCCCACAGAGGGGTTTGTGTGCCACCTCTGGCACCTGTGCCACAGGTTCGCCAACACGAATCTAGAAACTTTACTCTTCTGCAGCAAAGTAGTTCAATTAACCTGGCTATTAGACATAATCCATATGTCTGGATTATGCTACTGAAGCACTCATGTCCTAATATAAGCCTAAAAAATGCTTACAAAGAAAACAAACCTCACTAATTGTAATAAGCTAGACAGGAGTAATCAACTCCACCCTGCCTTCTACAGTCTTAATAGTTAATAAACAAAGTTCAAACCACTCATATGTATTTGGACCTGCAAAGAAGCAAGGCAAGCAGTCTCTCATAATGCTACACTATTGGTCCTAAAGCAGGTCATAGGATAATGTACCATATTCCAGAACTACATATTGAAAATAAAATTCTTCCACTATACTTGGTCATACTGGTCTCCTGCTTCCTCACTGCTAGAGGTGGGCTCCCATGAAATTAGGTCTTACAGCCCTTTATCAATGGATTTGATTTCTCTTAAATAGATACAAGATGTTTTATTTATCATGGATAAACATCATGAATTTAATAATTTAATTTAATTTAAGTTAATTTAATTTCTTTCTGTGCCTCCCAACTCCCAAAGGACTCTGGGCGGCTTACAACAGGATATAGAAAATACATTTTAAAACAACATAAAATATTTAAAAACAGTTTAAAAATCACGTAAAGCCAAGTCTTCAATGCTTTCCGGAAGACCAATAGAGTGAGGGCAATCCGAATCTCAGGGGGTAGTTGGTTCCAGAGACTTGGGGTATCCACAGAGAAGGCCCTTCCCTACGGGCCCGCCAGCCAACACTGTTTAGCTGACTGGACCCAGAGAAGACCAACTCTGTGGGATCTTACCAGTTGCTGGAAACTATGAGGTAGAAGGCAGTCTTGAAGATGTATCAGGGTTATGTTTGCACTCAGGGGGCTGGGGTGAGTGTGGACAGGTGGGCGTAGCCAATCTTGGCATCACTTGGGTCAGAAGCACTTGTGGTGTTCTGCCAACAAAAACAGGCTCCAAGTCTCCGTTTCCAGCTAGGAGGGCCTCCTGGAACCCTCTGCCAGCAAAAATGGAGATTGGGAGCTCATTTTTGCTTGCAGAGGGCAGATCCCTCACTCTTTCCAGGGCAACCCCGCAGGCCAGATCTAAGTACTCCATGGGTTGGGTCTGGTCCCAGGCCTTGAGTTTGATACTCCTGCTTTAAGGTATCCAGCCAATTCTCTAAATTTTGTTAATCTGGAAATATTATAAATATTTCTATATATTTCTATATATAAATACAGATATTATCCTGTTCTTTTCACTCAGCTCCGAAACTCAATCTTTAAGATTTTAGTTTTAGATGGTCATTCTACCAGTTTATCATTATTTACCATTGCTTCCATTTCCGATACATCTTTTTGTTTCTTGTTATTTATCCATACAGGTCTTTTAAAATTCTCATTTTTCTTTTTTTATTTGAAGAGGAGTCATTTTTAGGATTTCTCATTATTCTCTTACCTGTTTATTCTTTAGATTTTAAACCATTAAAAGTCCAAGATAACTGATGCATCTGTTTTTTCCCCCAATTATCTTGTACTCCAGCATATTATTGTCATTTTCCCATAAAAGCCAATTGTCTTCACTTCATCAATCAATTCTACTACTTTCTTCATCATTTGATCCAAATGAATTTTTCAACATCTTCTGAAAAAATTAAACTGGTAGCAAAATCAGGAACCTATTGGATCTTCCATTACTTGCCAAATTACTTTTTAAAAAAGCATTAAGATAGTTAATTTCTATATAACATTGTAGTTCTTTGACAAGTTGCCTTATTATTTTAGAATAGAATGATTAATATTCTTGCTTACTTTTAATCTTATCCAAATGCTTTAAACATGACTTCCCCTTTCAAGGACAAGACTTCTTTATGTACAAAGCCACTCCTTTTCCTTTCTGATTGAGTCTATCTTTTCTGAATAAGTAATATCCTTCCAGTTCTGTACTCCAAATAAGACACTAGTCATATCTACTTTCCCATACTTGAATTTCTAGTTCTTCTCTGTGTTTACAGGTTTACAGATTACAGGTAACATAGACAATTAGGACCAGAGATGCCATGTCTCTCCACTTTGTTTGTGTATCCTTTCCTGCTATAAGACTCCTCCATTATCATAGGTAGCCATATTTCTAATGTCAAGCACTTTTCAAAAAGTCAACAGATCAGCTCGGCAATCAGTAACTCCCTCACAAATGTTTCCTATTTCTGTTTACCCGCCTGTTCTTTCACTGCAAGTTCCAAGTTCAGGTCTTTTTTCTAACAAATGCTCACTAAGGCAGGAACATTTCAAGAAGTTTCAGTTCACAATTCTACCCATTATTAAAATATGTATTTAAATGTATGACATCAAATGTTCCAGAAGCCTAACACAGCTGTATCATTTGAGTGGTGAAATATGATTTTTCATCCAAAAGTTCTGACTCCAATTACTGATACCTATGTAGCGGGGCGGGGGGGGGGGAGAGAAGGGATAAAAGGAGAAGGGTTTTTGCTAGAAAGGAAAAAGAGGGGGAGGGATGAAGAGGAGGCTTGGTTGGGAAAAGACGGAAGGTAAGTTTAGGAAAAGAGGCCTAAGGGGGGAAATACAGGCCTGAGGAAAGTGAGAAGGACAGAAGAAGATAAGAAGAATAGGGGAGGTTTCTGTGGGGCAAGCCTAAGAGGGGGAAGAGGATAGGATAGGAAAGATTTCTGTGGGACAATTTAATGGAGAGAGGGGGATAGCATAGGAGAGACTTCTGTGGGGCAAACCTAAGGGAGAGAAGGGGATAGAGTAGGATACGCTTTTGTGGGGCAAGCCTATGGGAAGGAGAACCCAGGAACCAATGCAAGGGAGAGAGAGGAGAGAGAAAGAAGGGCCAACCAGATATCTGAATACCAAACCATCATGTGACCCGCCTCCCGGGGAAAGATTGGCCACCACTTCACCATGTGACCTAGGCAAGTAGTGGTGTCTGAGTGAAGGACCAGGGTGAACCAGCAGCTAAAACAAAAGAGCCAGGAGGACCCAGATTCCAGCAACCCTTGTGGGGGATAGCGCTATACCTACATTTTCTATATAAAATCTCAGATTAAAAAACGAAGATATTCTCATCCTATAGATCTATTTGTTTATTACATTTATGAAATTTGTTTTCATTTGTGATGAAATTAATCAGGTTAAATTAATCAGCTTAATCGAATGTAGATCAGACTGTAGTTGTTTTAAAGAAATGATAAAGCCAAAGAAATCAATTTAATAATCCAATTGTTTTGTGGGATTTTTAAAACATAAAACAAAGATAACACCATCCTATTTCTTACAAATTTTCAACTTATTAACAATCTATTCCTTCTATTTCATAATGTTTCTTTAATGTATTTCTGGACCAAAAACTTTTCACAGAAATATTTTTTAAGCCAATTTCTTAAATTGGCACAAATAAAATAGAGATCAGATGCATATTGGTATCCAGCACTACAAAATTAAAATTCATAAAATATTTATACATATATCTTGATAAAAGCTATTTCTTTCATATATCGTAATAAACTATGGAACAAGGAATAATTCTTCTGAATAAAATGTTTTTTCCATATTATGGGCTTAGGTTTTGATATATGAAGAACAGATTTTCACTATTTTCTAGGCTTTTTAGCTCCATGTTTCCAAATTTTAATAGAGAAAAAAATAAATGTGGATTATGATAATGGCAGATGGATATACCTGGCTGAACAAAGATATTTCTTAACGGCTCTACATCAAGTTGGAAGGAGGCATCAAGTGGAATACCTCAAAGCTCTACTCAAGGACCTCTCTTGTCCAACATTATTCATAACTGAAATCAAAGCTCAGGAGAAACTAGACTGATATGCTGGTTGGAAAAGTGAACCAGATGAATTTTAAAGAGAGAAAATCAAAATCTTACATTTAGAATGGGGAAAAAAACCCCAAAGGCATGAATTTGGAATGGTACAGAGCAGAGGTGTCAAACTCAGGGCCTGCAATGGATCCAGCCTGCCATGTGCTAAAATCCAGGCCATGGGGCTGGCCTGAAAATATCAAGGGACCAGCCCGCAGTGCCTCTGGTGGCCAAATTAAGCCACAAATGCCCCCATACTTTGTTTTCACCCTCCACGGCCTCCTGCAGCACTCTGCTGAAAATGGGCTGAAAACAAGCCAAACACAGGCTGAAAAATGGAAAAAAAACAGGCTGAAAATTGCCCCAAAAAGGACCACATAGTCCAATTTTGGCCGAGAGACTGCTGGAAGCCATGGAGTATAAAAAATAAGTGCAGGGGGGGCTACCCTCAGATATCCCCTTGGCCCATTTTGGCCGGCAGGTCCCCTTGGCCCACCACTGACGTGCAGAGGAGAACTACAATGCTGATCCAGCCCTTGAAAAAATCCAGTTTGACACTCCTGGTATAGAAAATCTTACTAATCAAAAATAAATGAAAAACTATGTGTGAGTCTTTGGGAAAAGCAAGATGGACAAAAGTGAGATGAAGTTAGGAGAGAATGCTAGACTGTATCAATTTAAGAACAGTATCAAATTCAAGAAAAGTCAATGTTGTTCTATATTTTGGGTTAGTCAGACTGCATCTAGGATTTTGCATACAGTTCTGCTTGCTTGCTTCTTTTATTTATTTATTTATACAATTTATAGAATCGTTCATATCATATCACAGCAGTGACAAACTAAAATATATCCAGAACAAAAGAATATCCAAAATGACAAGATGCTATAAAGGAAAAAGGATAAGGAATGTTTGGAGTATGTATAACCTGGAGAAGTTTATGGGGAAACGTTAGTTGTCATCTATAGTAGGAAAAGCAGAATGGCCAAGATCAAAATCAATGGACAGAATCTGCAAGAATTATGCTGTACGTATAATCAAGTTGTTCTTTACTCCTAGAGACACAAAGATAGATTGTCTCCATAATGATTTGTCCCTAACCTGGTGTTTCAAACATTGCATCCATTGCCACAATTGAACATAAGGAAAAATTGTTAGTTTTCTTCAGTAACATAAAATACTACCTCCGCGGAATGGACTTCCCTTCACTGGAGAGATAGAGGCTGAATAGTTATTTGTTAGGAATGTTTATTTATTTTATTATTTATTACTTGGATTTGTATGCCGCCCCTCTCCGAAGACTCACGAAGACAAATGTTGCAAATGATTGGAGTCAATGATATCCAAAATGCCTCTTTCTACCTTTACATTCTATTATCCTTTAGCTGTGAGACTACTACTACTTTACTACTATGTACTTTTGATTTACTGTTTCTTCACATATATTATGGTCAAATGAATTTTGGTTAGATATTTTGGTTTAGAGTTTCTATTTATTTGCTAAAGGCATTCAGCTGGTAACGGTAAAGAAAAGGAGCTTTTAGCTATATTTTATTTGTATTACTGATTCAATATATCTGGTATGTGGTTTCTCTGTTGATTAAACTAAGGATTTTTTTTCCAGAAAGATCTCTCTGCCCAATATAAAGTCACCATCTTTAGATAAATGATTTAGCCATACACATGAAAACCTATGCCTCCCAGCAGCAAATCACAAAGCTTTAAAAAAAACAATTCATGTCTGCTTTCCTCTTTTACAATGCAAAATATAATCCTTGAAGCAAGATACAATTTGACCTCAGCAAATTGACCTCAGCTATATACACCCAACCACCTCTATAAGAAGTTGTACATATGTTCCCAGTCAATCTACCTTTTTCAAAGTAATAGCAATCTCAGACCATTTTTCTTCCACTGGGTAGCCAACTTCTATTATAATACAGTGGTAATGCCTGCGAAGGGAAACCGCAGGGAGGGTGGTTCCTCCCAGGAGATTCCTAGAGAGGCCCCACAGAGGCTTCTCCCTGCCTTTTCCGGCCATGTTTCCTCCCAGGAGATTCCTAGAGAGGCCCCACAGAGGCTTCTCCCTGCCTTTTCCGGCCCTGTTTCCTCCCAGGAGATTCCTAGAGAGGCCCCACAGAGGCTTCTCCCTGCCTTTTCCGGCCCTATTTCCTCCCAGGAGATTCCTAGAGAGGCCCCACGGAGGCTTCTCCCTGCCTTTTCCAGTTACAGTTTCGGAGGCTCAGGTTTGTAAGTGGAAATGGTTCTTGAGAAGAGGCAAAAAAATCTTGAACACCCGATTCTTATCTAGAAAAGTTCGTAAGTAGAACCGTTTGTAAGTAGAGGTACCACTGTACTTAGAAAAAATATTGTTTTATATTTATCTTGATCCAATAAATATACAAATCCAATAAATAAATAAATAAATAAATACATACATACATACATACATACATACATACAATAATTAGGAAGAACACATTATTATAGGAAAGAATAATCACAGTAAAACAAATAATGCATAAATGCATAGTAAGAAAACAAATGTAAATAAAAATCCATTTAAAAGTATACAACATCATTTTATAACAACCAATTGTTGATATCAGAATTAACAGTCAAATAAATTCATTACCTTTAGCACAGTAATAGTTACCTTGCAATAATGCAAGTTATACCTTATAATCAGTAGTGGGTTCTAAAATCCGTTACTACTGGTTTGCACTCAAGAGCATCCCAGGCATGTGGGCAGAGCCTCTTGTCGCTGCCGCTACCAGTTTGCAGAACTAGGAAGAATCGGGAGCAACCCACCTCTGCTTATAATGACATTTGAGGTATCCTTACAGGTAGTCCTCATTTAATAATTGTTAAGTGTGCAGAACGATCCTTGAGTTATCAAGGACATGCACAGGAGAAATGTGGAATTCCAGCAGATATCCAAGAGGTATGAGTAATTATTCAGTCATACAAAAAGATACATTAAAGTTTAATTAGCGTTTACTTTTTTAAAATATCACAATCAAGTTAAATAGTCTGGTCATACACATTCAAATCAGTCAATACTTAACAACAACAACAACAACAACAACAACAATAATACAAGCCTGTCTTTGTCTTACATATCAGACATACATTACAGCTTACAAATACATCAAACTAAACCAGAGCTTGCTACTTCAGTCTCAGTGAATCAGCAGAAAGAGCAGAAAGAGCAGAGAGAGAATGCTCCCTCTTAGGGTAATTTACAACACTACCTCTTAAAGCTATAGTATTTCAATACAAATAAACATTCATTGTTAGCTTGTTTATATATTGTCAACCCAACTGTCTTGTACATAGTACTAATAATAATGTTGTTATTGGGGCAGGAAACTATCATTAAACATCGCAGTCGTAAGTTTAAGAAAAGTGACCACTGGTCATGAAGCAAAAACTTCATGTGACCATGAATTCTGATTGTTGGTCTTTCCCACTGATTTTGAAAAACTGGCAGGGAAGGTTGCAAATTGCAATCACATGATTTTGGAGATCTTGTGACAACTTCAATATGAACTCTGGTCATAACTACTACTTGTTCAGCATTGTCGTAAATTTGAACAGCTTTTGAGCAAGTGGTTGTTAAACAAGGAACACTCATATAAGAATCTATTTGCCTAGATCATCTATGTCATTCTATGATGCATGGTCCTATCCACTAAGCCAGTATTATGACAAATGGAGGCTATGCCAAAAGTTGAATGAAACTGAAGTATGCACCTTCCATCTAAGCAACTATATAGTGAATTGGGATAACATACCACTAGATCAGAGGTGGGGAACTATGGCCCAATTATGACTTGTGGACTTCAGCTCACAGAATTCCTGAGCCAGCAGAGCCAATAAAATTAATTCCAGGAACATAGTTGTCCTGAAAAATATGAACCACCTGAATAAAATCAGGACAGAACTAAGGCAAAGATTTTTAAATGGAAGATAACCAAGAGTCCACAATGCATTATGGTACATCGGACCAAAAAAATGGCAGATCTAGTTTCAGAAGGCACATGGGATGTTCTCATTGCAGCCATACCAGAAGCAATTAGATGGTTAGCTTCCTTAGATACGGAGTTAGATCCTATTGTGACTCTCGGACACCATAGTATGGTGATTTTATCATACTTTTATCTTAATTTAATATTTATCTATAATACTGTACTGTACACATATTTACATATACAGTACGTAATATATATTTGCTGATACTTTAGTTAAACTTGTACAGTAATACCTCATCTTACGAACTTAATTGGTTCCCGGAGGAGGTTCGTAAGGCGAAAAGTTCGTAAGACGAAACAATGTTTCCCATAGGAAACAATGTAAAATCAATTAATGCGTGCAAGAAACCCCCCCCGCAAAAATGGCGCTCCGCTGGGCGCCGCTGCCCAGCTGTCACCTTTTGAAACAGTCGGGCGCGTCTCAGCGTTCTCCTGAATGCCGAACCCGGAAGTTTGGCAAAGGTTCAGGTTCGGGTGGCCACCGAGAAGCCCCACCACCCAGCTGTCGCCTTTTGAAACAGCTGGGGAGCTTCTCGGCGTCCTCCCGAACCCGAACGCCAAACCCGAATTTTTGCCAAACTTTCGGGTTCGGCGTTTGGGAGGCCGCCGAGAAGCCCCGCCGGCCGGCTGTCGCCTTTTGAAACAGCTGGGGGGCTTCTCGGCGTTCTCCCGAACGCCAAACCCGGAAGTTTGGCAAAAGTTCAGGTTCGGGAGGATGCCGAGAAGCCCCGCCGCCCGGCTGTCAGCTTTGCAAAAGAGCCACGGAGCTGTCGGCTGGTCGGGAGGCTCAAACGGAGGTGGGGAATCACGGAGACGTCCTTCCTGGCCAGCTGAAACGTGGACTCCAGGAAGGACGTCTTCGTGACATCAAAGCTCCGCCCATTGAATTCCCTATTGGGATTCTCCACTTCTGTTTGAGCCTCCTGACCCAGCAGTGCATAAACGGCACTTCGGCTGGCAAAAGGGATGAGTTTTGGGCTTGCACGCATTAATCACTTTTCCATTGATTCCTATGGGAAACATTGTTTCGTCTTACAAACTTTTCACCTTACAAACCTCATCCCAGAACCAATTATGTTTGTAAGACGAGGTATCACTGTATAGTAGTTAAGAGGCTAGATTAAGAGCAGGGAAATCCTTCTTTTGGCCTGGCAACCGAAAGCACACTATTTACCAATCCTCACTGGACCAGCATGATATATTATGGTTTATAATACGCCAATGAAGCAGCCTTCAATTCTGCAGTGGATTGAGTTGGGATGGTGATGATGATATTAATAATGATACAACAAGGAAAAGAAAACAGAAGCAAATTTAAAAAACTGTCTGTATAAATAATTTTTAAAATATTATAATCCTAGTATGTTCTTCCTACCCTCAGAAAGGCAGATTTTCTTAATTTGTCTTGCTAAAAGTCTGGACATTTAACTGGCCCTTCATACAATTTCATCTTCATTTATTACCCTTTTTAATAGAGACATGACATTCTACTTATAGCTGTATTCTCTCCATTTATTCTCTCTTAAAACACACAATCATCATTGGCCTTGCTATCTAATAGTGTGCATCCAGTCACATAAAACCAAGGAGGCTTCCCTAAGATGCCTTGGGAAGTAGGATGACTTTCATTTACTGAGGTGTTAATATGCTTAATCTATTAATTAAATGAATAGCCTCATTTTACAAAATACAGCAGACCTACACCTTGGAAGGAAAGTGTGCTAAGAAGTCTCAAGTAAAGATATTTGACCATAAGTGCTGCCAACAATACGCTAAGAATGAATGGAAAATATACCAAAATCCAAGAACGAATGGAAAATATACCAAAAAAATTCAAGATAACGGGAGGGAAGGTATTTACAAATTTGCTTTTAAAAAACCGAAGTCATTTTGTAAATCTGTTAAAACATTTTTCAAAATAAAACTTTATTCAATCAAACTACTTATGGACAGTTATGAGCTGTTCTGAAACTGTTTCCACCGACTAATGTCATCATAAACTAATGAATTTATCTTTAAATCTGACTTTATTCAAATGATAAAGCCTTGATGGATGATGCCATTCAACTCAGTAAGTTGAAAATGATTAAGGTTTCCCCCCCTTCTACTACACATTTAAAAAGTGGCAAAAAGAAAACATCATCCAAAACTTGTCATGCTTTTTTTGCCCTTTATGAAAAAATTAAAGAGAAACAGTCCAGTCTCGTCTAGTAAAAACATTATTATTTATTTCTCTCAACAATGCCCTAAAGTGTTTATGTATAGCAAATCATTCATACATGCAATCTTTCTACACAAAGGATGCAGTGTGAAGTCACAAGGTCTAGAAACAATTTTCTCATGTAATAATATTGTCATCAAAATCAGTCTAAAGCCATAATTAAATGCTATTGTCATGTCTGACCTTAGCAAAACGTTAGCAGGAAACAACTACCTTAGTTTTTGAGATATTCATGCCACTTGTTCAATAAGCACTCAATGCTCCCAAGACACTACATCTCTGACCCTTTCAAGTTTGATTCTATACCCTGTCTGGTATAGTACTTTGTAATAAACTGTACAACAATATTTCAATAAAATAAAATTGTAGTAGACTTGGATGTTTTTGGATGTCATCATGTAATGTAATGTTAAGCAAAGGCAACATAGAAAGATCTACTGTGTGTTCCTTTCCAGAGACTAAAGACAGTGTATTTTCTCAAACATTCATTCAATAATTATCAATATTATATTATATCCATAAAAAATGTTAAATCACAGCTGCCAGGTTTTTTTAAGCTGGTTGTGGCCTTCATATGCATTGAATTCTTTCCCCAAACTAGGATATTGTAATATATTAGTACAGTATAGGCTATGTATGGATCCAAGCAGTGGTCTTTTGTAATTAGTAGATGAAATTTTTTTGATGTGCATAATTTTCAACTGCTATCCAAGATTTTTTGTTATGGCATCCAGTGTGCTATAAACACTGGACCACAATGGCAAGTTTAGGCAATAATATTACTATTTTAATTTTCAGATCTTGATACTTTGTGATTTTTTCCAATTATTTGTCTTCTGTTCTACTACCTGCTAATATTGCCACATCAATTCTTCATATTTTCTTCTTTTCAACCAGTTAAATACAGTATTATAAACAAAAAAATTATCAGTATTATCATCATCATTAATTTATTAAATTTCAAATCACTCAACTCTCAATGGATTTTTTAAAATAACAAGATCCCACATCACAAAATGACTGGCATATAAATTTGATAAGTAAATAAAATAAAAAATATCAACAGAAACCATCAGTACCTTGGTAACTGCACTAGTAGAACAGAATAGGGAGGAAGGCCTATATCTGAAATTGCTTCATCTTAATGAACAATACTGAGTTTATCTAACAATTGAAGTTAAATAGATAAATATGCCATATCTGACAATAGCCTATATTCTAATTGTGAGCCATTTGTTCTTCCTTCCTACCATCATGTACAACTTAAAGGATTCTTAATTTACTCTCAGAGTTTTTACTGCATGATCTTTAGATCTTCTATTTCATAAAGTGCTTAGGTAAAAATATTGATGGACTCTTATTCATATAAAAATAAAGCTTTATGACTATGATTGTGATCAGAATTTCTATTTGTGCCTTTCAGTGTAGTGAAAATTAGAACTATATCTAACTTTTGCCAACTAGTGCAACATAATCTTAGGGTATCGACATAAAATCTTTCATAAAACAAATGGTGTAACATTGTTACATTGAGAAAATAAAACCTAATATAATCATAATAATGACTACCAACATTTCAGAATAAATTCTTAAAAGTAAAATATACATTTTAAATTGGGCTAGTATTTTATTTGAAAATATTCTGCCGAGTTGTTGTTTTCAATGAAATCTATAGTTGGAATATTCAGGTACACATTTCAATATAAATGACAAAATGTAAATATTTCCTGATATGAATTCTATTTTACAAGATCCCTCAAGGTATTTATAGGATTCAATCCTATTTCTGTCTTTAATTAAATTTAACATACATACAATTTAAATAAGATTATTAGTTGTCAGAATATAAAATATAAATATTGTTTATGATTCAGTTCCTTTAAGTACTTACACTCAGGAAACTCTTTTAACCTCATGACTGAGTAGTATTAAACATTGAGATGAGACTTCTAAAGAGCGTCTGCTGCCCTTTGCACTTTTCCAATAATCTTAAATTACTACAACTTAATTATAATTTCAAGGCATTAAATTGAGATATTTTTAAACATTATAGAAAGACTGGTAATGGAAAGAACTTACAATGACAGAGATTTTTAAATGTTTTTAGGGAAGATATTTCTGCTACTAAAGACCTTATTAAATCCTGAGAATTATTTTCACTTTTGAAATTTATTGGATAAATATTTGAGCAGTAAGCAAGTTATTTGGTATGCTCATATACAAATATTCTTCATACAAACACTGCATACCATATTTTTGGAGCATAAGACACAGCTTTTTCCTCCCTAAAAGAAGCTGATAATTTGGGTGCGTCTTATACTCTGAATGTAGGTTTGTTTGGGGTTTGTTTTTGTTATTTGTTGGGGTTTTTTATCCCAGCCCTAACTAGCTGCTAACGATCTTCCCAGCTCTTATCTTGCAGGCTCTTTCATTCTTTCTCTCTGTGAAGAATGCGTTCCAAGCCCTAAGTCTTTGCAGGGTTTTTTTCATTGCTCTAGCTTGCTCTGAATAAGTTTCTTTCCAACCCTAACCAGTTGCTAATGATGTTCCCAGCTCTTACTGGCTTGCAAGCTCTTTAATCGTTACTCTCTCCGAATAAGGTTTTTTTAAAAGCTCTAACCAGGGGATAAAATAGTGCGCTAAAGCTGACCAGACTAAGGATGCTAGCCAGATAAATATCTGGTAAGCAGATTCTTTTCCCTATTTTCCTCCCCCAAAACTAAGGTGAGTCTTATATTCCAAAAAATATGGTATATACATTGCATAATAATTTATCTATGAAATAAATCAAATACAGTAATTATCAATTAAAAAGGCATAGCCAAAATCTGTATTATAATATACAAAGTTGGAAGGGACTTTGCAGGCATTCTAGTCCAACTACCTGCTCAGGCGGGAAGCCCAACCATACAAATGGTTGTCCAAACTTGTCTTAAAAACTTCCAGTGTTGGAGCATTCACAACTTCTGGATTTTATATAATTGCCATGTTGCTCTTGGACCTCATGGATAATGGTAACAAAATTACTGAGTGTCTTCTCCCAACCTAGTTATCTTCCAGATGTCTTAGAAGCATGGTTTGTCTGGGTTGTATGAATGTTTTTAAATCAAGGGTTTTTAACTGTTTTCCGGTTTTAATCATTGGATTTGTATTTTGTATTCTTGTTGTGAGCGGCTCCGAGTCTTCGGAGAGGGGCGGCATACAAATCTAATAAGTAAGTAAGTAAGTAAGTAAGTAAGTAAGTAAGTAAATAAATAAATAAATAAATAAGTAGAACTTTAATAATTGCCTACTAGCATGTAGAAGTCTAGAGTCAAATCCTGAAGCATTCTTTCAAATATATTTTTAATAATGACTAATAAATAAACAAACAAACAAATAATAAAACTGAGAAGAATTAAGCTTACTTAATTACTGTTTACTTAATTTGAAACTCTCAATATTTTACTGTGCACATACCTATTGAATTCATAGAAACATAGAAACATAGAAGTCTGACGGCAGAAAAAGACCTCATGGTCCATGTAGTCTGCCCTTATACTATTTTCTGTGTTTTATCTTAGGATGGATATATGTTTATCCCAGGCATGTTTAAATTCAGTTACTGTGGATTTATCTACCACGTCTGCTGGAAGTTTGTTCCAAGGATCTACTACTCTTTCAGTAAAATAATATTTTCTCATGTTGCTTTTGATCTTTCCCCCAACTAACTTCAGATTGTGTCCCCTTGATTCTTCTTGCTATTGTCCCTGAATCATTAATTATTATTCCAATTAAGAAATTATAGTTTGTAGCAATGTGTAACTTAAACTTCACTAACTTTTTTCTATATATTATGAACCATACTCTTCAAATTATTATCTTCACTACCATTCCAAGCAATCGGCCTATCTAAACTGATAATCATAGGAAAAGCATTAAGGCTTCAATATGTTCAATACTGATTGCATATCTATTTTTAAAATATGGGAACCTTCTACTTTAAAAATACAGATGCTGAATTATGCCATTTGACTATTGTACTAATTTCTACATATATTAATTATGTTACTGCATGTTCTGTAAGGTAACTGAGACTAAAAATTGATGAACAAAACAATGTAACTGCAATAAAACCCACTAAGCGTCAGTCTAATCTGATACTGAATAAATCCTGGGCCACTTCACAACTTGAACCCAAATAAGGGGTCTTGGTGTCAAGGTTTGGCCCCAGATATGAAAAAATGGAACCCAACTGGAACTGTATATGACTGATAGTAGCTAGAAAAAACCTGATATCCTTCCTGTGCTTCACACACCACAACTTGAGATATGGATACTCATCACATTTAAACAGTGATACATATTCAGAATGAGAACATATTTGTAACAGAGCAACTATAAATTATAATACTATGACCTTCAATATCATTGAATGAAATTAGAATTGAAATGGAATTGAATCCACAAATTGAATTGACTCCATGGTGGCCCAATAACAAAATAGTGTTACAGCTTTAAAGAAAAGTTAAGAGTGAACTTGCATCTTTTTCCTTTGAGTTGTCTATAAGAATCTTTTACCTGGAATGGTTCAATTCACTAAAAACGATCTGATGTAAGTTAAAAGGATAAAAAAATAGAAGTTTCTCTGGACCCCCTTCCAACATCCCAGGGAATGTCAGCATGTTTTTATAATTAGTTCAGATAGCTAAAAACTATTTATTTAGATAATAAACTCTGAACTCAAGTACCATAGATTCTATGTAGAATTTTTAGTTACTCATTCTCTTTGACTTATACACACACATAGAAATCCGATGTTCTTACAATACTGTTTTAAAAGGCAGGAGCTACAACAATACAGTAAGATTTAGAAAAAGGGGTAAGGGACATACTGCAGTTTCCTTTGACAGTCAAGTCAAAGCTTGACTTCAAGTTAAATTACAAAACAATAAAACATTGTTCCATTCAAAAACAGGTAAAGTTGTATCCTGCTAGGTTTTTGCTTTGTAAAATTATACAAGTCTGCGTGCAAGTGTATATATGAAATCTTATTGAGCCACGTCAAAAAATTTCAAAATTCAGTGCAGTGAAGTAAATTACAATTTAAGATCATAATGACAGCAGAAGATAGCAGCAGCACTTATTGTCACTCTCTTTTGGAGATTAAGAAGCTTATTTTAGCATTGAAGCATAAACAAATTTATACTATTATACCATCAGCCCTTCATGGCATTGGACCAGAATATCTACGGGACCGCCTTCTGCCGCACAAATCCCAGCGACCAGTTAGGTCCCACAGACTTGGCCTTCTCCGGGTCCCGTTAACTAAACAATGTTGTTTGGCGGGACCCAGGGGAAGAGCCTTCTCTGTGGCGGCCCCAACCCTCTGGAATCAGCTCCCCCCAGAGATCAGAATTGCCCCTACCCTCCTTGCCTTTCGTAAGCTCCTTAAAACCCACCTCTGTCGTCAGGCATGGGGAAATTGAGATATTCCTTCCCCCCAAGCGTATACAATTTATGCATGGTATATTTGTGTGTATGTTTGGTTTTTAATAAGGGTTTTTAGTTATTTTAAATATTAGATTTGTTATATGTTGTTTTATTATTGTTGTTAGCTGCCCCAAGTCTATGGAGAGGGGCGGCATACAAATCAAACAAACAAACAAACAAAAACAAATAAATGAAACTCATCTCTGCCGTCAGGCATGGGGGAACTGAGACATCTCCCCTTGCCTATGTAGTTTTATGTATGGTATGTTTGTGTGTATGCTTTTTAAATAATGGGGTTTTAGGCTTTTAATGTTAAATTGTTATTTTAGACTTTTAATATTAGATTTGTTATTGCATATTGTTTTATCACTGTTGTGAGCCACCCAGAGTCTGCGGAGAGGGGTGGCATACAAATCTAATTAATAATAATAATCAGACTATCATTATATAAAGTTTACAACATTTTGAAGGAAAACACTGGGGAAAGTATTCATTGAAGTCCTATATATATATATATATATATATATATAAAACACAGTTGCTGAAATGCTTTGCTGACATGTTTTCATAGGTTTGCATATGAATTAAATTCTTTTTAATAGCTGATGTATTCATATGAAAGAATATTCAGCAGGTATAATTTACCTTCCAATGAAATCAATGAGAACTGCCATTAATTATACCCATTAACTTTCAATTAAAGAAAATGACTAGCACAGGGGTCGGGAACCTATGGCTCGCGAGCCAGATATGGCTCTTTTGATGGCCGTATCTGGCTCGCAGACAGGGCTCCTAGCACTGAGCTCCCGCTCGCAGCTGTCCCCTGGCTCCTGCTCGATGCCACGGTTTTCGGCGCTGTCCTGCTGGGCCCCAAAGACGGAAGGCAGGAAGAAGGAGAGCTCCATTCTTCTCGCCTTTTTCCCGCCTTCCGTCTTTGGGGCACAGCAGGACAGCGCCGAAAACCGCGGCATCGAGCAGAAGCCGGGGGACAGCTGCGAGCGGGAGCCCCAGGAGGGAAGTACCGGCAGCGCCCCGCCCAGCTGAAGCTTCACTGGCGTTGGTGGCAAATGTCCTTTGGGGCCCGGTGGGAGGGGGGGGCTGCAGCGGCCGCAGGCAGTCGCAGGGAGATGGCGGCGGCGAGAGGGAGCTCCAGCTGGGCTGGGGGTTCGGGGGGGCCATGAACGCCGCCCGGAGCCAATGGCTTCTTTTGGGCTTACTTGAATTTCTGCTGCTGGTAAGCACGCGCGGGTGGCCGGGTGGGAAGGGCGAGGCGCGAGGGGGAGGCAAGTGGAGAAGTGGAGAGAGAGAGAAGTGGACCAAAAGAAAGAAAAGGGAAAGAGAGGGAGGGAAAGAGAAATGGAGAGGAAGGAAGGAGGGAGGGAGGGGAGAGAGGGAGAGAAGGAAGGAAGAGAAAGGAGGGTAGAAAGAGAGGGAGAGAGAGAGGAGAAAGGAAGAGGAGAGATAGAAAGGAAGAGAGAGAAAGGGATAGAAAGAGAGAGAGTGAGAGATGCTCAGTGAGTCTTTCTTTGAAGTTGCCTTTCTTTCTTTCTCTTTCTCTCTTGCTCTTTCATTCTTTTTTCTTTCTCTTGCTTTCTTTCTTTCTCTTGCTTTCTCTCCTTCCTTCCCTCCTTCCATTTCTTTCATTCCCCCTCTCTATTTTTATTTCTCTTTCATTCTTTCTTTCTCTCTTTCTTGCTTTTTCTTTCTCTCTTTTACCTTCCCTTCCTCTATTTCTTCTTTTCTTTCTCCTTCCTACCTTCTTCCCTCCCTCCCTTCCTTCAGTCCTTCCTCTCTTACTCTCCCCTTTCATAAGTTTCCTTGCTTCCTTCCTCTGTTCCTGTCCCTTCCCCCTTTCTTTCTTTCTTTCTTTCCTTCCCTCCCTCCATTTCTTGCTTTCCTTCTCCTTCCTCCCTTGTTTCCTCCCTCATTCCCTTCTTTCACTCCTTCTTCTCTTACTCTCCCCTTTCACACCTTTCCTTGCTTTCTTTGCACCCTTCCTCTGTTCCTGTCCCTTCCCTCTTTCCTTCCTTCCTTCCCACCCTCCGTCCATTCATTCACCCATTCCTCTCTTGATCGCCCCTTTTACCATTCCTTCCTTCCTTCCTTCCGATGTGGGCCTGGGCCAGCAGAGTAGTTTGCTTTTGCACCCCGTCTCGAGCTCCCTTGGTGCCAACCCGGCCCTCCCCACTTCGGAGAGAAGGGGGAGAAAGAGAGAGAGAGAAAGAGAGAGATAAAAAGAGAAAGATAGAGGGAGGGAGAGAAAGAGATAGAAAGAGACAAAGAGAGGGGGAGAGAAAGAGAGAAAGGGAGATACGTACGGCTCTCGCGGAATTATATTTCAAAATATGTGGCGTTTACGGCTCTCTTAGCCAAAAAGGTTCCTGACCCCTGGACTAGCAGAACACACGATCCATACATATATTCAATTTGGAAAAGTTCAAATCTTTTCCAAATATAAGACAAACACAATGTTGGATTTCATTATTGCATTATTATCAATGTGTAAAAGATCACACATAACCAATTAAATGGAAGTCTTTCTCCTATAAACTATACTGCACTTACATTACAAAAGCACTTTACAAATAAGGTTCTGGAAAGAAATGGGCTTAATTTTTCTTAGCAAAGTAGAAATAAATTATTTTTACACTTTATAGTAGGAATACTAAAAGTAGGAAGATTAAATTATAGTTTTTTAAAGACAGGCAGGTTACATATAAACACAAATAACAGAAGAGCCATATGTACGTTTCTGTACATGCACTTTATCAGATAATAAATACACCGTGTGAGTTTTTAAAAAATTATTAGTGCATGTACTTTTAAGAGGAATATGTGTTTATTTTCTAATCAGAAAGGCTAATAAAAAAACCACTTCAGTGATGCTAACTACTCATTCATAATAGCCATCTATCATTTGTATTTCTAATTCACTTGGAATATACTTGGAAATTGGAATTCTGTAATTTTTGAAATGCCTTTTGGAATAATGATAAATACAAGAAACTAGTCTGAAAATAACAAATGACAATAACATCAATAAAACAGCTAACTACAGAAATCTTAAAATATTTCAAAAAAGTAAAGACAAGCTATAATACAATCCTAGCAAGTCCTTTCAAAGGGAATCCCACTGACTTTAATGGGGTTTCTGTCTGACAACTGAATAAAGGAGCTTGCACCACAACTTTAATATAAATTAAGTAATAAGCCCTCAGAACATAATGTATTTTATTTCTCAGTAAATAGTGTTTGGCATGGCAATTATATCTAAATATTTAAAGCTATTTTTAAACATTCAAAATCAATATACTATAATTAAACACTTGCAATGTTTGGGAAAAACTGTAATGCAACTTTTAATTTTTTTAAAATTCTAAGTAATGATCAGTAATATTAGTATGTTCTGGAATTTCAAAAATTATTTCTTCAACTTTCTAAAACTATAAAATACAAAACTATTGCAAAATGAAACTATTCCAGTCTATATTAGAATGTTTCTTGTGTACTGCAAAATACCTGACTTCCCTGACAATGCAGAGTCTATAACCAAAGGAGCTAAACTTTTATTTCCTGACCATTTTTATATATTCTGGAGAGCACAAGCATTCATCTTTGCACTTCCAAGGTGTTGGAGATAAAAAGACAGTTGCACATCAGTGGAGCATAAATAAGTAATTCGGTCCAATCATGGGTAGCCTTTCTTTAAATGAACTAGTCGTTGAAATAATAATTAGGTTAAAAATCTAAAACCAATACCATACAGATAAGCTTTCTTCCAAGTTATCTTTAGATTTAGTAACCAAGTGTTTGTAATGGTCCATTTCTGCATAACTGAACACAGAAATCTTGCTGCCTGATCGAATAGTCCGAATCTTTCAGTGAAGCTTTTAACAACAGCCCCGGCAGCAGCTTTGTTTGATCTCTGCTGCCTTCCCTAATCTGGGTTGTCAAGGTTCACTTGTTGGAAGCTGTTTACTTTAAAAAAAAAAGTGACTCCCCACTCCATCCCTTTCTCATATACAATGACTAAAAAGACTGAAAGGAAAGAATGCTGCCAATGTAAGAAGTTACAGCTGAAATACCTTTTTGCCACAAAATTGTAGCTGACACATTTTGAACAAAAGTGACAAGGTTCTCTCTTTCTTTCATCCTGCATAGTACTAAAAACCTTAAATTGAATTACACATCATTTGAAACAGTCCAAATTTGTTTACAATCCTCTTAGTTGCAATTCTTTCCCCAGATTCACTTTGAGCTCAACACAACTCAGTGGCTATTTCCTTTTTAAGATTGGAAAATCCTTGTTGTTTCTTCATTAAAAAAATTAATAAATCATAAAGTATCTCAAAAGTCTCTTTTCCTCTTTGGCATTGTGCAATTAAAAAATAGAGGCAATGACATTAAATAAATAGTATCAGCAGTATTCCTTATAGTTATCTATAATAGTACAAAAATTCCCATGAGACTTTTGTGGCCTCATAAAAATCAGATTTTTAAAAATGAAATATTAAAACTACCTAGTAAATAGGAAGTAAATTTTATGCATCTTTAAATGGTATAATTCAACATAGGAACAGTCCATGTATCAAACCTACACACCATATGTAAATTTTATCCCATTATGCATTCATAACATTGATCAGAAATGAAAACTGAAACTTCTAAGGGTTCTCATTCTCAAACAACAAGATATTTGAAAGCAACTACAGTATATGCTTCTAAAAACTTGATTTATCTGCCAAAGAGGTGGGAATGTTTCACTTTTTAAAAAACAGAATCAATACACATTCCAGAGATCATATTGGGCATGTAACTTCAACATTCCTACCCCAACTGAAACCAACACAAGCTGGGCCACTGTCTTCCATAGCTATCCCTACACTTTTTGTCTTGCTGAATTCTATTTAAGAAAAGGGGTAAAAAATTAAACCATGTCAGATGTAGACACTGCAAAAATCAACACTTTTGAATCAGGCTAGCAGCAGTATCAGAACACAATGACTTGGAAATAATTAATAGTTATCAAGCGGGTTGGGATGAAGTAGGGAAGGAGACAATTGCCATCATCTTTTATGACAGCATTTATATTGTTTGCTAAACTTCTGAACTCTAATTTTAATCTTAAAAACAAGGACCTTACATTCTATATGCAACCCTTCTTTCTTCCTTTCATTTCAATGATTTGAAGCAAAAAAAAAATCTGAGCCCACACATCTGGCAAATTGGAGGGAGGGGGGTTGTTCTTTCTGAATGATTCACAATTGTTATCCTATAGCGGGTGTTTTGCTTAAAGCGTCTACTGGTTCTCTTATACTTACCTATAGAAAAAAAGCTCTTTTAATGGCGTGATTGCCACCGTCAGCACCCAATTCCTAACTCAGGGGCTCTTGCTGCTCCTGTGATCTCCGGCAGGCAAAAACTTTGTGTGCTATAGTTGAGAAGAAACCAAGGGTACTTTCAGTAAGTAAGTCTCCACAAAATAGATTTTGGCTAAGAAATGGGGAGGCTAAGATCTGGAAGAGGGAGGGGAAATTATGTGCTTGTGTCTAAGGGGTTGGGGGGGGAGGCTGTCTTGGAAAGCACTTGCAAGAAAAAAAATCAAGAGCTCTAGTAATAAGATTTTAAACCTGGAAAGACACAGTCTCCCTTTTCACTCTCCTGTTTCAACCCTCCTCCAAACTCAGCTGGAAATCTGCTGGGTGTTTTGTTTTTTGTTTGCAGAAGTGATGCCTTCTCCCCTCCCCCAAAAAACGCAAACCATGGCAAGATGCTTGGATGTGGGAAACTGGAAGGTCAAAAGACGGCTACAACCGAGGCACTCAAGGCGGGGAAAGCAGCAGAGTGAGGTGGGAAGATGTCATTTCCAAGCACAGGAGGGGAAGTGGTGGTGGTGGGGAAGGAAAGATCGTACTGAGGTAGGGACTGTCACACTTCACAATCACTCTAGCTCTGCAGTCACCGCAAGACCCAATAACAGGTGGCGTAGCCCCGGAAGGGAGTTAGGAAAAGCAAAAGGGCCCGGGGGAGGGGGGATGTAATGGGATGGGATAACTCGCGCAGCCGGAGTTGCAGCGCCCCGGTTCGAACTTTTCCTAAACTCTTTCTCCGGCTGCGAAAAGACGTTTCAGACATCGGAGGCGGCGAAACACACGGCACGTCCGGCGGCAGTAAACCGGTACCAGACCGAAGGAGTTTAGCGCAGGCACGGGGTTAAAAGGACAGCGAGCAGGACGAGATTGTGGTACTGTTGGTGTGGGATTTTGATTGACAGGGGAGGGAGGGGGAGAGAAAGAAAGGGAGACCAAGTCAGTGATGCTGCTTGTGTGAAAGGTGCGTCCGTCCGGTCTACAGACGGCTGTCGCTGAGCGCTCGGGAAATAATAGCACGTCTGGGGCTCCCTCGAGCGTGTCTTCCTGGAATGTGCGGCGGCCGCTACTTGGACGAGAAGAGGGGGGGAGAAAAGGCGCGCGACTCGTTGCGCGGGAAGTTCTCCTTAAGCCCGACGCCGAGCACCAGGCAGAAGGGAGGACTGAGGTGTTTTTTTGGTGGGGGGGGGGAGAGAAATCTTCGACGACCCTCCGACATACCTGCACACATTCCTCACATTGCCCGCGCGAGCGGGAGCGCGTGTATGCGTGCGCGCGAACGTGTGAATCTGTGGCGCCTTGTCCTCGCTTTCCCTCCCGTTGAATTTAAAAGGTATTTCTCTGCGCGGTTCGGTTTCAGTGCTAATTTCCGCGCGCTTCCAAGTTCTTCTTGGCCAGCGTGGATTACCGATGGCGGAGAAGCGCTTTGTGGGTCTTAGAAACGAAAGAGGTCAGTACCGTGTCGGCTTTGTCACTTGTGTGTTAATCGAAGTGTTTCTTAAGCCTAGTCCGAAGGTGTCTTTGTAACGCTCGGCGCGGGGCCTGAGCAGTTCAATCGGTCGTGTTGTTGTTTTAACCCATTAAAATGCAAGTCTTAAATGGGCGCGATTAAGGGAGCGCTCTGGAGTGCGCGAACGGGCAGATTTGTTTGCTGTGGTTTGCACACCCATACAAACCCTCGGGATGGAAAGGAAGCCTTGGTAGCAACCGCGCACGCTCGGCCAAGGGGAGAGAGCACGGAACTGTGACCCGTGTGCGTGTGCGCGCGTGTGTATGTTTGGAGTGTGCGCGCGCTCACGAAAACCGGCGAGTTCAAGTTAAAAGTGAGCCGGCATAAAGGTGTGGAGTCCCATAGGCCTATTCATTGAAGTTCGCTGCACGACAAAGCAAGAGAAGGCAAAAACAAAAGCTCTACGGGGCAAACAAAAGTTTGTTGCAAGTCGACTTAAAGTTCTTCCTCGCCACCAAGTGCCCCAAAGGAAGCTGCAACCCGCCGCCCGTTACCAAACCCTGGCCGGGTCCGACCGCTCTCCCACCAACCTTTTTTTTCCCGCTTGAGGGTCTTTTTTTTTTTTTACACACGCGCGCGGGCACACACATACACAGAGAGAGAGACGGGGAGGGGGGGCAGAGAGCAAAAGCGGCTTCCAACTTACTGGGGGGGGGGGGTCATGTGTGCACCGTCCAGCGCGTGGAAAGAAAAGAAGAGGGCGGGCGGGAAAGAAATGAATGAGGCGCACAGATGGGACTTTAAAAAGAAAAGAGGAAGAGCCTGAGAGGTGAAAGAGCAGGAGCTTTTTTCTTCTTCTTTCCCTCATTGCGTCTTTAAGGGCTTTATGCAAAAGCGAGGCTGGGTGGGGGGGAGAGGAAGAGAGAAGAAGAGGGGGGGATGCCAAGGCACGTGTGGAAAGGTAAGAGGGGGTGAGGGGAAATCCGAGCCGGGGAGATGAGGGTGTTACACAGGCGTGAATGGGGGGGGGGGGTTGAGAAAGAAAAACAAACAAACAGGAGACTTAAAAGTGGATGAGAAAATGCGAAATGGCAAACTCACCCGCTGGAAACGGCCTGGCGGTGCCAGCTAAGGGGCTCCCCCCACTGCGGGCGGGTGAGTGATTGACTCTCTGTCTGTCTGTCCGTCCCTCCCTTCACTCACTCCGTCCCACCCTCCCTTCCCTCTCTCTCTCTCTCTCTCTCTCTCTCTCTCCCTTTCTAGCCTGCCAAGCCAGCCCCATGCAGGAGGCACAGCGTGCTACACAGGCACACAATAAATAACAATAGAGCCCTCCGCTCGAGTCGGGAACTAGCTTTCCAAAAGGGGAGAGCAGCAGCAGCGGCAGTAATCAGGCAAGGCAATCCAGCGGCAGCAGGGAAGGAGGGAGGGAGAGAGGAGGGGAAGGAGGGAGGGAAGGCGATCCTCTTCGCCCACTTTTGGATCCCCCGCCGCCGTCCCGGCTGCTCGCGGCGGTGCTCCCTGAGTCGCCGGGAGCGTGGAGCTTTTTTTTTTTTTTTTGCGCGGAAAAAACACGCTTCTGGGGGGGAGAAGGGTGAGGAAAAATAACACCCCGCGGAGGGAGATTTTGTTATTTTTTGCTGTTATGAGTCCCTGACGTCACATCCACCTGCTGGGTAAACAAGGCTCAGTGCAAAAAAAAAAAAAGGAGGGGGGGGAGAGATACATCGCGTTTGCAAAAAAAGAGAAGGGGAAATCGGGGAAGGAGGAGGAGGCAGAGGGGACGGAGCGCGGCGGGGATGGAGCCGGCTGGGGGGAGGAGAAGGAGGAGATCTGTCGGTGGAAAGTCGCGGAGATGGGGGGGGGGGGGGTTAGAAAAGCCAAGAAAACTAGACGTATAGTGGGGGGGGGGGGGAGAAGAAGGCAGCCCGGAGAAAGGGTCGCGGTGGGGTGTATTTGGGGGGGGCTGAGATTGGGGAGATTGTCAAACCATTTCAATTAGGGAATTTTAGGCTCGCTTTTGTTGGATCCTTTCGAGATCCGGGCTCCCTCCCTCGCCCCTCCCCCCCTAAGCAAACAAACAAACAAAATACAGACTGAGGAGACTGAAAGGAAAGTGCAAATGCTGCGCGAGCTAAATTTCCCTTTCTCCCCTCTGCTTTCTCTCTCACTGGCGGCGCCCTCTCACTCTCTCCCCTTTCTTCCCCCACACTTGCCCCTTGCACTTTACCCAATGAAAAGAGGAGAGTTCGCGAGGTGAAAGTTCACTAGAAGGACAAACGCGTGTGTGCAAAAGAAACAAGACGCGTCCACCATCGCTCGAAGGCTCGCCCGCCCGCCCTTGTGCGTGTTTGTTCTAGAGGTGAGGGGGAAAAAGTCTCTTCGATGGGAAGGAATCTCGGCATTCAACCCCCGGGCTTGCTAAGAAAAGAAAAGAACAGAAGAACAAAACTTCCTCCTGCTTTTGGGTTTTGAGAGTGGCTGGATATTGATAGCCTTTCCTGCTTTCTTCCTAGAAAGTTGACCACGGGTCAGCGTGTGGAGTGTGGTTTTAACCTAAGTTACCCGCTTCTGTATCCATTCTGAAATAAAAAAGTTTGGAGTGCAAGAATACTCCAAGAAAAAAAGTTTTGTTTGTTTTTCATAAGATTGTTTTCCACCCTTAGAAGATAAACTGGAAGAAACTTTTTTCTTGGCGTTCTTCAAATATCAATTCCTTTCTTGCTGAACCTTAACTCTTCCTGAGAAGAACCCCTAAAAGTCTTAACATTTCTCCCCATTTGTTCCTGCTTAGATGAGCTGGAGAGAATCACTTCTAGGAACAGACAAACTAGGCATTTTACAAACACTCTGAATTCAATGTGTTTCCAAATGTAATGCGCTTGTATTGTATTAATTGTAGCACTGAGGCCTTTATTGTCCTAACTTAGCCTATTGGCAATATTTTACAGGCTGGGGGGGAAAAGGCCATTTCAATTTTTTTTCCCCTAATATCAGCTCTTCAAAGCCTTTTCTAAAAGTATCCAAGCTAGTCCTATAATACAGAATCATAGTCCATTATATTTATAGATAAGTAAATCAGGGAACAGAAAAGGTTATGTTACCTGTGTCAAGTTCACACAATGAGTCAGTGGTAAAGCTGTGAGTAATATTCAGAGCTTCTTCCGTTTCTCAGACCTGTGGTTTAACCACTAAACAATGCACTATACTTGATGGGCATAATCTAAAGACTTATTCTCTCATTTTGGACTATAAGTATGGGCTCTGAATGGATCCCTAATAAAACACTTTCATAGCCTCAATAATCTATTCTTACACCTATCTCTTTAGGAGTTTTATAAATATTCATGCACATTTTAACCCATGACAGGTAAGTATTAGAGTGAAATACTAGTTCCATTACATGCAAGTTTTTAAAAGGCCTACACCTTAACCTTGCACATATAAACCTTTCGTACACAATTATTTTTGCCTAGTCCTTAGTTTTGCATATGTGACTATTAATTATACGCCTCTTTGCTTATCATGTATAAAAAGAGATCCCAAGTACCAAAATATTTGTATTACATTTTAAACCAGTTTTACAATTTTATTTATTTAATCCTGGTTTTAGAATTTCCACCGGGAATATACAGCATTTAAGCATTTCCAGAAATGCTTAATTTTGAATGAAGGTTGAACAAAGATAAGAAGGCGGATACCTTTGAATGTAGTAAATGTGCATAAATAAGACCATAAACACTTATAAATACATGCCTTTACAAATGATCCCAGTCTAAACATATTATTAGTAATATTAGAATAATAGTCTACTTGAGAAAAAAACAATTTTAAAATAATTTAAGTATATTTCAAATTAAACTAGGTATCTCTTTATCTTTTGGGGAAATGGATAAAAATAAAACATTTAGTATTTGGGTTAGAATAAATTCTGGTCTGAATTGTATTTCATTTCAATCTTATTTTTTTGTAAATGTTCATGTATTTTTGGATTTCATATAATGCATGTTGATTCTAATACATTTTGATTACATTTTTCATTGATCTGCAACATGAAAGAAGACAGAAACCACCTATAGTGATCTTGCAAAATGCCTAATTCTCTAGAAAATATTTGTTTGCTTGCTTGCTTGCCTGCTTGTTTATTTAATTTATATGCTGCCTCTCTTGCCAAAGGCAACTCTTATAGGGATTTTGAACTATATAGGACACAAATGTTCTCCATATCTCAATCTTTATTTATAGAGTAACCATTAGGCCCTATCAAAGTGCAGAGTTTCAGAAACAAATTATTACTAATTTTGATAAAAGCAATTTAAAATGGCATTGGATAAAATACAAATGTCCTCATTCTAAAATGTTCAGCATTAATCCTTAAACTGGAAAAAAAATAGTGTATCCATGTATGTCTCTAAATTAGGCCTTTGGTCCAATTGTATAGTGGCCTAACTAATTATTGAAAGGATGGAATAATGAATAAATCTATTATTTATTTGTTTGTTTGTTTGTTTGTTTGTTTGTTTGTTTGTTTGTTTATTAGATTTGTATGCCGCCCCTCTCCATAGACTCGGGGCGGCTAACAACAGTAAAAAGACAATATGAACAAATCTAATATTAAAAGTATTGTAATGTATACTGGCTTTCCTGAATGCAATAAACATTTTTCAGTTCTATTAATATTATTACTAAGTTCCATATTTCTTTTGTATGATGTCAAATGGGATAAACAGACATGTTGCTTTCTTACATTGATTAATACATATAAGAAATTGAATTTAGATTTGCATTGTAAAGCACACTACAATTTTACATTTGTCTTGCAACAACAAAAGTTACCTCTTAAAATTAGATGACATTTCCCAATCTAATTAATAGCTATCAGAATGCTTTATTAGTTGCACGATGCATATATCATGAGAATCTTTCTAACACTAAAATGCAGCAATTCTATGCACGAGATTATTATGCTGTTTAAATCATTTTTCTGCTTTGATTAATATAATCAAATATAGATTTACCATTACACCTCTGTAAATTTCACATATTAAAGAATTTATTGTATGAACTGAAAAATAAATATTTTGCATTTTCATTCCAAGAGGCTCAGAGTAATTTTAATACTATGATGAGTGTTGTAAAATGAATTGATTCCAAATATACATGTCCAATGGATTACAGTTAAAACTAACAGTTCATATTGAGTCTGAAAACATACTGTAAAATTTAAATATTGCTTTAGTCATTTCAGTTATGAGGTTCAGTTGTTCATGTTGAAAGCAAAAGTTTTTTGGAAAAAATATTGTCATAGTATTTTTGCCTTGTATAAGCAAAATTAATGGAAATAAGGATATTAAAAGTTTCCACCAAGCTCCCTGTTTCATAATCATTTTTAATTAATTTTTTATATTTCATTTATTGCTTCATATTTTTCTTATATTACTATAGATACAGTACATTGAAAAATAAGCCCACATTAATTCAAATGCATTTACTGACAAATAAGTTTAGTAGTGCAAATTTGATAGTAGAATATTTGTATTTTGGAATTAGAAATGCCATAAAATAATATGTCTTTTTATGTTGCAATGTGAGATGTTACATTCCAGTATCTTCAACCAAAATGATGAAGGTTTGCATATCCATTTGGTAGTTATTAATGGGGATCTTAACTGCAGCTTAACATATTGTTCATTTTCAACACTGTCACGTTGAACTCATATAGAACACATTTTAATTTCTTGATCAGTAATCAAATGGAAGTTTCTTTTGGCAAATTAAAACAGGATTTTTCTGTGTGTAAGAAAGGATATGGGAATATGACGCCACCTTTTGGTGATAAAAGTAAATACCGCAGATTTGAATTCTTAAGAAAGGCTCCTTCCTGATCCACTTTTTATAGAATAAAAGCAAAATACTTTCACCTTCTGTAATTCATTTTATTTTTAATAAATCAGAGAAAAATCATTAAAATTATTTGTACAGCAAAAGATAATTTAGATGTAATTAAAGAATCGCTAATCTCGATGGATATGTTAAAAAGTTAGAAAATTTTGCACTCAATTACATACAATACTACAGATTTTGAAAATGCAATTAAAACCAAAGACTTTTCTCTTGAGATGGATGTATAAGAAGCTGGAAAAAATTATGGAACTGTGTTTCTATATATGATGACTCCATCACAAAGGTGAAAGATTCGACTTTATCCATAATGGAGGGAATGAGTGGTGAAGATGATGGAAATGGCTGAAATGGCCAAATAGACCACTTTAAATAGAGATAGAATATTGTCTAAATTTAAGGGTGATTAGAAATCCCTTACTGGTTTTTCTGCAGGAAACAAAATACAATAGTGTCATCTGGTTTTGATGATTCAAATAAAAATAAAATTTAGAGAAAATGTAAACAATGCTGTTATATTTATAATTACAACTGCTGTAAAAGAAAATCAGAAGTCACTTCTTTATATTTTTTCTTTGATTTCTGCATTTTTGCCTTTACTTTTTTCTTTTTTTCTGTTGTTTAATTCTAAATCTTACTTTTTTCTTCTGTGTTAACATTTTTGATAAATGTTATTTTTAAAAAAGAATAATCTGTAATCATATTTAGAAAGCTATACCATAATATGAATGGACAAAATTTTCTAAACTGTCAGAAAAAAAACCTAGTATAACAATAAGCTTCCTGTTGTAGCTCATCTACCTGAAATAAAATGAATTAGTCGTAAACATGTGAGACTTAGGATGGAGGTAGAGATGTTTGTCAACCTGTTTTAATTTTATCTTTGCCTTTTTCCAAGTCTTTCATTTCATTTCATTCATTTCATTTATTTGGATTTGTATGCCGCCCCTCTCCGAAGACTCGGGGCGGCTCACAACAAGTGAAAAAAACAATCCAATACATAATCCAATTAATTAAAATATTAAGTTTAAAAAACCCCTATACTAACATACACACACACACACAAGCATACCATGTATAAATTCATTCCTATTGGAAGAAAAGGCATGAAGATTAAATAAAAGGTTTAAAAATGATTACAATAGATAAGAGATGCAAGGATTACTCAACAATTTGGGGGGTGGGGGCAGGCAAGCATTCTGTGAAAAGCTGAAGCACTTGAATAAACATGTGTTTATGATTAAAAAGATGGGTTGTCTTGTTTTTGCTGTGCTGATTTAAGCCAGTCTGCCAGCTCTATAAAATGTGATTAATTCCTCTGACAATAACAGCAGTGGGATTTATTCCTTACCTCCTATGCAATTGTTAATTGCTCTTGAATTGTTTACTGCTGTAGTTGTTTTACAAGTGGCAAAGACAAACAGAGAAGAAACTCCTTCCCTTTTCAAACCTTAAATCCCAGGTGTGATTGAGTGCTTGGCAGGTTTTTGGTAAGGGTGTACACAGGTTATGACTACAGCTTGTTAGTTTAAAAAAAATGGAGGTGATGACGCCTCTATAATTATAGGTGTTGCAGTTTTAAAGTCAGAATGTTTTTCCAGCCATTGCTCTGCCCCACCCCCTGTATCCTATGAGCCATATTTCCTGGAGTCTTTCAGATTTTAGATGTTTTGTGAGGATCCTTAAAATCCATCAACAAGCCTTTGTCATGAGAAAAATTATGAAAATAATTTTGAAGTTGTTTATCCATTATATATACACACAGTAAAATAATGCAATTGTTTATTAGAGAAAGGCAGTTATTTTTATTTTGCCAATATGGTTCTGAATGCAGAGCTTTGTAACACTGGAAATAGTAGAGTTTAACAGGGAAATGGTTTTAATTTGTTCATAGCTAGTGGGGGGGGGGGTTCTGAGCAAGGTATGTAACGCTTGCTCCTAGCAATTTGTCAAATATTCTTTTTGACATTGTAATTTTATTTTTGTTCTGTAATTGAAGCAAGCAATCTTGAATGTGGATATAATAATGATTCATTTAAAAATACAATTAATTGATCTGTCACTTACTGCAAGCCAGTTACTTAATTCATTGATTACCTGAGCAGAATATCTTCTATTTTGAACCTGCATACCTTTTTAGAATTTTAACCTGCTGGGTATGTGCAGTTACTGTACTAACATTATGTTAAATTTATACTGAAAATATGTTGATTAACTTGCAATCTTTTGTGGCTTGTTGGTGAAAAAAAATTGTTACAGCCTGCTAGTGTAAAGAATTCCAGACCAGGTATTATTCAGCATGTGAGCATGGTAGTTTAGTTAAATGACAACAGGTTTTTACAGATGTTAGATAGGCATTAAGAAGTTGTAGGGCTTATGCAGAATAGTCCGATCTAGAATATTTCAGATGTAATATGTTAAGCTAAAAGTTTTCCTGTGCTTTCACTGCCATTCTGATTTGCAAGGCTGGATATTTCTAATATATGCAAAATCATACAATTATTATATGCCATAAATAAAATACATTGACTCCAATGGAAGTTTCCTTTGGAAAAAAATATTATAGCTTGCATCTTATTCTCACCACTCTCTCTCCTCCCATGTCTTTAATG
Source organism: Erythrolamprus reginae (assembly GCF_031021105.1). Lineage (NCBI taxonomy): Eukaryota > Metazoa > Chordata > Lepidosauria > Squamata > Dipsadidae > Erythrolamprus > Erythrolamprus reginae. The sequence goes on from NC_091951.1 coordinate 61,002,075, forward strand.
TCACTCTTCATATGAAGTTGCTCTTGTATTTTGTCATTAACAAGTTACAAGAAAATCTTATCTTGATCTATAGCATATTTCATTTAATAAAAAGATGAAGCTATTCTGTTTATTTTCTCCAATAATATTATAAAATCAGAAGAACAAAGTCATCACTCCTGGAAACCCTTCCCTTCTCTTTTGAGATGAGAAAAAACTACAAAAAAAATAGAAACATTTTATTTGTGCTTCCTTCTTTGACATAGTCCATACCTTTACATTGCCTCTTTCTTTCTCCCAGTGTCACACAACAATACATAGGTACGTTTGCTTCTGTCTTCCTGTTTGTGGTGTCCATTGTGTACCTCTAATTGCCTTTGGAGACACTCTGCGTCTGGCTCAAGGAACAGAGAAAATAATTATAATGAAGTATTTCTGTTTTTTAAAGATGGATGATGCAATCATGTTTCAAATAGATTTTGAAGAAAGGAAATAATGAGGTAAGATTCATTGTCTATATCATGTCACATAAATTTAAAAATGGCTTGTTTTGGAAGGACATCCAAATAATTTCAACAGCAATTTTTTGTGTGCAAAAACTAGATCCGAAATAATAGAATTTCATATTCATAATGTCATATTGGAAAGCCATTTAAAAAATTCTCTAAGGTTTCTTTAATGACTTTACAAACATATTGATCTGACCCATTTTATATTTGTATCTGTGTTGCAGAAAGTAGGAAGTTACTTTTTTCTATTGCTTTTTTTCCTGTGCGCCCCAATTTTTCTTTTTCCACGCCCCCTTTTCCCTCTAATTTTATCTTTCTCTTTTGCTATTTAATGTATTTAAAAAAAAATTATGTTTTATTTATTCTCTATCAATACATTATTTTTTTAAAGAGCAGTAGATGGGTATATTTCAAAAATACCAATACATATCCAATATTTAATTATCTGTTTGTTTCAATGTTAGATAATTTCATTTTAAAATTTTTAAATCATTTCATAATTTGCTGGTAAAATAATTCAAAGTGTGTGGGGATTTATTTTCTTCTTTTGATAAAATGTTATTTATTTGATTTTTTGCTTACTTTGTTGGGAAGGGTTGAAAAGGGTTGGAGGGGGGGTGAATGTGAAATCATCATATAGCTCTGTGATCATAGACTCTATCCCTAATTTAAATTGCATCCCTAATTTAAATTGCTTGTTGGTTTGAGGTTGGGCAGCAAGTAAATTTAAAAACATTAATAAACAAGATACAAACAGCAGGAATGAAAATAAAGTGTATAGGTTAGTGTGCCTGCCATCCAAAATCCAACCATAGAATTTCCCATAGTATTATTTTGAAATATCCTATATAGTAGCATATGAAATAGCATTATCAAACGTAGAAGGAGGCATTAAAGGTTGAGGAGCAATACCTAAACATGTGCCACAATTCTTCAAAAAATTCTTTGTACAAGTGGTTGCCTGGGCTCTTGTACATATTTGAGTTAGCAACTGTGTGTGACCAGAGAGTCTACCAGGCAGCAGATTGTAATCACACTCAATTGAACACTATTACATTCTCACTATACAGCTTTCCTGTCAGTGTGAGATTGGGCAGGGGTGAAGTATGCATTCTTATTGCCTCTCTACAGCCCTTTTACAAACACCCAAAGGAAATCTTTACAGTAATCCAAAGAGACGCTTTTGTGTGTAATGATATGTGTCTGTGCACTAACATTCTGAATTTTAAAATCATTGAACATAATGGCCATTTTGAAACTTTCATAATATCCAGAAGCAGAATGTCATATACCACAGTGGGCTACTCTACTCAAGGAGCAGGGAGGTATAGATAATAAAGAACGTATTCATATGATTTCATCAGCCAAACAGAGCATGTTTTGCCATGTCCTTTATTATTTTTAATAACCATTCTTTCACTTTTTACACTTTTGTTTTCTGAACCTGAAACGGATATTGAAATCAGTCTATACCTGATCCAAAGACTATTAAATGTATTCAATTGTTATTCCACTGTTTGAAAGTTCTGTATCATCCTAAACAAATTAAAACCATAAGAAAAGCTACATTTACTTTAACAGTTTGATGAACATATTTCATTTCTACATATATAGCAGAGGTCTATAGTTTTCTCTAATATTTGTATTCAAATACAAATTTCCCATTTATACACATACTTAGAAGTAATTTTTTGAGTTATATGGATTTTCATTTTGCTTGAAAGCCCTCACATATTTTTTTTTTACATCACTTCCTCTAAAACATTTCTGTTCTCTTCAATACGTTTTCCATAGAAAGTTCTAGTGGTACTTTTCCTTCCTGAATACTAAAGTTTTGAATGTTAACAAACATTCATATGTAAGTCTATAAGTCATACTAAACTGGAAAATACTTTTTCGTCTCTTAGCTTATAAAATAAACCATCTCTCAACTTTTCCATATGAATAGTTTTTATCCAAGGTAATGTTACAAGGAATGTAACTGATGAAAACAATTAAATATCACTGCTGTCTAGAGAAAATTCTTGCTTAGTGCAAAAACATTACAGTATTTTGTATTTTATTCTCCCACACTCTTCTTAGATTTCCTGTAAACATCTTCTTCTCATAAACAATGATCATATAATTATATTCATTTGGGGTAAGATGAGGTATATTGGTGGATCAGGAGTGGGTCCTGGATACTTCTGCAGCTGGTTTGCTCAGGGTCGCACCAGGCGCACTCGCAGCAATCACAAAATATCTTCGTGCAGAAGCAAAAATTAGCTTCTGCATCTGACCAGAAGCAAAATCTAAGGTGGTGGTGCGCATGGAGACACCGACAGAACCAGCTCTGTGATGTTGTCACTGATTTACTGATTTATCTAAAGCAGCGTTTCCCAACAGGTGTGCCGCGGCACACTAGTGTGCCGCGAGACATGGCCAGGTGTGCCACCAAGCTCCAGCTGGGCGGGGCGCTGCTGGTACTTCCGTCCTGGGGCTCCCGCTCGATGCCGCGGTTTTCGGTGCTCTCCTGCTGGGCCCCAAAGAAGGAAGGCAGGAAGAAGGAGAGCTCCATTCTTCGCGTCTTTTTCCCGCCTTCCTTCTTTGGGGCCCAGCAGGAGAGCGCCGAAAACCGCGGCATCGAGCAGGAGCCGGTTGACAGCTGCGAGCAGGAGCCCCAGGACGGAAGTACCGGCAGCGCCCCGCCCAGCTGGAGCTTCTCTGGCGTCGACGGCAAGTGTCCTTTGTGGCCCGGTGGGAGGGCACTGGCGATGGGAGTGGGGGGGCGGCCGCAGGCAGTTGCGGGGAGATGGCGGCGGCGAGAGGGAGCGCTCTCTCGCTCTCTCTCAGCTGACTGCAAGCGGGAGCCCTGACGGTGGCGGTTGGACGTGCTGCTGGACGTCGTACATGCTGGCGCTGCGGGCCTGGCATATACGGTGTCCAGCAGCACGTCCAGCTGCCGCCGTCAGGGCTCACACTTGCAGTCAGCTGAGAGAGAGAGAGAAAGAAAGAGAGACATATAAGAGAGGCAGAGAGAGAGAGAAAGAGAGACATAGCAAGAGAGGCAGAGAAAGAGAGACAGAGCAAGAAAGAGAGGCAGAGAAAGAGAGATAGAGAAAGAGAGAGAGAAAGAGAGACATAGCAAGAGAGGCAGAGAGAGAGAAAAAGAAAGAGACATAGCAAGAGAAAAAGAGAGACTTAGCAAGAGAGGCACAGAGAGAGAGAGAAAGAGAAAGAAAGAGAGACATAGCAAGAGAGACAGAGAGAGAGAAAGAGAGAGAAAGAAAGAAAGAGAGATAGCAAGAGAGGCAAAGAGAAAGAGACATATAGCAAGACAGTGAAAGAGAGAGAGAGAGAGCAAGAGAGAGAGAAAAAAGCAAGAAAGAGATAGCAAGAGAGACAGAGAGAGAGAGAGAGAGCAAGGGAGAGAGAAAGACATAGAGGAAGGGAAGGAGGGAGAGAGAAAGAGAGCAAAAAAGAGGAAGAAAGAAAGAAAGAGGGATGGAGAGAGAGAAAGAAGGGAAGGAAGGAAAAGAGAGAAAGAGGGAGAAATAGAGCGAAAGGGAGGAAGAGAGAGGGTTTTTTTGTCCAAACTTTTCTTTAGCCCGCCCCCCCCACCCCGCCCCCACCCCTTTCAGTGTTCCCCAGGATTTTGAAAATATGAATAATGTGCCGCGGCTCAAAAAAGGTTGGGAAACACTGATCTAAAGAACCACCTCTGTGATAGATGGAATTAAATAGAGAAGGGGGGGGGGATTACTTTATTAATCTTGGAATGTGGGCTACTGAATCTTGGGATGTGGGCTTCAATCAATAGCCTTCGATCAAAATCCCTTAGAAGACTGAGCTAAAGACAGATAGTTACACAATTACAGAATGACCTGATTCCTTGACCAAAACTACTACTTTGTTGGTTAAAATCCAGAATCCTCTCCTCACTTTCTGGAAATAATATAATAAGCTCCACACTAACCGTATTTTTCAAACTATAAGACGCATTGGTGTATAAGACTCATCAGGATTTCAAAGAAGTGAGTTTTTTAAAAAGTTTTTGTCCTTTCTAGTCCCCAGCAGCACTCTACAAGCATCCCAAACCCTTTTGCAAAAATGGGCCCATTTTTCACTTGATTTTGCAAAAACGGCACACAGAGGGGTTTGGAAGCCTGCAGAGTGATTCTGAGGGCTGGGGGAAGGCAAAAACTATGCCAAAAAAAGTTTTTGTGGAAAACGGTCCTTTTTCTCCCATTTTTTCACAAAAATGAGGGTGCTTTTACCTTTCCTCAGCCCCCCAGAAGCACTTTGCTCTGCGTAACCCATTTTTTTCAAAAAAAGGGGGCTAATTTCTTGCAAAAAATGGGATGTTGGGGCGGGGCTTCTGGAGGCAAAAAATGGCTATATTCGTTGTATAAGATGCACTGATATTTTCACCCTCTTTTGGGGGGGGGGGTCTTCTCAAAAATGCGGTAATTCCACTCCATCATTTTGGAACAGGACAGCTGAAGGGATTGTTGCTGAATTTCAGTTGTTGCTGAAATACTTTTAGACTCACCATGGATGTGTATTAATGCTTCAGCTGCTGATTAGACCATGCAAACAAATTTGAAATAATACCGGTAGCAGCACGGTATTATGGTGGTCTCCTTTCAAAATGCAGCATTTTAAACTACTGATCTGTATTGAAGTTGGCTTTCTAATGTGCATGTTTCTTTCCACAAAAAGTGGTAGCAATTGCCCATTTAGTCCATTATTGATATTCATAATAACACCTAGTCTGGTTATCTAATAGATTTTTAACCAAATGATGCAAAATAAATCAGTTATGTTCTTCATGTAAAGCAAAACAAACCAGAGCTATGTTACTTTGAGAGTGTCTAATGAAAGTCTAGAAGCAATTTATATAGTCAACTTACTGTGTTGAAAATCTTCATCCTAGCCACACAAATAAACTGCTATCACCACATGTTAATGTTGAGTTTGCAGTGGAAAGAACGATGGTTTACCTCGAAGGCTGCCTAACAAATTAGTAGCAGTGTTCTAATTTTAACAGTGATTTCCAGATTATCACACATCAATGTTATTTGTGAAATTTGGCATTGCATAAGAGGACATCTCTTGATCCCCATTCTGCTTCAGCTCCTGGGTGTCCCCCAATGCCCACATCCCCTTTAGGAAGAGCCTGCTCTCCAGAAGAGATTATTAGGATTTTGGGGGGAAACGAATCCTCTCTCCATCCTGTAAATAAAACCATTGATTTCCCCACCCTTACCACCAATGATGGGAAGAAGTGGATACTACCCTGTGTTGTCAATACCAACTTTTAGTCTATTTATATTCAATATTTAGGATTCCAAACCAAGAATGTTAATTGTGGCGGAGAGGTACCAATTTATCTTGGAGCACCAGAGTATATTTGTTATGATAATCTGCTTCCCTATTGGGATAACAGAATGCTAAGTTATTTTGGGATGACGCTGCTATATATAAATTATCACTGATCAAAATATAATCCACTGACAGATATAACAGAGTTGAGCGGTTCTCAACCTATATGAAGATTTAAATTAAAGCATGATTCCAGTAAACACTTTGTCTTGAACTGCATTAGTATTTACATTCCTTTTTAATTTTATTTAAGCTTTTACTTAACATGCAGAGTGCAAACATAAATGTGAATATATGCTTTATTTCCATCCCATCTAATTAAATAGAGATCTTATTCTTGTGGTTACTGTTTTCAAGCAATTCACTGAAATGCAATGAAAAAACAATTGTTTTGCAATTTGCAAGGTTAAGCTGCTCCGAGTCCACGGAAAGGGGCGGCACACAAATCTAATAAATTAAATTAAATTATTTCTAGTAATGATCTTAGATTATTTCAGGCATGTCTGTAAGAATTGGCCACTCTTAATTCCTACTAATTCCCAGCAGGTAGGGGCTAGCTAGTATCTAAGTCTGCTTTTACCTGAGAGCCGGCTTATTGCTTTCCTTTTCTCTCCTCTCCTTTTCTCTATACATATGTGCATCTGGGCTGGGCCCCATCTGTTGCTCCTTCAGTTCAGGCCCCAAAGACAGCTTCTTCTCCACCTGGGGGAGGACAGAAGGCCCAGCTCTGCCTCTGTCTCTGATGCTGTTTCCTTATCTGAGCCTTCCAAAAGTTCTGAAGCTAGCCCAGACTCTTCTTCAACCTCCTCCTCATCTGACTTTGCTGGCAGCCAACGGGCTACAACAGGTTGTTGTGGTGGGGGAAAATAGGAGAAGAACCAATGTTCAGTGCCTTGAGTTATTTGTTTTTTTTTAAAAAGATAAGAACAATCTAGGATCAGGAAAATACAAGGACAAAAATAATTGTTCCTTCAAAACTTTGGGTATAGTATTCATTTAGAGGAATGGCAACAGATATGGGATAGAAATTTAAAAATGACATAAGCCATACCATATAAAGAAAATTGGTTCAAAATGTTTTATAGATGGCATTTAACACCTGTTCAATTATCCAAAATAGACAAAAAAATTACACCCAGGTGTTGGAAGTTGGAATAGAATTTGGTACTTATTATCACTTATGGTGGCAATGTGAAAAAGCAAAGAGCTATTGGGAAAAAATTAGAAACTGGTTAGAAGAAATAGAAAAATTTCTAATTTTTTAAGGGGAAAAAAATAGAAAAAAACCAGAGCTCTTTCTATTGGGAATAGCACACGGAAAATTTGAAAAAAGCCAGATATATTTAATTTTGCACATAACAACTGCGGTAAGAATAATATTTGCACAATATTGGAAAAATGAAAATGTACCAGCAGAGGGAGACATAATAGAAAAAATAATAGCGGAAATGGATAAATTAACTGGAATTAAAAAATAAGGAAGATTCGGAATATTATGAATGTTGGGGCAAGTTCTACTGCTGGTTGGAGAAAAGGAAAAAGTAATAAATATGTACTTAGTAATACTACTATTAACTGGAAAGTTTAAAAAAAGATATTTCTTGGTGACAAATGGGTTAAGGAAAACAGATATAGGATTTGACACAGAAGTAAGGTCAATGTATATGATTTGTTTATAATAATATGCTAAAAATAGTTTGGTAATAGGTTGTGAGCACAATAAGAAATGTAACACAGATTTGCTACACAAATGTCCAATGTTTTTTAATGTCTTTTGTTTTGTTTTATATATGTGTATAAATAAAACTTTATGTAAAAAAAAGAAAGAAAGAATTGTTCCTTCCTTTTTAAAAATTTGTTTTTAAGTTTCTTATATTTTTACACCAAGTACAATTTTAGGTCTCACAGAGTCAACCTTTTCCAGGCCCATCGGCCAGACAGTGTTGTGTGGCAGGACCTAGGGGAAGAGCCTTCTCTGTGGCAGCCCGGCCCTTTGGAACAAACTCCCTGGAAATAGGTACCGCCCCCTCCCTTCCGGCCTTTTGCAAAGTTCTGAAGATCCATCTCTGCCAGCAGGCACGAGGGCCATGAGTATCAAGATCAATTCCGGCCAAGGCCATGAGTGATTGAGTGGCGAATGTGGACATGGTTGTGTGGGGATAAATGGGATTTTAAAAGTCTTTTAGTTTTTATAGTAATTTTTAAGATTAGATTTCTATACATGTATACTGTACTGTATTTATTATGTTGAGTCATCTGAGAAGTTACTAAAAAAATTATTCAGTCTTTTTTTCTAAAGACTGGATAAAATGAGATAATAAATTGTGAATTTCCCCACTCCATGGGCAACCCTACAAGAGTCGATGGGAATGAGATATAAGTTTTTTATTGCAAAGGAAGATCATAATAAAGGAAAATAAATACAGGTGGTCTTCATTTAGTGAATGCAATTGCCTCAAAATTGTGATCACACGAATGGGATATTGAGACAGTCATAAATTTGAAAATCGGTTGCACAGTTGTCAGACTGTTAACACCTTCGTAACTGAATAGTGACTATATGAGGTAATCATTACACAAGGACTATCTGCACAATTTTCCTAATAAGCTTTGTCTTGTCATCATGGTAGAAAACAGATTATCTAATAAGACTGAAATGTGGGTAATTCAGAAGGGGGAAAAATCTTCATTGCTGTGAAAGTCTCTGCAATTTACCACCACAAATGTGTGAAAACCATGAACTTGAACATTTAAAGGCAAATTTGCAAAGGAGAAGGCTGCTTGTGGCTTCTTTTAATATTAAAAGCCATGTCTCCAAGAAGAATCTTAGAAGAACATGATCAAGAAGAAATTACTAAATTCATGTCTTCATCATAAGAAAGAATTATTTCCAATATGGTTGATTATGACTTTTTTATATTTATATTTTAAAAGTATTTATTTGTTTGTTTATCTTGTCCAATACACAATAATACACAATGAAGGTTATAGAGGATTATAGTAGAGAAGATATATGCTGTCAGGGTTCCAAATAACACTCTCACTGAAAGAAGACTCTGAGGCTAGGCATTCTTTAAAGTTTTATTTTATTAGAGATTATTAGCTTCCAGGCTTTCCCCGACCAAAAGAAAGTCCAAGTCCCTTCCCCTGCACCCACATATCCATCACACGGTCCAATAAGTGCACCATCCCAACTGGAAATGCCTCCCAGCCACACCTCTGCAAATGCAGGGCAGAGTGACCTAGACTCTCAGAAAAAGCAATGTTATTATGACTTTATATATCTCCCCAGCGTCATACAATCCCCCCTTCCAGTTTCCCACAGCCCTAAATGTTGCAGGCCTGAAGATCCAACACTCAAGATGACTTCCAGGCCTGAGTCTTCAGAGATGGGGAGCATACAGATTTAATTAATAATAATAATAATAATGACAATAATAATAACAACAATAATAATAGTAACAATAATAATAATAATATAAATTAAAAAAACTTGTGAACTGTGCAGTCTTGCACACATTGCTATGAAGGTCTGTAAGTTGTTATTGGGCTAGCAACCCACAGAAGTAGTATACTTTTAGTGTCCAATGTTTATTTATTTATTAGATTTGTATGCCGCCCCTCTCCGTAGACTCGGGGCGGCTCACAGCATACAATAAAACAATTCATAACAAATCTAATAAATTTAAAAAACATTTTAAAAACCCATTATTAAAGCAGACATACACACAAACATACCATATATAAATTGTATAGGCCCGGGTGGGAGATGCCTCAATTTCCCCATACCTGATGGCAGAGGTGAGTTTTGTTTATTTATTTATTTATTTATTTATTTATTTATTTGGATTTGGATTTGGATTTGGATTTGGATTTGGATTTGGATTTGGATGCCGCCCCTCTCCGAAGACTCGGGGCGGCTCACAACAAGTGAAAAAACCATCCAATACATAATCCAATTAATTAAAATATTAAAAGTTTAAAAAACCCCTATACTAACATACACACACACAAGCATACCATGTATAAATTAAGGAGTTTACGGAAGGCAAAGAGGGTAGGGGCAGTTCTAATCTCTGGGGGGAGCTGGTTCCAGAAAGTCAGGGCCGCCACAGAGAAGGCTCTTCCCCTGGGACCCACCAGACGACATTGTTTAGTCGACGGGACCTGGATAAGGCCAACTCTGTGGGACCTAATCGGTCGCTGGGATTCATGCGGCAGAAGGCGGTCCCTTGTATGGATCCGGAAAGGACCCCCTCCCTGTACTATGTTCTCCATACATTAACATTTAAGAATGTATCATTTTAGCAGGGAAGCCTATTGTCTTTATGTAATATGTACCCTGTAATGTGGATACCTAATGTAATTTATCTCAGCAGATACAATTCCTTGAATTTTTAATAGAAAACACTTCTAAGCTATATTTGTCTTCATTAGAGAGGGATGATGTGGCTTACTGAGAGTGCAATTACTGGCCAGAAAAAGTCTGTACCCCAGAGGTTCCAACCCACCACCGTGAGATGGATGAGCCTACGATGAGCCAAGGAATTCATAGTAAAAGGAGCTCAGATTCTCACCTGAGTTTTGGTTACAAACGTGCAATAGCTTTTTTTTCTTTCAGAACATTTTGAGGATATATACCACTAAGAAAGAGTGGGTAGGGAAGAATCTGCAAATTATAATAGTTGAATTCACTAAAGGTGGGTGGCTCTGGACCATTCTTGGTCTTTTCTTGAGCATATATAAATACAAGTATGGATATAAAAAATGTCAAATGTTTACCTCACAAAGTATTCATGTTTATTTGTCTATTTGGTTTTCAAAAGATCAATGTTACAGAAAAGACACCATAGTGATTCACAATGAACTGCAAAAGAATCCATACCTTATTTATATGGGGACCAAATATAGGCTCTTTTTAAGGACCTACAATTAACCTTGCAGATAAGGCCTCAGCAAGAATTCGGAATGTTTTATATTGTATCTTTTATCGGAATGTTGTGAGCCGCCCTGAGTCCACGGAGAGGGGCAGATTAATTAAATAATTATTTAATTAATAAATAAAAAATAAAAAGTATTCCTCAAAACAGATGATAATTCTGCTTATCTTTTCCCAAAAAACCCATTAATGTAGACTAGAGCAGTGTTTCCCAACCTTGGCAACTTGAAGATATCTGGACTTCAACTCCCAGAATTCCCCAGCCAGCATTTGCTGGCTGGGGAATTCTGGGAGTTGAAGTCCAAATATCTTCAAGTTGCCAAGGTTGGGAAACACTGGACTAGAGGTCTTCAAATGGCAACTTTAAGACTTGTGGACTTCAACTCCCAGAATTCTCCATCCAGCATATTATGGGAGTTGAAGCCAAATAGGAGGATTTTTTATGTCTGTCCGCAAGGAGAAGAGATGGACAATATTGAATAACAGAGGTTGAGCCAAGGTCCTTGACGTGAGATACCACAGGTCTCAATGGTCTTGTAATGTCCGTAGGAAACCAATGGTATATTATGGTATCAGTAAGCTGGTCAAATCCAGTTGTATATTTCAACCTCGAGGAAACCAAATGAGATTAAATGAAGCCTTGTTCTAGTGAGTTAAGACTTTGGGTGTTAGATGAGGAGAAGCAGGCTTAAACTCAATCCTGACAAGATCATAACAGCAGTTCAAGTTCTCTCATTGTTTTCCATGTTTAATTAGTGTGCAGCTTGGGGGTCCTATACATTTGATAAAATAACTAAACCTATTATGAAACAGCAAAAATATTTTTATTGGGTAAGACCCTTGGTCGCCTTAACCTCTGATCAGCAATTCTAGGAGGGAGTTTTCCCAGTTCCAATTCAGAATGAGCTGGGACATTCTACATATAAACCTGACATCTGCCACTAAGATATAATTCCTCATTAACACAAAGTGTCATAGCATGATCTCTCAAGAGACCATGATTTACAGTCACTATCTCCAGACAGTATAGTTAATAGCCAACATACAGTATCTGGAGGATATAAAGTACAGAAAGATGCATTAAATTATGTGTTTTGAACAGGTTAACATATTGAAGTGACCATAGTCTTCTCAGTAGCCTTAATCCTAGAAGTTGGTAATGCTAGCTTTTTAGAGGTGGTCACTTCCTCCTCCTGCCGTGATCTGAAAATGTTACTTTTCCTTTAAATTCTTTGATCATAGACTACCATTTTTTAAAAAAATTGGGAGCACCAATAAGATATTCAATGAAGATACATTAAATAGTAGTAGTGGTTGTGGCAGCACCAGCTGTGTATTAATGCTACTTTGCATAGGCATCCTCTGTGCTCTCCAAGCATTATTACATTTTTCATCCAATTATTCAGTTATCATATTCATCCCAAAGGAAGCCAATTCCAGAAAAGGAAGATCTTTGAAAAGGTTGTATTTTTGCTATCATAGTCTGAAAATATGAAAGACGGTGTATGCATTATTTGATCTAGTCAGGACTGTCAAACTCGTGGGCCAGATGCGTCACATGCAGGCCACAGCCACGCCTAGTTTAGCAAGGGGAGTAGTTGTGTTTCATCACATGACACCAATGTGATTGACACCCCTGGTCTAGTGGTAAGGCTACGTTAGGAAGCAGGAGGCTATGAGTTCAAGTCCTGCCTTAGCCATGAAAGCCAGTTGGGTGACTTTGGGCCACTCACTGTCTTTCAGTCCAACACAACCTACAAGGTTGTTGTGGGGAAAATAGGAGGAGAAAGTTATGTTGGATATGTTCACTACCTTGAGTTATTTGTAAAAATAATATAGATGGGATACAACTAATATAAAATAAAAATTCTTCCTTAAAGAAAAGTACAATATAATGTTTGCAACTAAGAACATAACATAATGAAGACATTATGCTAAGCCTTCCTACTTCTCACAGGTGAAGGATCCTATGCCTAGCTACAAGTCTAGGTAAGAGAATACCGCTGGATTGTGATTCATACTTCTGCAGTCTCCTACTGCTAAACTCTAACACAATACATCCATTTGCAAATTGAGAATTGTATTCAACCCTCTGTGGTTCCGCTATAACAATACCTTCTTGCTGAGAAGTTTTTCCTGACTGCTAAGATGTACAGCACTTAGGCTGAATAAAAAGCAAGTTACCAGAAGTAATTTCAATCCTGTCAGCCTCTATGCTGCCTGCTTGCTTCAACTGCCATAGAAACGGGAGGAGGAGGGAAGGTTAGGGATTTGGGAGGGGAGAAGCTATGCAGGGGATGTCTCTTCATGGGTCAGATTTAGGGAGGAAAGTTCTCATCACAAATGGCCAGGCTGGATGGACATGTTTACAGCCTGCTCAAGGTCAATAGATTTGACAGACCAAGTGTGAAAGGTCCACCTGGACGTGTGCCCACATGACGTCTGACCACCTGCTGACCCAAGCGTTGCATCTGCTGAAAGAAGCGCTGAAGAGTTGGAGAAGTTGTGAAAGATATGTTTTGCTTGTGGGGAGGGAAGCTGAAGAATTCGAGGAAGAGGAAGGGACCTCGGCCACACCTGAAGTGCCCCCAGGAGCCCTCAAGACCCAGCAGGGCAGCAGGAACACAAGCAGTGGTGGTAGCCTGACACACACACACCCTGGGAAAAGGGGGTGATTCCCAAGAGGCATCAGATTCCAAAGATTCCTCCACTGGGAGTAAAATACGGTGGGAATCCCAAGGCTTTGGGGTTTCTTGACCCAGGTTTTGGAATCATGAAAGAATATGGGGAGGATTTCCCCACAGAAACAGCTAAAGTTAGATGTCCTAAGGAAACAGAATATAAAAGAAAACCAAAAATATATAAATACAACAAGGAAAGCACATTCAAGGGTTATCAGAGTATTTGGAATGGAACAAATAAATTAACCTAGGGACTCTGATATTCTGCTCATTCACCCATTCAGAATGTGAGGAAGGGAAGTGCTTCCAGGCTACCAAATATTGTACTTTGCCTCTATGTTGTCTTCTAGAATCAAGGATTTACTTAATTTCAAAATACTGTTCACCCTCAATAAGTAAAAGCACAGAGGGAGAGGTCTGGGTTGGCTGAAGAAAAGACATCTGTTCGGGCTGGCATGGAAAACGGTGAATTCTTCTAAGTGTTTTTGGAAGTGCTAATTGTACTGCCACTGGACAGGGAGTCATTGCTCACGGTCACTCATGCCCTCATCACCTCGAGGTTCGATTACTGCAACACTCTCCAGAGGGGTGGCATACAAATCCAATAAATAAATAAATAAATAAATAAATATCATCTGCACTGTGGAACAGATAAAGAAATATAGAAAGAAATATATTGTTTGATACCAATAAAAGAGAATATTTGTAGCTCATTGTTGAAATGATGGGTCTTCGATGTGTGCTCTGACCTTAGCTGTTTTCTCGCAGACATTTCATTATCCAAATGAGGTAACATCATCAGTACTAGAGTGTTTGTTTGAAGCTGACATCAAATAAGGGACTTCACTCAGTTGGTCCTGCACTTTATTCAACTAGCCTTAGTGCATACTATATCTCTCTGATGATCTCATGTCCCGCAATCATACTATGGATTCTTGGAGTATTAACTTTTGAGAACTATTTGTGAAGTAGAAATAAACTTTATTTCAAAGTAGTGGTATCAGCTTCCCATGCATGCAGGAAATCCAGAAGAATAATATGAATTTGAAAAGTTCAGAGAAGATTTTCAATAAGTGTATGGCCTCAGCCCCCTTTTCATGTCCAAAACATCTCTTTTGTTACTGTTGGAAGAAAAATCCAGTTCAGTTTCAAGTCAGGAGAAAAGAAACCACTGGAAATAAAATGGAGGCTGCCTACAAGCAAAGAGGTTCTCTATTTATTTGGCTTCCAGAAACTTCAGTGACAGCAGCATTTTTCTGGATGGCTGACAAAGTGTCTGAGAGGGTGGATGGATCTTTGTAGGATTCTAGTGTTTTGTGATTGAGATGCTCCAGGAGGTTGTGAAATGTAGTTAGCCTTGCGTCTTTTACTATTCCAGTGGTAGTGGGTTAACACTATTATGTCCTAAAGGACATGCCCTATCCTTAGAATTTGGGTGGGGGAATGTAAATTCTTAATCTCATCAGCTCCAACCTGGGGAGCTGTGGATGAAGGCATTTTGTTTGTGAGGAGATTGGCCGAGTCTTCCTGAATGGATGCAAAATCTGCACTGTTAAAGGCCAGCCTCTTCAGGTTTCTCAGTTTGAAGCCCAGGAAGACTGGGGGTGATTTCTGCCTTTGTTAAGGTTTTTATTCCACTTCTTTAGGGAAATGTAGTATTCTGCCTCTTTTTAATATTAAGAATAAAGAATATTTTAATCTGAGGAGATGGGACTTCATACTCTATATTATAGTATCACACAGAAAATTTGAATCATTTTAATGGCCTTTAAAAAAAAATAGTTAGAAAGTCACCATGTCAGTTGGTACAATATTGTAACAGCTTTTTTCCATATATTTTTATTTGAGTTTTAGTTTTGCTTGGAAGGCATAGCTCAAAAGAGGGGAAAACTAATAGCTGAGGGCTTAATCAAAGCTTGACGTTCTAGAGCTGGGTTTTTTCCCTAAATGAAATAAATGGTTAAATTTAATTTTGTTCCACTCAATACAATAAAACAATGTTGTTACAAAGAACTGTGTCTTAAAACAAGAGGTCATTTCAGTCCTAAACCTGTCAAAGTGAATAATTGGATACTTGGTACTTTGAAACAAAATCAAGGGAACAAAATAAACATATTTCTGATTACTCAGCACTAATGTTGTATTCTATCATTATAGTAGATTGCTTAATTGTGTTGCTGATTGCTTTTCCTGAGTTCCTCATAGCAATGCCACTTCTTCACCAAATGGTAGAAGCAGTTAATTAGCAACAGGAATGTTGCCTCACATTTTGTTTTGGGCTTGTATACATGTTTAAAGGATGAAAAAAATTGTCTACTTCACCATTATGGCTTGTTTGTACTACAGCATAACTCACTTGCTAGTCACTTTTCTTTGGGTACTGTCACAAGCAGAGACCAAAAATTTTGCCAAACAATTGAAACATTAAGGGGCGTACATAAGCGCACTAGAGTGCCTTCCGTCCCCTGTCCTATAGTCTCTCCTATATTTCGTATTTCTTCTCTACTATATCCTCTATAACCTTTATTGTGTATTATTGTGTATTGGACTAAATAAATAAATAAAATAAATTCTTAGAACACAGGTAATAAATGTTGAGTCTATCCAAGTGAGGTCATCTGGTAGCTTGGCTTTCCTCCTTATTCAGCAGCTGCATAGCTACTTCATTGGCTTGATGTTGAACAAGGTGAGGCAATACTTGTTTGTTTCTCAGTGTATGCAAGGTACTAGACCCAGTAGAGCTCCATGGTTCAACAAGGAGCTCCGGGAGTTGAAACGCCAGAATAGACGTCTAGAGAAGCAATGGAGGAAGAGTAAGTCCGAATCCGATCGAACACTTGTAAGAGCTCATATTAAGACTTACAAAGTGGCGCTCAAGGCGGCAAGATGCGCGTATCATGCTGCCTTGATTGCATCAGCGGAATCCCACCCGGCCGCTCTGTTTAGGGTGACCCGCTCCCTTCTTAACCAGGGGGGAGTTGGGGAGCCCTTACAGAGTAGTGCCGAGGATTTTGACATGTTTTTTGCTGATAAAATTGCTCGGATCCAGGCGGACCTCGACTCCAGTTGGATAACAGAGTCGACTGACAACAAGTCAGTCGAGGTGACTGGAGCCGTACTTGTCCATCTGTCTTGGAAGAGTTTGATCTGGTGACACCTGATGAAGTGGACAAGGCCATTGGAGCTGTGAGTTCCGCCACCTGCTTACTGGATCCGTGTCCCTCCTGGCTGGTATCGGCCAGCAGGGAGGTGACACGGAGCTGGGTCCAGGAGATTATCAATGCCTCTTTGGAGAAGGGGTCCTTTCCAGCTGCGTACAAGGAGGCACTTGTGCGCCCCCTCCTCAAGAAGCGTTCCATGGACCCAGCCGTACATAATAACTGTCAGCCAGTCTCCAATCTTTCCTTTATGGGGAAGGTTGTTGAGAAGGTGGTGGCGCTCCAGCTCCAGCGGTCCTTGGAAGAAGCCGATTATCTAGGCACTCAACAGTCAGGATTCAGGCCTGGCTACAGCACGGAAACTGCTTTTGTCGCATTGATGGATGATCTCTGGCGGGCCTGGGACAGGGGTTTATCCTCTGTCCTGGTGCTTCTTGACCTCTCAGCGGCTTTCGATACCATTGACCATGGTACCCTTCTTCGCTGGCTGTAGGGGGTGGGAGTGAGAGGCACTTTTCTTCAGTGGTTCTCCTCCTACCTCTCCAGTTGGTTGCAGTCGGTGTTAGTGGGGGGTCAGAGGGTGACCTCTAGGCTTCTCCCTTGGGGAGTGCCTCAGGGGTCGGTCCTCTCCCCCCTGCTATTTAATATCTACATGAAACCGCTGGGTGAGATCATCCAAGGGTATGGGATGATGTATCATCAGTATGCACATCTTTGGAGTTGTACATCTCCACCCCATGTCCAGTCAACGAAGCAGTGGATGTGATGTGCCGGTGCCTGGAGGCTGTTGGGGTCTGGATGGGTGTCAACTCAAACCCGGATAAGACGGAGTGGCTGTGGGTTCTGCCTCCCAAGGACAATTCCATCTGTCCATCCATAACCCTGGGGGGGATTATTGACCCCCTCAGATGGTGTCCACAACTTGGGCATCCTCCTCAATCCACAGCTCACATTAGGGAACCATCTTTCAGCTGTGGCGAGGGGGACATTTGCCCAGGTTCGCCTGGTGCACCAGTTGTAGCCCTATTTGGACTGGGAGTCATTGCTCACAGTCACTCATTCCCTCATCACCTCGAGGTTCGACTACTGTAACGCTCTCTACATGGGGCTGCCTTTGAAAAGTGTTTGGAAACTTCAGATCATGCAGAATGCAGCTGCGAGAGCAATCATGGGCTTCCCTAAGTATGCCCATGTCATACCAACACTCTGCAGTCTGCATTGGTTGCCGATCGGTTTCTGGTCACAATTCCAAGTGTTTGGTATGACCTATAAAGCCATTCATGGCATCGGACCAGAATATCTCCGGGACCACCTTCTGCCGCACGAATCCCAGCGACCAGTTAGGTCACACAGAGTTGGCCTTCTCCAGGTCCCATCGACTCAACAATGTCATCTGGCAGGACCCAGGGGAAGAGCCTTTTGTGTAGCGGCCCCAACCCTCTGGAACCAGCTCCCCCCAGAGATCAGAATTGCCCCCACCCTCCTTGCCTTTCGTAAACTCCTTAAAACCCACCTCTGTCATCAGGCATAGGAGAATTGAACTGTTCATTATTGTTGTTAGCCACCCTGAGTCTATGGAGAGGGGCGGCATATAAATAAATAAATAATTAATTAATTAATTAATTAATTAATTAATTAAATATATTTATTAATCCGATTTTTTTATGCTGCCCTTCTCCTTAGACTCAGGGCGGCTTACAACACGTTAGCAATAGCACTTTTTAACAGAGCCAGCATATTGCCCCCACAATCCTCATTTTACCCACCTTGGAAGGATGGAAGGCTGAGTCAACCTTGAGCCGGTGATGAGATTTGAACCGCTGACCTGCAGAGTCAGCTTTAGTGGCCTGCGGTATTGCATTCTACCCACTGCGCCACCTCAGCTCTCCTTAACTATGCCTCCTTAACTGCACAGCTCCACAGCAAAGTAACTATACCTTGCATAATTCAGTATTACTTCCTTGATGACCCATCAGCCGAGCATAATTTGAGGCATTTTCACCTTGAATTCTAGTCATTGGTGAGTCCTCTAAATCTGCTTTGAGATTCAAGCATTGGAGTAGTTTATACACATATACACAAAACATGCAAACAAATACGGAGACATCATACGGGCAAAGGTTTCAGCTTTGTTAGAATTAATTTGACAAGCTAAAGACATAAAATACCTTCCCATTAGGGTCTCCTGCTGATAGCCACCTGGCTCATTTGCTATAGCATGCTTTATTGTGCTATCATCATAATTTTGTTCTTTTTTTATCATGCTAAGTAAAAAGAAGAAGCCTATTATTCATAACTCAGGAATGTGGTAAATTGCAGTAGTCACTTATAGGAAAATTCAGGATAATGGCTGCATGAGAAAAGTACTCTGATTAGATTAAAAAGTATCCTCCCAACTTTAAGAATTGAACTTAATCTTTCTCTTAATGGACTTAATCTGCAGAATGATTGTTTGTTTGCTTTTTTAAAAAATTGCTCATGATTCATCTTTCAAAGAGAATACCAAAAAAAGATCTCTTTCCCAACTAGTACAACCTGTTTTCTAATCCTTTTATCTGGGAGCATATGTTGCTCAAGAAAAATAACTAACCATCCATCCCTAAATAGATACAGCAGAATTTCAAGGGGCACCACTTTTTCCACCAACCACCATAAGAAATGTACAATTATTATCCCAACAGAAGAAAAGTGAATATAAGGGGCATACATAAGTGCACTGGTGTGCCTTTCGTCCCCTGTCCAATTGTCTTTCCTTTCTCTCACTTATCATATATATTCTCTTTCTTTCATATATCATCTCCTCTGTTCACTTTTACCCTTATATATATTACTACATGTCTATTTTTCTTCCTATGTATTTGTGTATTGGACAAATGAATTAAATAAACAAACAAACAAACAAACAAACAAATAAATAAATAGAGGAATACAACAGTAATTCCCTCTGTGAGAACTCTGAGCAGGCATTCAGAGTCTATGTATTTAGTCTTAAGGATACTCTTAATCCATAGATGTCACCAATTGAATCTAGATGTTTCCCCCTTTTAGCTGAATAGAAAAGAAGAGAGAAAGAGAACCAAAAGAAGACTCACCTACTAGTTCAAGTCAATCCCAACTTGCTGTGCCAATCAGTAATCATCCAGAAGTATTCAGGGAGCTAGCTTGGAAACATGGACAGCAGAGTCATTTCTTTTATATATAGTTGTCAGGGATTACCTAGTTCTCAACCACAGTTGTGCAACCTCGGTTGCCATATAAACTTCTGGGAAATTTGATTGGAACTTGGCCTGATGGTTATATAGATGTCAGAATCTCCAAGGCAAGCTCTGCATTTGGCAGATTAACGACCAATGTGACCAATGTGGATTAAGCCTTGCTACAAAGCTCAAAGTCTAACAAGACTAGTGTTAGCTACCCTATTTTATGCCAGTTAGACTTGGATTGTATGCAGGAGACATACTAGGCAATTGAGCCACTTCCACATGACCTGTCTCCATAGAATTCTGAGGATCCGATGGCAGGATAAGGTGCCAGGCAATGAATTCCTCTCTAGAGCTGGCCTACAATTAATTCCCACCCTGCTGATGAAAGCCCAGACATGCTGGGCAGGCCACATTGCTAGGATGCCAGACCATCACATTCCTAACAGGTCCTCTATGGTGAGCTGTCTAAAGGAAAGCAATTGCATGGGGGACAAAGGAAGCGATACAAAGACACTTTGAAATTTTCCTTCAAGTCCCTTGATATCGACATCACCTCCTGGGAAATCCTGGAACAAGATCGACCAACATGGTGCATGCTGATCCACCAAGGCTACCAGACATCTGAGGCCAGAAGAACATTCATAGCAGAAGAATTACTCTACTCCAGCTTCCCTGGAGCCAGAGTAGGGTCAGAATACCCTCCGCTATCTCTCCAGAGGCTCTCTGGAAGCCAAAAATGCCCTCCTAGAGCCTCTGTGTGAGCCAAAAATCAGCTGACTGGCGTACATATGCACGTTGGAACTGAGCTAGGGCAACAGCTCGTGTGCCAACAGATATGGCTGTGCATGCCACCTGTGTCACCCGTGCCATTATTATTATTATTATTATTATTATTATTATTATTATTATTATTATTATTTATTAGACTTGTATGCCACCCTTCTCTGAGGAGGTTCGCCATCACTGTCCTATATTATAGCTCTGAAATAGGCTATAGAAATAAGGATAGAAGTCTCAGAAAGTAGAATTCCCTGAATGCTGATTGAAAACATCTGTAAATAATGAATTAATTTTGACAGGGGAATTCACCCTTCATAGTATAGCAGTCCTGTCTAACTTTGCTAAGCAATTGGGTGAGTTACCTAAGGAAAGAACAGTATCATGCAAAATGGAACAAGGAAAATAACTTTCTACAACCCTAGGAAAACCTATCTTTGAAAGGCCTTCAAGCCCAATTCATGGACAACTGATGATCCTGACAATTTGTTGCCAACTCTGAATATCCCTTCAGAAATATT
The DNA here is from genome assembly GCF_031021105.1 of Erythrolamprus reginae. NCBI lineage: Eukaryota > Metazoa > Chordata > Lepidosauria > Squamata > Dipsadidae > Erythrolamprus > Erythrolamprus reginae. Next base: position 61,023,206 of record NC_091951.1, read on the forward strand.
TGATTTTTTTTTTTTGGCCTTTTAAATTGTTCCTTCAAATAGTAATAGACAATAGCAGGTGGGTATCCTTTAAACAATTCATGATTCTATTCCCAGGAGGAGATGGAGGGAAAAAAGGAGTTTCACGGTTGCAATATTGGAACTGAATAATGCTTGGCTATATTAATCTGAAGTGCACAGTGGGGAATATAGTAATATTTCTATCCTCCTTGTTACATTACATGTAAGAATTTTATATGCTCTTTTGCTGGCCCTAGCTGTAATAATATTGGATGCTTCTTAATTTTCTTGATCTTTTCTTTAATTTCTGGATTCCTTCCTAATATAGTTCAGTGAAATTCATGATATAAATGTATGTTAATTTAATTAGTTTTTTATTTTATTTGTTAAATTTATTTGCCACCTATCTCACTGTGGGGCTACTCTATAAATGACATATATTTACATTTATCACATAGCTTGATAACATTTTGATTCAGGTTCCTTATATTTTTAGCTATTACTTTATTGTTGGAAGAAACGTACAGAGATTAAGAGGAAACACCAATTGTTCTTTTAAAGTCTGTGTACAAGCTAGTTGTTAAAATGTCTGTATCCAATCAACTTGTATGTGTCAGAATGTTTGTGGTTTTGCTAAAGATAAGACAGGAAGGAAGATGGCTTTTTAAAAAAAGACAATACTAAAAGTGTTCTTTCCATCCTTTACAAAAGGCATACATGGTTCAATATTCAGATTTTGAAGGAAAGAGTTCTTTCATCAGATTTGGAAATCTCATCTTCCAATATTTTTCCAACTTATATTCATCTCCTATAGACTAATATGTTGGAGGTTGCAAATCGGACCAGAATATCCCCGGGACCATCTTCTGCCGCACGAACCCGTCGACTAAACAATGTCGTTTGGCGGGACCCAGGGGAAGAGCCTTCTCTGTGGCGGCCCCGACCCTCTGGAACCAACTCCCCCCAGATATCAGAGTTGCCCCCACCCTCCTTGCCTTTCGTAAGCTCCTTAAAACCCACCTCTGTCATCAGGCATGGGGGAATTGAGATATTCCCTTCCCCCTAGGCTTATAAAATTTATGCATGGTATGTCTGTATGTATGATTGGTTTCTTAAATTGGGGTTTTTTACATTACTTTTAATATTAGATTTGTTCATATTGTCTTTTTACTGTTGTTAGCCGCCCCGAGTCTGCGGAGAGGGGCGGCATACAAATCAACCAAACAAACAAATAAATAAATAAATAAATAAATAAATAAAGTTAAATTAAACGCTATAATACTAGATTTATCAGGCAAATTCCAATCTGATGGTTGCAAACTGGGATGGAAAAAGAGCGGAAACTGATAGATTGATTGAATTATTTATTTATTCATTTATTCCTTTTTTTTAAATACAGCCCTTCTCCTTAGACTCAGGGTGGCTTACAACATATTAGCAATAGCACTTTTTTAACAGAGCCAGCATATTGCCCCCACAATCCGGTCCTCATTTTACCCACCTCGGAAGTATGGAAGGCTGAGTCAACCTTGAGCTGATAATGAGATTTGAAACGCTGACCTGCAGATCTAGCAGTCAGCTTTAGTGGCCTGCAGTACAGCACTTTACCCACTGCGCACCTCGGCTCATTATTGATTGATTATGTGCCATCAGATTGTTCTTGACTCCTAACCATAGTTTTTCTCCATGAAAAATCCTTGCTAGCGAGGATTTATTATCCTCACAGGTCAGATACATTTTCTGTATATAGACTCAATGGCTTGCCTTCAGAATTTGTAATGGCTTGACTTCAGAATTTGTAAGTGCTCCATCATTGGAGGAGATTAAACAGCTATTTCTCTGAAATAGTATAAGATCTCCTATTTGAGCATTGGGTTAGAAGACTTCCAAGACCCCTTCCATTTCTGTCATTCTATGTTCTACTGTTTGAGTCTAAGAGTCAGTCAGCATATTGCCCTAACAATCCGGGCCCTCATTTCACCAACCTCGGCAGGTTGAAAGGCTGAGCCAACCTATTGACCAATGAAATCCATTCTCACTGAATTATTGTGTGTAATATATTGCAAAGTCTTTATATATTTCTAAATAATAAATAGATGTTTAGAAAGTATCATCCACAATACAAAGTCTCTCTGTCTGCCTATCTAAGCGTCTGTATACAGTATCTGTTTCTTTCTTTTTCTCCTATGAGTTACTCTTGTTTGGCTATTCATAGTGCTATTATCATGGAACTGTTTGCTCTATATTATCCTGCCTTGTATTGGTGGGTTCAATAATCTGAACAATTATACAAAAAGGAGTATGCAAAGACAAAGGAAGATAAAAAGTGAAACAATGTAATTGCCACCTATCTTTCCAACCATGCAATAGCAATTATCATTTGGAGAGCAAATGTAAATTGCAAAGCTTCTCTCCCAGGCAACCACCAGGATTTCTAGCTCCCTTTTTACACATGAATAAAAGGGACGACTGCTTGTCATGCCCACTGCTACCAAGCAAGTCCCTTGGCAATCTCTATTTTAGGTTCAGCCAGAAATAAAACCATCTTCTACAATCGCTTTGTTTTCCAGTGGCCAGCCTTCAAATTGCACGTTAATACTGTATTCCCCAAACTTCAGATGCATTCAAGGATCCAAACACGCCTTTTTCCCCCTATATAAGGACAGAGAGAAGAATCTGTGATTTTTCACTAGGTTCATGAATGGGTGAATCTGTCTTTTGTAAACCATGGTGTAAGTACTAATCTTTGTTCATGGTGCTGCACCACTGCTAGCCCTCAGAGTTTACAGTCATAACTTTCAACATGGCAGGTATATTGGAAGACAGAAGAGCCTCAGGAATTCTGGGAACTGAAGTCCACAAGTCATAAAAGGGGCCATCATTTCCCACCTCTCCAGTAAAGTATGGGGAGTAGGCCAAAATATACTGTCTTTTTCGGCATATAAGATGCACCATTTTGCTCCATAAAAGAGGCTGAAAATTTGGGTGCGTCTTATACTTTGAATGTAGTTTTTTTTTTGAAGCCCCCCCAAGCCCTAACTAGGTGCTAATGAATTTCCCGGTTTCCTATTCCTTCTGAAGAAGGTTTTTTCCAGCCCTAGGTCTTTGCAGGATGGTTTTCCTTCCTACTCCTCCTGAAAAAGGCTTTTTCAGCACTAACCGGTGTTGTGGTTCAGCCTGAGCAAGATGAAAGACCAGCTGTGTCTCTGCTGGCTCCATGCCCGAGGGAGGCTGAGAGCGGAGAGGAGAGTTCTTGGCAGCCAGACAGGGGAGATAGCAGTCAGGAAAGTGACGAGGAAGAAAGGCCTGGGAGCCCTGAGGAAGGGCTATCTCGAGCAAGTAGCTTGGATTCTCTGGAGTCCCTGGAGTCATTGGATGACGAAGCACAAGCTATCATTAGTATGCGACAGAGACGCATAGATCAAAGGAGAAATCAATTGTGTAGATATTATCAGCGCTGAATGAGGAACACCTGGGGGTTGGGTGTGGTCCTCATTAGCAGGGAAGGGTTTATAAGGCAGGCAAACCCTTTCGGCAGCATGGAGTGTTATCAGAGTGGAGTTGCTGTTATCTGCATTTTCTCTCAGCACTTTTGTTCCTGGCTCGTGGCCCAGCAGTCTTGAAGACCCGTGGGAGGTGTATGTCTGTTATCTCAACAGCCTTGTCTGGCATTAAGGATCCTGTGTTTCCGTATGAACAATTGCCTTCATGTATCTATTTGGAGTGCCAGTGTTTTCCTGATCTGTAAGGACTTTTTCTGTTGGCTTCTTTTCTCTTTACCATTATAAACCTGTGTTTGGATTCAACCAGTGTGTCTGGCTTATCTTTTTGGGTTGGTCATAGCTTCCGGAGTGACCCAGACAGAACAACCAGGAGGTAAAATAACGTGCTGAAGCACATGTTCTAAAGTCTGGGAACAGACTAAGGAGGCTAGCCAGATGAATACCTGGTAGGTAGATTTCCCCCCACTATTTTCCTCCCCCAAAGCTAAGGTGCGTCTTATACTCTAGAAAATATGGTACATACTGAACAGGGGTCTGAAAGAAATAAGAGCAGTAGCACCAACATTCTTGAATATATTCCTTACCTGAAGAAGAAGGGAGGATAGGTGTATATTTCTAAAGAAGCAAAACTATATAAGTCACAAAAGTTAACAGAAAGGAAGTACATGCACCCATGTTGTACCAATATGTTTTTCTTCACCTCCATTATACAGAATGGAATACAATGGAGTGAGTGCCATAATATGAAGGGCTTTGTTTTATTCTGTGCAGAATCAATCCAAACCAGTTCTTTATGTTCTTCTAGCAGGAGAAAAAAAGAGACTGGAGGTGTGTTCAGACACGTCCAATGTCACATTGCCAAGCTAGCTGTGACATTAAAAGTGTCTTTGTATTTAGCTTTCAGTTTTTAAAAATGCAAATAGCATTCACCTGGGAGGATGTTATTTATCAGATTTCTTCCCTGAGGAACAATCTCAATAGTTATCAGCCCCCCTATTTGCATTTAAAATAGGGCTGCTATATACATTTTTAAATAGGCACATTAAATGCAAAAATGCATTAAAGATCACATCTAACTTGGCCCTTAAAGGACAGTATGATTCCTCTATAGAAAATCAACTATGCAAAAATAAGAGATGTAATTTCAATCGTGCAGTAAAAGACTATTTAAGTTCTATTTTAGCACCAAATGTGGTCAGTTACCAATATTTTAAATAGAAGTTAATTTACTGGCACCAACCAGAGAAATGTTATCCCTACCAAGTACTATAAAATAAGTGGAGAGCAGGAATATAGAATTCTTCAAATAATTCTCATTCATTTCAGCAGAGTTTTTTAGCAGCTTCGACATGGAAGTAACTTTCATTGAAACCGGTGGGGCTTTATTTATTTATTTGTTTGTTTGTTTGTTTGTTTGTTTGTTTGTTTGTCAAACAAGTATAGTATTATAGTACATATTAACATAACATAAGTAGAACGTAGTAATAGAAAGGATAATAAGACAGTAGGACAGGGACATTAGGCACAAAGTTGCACTTATGCATGCCCCCTACAGACCTCTTAGAAAAGGAGAGAGGTTGATTGTAGATTATGTAAGGTTGAAGATTTTGGGGTTGGGGGAAGCAACAACAGAGTCAGGTAATGAGTTCCAGGCGGTGATCACTCTATTGCTGAAATCGTATTTTCTGCAGTCAAGTTTGAAGCGATTTACATTCAGTTTGTATCTATTACGTGGGCCAGACCTTGCAGGAAAACAAAAATCAGGATGTCAGGTAGCCTCACAGAGCCTTTTATTCATGATACAAGTCAGACCCATAGCACACGAATACCTGTCAAATCGAGGGCTGGGAGCTTCTGCCTACCAATGCTCTTTATTCTGTTAGCCTGGAAATCAGTCTACTCTCCCCAGCCAGCCACCATCCAATAGCTGGTGGTCCTCATACTGCAATTGGTTCCCTGGCCTCCTCACATGCTGTCACAATTGTATTCCCGTTTCTCTTCTCTGCCAGATGGCCGGTCCCTTAATTGCGAACAAGCCACTCACTTGTCAGCTGATGTGTGCATATCTCACTCTAGGATGGCAGGAAATTCCATCCCAGGGGGTGAGGCAGGTACTATGGTGGAATGTGTTATTATATGCCATCTCCACAAATGGGAGGGGGCCTGACCTGTCCGACTGCTGATACAAAACATAGCATCTCAAGTAGCATTACACCATAGCATTGGTCCTTTCAACCACCCCATTGGTGCTGGGATGAAATGCCGAGCTTAACCCCTGTGAGGAACCTATCATGTGTACAAAGGCCCGCCAACATTTGGTGGTAAACTGCACCCCCCCCATCCAAAACAATGTGGCATGAAATATGTTTCTCCCTCCAGGAATGGTGAGCCCCAGTAGACACTGTGGCTATAGAAGTTTCAGATTAGAAATCAAACCAAATTGGAACTAAGTAATAATTTTTCCCCAAACTTAACTGGGGAATGAGAAGCCAACTGATTTAGCAAATAAATTCCCTACTGGACTTTTGCAACATGCTCTTGAAAAATATCTGAAAGCTTTAAAAGATGCAAAAGATGCCCAAAGAAAGACACATAGAAAAACACGCCTTGCTCCGTGAATTGCGCTGGATGCCAGTTTGCTTCCAGGTCCAACTAAAGCTGTTGATCCTCACATATAAAGCCCTACTGGCATGGGGCCAGGCTGCCTATAGAACCAGTTTTGACCCATCTCATCAGCTTACCCCACCAGATCAGGCAGGAAAGTATGTTACAGACCCCAATAGTCAAAGAATTCCGACTGGTGGAGTCTAGGAAGAGACCTTCATATTATGGAATATACTCCACCCCACTCTCCTGGCCTTCCAAAAAGGGGTCAGATTGTCACCTTACATGTGGGGCACAAAGAGCTACGAATCGTAAAAATTTGTTGGTACCATGAAAGATTACCCACCGCCTTTATTAACCAATTTTATCAGGTTAAATTATCCTCTTGAAAATTTTTGTTTGTTTGATTTTTTTTAAAATTTAATAATTTTTAAAGTTTTAATCCTAAATTAACTTTAATGTTATAACTTTAATTTTACATGTCAGTGTTTCTCAACCTGATTAAGATGCATGGAGTTCAATTCCCAAAAATTTTCTACCAAGCATAGCTGGCTAAGGAATATGGGGAGCTGAAGTCCACACTTCTTAAAGTGACTGAGGTTGATGTACAATCTCACTGATACGATTATCCGTGAACTTACAACAAGATAAAGTGCAGAGATGCAGCAGGGAAGGGGGGAGGGATGGAAATATATGTTGTACTGTGTTACAACAGACATTCTACAATTGCATTAACAAATTGAAAACACACAGATCTGTTTTTGTGTTTTTTAATATGTATATAACTCAATAAAATTTATTTTAAAAAAAATAAAAAAAGTGACTGAGGTTGAAAAACACTGATATATACTGTTTTATATGCTGATACTATACTGTGCACTGCCCAGAGGAAGGTGGGCAGTCTAGAAATGCAAAATATAAATAAATAAATGCATTTTAAAGAAGAACTTTGCTGTGGGTGGTATTGAGTCAATAAAGCAGTACATCTGTTTTGCAGGCTTGCTCAACTGCTTCATAAACTGCTTCTGTTTATTTTCATTTTATTCAGGGCCTCCTTAGAAGACATCACTTATCTCTACCCTTTTTAAAGGAAAAGGAAAATTTAAGTTTAGTTGACATGTCTACATTCAAAAGTAGGTCTCCTATTGATTCTTACAATTGAACCTGATGGGAGTTCGTGTAGAACAGATCAGTTAATAGTAGAACAGATCAATTACTAGCAGGTAATATTTCCATTTTATTTAGGTACTTTGCGATTCCCAGTAGCATGCTACAGAAAACTAAAGTGTGAACAAGAAAAAACACTAACTTCTGTTTCTGAGAGCAGCCCTAAACATATTCACAGGAAACACTATGCTGTTTAAAAACAAAAATGGAGCATAACAGAATGTAGATATACTTTACAAGATCTCTATGGCCCCCGTTAAGGGTAGATGGCTGTGAAAAAAGTTTGTTCCAGATTAGATTAAATTAAAGTAATATTACTTGTTTTTTGGCTAAAAAAAAATCTGTTTTTAACCTGACAGGTCGAGAATGGTGGTATAAATGCTCTAAAAATGCTGTAAAAATAATTCTTTCTTAGACCTTATTACAACCATACTTTTCAAATTGGTCACACAAAATAATGGAAGGTGCTAGCAACAGATTCCCGGATTTAGGTATATGAGATATTTCACAATAGCTTACAGTGATGAAATGGTGGGAAATCAAAATTATACTTACAGTGCCAATACTGTACTGTAATCCCCTTTGTGGTCACAATGGGTTTTCTATCATCTGAGTCCACATTTAAAATCCATTTAAAATTGCTATGTGTGAACTCAGCTACATGAGAACTAACAGCTGGCTTTATTGATGCTCACTTACTGGAGGGAAACTTTCATACTAAAATTGATGTATTTGTTTCTGCAGGTGGTAGCAACTGATCAGTCTTAGCCAAACTTAGAAGCTAATCAAAGTTAGACCAAATTAGTCTCAGATGAGAAAACATCAGCCCCAAATTTCCTTTGCAAAGCAAGACAGTTGTAAACTGGTGGGAAGCTTTAAAAAAATCCCCAGAAGGCAACCATGGAAAACTATTTGTTTTTATCCATGAAAACTACAGTAATATTTTGATAGTCATCAATAAGTTCATGTAAGTGCATTGATTAAATCCTCAATTCAGAATGTCTGCTAAAGTACATTTATTCGATAGAAAACTAGAAATTTTAAGAGCTACAAATATTCTAGTAAATATCCTTTAAATATCCTTGATCCATTTATTAAATAATGAAGAAAATGTGGAATAATTCTTAAGATTGTATCTTTCTCTCTGAGATCAAAATTATAAGGAAAGACACAACTTAATGCAAAGGAGAAGGGCTTTAGTTTATCCTCACTCTTCTATTCTACTTACTTTGGGTGAAGCCATTATGAAATCAGAAGAAATTATGACTGAATAAGCTTGACAAAATTTCACTCCTAAGAATTTATTTTATTCATTCTGGTATACAATAAACAAACAAATAAACCTGCCTCAACAAGTGGAGTTGTGTGACATGGTAACAATTGTGTTTTTTCTTTTCAATAAATATGTTATCCTACTTTCTTCTGATACAGAATTGCTCAGTATCTGTTTATTTTTGTATGCATCATATATTGGAATTTGGTTAAATTTTTTAGTAAAAATCAAAATAAGGCTTCATAAAAGATCCATATATATATTTGAATCCTGTCAATTAATGCTACATATCTTTCTTCAGACTTTTAATTCCAGGATCTGAGAACTAAAAGAACAAGAGGATGGAAGAAAGAAGAAAGACAACTACACGTATGCCATGAATTTTCTGACCAATTGCAATTATTTATATTAATGCTTTCCTTCACATTTATAGGTAATTTCCCCATACATTAGCTAATGGTGCCATCTCATGGTCGCTTCCTACTAGTGTTTTTAAAAAAAATATTTTAAAGGTTTTAAAGGTATCTTCTTGGTGATTTTAAAGATTTACATAAAGAAGTTAGACAGAATCAAAATAAAGGCATTATAAGAACAATTTTTAAGGTGAATTGGAATCAATTGTGTGTTAAAACTGTACATGACCTCCTTGACTATGTCCCAGTACTTGCATATTAGGAACCATAGGACATTGTCATTTTTGTTTCATTTGGAGGGAAGCGGGTTGGCTAAAATAATTATAATATTTTGAAAGGGAAATCCACACTTGATTTACAGTGAAGGATTGTTGACATATGTCATCTAATAAAAAGGGGGCAGTCTTCCCTTTCCCTTTGGGCAAAGATTTTCAGAACTGTTCAAAGTTCTGTTTATAATAATTTTCATAGTATAAGGAGGAAGTGGAAAGTGAGAGTTATGGGTTTTTCCCCCCAGTTATGGCTTAGCTATACAGTTAGTCTTTAACTTAAAACCCAAATGTTAGTTAAACTGGTCATAAGTTACAGTGATTTACAGTTACATAATCCAAATTCTGGCACTTGGCAGTCCAGTTACCTTTATCACCACCAAGTGTGCTTCAACACTCCCCTATCTCTGTCCAAGTGGCCACTTTGCATTCTGCCTTGTACCCCTGCTGCCCCTGCTGCTCCCCTCTGATGATCACTGCCTTCTTTCATAAGGTATGACCAATGAAGGGCCTCCAAAATTTTTACTACCACAATGTGGGCGTGGCTTATACAGGACGTCCTGCATTTTCTTTCAACATCTTTCAGTGCAAATTGGGTGCTCTGGGGTGGAGCTCCATTTTTGCTACCCCACTGTGTCCCCCCCCCATCTGGGCAGCAGCCCACCCCTGCCAATGAGGCAGTTTCAGGCACTCTTTATCAGCAGTGGGAGAAAGAAGATGGCAAAGGTCCATGGGGCAGCAGGGATAAGCAGTGGATGCCTCACAAAGCTGCCTCAACAAGTACCCTTTGACAATATCAGGGGGAACATATGGCAAAAGTAGCTGGAGATAGTGGGTCAGTAGGGATAGATGTGGTATCAAAGTGTAGGGTAGCTGAGGGGCTAAGTTAGATCTGGTAGAGAGGGCATGTTGCAATTCCCACCAGCTAAAGACTTATACAGTGTTATCTGTACTTAAGAATACCTCTACTTAAGAACGTTTCTAGATAAGAACCGGGCTTTCAAGATCTTTGTGCCTCTACTTAAGAATTATTTTCTACTTAAGAACCTGAGCCTGGAAAAATTTCCCAGGAAATTTGTGAGCAGCACAAAGGCCCGGCCAGTTTCCTGCCATTCCGCCTTTAATCCTGGCCATCTCGGGCTTTTCTGAGCTGTCAGAGGAGCCTTTCAGGGGCGCTCAAGGAGGCTTTGGCAGTCCAGAGTGAACAAAGCATTTTCCTTTCTCTGGGCTCTTGGAGAGGGAATAAACCTCTACCAGTGCCCAGAGAAAAGAAACACTCCCTTCACTCTGGGCAGCCAAGAGCAAACGGAGCGTTTTCCTTTCTCTGGGTGCTGCCTCAGAGTCCCTCTTTGTTTTTTAAGCCTTAAAGCTTTGTATTTTTTTGATTCCCCTCACCTCACCTTCTTCCTTTGGCAGCGACTGTCCTCCTCCTCTTCTTCCATCTCCTCCTCCCAACCAAATGTTGAGCTTTTATTTCTTTCCTAATGGGTTTGCACACATTATTTTTTATCCCACTCATCTCCTATGGCTTGTATTTTTTGTTTTTATGTTCTTTACTAATATGGATGTTTACATTTTATATTTATGGCTTTTTAAATAGCTGTCTTATCTCATTGTTGCCCAGATTCACCTTTGATAACATGGGCATCTGTATAAAGCTCAGTAATAAATCCATCCAATAAATCCATACTAAAAGCATTCCCTGAATCTATGGAAAACCCACATGTAGATCAGCATAGTGTGTCTCATGAAAAAATTATTAAAGTTTCAAAATAAAGTTCCTACAAACTATGCATCTGTGTAGGACTTCCCAAACCGTGGCCCACTATATAAATGTTCAGTGAAATGGGAACACAGACTTAATAACCACACACATTTTTATTTTTCAGAGCCCAGGAATTCACACGGGGAGGGGGGGGGGAGAGATAACATTATTACTGTATAATTGCAACTGCAAATCCCTTCCCAACTCTTTTATTTTTAAAGGCTTTTGAAAAATAAAATTTGCACCTAACTAATATCTAACATTAGGTGAATTATTTTAGGAACTCCATGCCATGTGGACTCACAGCTGATAAATACATTTGAATATTGTTCACTCTTTCGGTTTTCTGAACAGTAGCACTAACTTTCCTATTCCTATTTTAACTAGCATACTTTAGTGAGCCAGTTTTCAATTATTGGATGCAGTTTCACACAGTAAATTCAATAGGAATCAAATTCAGTAAATTCTGTAAGAATCCTGCTTGTGACAGCTAACGGAGGCCACAGAGAACTCTGCAGACTACCAATGGTACATGGCAGTAATGGGTTCTAAAACTCTTTACTACTGGTTCACGTGTGCCTTCGCGCACGCACATGATGCTATTGCACATGCACAGAAGTGTCCCAGGCAGCTGGGCAGAGCCTCCTGCCACCAGTGCTACCGGTACTTAGAACCAGGCCAAACTGGGAACAATCCACCGCTGGTACCGCTGGTTCATGGTCAATAAAAACTAATAGCTCCACCTCCATGGCTTTAGTTTAATACAGATATTTTAATGAATATCAAAATAAATCCAACATCATCTTTGAAATGAGAACGTTCATTACCCGATGTCATTGACTTATGACCACAATTGGAACCACAACTTTTTTTACAAATCAAGGCAGTTGTTAAATGAGTCTGCGGAGAGGGGCAGCATACAAATCTAATTATTATTATTATTATTATTATTATTATTATTATTATTAATAATAATTTTACTATCTTTTTTTGCCAAGAATGTTAAACAAATCGCAGCAGTGTTAAGTGAATCACATGATTTTTAAAAGTTGTAAATGGCAATCACATGACCCTAGATATTGCAACTGTCATAAACATATGCCAGCTTCCAAACATCCCAATTTTGGTCATGTGACCATGGGGATGCTGCAAATGTTATAGGTGCAAGGACTGGTCATTTTTTCAGTGCTGTTGCAACTTTGGATGGTTGATAAATATATAAATTTCTAAATTGAAGAGTACTATATTTATTTTCCCCCATAATTATCACAATTTGTTACACACTTTTTCCTGTAATGGCCAAATGTCTTAAACTTCATACTTAATCTCTTCAACTAGATCTTGACAGTCTTTTCCATTTCTTCATTTGAGTTAAACAAATGCCCATTGAAGGTATTCCTTCAGTTTAGGGCAGTGGTCCCCAAACTACGGCCCGCGGGCCACATGCGGCCCACTGAGGCTATTTATCCGGCCCCCCAGTGAGTGACAGGGAAAAGAGAGAGAGAAAGAAAGAAAAGGGAAAGAGAGGGAGGGAAGGAGAAGTGGAGAGGAAGGAAGGAGGGAAGGAAGGAAGGAAAGAAGGAGAAATGGAGGGAACAAGGAAGGAAGGAAGGAAGAATGAAATGGAGGGACAGAGGAAGGAAGGACTGTTTTTTGGGGGGGGAGGTAATTTTTTTTAATTTTTCTCTCAACATACATTCAAACAACACAGTGTACCATCTAATTTTCCATGAATAAAATGTGGTAGGTTGTTAGTAACTAATATCAATCATCAAAACAGTTGCAAAAGGTTTTTTTTCTAATTTTGTCATCCAGTTACATTCATTTTCTTTTAATTAAATTCCCTCATTAATGTTCCTTCAAAAAGTGCAACACCAATTATATTTCTAACTTATTAACCATTATGCCAAAGTGCTTCCTTCTTTCTTTATACATTTTTCATAAGCCAAGAAAACCTTGTATAGCCAATCAGATGTTAACAAAAGAAAATTAAAAACAAAACATAAACATACAGTATATGAATTTCAGATCTTCTCCCCCCTCTAAATAGTACGTTCCCATTTTGTTTTTTACTTTAAAACAAGGTATGTGCAGTGTGCATAGGGATTTGTTCATAGTTTTTTTTTATAGTCCGGCCCTCCAACAGTCCAAGGGACAGTGAACTGGCCCCCTGTGTAAAAAGTTTGGGGACCCCTGGTTTAGGGAAAAGGGGGAATTCGCATACCACATGTATGGTGAATGGGGTAAGTTAATGGGATCCAACTTTGCAGTTACGTCTTCCATGATTGATGAAATATGAAGTTTAATACTGTTCTGTGTCATCAGCATTTCCTTCTTGTACTTCAAATCTCTCAATAATTGTGTCATAGTGTTGAGTATCCCAGTGTAATCCTCTGAGTTGATAGGAGTACCACATTAAAAAAAATTCATAATAGCAATAGCAGTAGCACGTAGACTTATAAACATGTTTTTATTTATTTATTTATTTATTTATTTATTGAATTTGTATGCTGCCCCTCTCCGCAGACTCGGGGCGGCTAACAACAGCAATAAAACAGTATATAACAAAATCCAATACTAAAAACAGTTAAAAACCCATTATATAAAAACAAATCATACAGACAGACAGACATACCATGCATAAAATTGTAAAGGCCTAGGGGGAAGTGTATCTCAGTTCCCCCATGCCTGGTGGCAGAGGTGGGTTTTAAGCAGCTTTCGAAAGGCAAGGAGGGTGGGGGCAATTCTAATATCTGGAAGGAGTTGGTTCCAGAGGGCCGGGGCTGCCACAGAGAAGGCTCTTCCTCTGAGTCCCGCCAAGCGACATTGTTTGGTTGACGGGACCCGGAGAAGACCCACTCAGTGGGACCTAACTGGTCGCTGGGATTCGTGCTCTCTGTGAGCAGTTTATAGCATATTGCCCCCAACAATTTGAGTCTTCATTTTACCCACCTCGGAAAGATGGAACGCTGAGTCAACCTTAAGCCTGGTAAGATCTGAACTGCCAAATTGCAGGCAGACGGCAGTTAGTAGAAGTAGCCTACAATACTGCACTCTAGCCACTGCACCACCACAGCTCACACCATCAGTGTCCTCATAAAACTGTAACTATGACTTTGCCCGCCAAAGCCTGCTTTTTGAATATGCCTTGTGATGATATTCCATGGAGTGATGCATAATGATGAACTTATGTTTGCTCAGTAATCATGATACAACAAATTCCTTACCCTCATTTTTGTAGCATAACAACCATTCTTGCAGCTTTCATTTGTGCTGCTACCATGAAAGAAAACAATCATGCACAAACCTTCTATTATTGAAGAATATTAACAACATGATCCATTCATTTTTGTAAAATGCCAAGCATGAGAGCAATTTCTCTGAGTGACCCACCAATTGTGTTCATCAGTTTATCACACACTCTCTTGTGAAATCTTTTTACTGTCATAGGTTGTTCATTTCATTCTTGGACACACAAATAAACTATTCTGGTTCACCATATTTAGATTTTTTTGGCCCAGCAGCACACAGTACAAATGTCAACAAAACTGTCAGAATAAACGACCTGCTTTTGTCTATGAATTTAAATGGAAAGGATTCCTGGACTCAAAAATGCATGAATGAATATTTACTGAAGGCTTCCATTTTATAAAAAACTTCCAGACAATATTTTCTGAGGGCAGAATTGAAGTGAAGGATGCAAAAGAACGTATGTGAATTCTAGTGTGTCAGTACTGCCATCTGTAGGTGACTTACATCATTGAAAGTATTGTCATTCAAAGCTCATATGGTAGTTTGAGAATCACTGTTTTAACTTATTGCAAGGGCAATAAGGAGTAATCTTAACCATTAACCTTAAGGTTAGGTTTGTGAATAATCAAAACAAATAGTCTAAGTAACCGTGAGCATTTACATTCTTGCTTAAGAGCACTTATCTGATGATTTTACAAAAATATTATTTTTATTTATTTATTTATTTGTCAAATACGTATTGGTGGTACACAAAGATATTTATATACATGGTACTAGTAAAAGAGAAACATTAGGACAGGAGATGGAAGGCACTCTGGTGCACTTATACACACCCCTTACATACCTCTTAGGAATCGGGAGAGGTCAACAGTGGATAGTCTAAGGGTAAAGTTTTGGGGGTTGGGTGATTATACTACAGAGTCTGGTAGTGAGTTACATGCATCAACTACTCGGTTATTAAAGTCATATTTCCTGCAGTCGAGTTTAGAGCAGTTTTGTGTGCTCACGTGTTGTTGTGGTTGAAGCTGTAGTAGTTGTTGACAGGAAGGACGCTGAGAGAGTCATGAGACAGTAAACCGGCCACCCCACTTGATGTCCTTTATATGAATGTGGACTAAAATTCACAGGATTCCCCAGCTGGTTTGACCAGAGAGCTAGTAAATCTTAAGCCTGTAGTCCAATACTGTTGTGATTCAGCCTGAGGCTGCTCAGCGATCAGCTGTGTCTCTGCTGGCTCCATGCCCGGAGGAGGATGACAGCGCAGAGGAGGGGGCTGAACAGTCGGACGGGGGAGAGGAGAGTCAGGAATGGGATGAAGGAGAACAGCATGAGAGCCCTGGGGGGGGGGCTCTCCCCAGCCAGTAGCTTGGAGTCATTAGGTGATGACGCACAAGCTATCATAGACATGAAACAGAGACGTTCAGAGCAATGAAAGGAGCAGTTAAAGAAATATTATCACCATTGAATTAGAAACAGCTGGGTTTGGGTGTGGTCCTCATCAGCAGGGTTTAAAAGGCAGGCAAGGCCTTGAAGCCATATGGAGTGTTATCAATTGGAGTTGCGGTGACCTGTTTTGATTCTCAGCGTCTCTGATCTTGGCTTGTGGCCTCGCAGTCTGGAAGACTCGTGGGAGGCGTCTGTTTGCTATCTACAGCTTCGTCTTGGCAGCAAGAATCTGGTATTGCTTCATGGACTATTCCCTTCGTGTATATATTTGAAGTTCCAGCGTTTTTCCTGTTTGTAAGGACATTTTCTGTTACCTGTGTTTTCCTTGAATTGTATAAACTGCCTTTGCCTTTTACCAGTGTGTCTGGCTTCTCTTTTTGGGTTGGTATTGGCTTCTGGAGTGATCCAGACAGAACAAATACATTACAGAAAAGGGAGAACTCACATACCACATATATGCTAGATGTGGTAAAGCAGTAAAATCCAACTTTGGTGCCAGATTAGAACCTAATCAACAATAACCCCCCAAAAATGCTTAATTTACTGCTCATCCTTCCAACATGTACTATATGTAACGAAAAGTCATTGGTTTGATATGAGTGCCTATACAAATCGAATAAATGAACAGAAGTTGTTTAATAAGAACTGTACTGAAATAAATATGAAAATATTCTTGGCAATAGTATTCATACTAGCTTGCCGAAGGAGGTCAGCCTTATCTGAAAAATGCTTGGGAGACATTGTCTGGTGTTACACCTATCTGGAGCTGCATGTAGGCCAATACTGATTTTACAGAATAAAGAGAAGGAGAAACAGAAGCAATTGCTTTGGAATTGCATAGAAATGGAATTTCTTTTAATAACAAATTCAGGGCCACCAATATGAAGCTGCAGCATGGAAGTCACCTATTTTCAATCCCAACATCCAAGTAGAGGAGAAAATAGCTTTTACTCGAGTTTCTGAATCTTTGACAGACAGATACAGATCCCCCAGCCATAAGCCTACAGAGATAATGTGACTTCTCTCCACCTCTCAGTAAATAGCCATCAATTAATTATAGATCAACGATGATTGCCAAGAACCTTGGTTTCCCTAGAGCAAATTTAAATAAATCCAGTTTCACCCAATAGCCAAATGGGAAATATCAACAGAACAATGAACAAAATCCATAGTGTGTGTTTTCATCATACCAAGGTTATTTGAATTTTGATTTCTGTTCTGCAGTATAGTCTAAATACACAAGGCTTCAATACAAATACCACATTGTTTCTATCAAATCTTCCTTTTATAGTATTTGAGTTCCTAAATACAATGAAGATAAAAAGAGTTGTGTAATATTTATCTGTTTGGAGGCAATCATATTCCATACTGGCTTGACATTAGTAATAGCAATAGCACTTAGACTTATATACCGCTTCACAGTGCTTTACAGCCCTCTCTCAGCAGTTTACAGAGTCAGCATGATAATCTGGGTCCTCATTTTACCAATCTGGGACCTCAGAAGGATGGAAGGCTGAGTCAACTTAAGCCTGGTGAGACCCGAATTGCCAGGTGATCAGCAGAAGTAGCCGGCACTACTACATTCTAACCACTGCGCCACCGTGGCTCATCCTATGTCCAATGTGACAATTCTTTTCAATGACAGGATATGAATTCCTAAAGGAAATCGAATGACTGTTCTTCACCCATTTTGCTTCTTACTTCTACTTTTTAATTAATACAATATAGAAAAAATGGTTTTGTAAAGCAGCATTGTTCCTGTGCATATACCATGCATGGAGTGACCTGGAAGGAACTTCGAACGTCTTCTAATCCAGTGTTTCCCAACCTTGGCAACTTGAAGATATTTGGACTTCAACTCCCAGAATTCCCCAGCCAGCGAATGCTGGCTGGGGAATTCTGGGTGTTGAAGTCCAGATACCTTCAAGTTGCCAAGATTGGGAAACACTGTTCTAATCCATCCCCCTGCTCAAGCAGGAGAACTTACACCATTGCAGTGGCGTTCCAGTTTCTTCTCCAGTGATGGAGCACCCACAACGTCCAGAGGTCAGCTGTTCCGCTGATCAATTGTGCAATCTGAGTCTATGGGGAAGGGTGGCCTAGAAATCGAAATAATAATTTATAATAATAATAATAATTTTTAATAATAATAATATTATTATTTATAATAATAATAATTTATTAATTTATTAATAAATTAAAATTTATTAATTAATATGTATCATTTATTAAGCAATTGATAAATAACAAAATTGATTGTTTCTATGGATTAATTCTAAGAAATTTGTATCACTGCCTCAGGGAAAATATGCGAGAAAAAAAAATTCCTCAAACCCAGCCGTTGATATACGATTTTGCTATTTGGCAAACGGCCAACAGGTCCACTTGAATCCTGGGTGGCAGGAACAGAGGGTTCACACACATCAAGTACAGGACAGATGCTTGCGCTTTATAACTTTCTATTCTCATATGTTGAAGCGTGTCTGTTCTGCTAAGCCTCCACTAGCTAAGCCAGAAGCTATTCAAAAACCTGCTATTTTCGGCTGTCCTTAAATGACTTACTGGTGTGGACTCTTCTTGTCAGCAGTTTGATTAGAGGTCCCAGAAGTTTCACTGATATAGGTATGATTTTTGTTTTGAAAATGGAGAGCTCCAAGCACCGTCTTCCCACCCCCACCCCCACTCCCACCAGTCACTATTTTAAAACTTAAGATTATGGAAAGGGAGGCAGGAGGGTAAAAGAATGGGGAAGAACGTGTCTGGGTGAGGTTCTTTAAAAATCCCTTCTGGATAAACATTGTTAAGACTGTTTTGAGCGCTTTATCATGATGGCTGTACAAAATGCCGGTTGTGCATTGGGCTTCCTTTAGGTCTTGTAGATAAAGCTGGATGCGCTGGATGAAGATATTAATGCTCCCAGAAATGTATGGATACACACTGATCTGAAAATTGTACTCTGAACAGATTACATAAAGTACATCCTAGACAAGCTGAAGCATTTAAATGTAAGCTGCTCCAGGCCCCTTGGCTCTGAAGGAATAAAAACAGACTTATCTTCAGACGCTCCTTTATTGTGTATAAACTCCCAGGTCTCTCTACGGCTCATCCCATATTTATATTCAGCACAAAGGGCTCCTAAAGAAAAACTGATTTATTGCCAAGGGGGGGGAAAAAAGCTGCATCTTTACTCACTGAAGAGATTTTGGCTAATACCACTGGCTCTCTCAGACAATTTACAGTTTCTTTCTTTACTCGTAGGATTTCTAGCAAGCAGCTAACTTCGGGCTATTTCAAACAGAAGCACTTCCCCTGCACTTCCCCTCTCACTTCCCAACTGTTGCCCTCAGAATGCAGTGAGCACACGCCAATCACCAGGAGCCAATCAGCTATCTCCTCCAGCCAGTCCTCTTTTTTTTTTTTGGTTCTCACATCTTCATCTTTCTGTTCTCCCACCACACTTCTTGAAAAAAAAGCACTTCTAGACAATGTTCCCTCTAATTTTTTTTCGGGGTGGGCGGAAAAGTATAGTGTCTGAGCGGCAGTCCCCTTGGGACTGGGCGGCATAGAACTATAAATAAATAAATAAATAAATAAACAAACAAACAAATAAATAAATAAATACCTTCTTTTTTATTAAAACCAAAATCTATTACTATGAAAACTAAAACAACCAGTAAAAACCAAAAACATAACTATTAATAAAAACAGGTGAGGGCTGCCCGACATTCAAACTAACCTTCGCCGGCCTCCGCTGTGAGAAGAACACCTGCCCCGCCTCTCCTGCAGCCCCTTTGCTGACAGTTGGGATGAAAGCGCTGTCGGCGAAGGGACTGTGAGAGGGGCGGGCATTTCCAAAGCGTTTGGAGTGGCTAGCGGCCAGATCAGGAGGATGAGAAGCCGCAGCCACTGCAGCCATCACTGCAGAAGGAGCCGCGCCCCAAGGTGGGAAGCGGAGGAGGAGAAAGAGGGGCAGAGCGGGCGGGCGGGGGGCAGCGGCGAGAAGCCAGGGGCGTGAGGGGGCCGGAGGCATTGGGGGGGTGGAGGTGGCTGCGGCTCCTTGTGCGGCCTTGGAAAAGGGTGCACGGGGGTGTTTTGGGGTGCGCGGGCGTGCACCTTAGAGTGTACAGTGCTTCTAGATCTCAACGTACCTTCCCTAATCCATATTTTCCGTACATTGTCTTTGAGAAATTGTACATTGGTGAGATGGCAAGGCCAAGAAAACATAGCAAGGCATAGTTTTGTTTTTATCCTCCTTCCCATTTAATATATTGGCTTATTTCTCTGGTGGCTTTGGAGCCGGGGGAACTCTTTGAGTGTCATGCCATTTCTCATTATTTGAGCAGCTGTGAATTGTGAAAATGTGCCTGTTATGAGTGGTCCACATCTGGCTCAGCTGGTCACGGATTTCAAGGACCAGGAGATGGATGACCACTGGCATCGCAGGCCAGTATTCTTGTCACTTGAATCTGAGAGTGAGAGTGAAGGGGAGTTGGAGACTGAGGAACCACCAGGGACTGTAGAACCCCCAATTATGGTGTTGTCTAACTCAGAGAACAATGGGGACTTTGAGGGTCAGGCCCCCCTGTTAGATACAGGGGTAAGGAGGATGAGATCAAGACATGAATATCTCACAAGAAGGAGTTCTTGGTGTTAAATAGATATATGGGACATTTGTCCACACCTTGGCAGTATATAAAGACAGGCTGATAGGAAAGGGTGGGGTGGCAAACAACATTCCCTATCATGGAGGAAGGTGCCTCAGAGCTGAGAGACTTCTGCTTCCACAGACTTCCATTCCTGCCTGTTGCATGAGTTGTTTAAACTCTCTGGACTGTGAATGCAGTTAAAACCAAAGACACATAATTAGCGGAGATTTATGATTCTATCTGGCTGGCATCCCAGACTTTTCTTATCTATTGCTAATTAGAGAAATGCAGACAGTGTGACATTCCTTGAGTTAACCCTTGTATTTCAGAAATTGTGTTACCAATAGACTTTTGCCTATGGGTACTTTTGAAACAATGTTTGTGGGTCTTTATTTCTGATAATTGATCCATCCAGCCAGAACAGTGCCTGTCTTTGGAGCTGTGCTTTATTGATCTCACTACCTTTCCTCTTCCATGGCCAACCCAAAGAGCTTCATTAAAATAGAGGAGTGGCCTGAATTTTGCATTAAAGGATTGTGAAAACATAAAATGCACATATAGTAATCCAGCAATCATTGAATACTATTTCTCTCCACAACCTACCAGAAGCTCATGGTATGAATGACTTGTACTGTCATTCTTAGCAAAAAGTATTGTTGCCGTCAATGCCAGGCAGGAACACTTCTCTGAATCTATGTTAGAAGCTGACATAACTGCTTCTTCTACAAATCTTATGTCATGTGCCAGGTATTAGACAATGACTCTGAAGAAAAACCTCCAAAGGAAAGAATCTGTGGAATATCAGCCTCAGGAGACACAAAGCCAGGAATTATCCTGAGGCCAATCAAACACAGGCATATCCTGAATAGCCAGAGCACTCAGATGATGATGATGATGAAAGGCCACCCACTCCAGCAGTGGGTTGCTCCCAGTTTGGCCTGGTTCTAAGAACTAATAGTACTGGTGGTGTGAGGCTTCACCTACTGCATGGGATGCTTCTGCGCATGCGCAAATGGTCGTAAAAAGTTTTAAAACCTATTACTGACCCAGTCCCTGTGATGGGCAATGTTGTGGCCCATCCACGTCCTGAGCAGCTGGTCACGGATCCCATGGATCAAGAAGCAGTTGTGGTGCGGTACCATCGGCCCTTGCACCTGGCACCCAGTTCTGATAGCAAGAAAGTTGGAGAGGATTTAGTGTCAGAGGCTGAAAGCCAACCAGGGCCTTCTGCACCTCCTGTGGTACACATGAGGGACTTGGGAGAAGAGGAGGAGCCTCTTCTTGATGCTAGGGCATACAGGGCTGTTAGAAGGCATGAATGGCTATGCAAGAGGAGGTCTCATCGTGAATAGATCAGCAGGCTAATTGGCCATGCCCTTAGACTATTTTAGGCTTAACCACACCACTCTTCAGTGATGTCTGATTTCCTGAACTTTTACAAAGACTAAACTGCTAGTTAAATCATTAGTGTTTAAATCTATTTGTGTGTGCATATTTCTTGGTGGGTTCACAATGGGGACAGAACAGGCGAGTAGTGTGAAAAGCAGAGCAAAGGCCAGCAAGGAAGTACACTAAACTCTAACAAAAGGCAATAGGCTGCAGACTATTTTAAGATGCATACCTGCCCCATAAGCCCTTGTTGGAATAAACCATCTGATCTCCAAGTCTTGCATGCAGTTCATGTGGATTCTGCTCATGAAAATCTGACTTCTAGGCTAGCTAGCAGCACTCACCTAGATTTTAATAATTCTTCTGCACACTCATTTAAAAACACAATCATACATGCAAGTTTCCCTCACAAATTGTGTCTGCTGTTATCTTCTTGAACTTGAATAAACTATTAACTTCCACAGCAACTGTGAGAATGAATGTGTATTGGAAACCCTTCGTTATTCATCCTGATTGGATAAGCTTGAGTTCAATTATTAGAGACCAGGAATACATTATTATTATTATTATTATTATTATTATTATTATTATTAATAATAATAATAATTAGTTTTATATGCAGCCCCTCTCCGGAGACTCGGAGCGGCTCACAACACAAAACAGTACAAATCCAATGATTAATACAATTTAAAACCCTTAATATAAAAAGCAATCATACATCTCATATAAACCATGCATAAAACGGAAAACGGTCCAGGGGAATCAATTTCCCCATGCATGACGACAGAGGTGGGTTTTAAGGAGTTTACGAAAGGCAAGGAGGGTGGAGGCAATCCTAATCTATGGGGGGAGTTCATTCCAGAGGGTCGGGACCACCCAGAGAAGGCTCTTCCCCTGGGACCCACCAGACGACATTGTTTCGTCGATGGGACCTGGAGAAGGGCAACTTTGTGGGACCTAACCGGTCACTGGGATTTGTGTGGCAGAAGGCGGTCTTGGAGATATTCTGGTCCGATGCCATGAAGGGCTTTATAAGTCATAACCAACACTTTGAATTGTGACCAGAAACTGATCGGCAACCAATGCAGACTGCGGAGTGTTGGTGTGACATGGGCATACCTGGGGAATCCCTTGATTGCTCTCGCAGCTGCATTCTGCACAATCTGAAGTTTCAGAACACTCGAGGTGAGGAGGACATGAGTGACTGCGAGCAGTGACTCCCGGTCCAGATAGGGCTGCAACTGGTGCACCAGGAGAACCTGGGCAAACACCCCCCTGACCACAGCTGAAAGATGGCTCTCTAATGTAAGCTGTGGATTGAGGAGGACGCCCAAGTTGCGGATCCTCTCTGAGGGGGTCAATAATCCCCCCCAGGGTGATGGATGGATAGATGGAATTGTCCTTGGGAGGCAAGACCCACAGCCACTCCGTCTTAACAGGGTTGAGTTTGAGTCTGTTACCAGTTTCATTTTACCAGTGATCATTTTATAGAGCTTTTATAATCCTCTATCATGTATGCATTTCTGGTTTCTTCTATAAAATAAAAAGTAGCAAATCTCACCTTTCCTTATTGATTCAAGCCACTTATTCTGTTTTTTGTCCTTTCCTATACCCTTTGAGACTCTAAAACTACATCTAATATTTCAGCGTGGTTAATCGTTAGGTCTGTAAAGAACCCATAGTATAATAGAAGATTTATCTTTGATTTTTCTTGTAGCTTTTCTTTGGTTCTTTCATCACACAAGATTGACATTTGAGCTGAGACATCCACTACAACTTCAAGGATTTTTTCCCAGTTATTCAGGACCATTTCATTAATCAAAATGTGATGTTAGAATTGAGTGCCTTGGTATTTAAGTACAGTTTCTGTTATAAAAGAGTTAAAATGAAACCATAGTTTAAAAAGAAAAAGATAGATTTATTATACAAAATCATAAAGCTATAAAACAATTACCGATAACTCCATCCTAAATTGCCATCAAAGCCTTGTTTCCCTCTATAAGCTTTTTTTTTTTAAACGGACTCTATCCTACTTGAGGTATGATAGATGGTTCCTGTAGAGGACTTTGCCTTCATCCTTCTTTGACTCACTGATTTATGGAATTTTATTGACAGCAGCTCTAGCGGAAACCATTTCTCCTCACCCTCTCCATCAAAGATAACATGTCATAGACACTGATACTGAACACAGACAGTTCAGAGGGGTTGATGGAGGAAATTAGGCATCAGTAAACCATGAAATATGTGTGACTGGCTTGTCTACGGTAGAACAGCTTAGGAGGGGTTGCAGTGTCAGTCTATAAGAATACAGATCACTGCTCATTTGAGAGACATGAGAGCATTTTCGGCTCTTAACTACCATTCATGGAGGATTAACATTTTTGTCAGTCAGAATTACACTGTCTCCTTGTCCATATAGCACATGGAGGCCATTAACAGTTATGCATGAGATATACAAACCACACCCTATGTTAGGAAGAAGTGACTTTTAGCACCAGAGATGAAAATTGTATTATTCATTCAACTTTCCATTGACTCTTGTGAAGGCAGTCAATCTCAGAGAATCAGACAAAATCGTTTTCATCATAATCTAGCCATGCAATCCATGAAATATTCTATAAAGTCACCAACAAGGACCTTGTCAGGAAACAATCACTTGCTTATGAAGCATTTAAGAGTAGGCCCCCAGTGAAATAGGCGGTAAATTTAATCATAACAATTAATAATAATTTCACCACTTAACAAAACTTCCCAGAAATATCTCAAATATTTCCTTATGCTGACTATACTATTTGAGCCATATAGCATGATTTTTATTGCAGTATTTAAATTAGATGTAACCAAATCACATTTGATTAAAGTTTTGATTCATTGCCTGAAGTTCCAACTTTGATATTTCTATTTTGTTTTATGTTTACAGTCTCACTTTTTTTTTAAAAAAGGACTTTATTTATTTATTTATCTATTTATTATCTATTTATTTATTTATTTATTTATTGGATTTTTTAAAAAAATCTGAGCACTACCATGCTTGTAATATTATCTCAGTTCTGAGCCTGGTGTGGAAATTGCTTAATCTCCAAAGTCTTTCTCCTGATTCTTGGCTAGTCTTGTCCTGGTGCTGTACTCTGTTTTAAGTGACAAGGTCCTTTTTGTTGTTTGTTGTTGCCTTAAGGAAAAAACCCAACAACCCCATACTGCAAAACGATGCATTCAGCTACATCATTTAGGGCAGTGATAAGTTTCCTTTTTTTTTTTACTACCGGTTCTGTGGGCATGGCTTTGTGAAAGTAGCAGGAGAAGGATTTTATTTATTTATTTTATTTATTAGATTTGTATGCCGCCCCTCTCTGTAGACTCGGGGTGGGTACTCCATAGACTCCGTAGACTCGGGGCGGATACTATAAAATCTCCATTTTATTCCAATCAGTTGGGACTAAAGAGGCAGAGAATAGATGGGGGCGGGGGGCCAGTCAGAGGGGGTATTTACCGGTTCTCTGAACTACTCAAAAATTCCACTGCTGGTTCTCTAGAACTGGTCAGAACCTGTTGAAATCCACCTCTGATTCAGGGATTGTCTCAAATTTGCTAGTTCTACATTTATAACCCAAAGGGAAGAGACATGGAACAGTGTCATGCGATGTCCTTGTTTCTCTTACGCAGGAAAAAGTTATTAGGACTTCTTATCTTTTCATTTTCCTCTCTAAGCCCATTCATTCTACCCCTCTGGATTATCATTTGTGCCACTGAAACGTTCCTCTGACATACAACAGCCTCTGCTTTACTATTTCCCCTGCAAATAGTTTCATAAGGGTAGGGGTTTGGGGTGGGGTTGTCATCACTTTCTGCATTGGTATATAAAAAATGGTCCTGACAATCTTGAAATATCCAGTGTATGTCTGGATTTTGACAATATGCATAATCCAAATAAATTATAGCTTCATATTGGAATGCTACATAATCGTTCACCATTTAGTTGAAGCTATTTTCAGTTCTGTAGAAGCACAGGGCATAAATATGTGGCTTTATTTTGACTATCTTTCTATTTAAAATGTAGTTTTTGTAACACTATAGAAAAAGTAAAGCTGACTGTCCTGTGATAACTTTTTGTTGACGTTCCCTGGTTAAGATTTCTGTTTGGAGAATGTGTCTATTTCCATGGATACATTTGTCTGTTTCTTAGTCATTATTTGTTTGGAAGATTGCCTAGGAAAGTTTCATGTAAAGGTCAGGTTAATTAAAATAAAAGCTTTTATTTAAGTATAACAGCTTAGTTTTATATTTCTTCTTTTTACAAAGTTGTACCACTTATATCAGCCCCTTCGCCGGCTTTCACCTTTATTCCAGCATCCATCCATTTAGGCTAGTCTGATTGACATGGACAGCACAACATGTTCAATATCTGGGTTAGAAAGTTACTCCTGTAACTGGTACTTGATACTTCTTATTCTTCTTCACCTAATAGAGTGTTGGAAAGAAATGGTGTAAAGGAACTGAGAACCCTGTCCATCTGCATGGTAGTTATTTAAAAACAAAACAGAATTGGGCTACATGGGTATAATGTCAGGTTGAAGCCATCATGCAGAGTTAGAGACTTTGGCCTGCCACAGTAGAATA
Organism: Erythrolamprus reginae; assembly: GCF_031021105.1. Classification (NCBI taxonomy): domain Eukaryota; kingdom Metazoa; phylum Chordata; class Lepidosauria; order Squamata; family Dipsadidae; genus Erythrolamprus; species Erythrolamprus reginae. The sequence continues at coordinate 61,049,550 of NC_091951.1, forward strand.
GTATTAGGGGAAATGGGAGGGGTAGCTGCATGAGAGAGAATGTTACTAGCCACAACAAATTCCTTTCTCAGAGCCCAAGGTCATCTTTTGTTCTGCAACAACTGAAGTAAAGAGGAAGTCGGTAAAATCCCTGCACTTGGACTGCTCCTCGTGATGAACTTGTGGGTATGGGGATGTGGGATGAACCTTAACCTGGGTGAGGAACTGGAAGGAAGTTAGTATTGGGGTGACATTAGCATGACCAACATGGCTCCGCTAATAAATCGAACCTTGGATGAAAGAATTGGACTGGAATCTGATTTATTTCTCAGATACTATTTGGGGCACTGACATATGGGATTAAAAGGTAAAGGTTTCCCTGTCCAGTCCTATCTGATTATAGGGCATGGTACTCATTTCTGTTTCTCAGTCAAGGGAGCCAACGTTGTCTGACATTCTCTTCTTTTTTTTCTAATAAATTTTTATTGAATTTTTCCATTAAACATAACATGTAACATAACATCAAAGAAAGACAACGACAATTACATGTAACATAACATCAAAGAAAGACAACGACAATTACAACAGCCAATTTGAAAACAACCAATACAACAAGAGGGGGGAAGGGGGGGTAAAAACAAAAATACATATTATATTTATTTCATATTTTGTGGGTAATAAGAAGGTATTAGAGAAACAAAAGACAAAGTCTAGATTTAATTTGTCGTTCGGCTAATGGTTATTGGTATTCCTTCATTCTTTGGTTAGTTAAGAGTTTATCCATATGTTTAATATTTGTTTACCGCCTTATGTTAAGATTATCTTTAATATTAGTAACTTAAAAAAATTATCATTTCTATACATAAAGTATTTATGTGTATATACTTAAGTTCATTGTAATTTCTCTAATGGAATATTAAATAGAAAAGAAACAATAATCTTATTCTTGTCTATCTTATTATTTTAATTTCCTTTTCTTTTGTTTAACCAGTTATAAAGATCATTCCAAATTTTATAGTTATCAGTGTCTTCTTTTTTTTCTTAATTTCAATGTTAACGCATTCTCTATGGTGATGTGATTAGCATAGCCATACGCCAAAAACACATGGAACTTTGTTACTTTCCCACCAAAGTAATACCTATTAATCTACTTAGGTTTGCATGCTTTCAAACTGCTAGGTAGGGAGGCTCACCCTGTTGCACGGTGCTCAGGTCTTGAACCCGTCATCATTCCAGCTGATACGTTCAGCTTCTTTTTAACCACTGAGCCATGTGAAGCTCAGATTATAGTCATGTCAGGTGTGAGAGTAGTGGGAGGGAGGGAGAGAGAGGAGAGGAGAGGGAGAGAGAGAGAAAGGGAGATGGGCCAGAAATAATTTCCTATTTTCACATGATCAGATATGGCTGCTACTGAAAAAAAATATTTTAAAAAATTCAGTTCTGCATGTTTTCCTACATTGCCACTCTAAATAATGTAATGCTTGGCCTCTAACCATTAAAGAAAATCTGCTCCACTAATCTATTTCAGTAATTTATACGAGGCAAAAAGTTAGTCCTGCCAGAGCTGAAAAAGCTAAGCGATGTGGTTGGTATGTAATTAGGAAACCTCTAACAGAAAATGTAGATTATAGGATGTTTAAAAGTATAGTAGGGGAACTCATTTCCATGCTGTTACCTGGAAAACAACATTTATATATCCATGAAGCAACCAAATGTATTAGTTAATATTTTGTAAGAGCCAAAAGTATTTTGAAGATTAACAAAAAATTAATGGAGTGCACCTCTATTTTAGTTTAGTTCTCGGTATTTGCATATATTAAACACAGTCCCCATCCTCTACTCAAATTGGCTAGTTGCGTATTTCAAGCTGTATGAGATTTCCCCCCCCACATAACTTCATTCTTCATTAAACTGTCAAATTAGAAAATTAGGAAATCTGTCAGGCTTAAGTACAGTTAAGATTGATGGTGATATTTTAGATCAAAATTCTGGGTACCTTCATTTCAATCTTTTCTCTAATTCCTCCCTTCTGATCCTATGAGAAATCATTACAAGTGGAAGATTAGCTGTTTAACCTAGAACACTGCTCATTAATTCCCTCCCCCCCAAGTAAAGTATAATCAGAAGAAATTTGACGTTTTGGTAGTTGTGAAAATGTTTATACAGGTAATTCCGCTGTGTTAATTACTGTAGTGGGAAGTCCTCTGTATTCAGAATTCTTGGCAGTAAAACAAGTCTATTTCTGAACATACCTCTGTTCATTGCTTCAGATTGATCTCATGGCAGGAGAAACATTTTTAGAATTTTCCTGAGCATCTTCCATTTGTCTTCCATTGACAAGGACATGATCCCTGGGATGTTGTTATTAATTATTATTATTATTATTATTATTATTATTATTATTATTATTATGTCATTACAGCACAGCAAACGAGATCACTATGCTGGATTTCGTATTTCATCACCAGTCAGGTGCTTCCCAAGCACCCAGGATTGCGTGATGTAGTGGCAAATTATGTTTGCCGATCCCAGTAAAGCGGCCTTTTGCAATTGACAGATGGAGATTTTGTCAATTCCGATGGTTTTCAAATGTCCGCTGAGATCCTTTGGCACTGCGCCTAGCGTGCCAAGTACCACTGGGACTACTTTCACTGGCTTATGCCAGAGTCGTTGCAGCTCGATTTTTAGATCTTCGTATTTCACTAATTTCTCTAGCTGCTTCTCCTCAATTCTGCTGTCTCCTGGGATTGCGATGTCGATGATCCATACTTTCTTTTTCTCCACGATCACAATGTCTGGTGTGTTATGCTTCAGAATTTGGTCAGTCTGAAGTCGGAAGTCCCACAGTAGTTTTGCTTGCTCATTTTCCACCACTTTTTCGGGCTTATGATCCCACCAGTTCTTTGCCACTGGTAAATGGTAGTTCCGGCACAAGTTCCATTAGATCATCTGTGCCACAGCATCATGTCTATGCTTGTAGTCAGTCTGTGCGATCTTTTGCAGCAGCTGAGTATGTGATCGATTGTTTCATCTGTTTCTTTACAGAGTCTGCACTTTGGATCGTCTGTTGATTTTTCAATTCTGGCTTTAACAGCATTTGTTCTAATGGCCTTTTCTTGTGCCGCCAGTATTAGTCCTTCTGTCTCCTTTTTGTTATTATTATTTATTCAATTTTATGCCACCCTTCTCCTTAGAATCAGGGCAGCTTACAACATGTTAGCAATAGCACTTTTTAACACAGCCAGCATATTGCCCCCACAATCTGGGTCCTCATTTTACCCACCTCGGAAGGATGGAAGGCTGAGTCAACCTTGAGTCGGTGATGACATTTGAACCGCTGACCTACAGATCTACAGTCAGCTTCAGTGGCCTGCAGTACTGCACTCTACCTGTTGCGCCACCCCGACTCACTCCGGCATGCATGATGAAGCAAAAAAATGCACTGAAACATGGGCGCACCTGCGTCTCCATGTGCAATTCTGCTACCTGCACCGCTGCAGTAGAATTGCGTTGGACTCCACTAGCTCTCAGAGCTATGGGGGTGAGCACACATCCCCGTTCCACTGTAGCAGCCCACCCCTGTATATATGAGCTTACAGTATATAGAGTACAAAGGTGATTGAATAGCATAAATTTCTATCTCAAGCAATGGACAAATTCTTTGTTTCAGATGAGTCTATTCAAGAAAAGAGATTAGAAATAGCAGAAGTATGAATAAAATAAGAATGTAGGAAAACCAGGCAGTTGGGGAAGACTAGAACCTAAAATTAGAAAAGATATAGCTTTATCTCAGAATTATAACATCTACAAATTATTTCTTTAGACGAACTGTGTAATTACTGCTGTAGCAGCTCTTTTAATCAGGATGCCTCAGGGACAGCCCTCCTTGTTAAGGGGAATTTACATTAAAAAGGCATTGTGTTAAATATAACACTCTCCTCGGGGGATCTATACAACCCTTTGAATAACTGAAAAATCCTATCTCATTGAGAAGCACAAACAAGGGGAAAGCACAAACAGAAAGAAAGCCAGGCAAGAACAGCTATTGGCATGAAATCTTATGAGAACTCAAGCACTATGAAATTATTAACAAAAGAGGAAAAATCCTAAGCATATTTGTTTAGATGCAAAAGTTGGCAAGATATATTCCCAGTGGCTCATTCTAGCTTATTTTCTGAATCTACTCCAATATGCCTCAAACTGTTAGTTGCTGGGCAACCCAAAAGGGAAGAAGCTAAGATGCTTCTGCTTCTAAGGTTCCCCTTAAATATTGACCACTGTGGAACAGAGCATCGGACCAGAGTGGCTTCTGGACTGATCCAACAGTTCATACAACATACTTACACAATTTGAGGGCAGCTCAGATGAGACCAGCCTAGATATTATCAGAATCAAGCTAGGAGGAATGACAGTAGAAATGTCTATCCTTCTTATTATAAAATTGAGCCCAATGTTTATGTTGCTAAGCGAAACATTTATTAAGTGAATTTTGCCTCATTTTACTATCTTTCTTGAAACAGGTGTTAAGTGGATCATTGTAATCAGTGAAGGGTTGCAAATATTTTTACCACCCTTGTGGGTGTGGCTTATTTTGTGGGTGTGGCTTGCCAGCCATGTGGCCAGGTGGGAGTGGTTTGACAATCATGTGACCGTGGGGATCTTAAAGGTCATGTGACTGGCTTAAAGGTGGTCAACTTGACTCACTCACGTCAAGGGTTTGGGTTTGGGTTAGGGTAACCTCACCTCAAAGAGATACAATTTCCCTATTTACTATAACTGAACATCCAAAATATAGTATTTAATTCTATGTATATATACTATATGTGTACATACATATTATACACAGGCACACAAAAATATACATTATCTACTATATAAACTATATGTATATGTACAAACACACACATGCACGCACAGCTCTTCTAAATTTATACACATTCAACCTCATTTACTGCGATAGGAAAAACATATCCAGAGCCCAGAAGGGGAAAAAAAGAAAAAAAATCATTTTTTTTCTACCGGTTCTGCATACCTGACCGTACCCGTAGGAGCCCATCACTGATTACAATTAGCTTAGTAACATGGTGTTTAAGTGAATCTGACTTCCCCATTGACTTTGCTTGTCAAGGGGTTCATGCGATCAGCAAAAGCTGATCACATGACCCAGGACATTGCAACCATCATAAATACGAGCCAATTGCCAAGCATCTGAATTTTGATCATGTGACCATGGTCGTGTGAAAAATGGTTATAGATCACTTTTTTTTGTCACTTTGAATTTATTTATTTATTAGATTTGTATGCCACCCCTCTCCGCAGACTCGGGGCAGCTCACAACAACAATAAAACAACGTACAACAAATCTAATAATTTAAAAATAACTAAAAACCCCTTATTAAAAGCAAACATACACACAAACATACCATGCATAAATTGTATAGGCCCGGGGGATATGTCTTAATTCCCCAATGCCTGATGGCAGAGGTGGGTTTTAAGGAGTTTACGAAAGGCAAGGAGGGTGGGGGCAGTTCTAATCTCCGGGGGGAGCTGGTTCCAGAGCCGCCACAGAGGGCGGCTCTTCCCCTGGGTCCCGCCACAGAGAAGGCTCTTCCCCTGGGTCCCGCCAAATGACATTGTTTAGTCGACGGGACCCAGAGAATGCCAACTCTGTGGGACCTAACCGGTCACTGGGATTCATGCAGCAGAAGGCGGTCCCAGAGATATTCTGGTCCGATGCCATGAAGGGCTTTATAGGTCATAACCAACACTTTGAATTGTGATTGGAAACTGATCGGCAACCAATGCAGACTGCGGAGTGTTGGTGTAACATGGGCATACCTAGGAAAGCCCATGATTGCTGTCGCAGCTGCATTCTGCACGATCTGAAGTTTCAGAACATTCTTCAGAGGTAGCCCCATGTAGGGAGCATTACAGTAGTCGAACCTCGAGGTGATGAAGGCATGAGTGACTGTGAGCAGTGAGTCCCGGTCCAGATAGAGCAAACGCCCCCCTCGCCACAGCTGAAAGATGGTTCTCCAATGTGAGCTGTGGATCGAGGAGGATGCCCAAGTTGCGGACCTTCTCTGAGGGGGTCAACAATCCCCCCCCCAGAGTTATGGATGGACAGATAGAATTGTCCCTGGGAGGAAAAACCCACAGCCACTCCATCTTATCAGGGTTGTGTTTGAGTCTGTTGACACCTATCCAGACCCTAACAGCCTCCAGGCACCAGCACCTCACTTCCACTGCTTCATTGACTGGACATGGGGTGGAGATGTACAGCTGGGTATCATCAGCGTACTGATGATACCTCAGCTGATGCCCCTGGATGATCTCACCCATGTAGATTTCATGTAGATATTGAATAGCAGGGGGGAGAGGACCGACTCCTGAGGTACCCCACAAGGGAGTAACCTAGAAGTTTATTTATTTATTTATTTATTTATTGGATTTGTATGCTGCCCCTCTCCACAGACCTCTAACCCCTTACTAACAGACTGCGACCGACCAGAGAGGTAGGAGAACCACTGAAGGACAGTGCCTCCCACTCCCAACCCCTCCAGCCAGTGCAAAAGGATACCATGGTCAATGGTATCGAAAGCCCCTGAGAGATCAAGAAGCACCAGGACAGAGGATAAACCCCTGTCCTGGGCCCACCAGAGATCATCCATCAATGCGACCAAAGCAGTTTCTGTGCTGTAGCCGGGCCTGAATCCTGACTGCTGAGGGCCTAGATAATCGGCTTCTTCTAAGGACCGCTGGAGCTGGAGCCTAAAGGGAAGGTTGGACACTGGCCGATAGTTGTTAAGAATGGCTGGGTACAAGGAAGGATTCTTGAGGAGGGGGCACATAACTGCCTTTTTGTAGGGATCCGGAAAGGACCCCCTCCCCAAAGAAGCATTGACAATCTCCTGGACCCAGCTCTGTGTCACTTCCCTGCTGGCCGAGACCAGCCAGGAGGGACACGGATCCAGTAAGCAGGTGGCGGAACTCACAGCTCCAATGGCCTTGTCCACTTCACCAGATCAAACTCTTTCCCAACACGTGGACAAGTACGGGCCCCAGTCATCTCAACTGACTCGTTGTCTGTTGACTCTGTTATCCAATTGGAGTCGAGGTCCGCCTGGATCCGAGCGATTTTATCAACGAAAATCGTGTTAAAATCCTCGGCACTACTCTGTAAGGGCTCCCCAACTCCCCCCTGGTTAAGAAGGGATCAGGTCACCCTAAAGAGCGGCCGGGTGGGATTCCACTGATGCAATCAAGGTGGCATGATACCCACATCTTTCCGCCTTAAGCGCCACTTTGTAAGTCTTAATATGAGGTCTTACAAGTGTTCGATCGGATTCAGACTTACTCTTCCTCCATTGCTTCTGTAGATGTCTCTTCTGGCGTTTCAACTCCCGGAATTCCTCGTTGAACCATGGAGCTCTACGGGGTCTAGTGCTGTGGAGAGGTCGCAATGGCGCAGTCCACTCAAGAGCCTCCGCTGCAGCCTTGTTCCAGGCCTCAGCAGGAGACTCCACCGAACTGTGGACGAGTGCATCTGGAATAACTCCAAGTGCCCTCTGAAAGCCCTCTGGGTCCATCAGGCGTCTGGGGTGGAACTGCCTATTCGGTTCCACCTCCTTGCGGGGAAAGATTGGAGCCAGGAAGTCAAGCCGCAATAGAAAATGGTCTGACCATGACAAAGGCAACACTTCTTAACCTCTTAGTCTCAGATCATTACTCAATTGCTCAGAGAGGAATACCATGTCGAGTGCATGCCCCCCCTCATGAGTCGGACCCTGTATTACTTGAGTCAGGTCCATGGCTGTCATGGTGGCCATGAACTCCTGCGCTAGCCCAGAGGTTTCACCAAGGGACAGCAGGTTAAAGTCCCCCAAGACAATAAGTCTGGGGAATCCTACCGCCAGCCCGGCTACCTCCTCGAGCAGCACAGGCAGGGCTGTTAACACGCAGATGGGAGTCAGGTACGTGAGCAACAAGCCCACCTGAACCCCTAAATCCAACTTCACTAGGAGGGACTCACAACCTGCAATCTCTGGAGCAACGAGTCTACACAGGCAAAGGCTCTCCCTGGCTATAATAGCCACTCCTCCCCCATTCCCTGGGGTCGAGGCTGATGCCATATCTGAAACCTGGCTGGGCAGATTTCAGAGAGAGGAACTCCTCCCTCTTGGTCCAGCCACGTTTCACATGTCAGTTTGGTCTCCTCATCCAAGATCAAATCCCAGATGAGGAGAGCTTAATTTACCACCGACCTGGCATTGAGTAGCAGCAGTCTGAGTCCAGGGCCAGAATTACACTCGTCAGCAGTACCCAGAGTTGAGCTCAGGGAGCCGGAAGATGGGATTTCTATTAAGCAGCGATCTCTCCTTCCCCTGGAACGGCTAGCTCCGTGGCTCCTGCCATATCTGCCTCTCCCCAGCAGCACCAGAATTTTCCGACCCTCTGCCACCCCAGACAGAGGTGCCCCCTCCCCTCCTGCCTCTCTAGCTTCAGGTGGGCCAAATATATCATTCATACCATTTCCATTCACCTCATCCATACCATAACCCCACCCACCCCACTCAAAGAGTCACTAAATGAACAGTTGTAAGCCAAGGACTACCTATATTTATTTATTATTATTTATTTATTGGATTTCCATGCCGCTTCTCTCCGAGGACTCGGGGTGACTCACAACATATAAAATACACAGTACATAATATCTTGAATCCAATTAACTAATTAAAACTTTACCCCCCCAACCCCCCCCCCCCCAATAAAAAAGTAATCATTCTATTCACTCCACATTCTCTCAACACATTCATTGGCCAGGGGGCAAGATCTAATGCCCCCAGGCCTGGTGGAATAAATAAGTCTTCAGACTCCTACGGAAGGCGAGGAGGGTGGGGGCAGTACGAATCTCTGGGGGGAGCCGATTCCAGTATATTAGGGCCAAGTATACAAGATGCCAAAGGTTTTAATAGTCCTATGGCTTAAGCTATTGCAGATATCATTCTCTAGAAGGAATTACATTTTTATCCAGTTAATTAGCCCATGAAGATACCATTTCCCCCAAATAAGACATCCCCCGATAATAAGCCCAATCAGCCTTTTGAGTGCATGACAATAAAGCCAAGTGCTTATTTCAGGGTTCCAAAAATATAAGGCAGGGTCTTATTTTCAGGGAAACACAGTACTTTGCCACTAAAAGAAAGCTTCCTTCAAGTCTACATGATACAATGACTTATCGTTATTAGGGCAACCTTGATCGTTTTACTGATAGGAAGATGGGCTGGTATGATTCTGCAAAAAAATTGTTTGCACAGCTAATATGAAGGCGCTATCGCTACTGAAACATTTCATGCAGAAAAAAATTGAATTAGCCAAATGTCTTTAAACACATACAGTACTTGAATCATCCCTCTCCCATGACTCATTAGAAAAGTAAGACGGACATCATCAAATATGTGGATCACCCCAGGGACTCGGTGTATTCTGAATATGATCAAGTTTCTGAAGGTTCCTTTACCTTGAAAGTTGGCAAAATAATTACTGGATCACTCTGCCACATGAGGAGGAAGTGACCATTCTATATTTTCCTGTATTATCACAGAGACTAAATTACATGAAGGGGAAGTTGAGAGTGGTATGCCTAAAATGTCTTGAGAATGTCCTAAGTGAATCATATTTCAATCCATTTATCAACAGTTTTCTCAATGGGACAAATCATCATTAATGTTTTGTGCCATTCTATTTATACCTTCTTCGTTTCCAACTTTTATGAGTAGATGTACTTACTATACGGCACTAAATTCTTGAAAGATTCATGAATATGTATCTGTGTATATTGACGTATGAGATGCCTTACATTTCTAAAAAGTGTAGACATAATGAAATGTAATAATTGACTATACACATGAATTTATAAAACTTTTAATAAGGTTTGGTAAATGCACAAGTTTAATTCATAAATACAGATGAACTAATACAAAATTAAAAAGAAAAAACTTGATTCATAAATGTACTGAATTCCAACAGCCACCTTCTTATACGATTAAATGTGAGTTGATATCAGTGCAGTCAGAACAATTTTCAAAATACTAATACTAATCCAGTAATTTTGCTTAGATGGGAATGGACATTCCCTCTAGCATATCGGTGTCCTCTGCTGAGGAGCTAAATAAATCTTTGGTTTTGTAATAAAAAATAAAAATGTATTGCAACCTCCAATAAATTAGTATGGGGAGGAAATCACACGAACTAATTTGAAAACTTCACATTCATGCTTTAAAATATAACTGACTTCTCTCTATGCAGAAAAGTGTACTTAAGGCGCTATAACTGGTAACTACACAAAATTGTACTGATTATGTTAACCATAAAATTCAATTGATATTGACCTTAAAGGATAAAAAAAGTTATCTGTTGTTATCATAATGAGGATGATGGGGGGAGGTATATTATTATAAGTGTGAAGAATAGGCATGTGAAGTTTTGTATTTTAAGTGAGAACATAGCAGAAAACACTATCTGTTTTTCAGAGATACATAAAATATACTGCGATAAGAAAAAAAAATTGAACGCAAGGAATAAAAGTTGTAGGTTTTCCCAATGAAAACGTATTCATTCTACGTTAAGATTTTTGAAATAGCCATAAAACAGACATCAACTAACAATTGACTGCTTCACACTTGACTGTAGTCTTGCACTAACAGCACAACTGTAGCAACTGCTGCTACTATCATAGAAATCACAGTAGATACATAATCACAGTGCTTCTAAGCATTACCTAGCTTAGAATTTCAAGAATGGGGGTGCGTGATTAATGGGTGTGAACCAAGTCAATCTTTCTTAAGGGCTCTCCCTTCCAGACTTTGTCAAAATAGAACTGTATTCCCAGTTTATAAGCTCTGTTCAGTGATTATTAAAACATCTTTACAGCATGAGCATTATCAAGTGCAAAGACTGAGGGGTGCTAAGAAGCAAGCCGGATAGCAGTAGTGAAAGCTCCATATGTTTAATGGAGGTTGGATAGAATTGGCATGATTCAATTTGTCATTGCAGATTAGAACAGTGCACATTTTGGGGAGCGAGGGGCAAGAAATCTACAACTAGATGTGAACATGATAGGAATGTCTAAAAACAAATTCAGAAAACATGGTTCCCTAAGGCAATGTTTCCCAACCTTGGCAACTTGAAGATATTTGGACTTCAACTCCCAGAGTTGAAGTCCAGATATCTCCAAGTTGCCAAGGCTGGGAAAAACTGCCCTAAGCTATGATTTATCTAGATACAGATCTGGGGGGGGGGGGGGGGGGAGGAGAAAAAGCCTATCATGCTTGTGCACATTTGCCGTTCAAGCAGATAGCGAGAATTGCTGTAATCTTCTACCTTAAAAAGAAAGGAATACTAAAAGAAACTGATGTATTGAGCTGAGAAATCAAAATAGCATCAGCTACTGAGGCAGCAGTTCTTGCTTTTCAGTACCAGCGGCTCAAGAAGAATACGAAGGTCTACAAAAATACATTAAAAGTTGTGGTGCTTTTGTAAATGTTCTGTCCAACTTTCTGTTGCGGTGTCCTTAGAAAAATCTTCCAAGTTCTGTCCTTGTTAATGCCTCCCACGCCTACCTTCAAAAGCATGATGTTCTTTATGGGCTGAAAGGCAAGACAGCTCGTGAGTCTTAAACAGATTTTGTTGCTACGAGTTTGTAAACACTGCACTCTACTTACATCGCGTGCGGAGACCACTTACGTTTATAAAAAACTGCTTTAAAAGACGTCTGGGGCAGAAGCTCATGGATCTTTTCTAAAACTGAAGCTTCGTTTGCTAATGATGCATTTACATTCCAGACTTGAACAACATCTTCTCGGTCACGAACACTGACACTAATACCAATTACTTCATCATCTGTAGGGGGGGGAAAAAACCAATATTATTTTGCTTTTTAAAAGACTTTGCCCAGGCCTTTGGCAAGGATGATTGAAGCCTCCTTTGGGCTATGGAGATCTGTTATTTCTCATTCCTATCCGGTTTTGTCATCTTTGCCAACTTTGCCTTCTTCAATTTATTTACTTTGGTACTGTTTTCAATGTTTTTGACCAGAGTTGTTGGGAGTCAGGTGATAGAAATGTTTTCAACTTAATACAGAACTCTTACCCCACAAACAGAAACACGAAACGAGCTTATTAAATAAAGTGTAACAATCACAATGAAAAGGCATGTTTATGTTCTTTGACATGCGATGCTAAAAATTCTACCTCATTATTTCTATACTGAGCTTCAGAGGGTTCAGTATTGTGTAAGAGACTCACTTATACTAGATGTTAACACAAGGGTGACATTCAAATTTTCCCCTACCGGTTCTGTGGGCATGGATTGGTGGTGATGGGTCATGTGACTGAGTGGGTATGGTCAACTTGACATCACTCAAGGCAGTGAGTGGAGTGGCACCACCCTACAAAGCCACGCCCACAGAACAGACAGAAAAGTTTGGCCAAGTCTTCAACCTGGCTGCCTCTTGCCTCCTTCTTACATTTGCTCTTTGTGTATGAGCCCGAGAACGAGGAGAGAAGGAGTGAGTAGGAAGGGTGGGGAAGGGCCAGTCAGTGGTGTGATTTACCGATTCTCTGAACTGTACATAATCGCTGGCAGCAGTTCTATAGAACCTGTCTAAACCTGCTGAATTTCACCAATGATGTAACACTAACTAGAAGGGAAGCGTAAGTCAAGGAACAGAAAGCAGCCATGAACATTACGAGAAAAGCAACTGTAGAACTTGTGCTCTTGATTTTAAAGAAAAGTAAAGTCCAAATAATACCGTACTGTATAATATAATATAATAAAAGAATAAAATAGAATAGTATAATATACTATTAGAATAGAATAGATTTATTTATTTATTTATTTATTTGATTTTTTTTTTTAATGCCACCCTTCTCCTTAGACTCAGGGCGGCTTACAACAGGTTAGCAATAGCACTTTTTAACAGAGCTTCCACAATCCGGGTCCTCATTTTACCCACCTCGGAAGGATGGAAGGCTGAGTCAACCTTGAGACGGTGATGAGATTTGAACCGCTGACCTACAGATCTACTGTCAGCTTCAGTGGCCTGCAGTACAGCACTCTACCTGCTGCGCCACCCCGGCTCTCTCACAGAATAGAATAGAAATCTTTATTGGCCAAGTGTGATTAGACACACAAGAAATTTATCTTTGGTGGATATGCTCTCAGTGTATATAAAAAGACAAGATACATTCGTCAAGAATCATAAGATACAACACTTAATGATAGTCATAGGGTACAAATAAGCAATCAAATACTGGGAAACAATATAAATTGTAAGGTTACAAGCAACAAAGTTACAGTCATGTAATCATAAGTGGAAGGAGATGAGTGATAGGAATGATGAGACAATTAATAGTAATAGTAATGCAGATTTAGTAAATAGTTTGACAATACTGAGGGAATTATTTGTTTAGCAGAGTGATGGCATATGGGGAAAACCTGTTCTTGTATCTAGTTGTTCTGGTGTGCAGTGCTCTATAGCAGCGTTTCCCAACCTTGGCAACTTGAAGATATTTGGACTTCAACTCCCAGAATTCCCCAGCCAGCGAATTCTGGGAGCTGAAGTCCAGATATCTTCAAGTTGCCAAGGTTGGAAAAGCCTGCTCTATAGGGTGGGAGTTCTTTTTGACTCATGCAGTATATAGGTCCTCAATGGAAGGAAGGTTGGTAGTAATTGTTTTTTCTGCAATTCTAATTATCCTCTGCAACCTGGAATTAACCTGGAATTAATTATTCTCTGCAACCTGGAAGAAACACTGAATTAAGGAGAAACTTCCTAACAGTGAGGGCTATTAACCAGTGGAATAGCTTCCTTCAGAAATCATGGGTGCTCTATCTCTGGAGGTTTTTAAGAGGAAACTAGTCAGTCACTGATCTGAAATAGTATAGGCCTGGACTAGAAGACATCCAAGATCCGTTCCAGCTTTATTCTATTTTCTTTTCTGTTCTAAACTAGCTGGCCTAATCTTTTTGAAGAAATCATATAAACTAACATAGTACAGGTGACAACAGGATGTTGTCTTCATTTTCAAAAGGGGGAAAAATATCCAGTGAACTACAGACCAATCAATATGAACCAGGGACAATTTTATTACAGATCATAAAGACAACAATCTGTATACATCTTGCAAAAAAGTATGACAATTTATTTATTTGATATATTTTTTTAGGCCGCCTTTCTCCTTAGACTCAGGATGGCTTACAACATGTTAGCAATGGCATTTTTTAAACAGCCAGCATATTGCCCCCACAATCTGGGTCCTCATTTTACCCACCTCGGAAGGATGGAAGGCTGAGTCAACCTTGAGCCGGTGATGAGATTTGAACCGCTGACCTGCAGATCTAGCAGTCAGCTTTAGTGGCCTGCAGTACTGCACTCTACCCACTGCACCACCTCAGCTCATTACAAGACATCAACACAGATTTGTCAACAACAAGCATTATCGTTATTCCACAGAATATGGAATAATGGAGAAGGAACATACATTGATTTTAATAAAGTAATCTGATGAGATCTCCCTGATTTATGCTTTAAATTTAGTATGGAATGGACGACAAGGCATGACAATTAAATGCATATAAAACTGTCTAAAAAATATACAAAATGCTAATCAAAAGCTCCTTTTTACAGTGGAGGGGGATAATTGAGTGGCTACTTCAGATATGGCTCCTGTACTCTGTATTTTTATTAATGATTTTTATAAAGAGATATAGGGAACATTTATAAAATTTGCAGATGAATATATGGAGTAGGGGCTATAATAGAAGAAACAAATTCAAAAAAGATCTTGAAAGCTTAGAGGAAATAACATGATGGATTTTAATGACAATACGTGAAAATCTTTTCACTTTAGGAAACAAAAATCAAATGCTGGAAACAAAACAAACAAGATACAGAAGATGATATTTTGCAAAAAGGGTTCTAAGTACGACCTAATTGCAAACAGAATATTCTGTTTGATTGCAAACTATACCTTTATACTCCTATACCTTTCTTCCATTCCTATATCTCTTCTTCTATTCTTTTATTGATATGTTTTATTCCTACATCTTCTCTTCTATTCTTTCTTAGATATATTTTACTATGAGTATATCCTCTATAACCTCCATTATGTATTTTACCATATGTATACCCACTAAAACCCTCATTGTGTATTGGACAAAATCAATAAATAAAAATAAATAAAATAATATGAATCAGTGGTATGCTGTGACTGCAAAAAGGCAAATGTTATACTGTATCATTTCCAAATCATATACAGTGGAACCCCGACATACGAGCTGCTCTACTTACGAGCTACTCGAGATAAGAGCTGGGAGGGGAGAGACATTTTTGTTCGTCTCCCGAGCTCAAATCCGCGATACGAGCCGAGAAGAGCCGGGCTGGCTTACTTTCCTTCCTTCCCGCACTGATGCAGAGCCACTCGAACAAAGCGTCGCGCCCCTCTGACGCTTTCGGCGGCTTCCGAAGCGACGCTGGGCTCTTTTGCCGCCAAAAGCGTCAGGGGGGCGTGACGCTTTGTTCGAGTGGCTCTGCATCAGCGCGGAAAGGAAGGAAAGTAAGCCAGCCCGGCTCTTCTCGGCTCGTATCCCGGCACTTGGTGAGTGTAGAGGCGGTCGCCTCCCCTGCTGCCCCACTCTGGGGGTCCTTGGCTTCTGCTGGGGGTGGGGGGATCCGAACGCTGTTTTGAATTTCACATTCCGAGTGGGCTAGCAGGGAGATAGGAAGCCCCCCAGCCCGGCAGCGACCTTTTAAAACAGTCGCGCCGCTTCCGAGCTAACTCCTGAGGCGCGGAAGTTCGCCTTTGGCGTTTGGCTTCAGAAGCGGCGCGGCTGTTTTAAAAGGACGCTGCCGGGCTGGGGGGCTTTCCAGAACCCCCCCAACCCGGGTTTGGTGGGGGGCTGGGAAGCCCCCCAGGCCAGCAGCGTCCTTTTAAAACAGCCACGCCGCTTCTGAAGCCAAACGCCAAAGGCGAACTTCCGCGCCTCAGGAGTTAGCTCGGAAGCGGCGCAGCTGTTTTAAAAGGATGCTGCCGGGCTGGGGGGGTTCCTAGCCCCCCACCGAACCCGGGTTGGGGGTTGGGGGGGTTCTGGAAAGCCCCCCAGGCCGGCAGCGTCCTTTTAAAACAGCCGCGCCGCTTCTGAAGCCAAACGCCAAAGGCGAACTTCCGCGCCTCAGGAGTTAGCTCGGAAGCGGCGCGGCTGTTTTAAAAGGACGCTGCCGGGCTGGGGGGCTTCCTAGCCCCCCACCAAACCCGGGTTGGGGGTTGGGGGGGTTCTGGAAAGCCCCCCAGGCCTGCAGCGTCCTTTTAAAACAGCCGCGCCGCTTCTGAAGCCAAACGCCAAAGGCGAACTTCCGCGCCTCAGGAGTTAGCGGCAAAGTAACGTGAAGGATTGGAATGCTGAAAGCGCCCGGTTTCAGCTCCCCAATCCTCCACGTTACTTCGCTCCTGTCCTGGCTAAATCGTGTGGCAGTAAACATGCTTTGGGGGTTTGGCTGGGGGGGAGGGAGTTAGGAAGGTGCAAAGCATGTGTGCTCCGACGGGGAAGGGAAAAGGCGGCGGCTTAAGCCCTTCCCTGTGCTTCGGAAGCCGCTGACGCGCCCCTCTGACGGCGTTCGGCGGCTTCCGAAGCACAGGGAAGGGCATTGAAAAGGCGCAATGCTTTTCCGGGCAGCCGGCTTGCTGGCCGGAGAAGCGAGCGATCCGGGAGTCCAGGAGGGGGAGAGAAAGAGAAAGAGAGAGGGGGGAGAGAGAGAAAGAGAGGGATAGAAAGAGAGAGAGAGTGAGAGATGCTCAGTGAGCCTTTCTTTCTTTCTTTCTTTCTCTTTTTCTTTCTCTCTTTTACCTTCCCTTCCTCTATTTCTTCTTTTCTTTCTCCTTCCCACCTTCTTCCCTCCCTCCCTCCCTCCCTCCCTTCACTCATTCCTCTCTTACTCTCCCCTTTCATAAGTTTTCTTGCTTCCTTCCTCTGTTCCTGTCCCTTCCCCCTTTCTTTCTTTCTTGCTCTTTTTCTTTCTCTCTTTTACCTTCCCTTCCTCTATTTCTTCTTTTCTTTCTCCTTCCCACCTTCTTCCCTCCCTCCCTCCCTCCCTTCACTCATTCCTCTCTTACTCTCCCCTTTCATAAGTTTCCTTCCTTCCTTCCTCTGTTCCTGTCCCTTCCCCCTTTCTTTCTTTCTTTCTCTTTTTCTTTCTCTCTTTTACCTTCCCTTCCTCTATTTCTTTTTTTCTTTCTCCTTCCCACCTTCTTCCCTCCCTCCCTCCCTTCACTCATTCCTCTCTTACTCTTCCCTTTCATAAGTTTCCTTGCTTCCTTCCTCTGTTCCTGTCCCTTCCCCCTTTCTTTCTTTCTTTCTTTCTTTCTTTCTTTCATTGCACTTTTTGAAGGATTCAGATAAACTGAAACCGATGAAAACCAAGAAAGATGATTTCAGTGAGAACGTTTGTGGGTAAAAACAAAGCCCCATATATCGACACCGAAAGAACAGGGTATGTTTAGTCAAGAGAACCCTGAGTGAATAATAATACACGATAGAATAAAAATGATAAATACTTGAAAGGATGACACACAAGTGAAGGTTTCCCCAATGGAAAGAGCACTTTGACAATGGAATCAAGTGACCTAGTCAAGCAGGGTGGGTTCCATTTATTACCTATGTTCAAGCAGAGTTGAGAAAGCCCCATCTGTTGGGGATATTTTTAATTTAGATTCCTGCTCTGATTATGTATTTGACTCCATGACCTAAATTCTTCTTTCTTTGTTTTGACCTCATCAAGAAGAACTGCTCTCTTTCTAGTCAATAAGCTACACACCAGGATGAAAATCAAGCTTTCCATTCTGCTTGACAATAGTACTAGCTGATAAAGCGTGGCATTATCTTTTATAAAATCCTATTTTTTCCCCTCTTTCTTTTGTGTAGGTGTGGTGATAGCTTTGTTTCCACTTTGCACCCATGCAGATTTTGTAAGCTAATCCTTACAAAAATGATTACAAACATGTAAATGTTTGACATGTCTGCTATCAGACATGTCAAACATTTACACCTATGACTGTATGAAACCTACTGTTTCTCTTGGCTCCTGCCTTAGATAAATTTGAGAAAAATCAGTACATGTACCTTTTAGTACCAGCTGACTCAGGCCAAAAACCAATCCACTCTGAATGTGAAAGTCCTAGCAAATGTTGGTCAGCTAAATTAAAATGGTCAGCAAGCTTAGGCACAAGATGCTCACAAGTTAAAGCAAACATCAAATAATAAAAACATAGACTTACTTGTTGCACAATGGTCTGAAAACTGTTCTCCAATTGTAGCTAACAGTAACTCTTTCCAAACTGCAAACTAGTAAAAAAAAGGGGTGGGGATTAAGATGCTGATTCTGCCACAGTAACAATGACATATCCAGTTTGACCTGCAAGATATTTTTTTGCAATACCCACCATATTATTTTATCTATGCATATTATAACTTTGCATTCGTAATTGTTTGCATTAAAAATATTTCTGGATTGGAAGGTGATAAATTGAACAAGTAATGGAACAAATGACCTTTTAATCATGTTTTATAAAAACCTTGCACATTCCTAACTGAGGACACAGAGAAAGAGGATTCTTTCTTCTAGAAACTGATTTGGTTAGATTAATAATAATAATAATAATAATAATAATAATAATAATAATAATAATAATAATAATAATAATCCAGCATAGTGATCTCGTTTGCTGTGTTGTACTGACATAATAATAATAATAATAATAATAATAATAATAATAATAATAATTTATTAGATTTGTATGCTGCCCCTCTCTGCAGACTTGGTGCGGCTCACAACAACAATTATTGCCTCGTGTCAGTTTTCCTGCTCATTCTGCATAGAATTTTATTAATTTGTCCATTTATAATAAATCCCATGAATGGTAAATGATGACTACTCTTATATTTACTATTCAATACATCACCTTTTGTCCGTCCATAAAGTATAGTTCTGGTGATTTGGAACTCCTCTGCCCTACAGCTCAAAGTCTAAGTCTAGATATCTTGGCTCTTAATGGCCAGACACAAAAAAGAAAGGGTGGCAGCATGGGTTTTATCACTGAAAAACAAAACCTTTTAATTTAGTAATTCCAGTTTTATGCATTGAACAAGCCAAAATTAGAAAAATCTGCCTGTGATATGAAACGTAAGTGTTACAACCCTTAAGATAAGGCAAGCAAATAAGTGTTCTCTTGATGAGTGTTGGTGTGCTGAAAAATCTTTCCCCTACACAAAGCATATGGAAGATGTGCAAAAAGAGATAAAAGGAAGGGATTTCCTGCTTTATGAACAGGTTTTTGGCTTTTTTACTTGTCTTATCTTGTCAGTTGTGAAGTCGTGTCAGACCCATCGTGACCCCATGGACAATATTCCTCCAGGTCTTTCTATTCTCTACCCTCTGAAGACCATTTAAGCTCATGTCCAGTGCTTCAGTGACTCCATCCAGCCACCTCATTCTCTTTCATCACCTTCTTTTGCCTTCACTCTTTCCCAGCATTAGGTTCTTCTACAGTGAGTCCTTCCTTCTCATTTGTTGGCCAAAGTATTTTGAGTTTCATCTTCAGGATCTGGCCTTCTAAAGATCAGTCAGGGTTCATCTCTTTTTAGGACTGACCATTTTTTAAAATTATGTGACACTAAATAATGCTCTGTATGTTCCAAGTTATATAGCTCATACAGGTTTGTATGAGTTGAAATGTGATATGAGTCTCCCTACATTAATATACCTCAACATAAGTGTTGGTCATCACCTATAAAGCCCTTCATGGCACCGGATCAGGGTATCTACGAGACCGCCTTCTGCCGCGTGAATCCCAGCGACCGGTTAGGTCCCAGAGTGGGCCTTCTCCGGGTTCCGTCAACAAAACAATGTCGCTTGGTGGTGCCCAGGGGAAAAGCCTTCTCTGTGGCAGCCCCGGCCCTCTGGAATCGACTCCCCTCGGAGATTAGAATTGCCCCCACCCTCCTTGCCTTTCATAAGCTCCTTAAAACCCACCTCTGCCGTCAGGCATGGGGGAACTGAGATATTCTTTCCCTCTAGGCCTTTACAATTTATGCATGGTATGTTTGTTTGTATGGATGTTTAGTTTTACAATAAGGGTTTTTTAGTTGTTTTTAGTATTGGATTTACCTGATGTTTTTTATTACTGTTGTTAGCCACCCCGGGTCTATGGAGAGGGGTGGCATACAAATCCAATAAATAAATAAATAAAATAAATAGAACACCATCTTTCGGCTGTGGCGGAGAGGGCGTTTGCCCAGGTTTACCTGTGCGCCAGTTGCGGCCCTTTTTTGGACAGGGAGTCTCTGCTCACAGTCACACATGCCCTCATCATCTCGAGGTTCGACTACTGCAACGCTCTCTACATGGGGCTACCTTTGAAAAGTGTTCGGAAACTTCAGATCGTGAAGAATGCGGCTGCGCGAGCTATCATGGGCCTCCCTAGATATGCCCATTTCTCATCAACATTCCGCGGCTTGCATTGGCTGCCAATCAGTTTCTGGTCACAATTCAAAGTGTTGATAGTGACCTATTAAGCCCTACCTGGCATCGGACCAGAATACCTACGGGACCGCCCTTTGCCGCCATCAGCCGATTAGGTCCCACAGAGTCAGCCTTCTCCGGGTCCCATCGACTAAACAATGTTGTCTGGCGGGACCTAGGGGAAGAGCCTTCTCTGTGGCAGCCCCATCCCTCTGGAATCAACTCCCCCGAGATTCGAATTGCCCCCACCCTCCTTGCCTTCTGTAAGATGTTGAAGACCCATCTATTCCGCCAAGCATGGGGGGATTAATATAGTTTATATTGGATTTGTATTTTATTGTATCTATTGTTGTTGTGAGCCGCTCCGAGTCATCAAAGAGGGGCGGCATACAAATCTAATAAATAATAATAATAATAATAATAATAATAATAATAATAATAATAATAATAATAATAATATTACATGCACATGGAAACAACATACCGTACTATCTTTGGGGACCTTCATTTTCCATACTCCACCTTTGGCATTGCTTTCCTCTTCCCTGATTTGTGAAAAAACACAAGATTTACTATACAGTTTTACAATAGTGTT
Source organism: Erythrolamprus reginae (assembly GCF_031021105.1). NCBI lineage: Eukaryota > Metazoa > Chordata > Lepidosauria > Squamata > Dipsadidae > Erythrolamprus > Erythrolamprus reginae. Next base: position 61,070,699 of record NC_091951.1, read on the forward strand.
TAGTTTAGTTTTTAAGTTTACTTTCTTGTCACTGCACATCATGCGATAAAATTATATGCCACCTTCAGTGTACATTATAATTATAAAAATAAACACAAACATACATCCTTCACATTCTATACAATTGAATTGAAAACCCAATATTGCAATAGTATTGCACTATTCAGTAGAATTCAATATATTTATTGCCCTGGGATAGAAGCTGTTTTTCAGCCTATGTTTTTATTATCCTGTCTGCCAGAAGGTTCTTGCTGCACCCCCAGCAGCAATAGTAGCTCTGGGACAATGAGGCAACTTTGAAAACATCCTCAATAATGTGGAGGAGAAATACAAGCTGAAGGAGAGTCCAAGCAGGAAAAAGGTCAGTTGTTTTTAAAAAGGGAACCTGGACGACCCTTCTACTCGACTGAGTTTTGAAAACTGAGTGGAAAGCAGATAGAGGGCGTACTTCCAAGCTAAAATTAAACTCTAACAACTGACCAGAATTTGTTCCATGCTTGGACTCTACTTAGCGCCTCACAGGAGAATAGCAGGATTTATCAGCAGAAGATTAGATTTGTTTAGATTTAGATTTATTGGATTTATATGCCGCCCCTCTCTGTAAACTCAGGGCGGCTCACAACAATGGTAAACAAAACATAGTAACAAATCTAATATTTCGCAATCTAAATTACAGTTTTAGGTTAAAAAATCCAAAAGAACCCCAATATATAAAAAAATAAGCACACAATCGAATCATACACAAAAACTACATGGGTAAGGGGGAGATGTTTCAATTCCCCCATGCTTGATGGCAGAGGTGGGTTTTAAGGAGTTTCCGAAAGGCAAGGAGGGTGGGGGCAATCCTAATCTCTGGGGGGAGCTGGTTCCAGAGGGTCGGAGCCACCACAGAGAAGTCTCTTCCCCTGGGTCCCGCCAGACGACATTGTTTAATCGATGGGACCCGGAGAAGGCCAACTCTGTGGGACCTAACCGGTCGCTGGGATTCATGCGGCAGAAGGCGGTCCCGGAGGTATTCTGGCCCGATGCCATGAAGGGCTTTATAGGTCATAACCAACACTTTGAATTGTGACCGGAAACTGATCGGCAACCAATGCAGACTGCGGAGTATTGGAGTAACATGGGCATATTTAGAGAAGCCCATGATTGCTCTCGCAGCTGCATTCTGCACGATTTGAAGTTTCCGAACATTCTTCAAAGGTAGCCCCATGTAGAGAGCATTACAGTAGTCGAGCCTCGAGGTGATGAGAGAAGAATTTGAATACATGACCATCACTGTGAGAATGTGTCAAAATCTGGCACATTTCAGATGCACTGAGGTTGTAAATACAAAACCTTTCAGTGGCTGTCAATTTGTTTCCAGGCAAAATATGAAATTATGTTCATGATCTCAGGTGGCCTTACTGAACAATCTGAAATAGCCACCACCATTTTTATATTCAAATAGCTATACAATTTGAGGTGAACACCCTTTGAATGGTGTGGGAGTAGGGGTGGATTTCCAGCGAAAGAAAGAAGAAAACTGCAGACAACAGGAAGCAGCAGCACTACTCAAGTGACCCTGAGGACAGAGATAAACCTCCAAGTGCTTCAACAACCCTATAAAAGGATGCAAATGACCAGCTGTCAGCAAGGAACATAAATCCTTCCATTCTCCATTATCCTGTCATAGCTGAAGAAGCGAAACATCTTCAAAGAAAAAAATGAAGTCTAGTTGATTCCTGAAAAAAATGCGCCTTTGGGACAACCATGGCCCGGATGACTAAGAATCTCTACAGTCTTTCACCATCATTTCTGTTTACAAAATGGGGGAACACTTTAGACCAGTGATGGCGGACGTATGGTACAGGTGCCACAGGTGGCATGCGGAGCCATATCTGCTGGCACGTGAACCGTTGCCCTAGCTCAGCTCCAACGTGCATGTTTGTGCCAGCCAGCTGATTTTTGGCTCACACAGAGGCTCTGGGAGGGTGTTTTTGGCTTCCCGAGAGTCTCTGGAGGGGATGGAGGTGGGAGGTTTTACCCTCCCATGGCTTCAGGGCAGCCTTTGCAGCCTGGGGAGGGCAAAACATGAGCCTACTGGGCCCACCAGAAGTTGGGAAACAGGCTGTTTCCAGCCTCCAGAGGGCCTCCGGGGTGGGGGGAAGCTGTTTTCATCCTCCCCACGCATTGACTTATGGGCGTGGGCACTCACACATGCACGATAGCATGCGCACACGCTCTTTTGGCACCTGAGGAAAAAAAGGTTCACCATCACTGCTTTAGACAATATAAGCAATTTTGAAAAGGAATGTTTCACTTTACATAGTGAGGGACAACTACAGGGGGAAATGAAATTATAGAATGGTGATGATGAAATTCTTGCCACTTTTTCATTTGGGGAAGATTGTTTTTAAAGTAAATCAGTTTACAACAGGATAACATTTTACTATTTTACTTGTTTTACTCACTAAGATTCACTATTACTCTTTGCCAGCTTGCTGCCAAAATTTAAAATAATGGGAGGAGGGAGGGGGCTGAAATGAGGGGCACTATAGCAAATGGGGCCTGCAAGCTACTCATCTCTGATTTATGATAGGATGCAGATGACAAAACTACAATTGTAAGTGAAATCTGCTGATACAGTGGGGACGTCAGGATAGAACAGTAAACCATTACATGAAAAAGTGGGTCAACCAGTCTACCACTGCAAACTCAAAAGTTCCTCTAAGTAAGCAAGCTAATACTCAGTTCAGCAGACCTTGGGCTTTTCCGCATTGTTGCAAGCATTCATTAGTAAAGTTCTACCAAAATTTTGCAAAGTGTGTTTTAGTTCAAATATATGCAATAGACAAACATTGTATTGCACAACATGAACTTTTAACTAGAACAATCCATGAAGCTTTGAAAGACAAACACGAATCATCTTAATGTAATCTCCCATATTAGACACAGTAAAAAAAACCCTCTAATATTCATCTGTTCTTTGTTTTCCAATGTCTTTTACATTCCAGTGTCTTTTGCCCCCCCCCCCAAACTAAGAAATACAGCAGATTCCCCAAATATGCCAATCATTTGAATACATACCACAGTGGTCGTCTTTCTCCACGCATTAAATGATAACTACATCTTAGAGGCAGGTTTGTCACAGGAGGAATATTATTATAAACGCTCCAGAAGATCTAGATGGATAATGATTTTATTTATTTACAAATACCAGCAAACAATATGAAATTACCATTTGTTTAGGAAAAGATTATACCTCAGTTATAAAGCACCTGCCTTACACACACAAAAAAATCCAAGTTCACTGAATAGTATTTTCAGCTAAAATAGAAACTGCCTGAATTCTCTTCAATCACTGGCAGTTAATGCAGTGACAACAAGTAAAATGGTCAGGGTCTCCTTTGGCTAAAAAATCCTTCCTTCCTAAAGTTTGAGACCAATATACAGTGTTACCTCTACTTACGAACTTAATTCGTTCCGTGATCAGGTTCTTAAGTAGAAACGTTTGTAAGTAGAAGCAATTTTTCCCATAGGAATCAATGTCAAAGCAAATAATGTGTGTGATTGGGGAAACCACAGGGAGGGTGGAGGCCCTGTTTCCTCCCAGGAGATTCCTAGAGAGGCCCCACAGAAACTTCTCCCCGCTTTTTCTGGCCCTGTTTCCTCCCAGGAGATTCCTTGAGAGGCCCCACGGAGGCTTCTCCCTGCCCTTTCTGGTTACAGTTTCGGAAGCTCAGGTTTGTAAGTGGAAAATGGTTCTTGAGAAGAGGCAACAAAATCTTGAACACCCATTTCTGTCTAGAAAAGTTCGTAAGTAGAAGCATTCTTAGGTAGAGGTACTACTGTAATTTTATATTCCATTATATAATTCTCATGCTTAACATATGTTTTTACCTGTACAGTTTCTACTGTATAGATCTTCTTCAAATTTGATGCACATTCAGCTGCTGTGGTACCAGGAAGGGACCTTATATGTAAAAGAAAACAACTGTATTAAAAAACGTACTCAATACACATCAGAGAATTAAAAGCAGTGATCATAAAATCAATGTTACACACATAACAGCTGTTTATCCTAGATGCTAATACTGTAAACATGTAATACTCTTTTAAAATCTTCAATGGTTCTTAATATTATATCTTAATGCAGCTATTAGGAGATAGTTGTGACATCAGTGTGACATTCAAAATAACATGCATTTCTTCTTTTCTATTGCATACAGAACATGAATGTTCACGGCCAATGTGTGTGTGCAATAACAGACCATAAAAGGGTAATTGGGTAAAGATAGTTCCTACTAAGATTTAGGTTCTGTGAGTGTTTCCCATATTCAGTTTAGTTTTATGCACTGTGGTTGGTGTATCCTCCTGCAGGAGGAAGGTTTATAGTTGGGTGTGACCTGCGAAATTATCAGTGGCTAAAAACATGTTAGTGGTTTTAGTTGGCGTGATATATTTAGTGTCTCTTGGATAGTGTTGATCATGAATTAATGGCTATTGTGCTAATGCAGTGTCTCTCAACTTCAGCAACTTTAAGATGTTGCTGGACTTCAACTCCGAGAATTCCCTAGCCAACATCTTAAAGTTGACAAACAATGCACTAATGCACTGGTGCCAAACTCAAGGCCCAGGGGCCAGACCCAGCCCAGAGGGTGCTTAGATCTGGCCCACCGGGCTGTCCTGGAAACATTGAAGTACCGGCCCATGGTGCCTTTGCCAGTGAAAACAGGCTCCCCAGCTCCATTTTTGGCTGCAATGACCTCCTGCAATCCTCTGCTGGTTGTTGTCGCAACCAAAACGGAGCTCAGGAGCCCTAAACACAAGTGATGTTGAGTTGACCACTCCTACCCCAGCTACGCCCCCCCTTCCCCCCAAAGTCAAACACAACCATGATATGGCCCTCAATGAAATCGAGTGTAACACACCTATAATGTACCGTAATAATTTCAGGATTTATTTTAATTATTTAAACATATTTTACATGGGGATTACTTCTAAGCAGCATGTTGCAAAATACCATGACTAAGTTGTGCAAGGTTTTTTTTAATCAAAAACAATATTTCTGTATGGAAGAGTGAACATCAATTAGATACCAAGCCAGGTCCAAGGCTTTAGAATTAGATCATATTATTGGAGGATTACCTATTTCCATACAAACCTTTGCATTCTAGAAATGTCTTGCTGGCAAAACCATGATTAGCTATGATGTGGAGATTGGTTTACTGATAATCCACAACATGAAACAAATTCCTTGCGAATATTGGATGAGTACATATTGCAAAGTATTTGTACTTTAAATTGAACATTTCATTGATAATTCAAACATTTTAGGTTTTTCTATATCTAGCCTTTTGCTATCTGTTCTAATAATTCTTTGTTATTGGTATTGCTTTAGCACTAGCACTAGCGTTTAGACTTATATACCACTTCATAGTGGTTTTACAGCCCTCTCGAAGTGGTTTACAGAGTCAGCATATTGCCCCCAATGGGTCCTCATTTTAACCACCTCAGAAAGATGGGAGGCTGAGTCAACCTTGAACCGGTGAGATTCGAACTGCAGCTAACAGTCAGTTGACGTAGTCTGCAGTATTGCAACTCTAACCACTGGGCCACCTCAGCTCTATTATCATTTTATCAATCTATCATTTTATATATTTGTATTCTATTGTATAGGATAGTCATACTTTTCAGAGACAATAATTTCATTGTTTTCAAAATGAAAAACAATGTCTACTGTAAGTTCTATAAATAAATGCACAGATACAGACAATCATAGTGATGAAGAAAATCACACAGTGAAAAAACAGGGAAATTTATACACTTTACGCAATAAAAATGTGCCAAGTCACAATCTTTCACTCTGTTAGTCTATTTAAATCATAAAGTATTCAAAGCTACTTAAGCAGTTTAGACTGCAATTGTACACCCGCCTTGGATTAAATTCCCAAAATACAATTGCATTTATAAGCAAGAATGCATAAATCCACATTATAACTATATACATTCAGATATTGAATAAAGTTGGGGGGAATTATTTCACTGTTACAGTAATTATATACCTTGTCCATAATTTAATTTTAATTCTAATATTTAGTTTCAGCTTTTATTTTAACCCGGTGGTATATTTTATATCCTGCATTTTCGCAGTGATTAAATGGATGTTAAATTCATCACACTCATGTTTTGACAAATCCTTTTATCCAACTCCTATTTTTACCACTAGATGGCAATCACTATGAATTTACTATTACAAGTTAAATAATAATCACCTAAATCCTACTTCAACAAAAACCTAATTTCACTGGAACTACTGTACTTTAGTACAGTATATGCAAATACTGTAAGGCATCAGAACCTGGCACAGTATAACACAGCATGAATGTTTTAAATGTAAGTATTATACATTATGTTGTATTCCACAATTAATCTACCAGCAGCCATTCATTCTATTGATAATATAGGTACCCAATATACACTAGCAATTTGTTCTGGTGAAAATGTAACTGACAAATATTATAGTGAAATGGAGAAACTTGCCATGCATGAAACGAGGGCAATAAAGTGACAGAATGTTGGATTCGATTTAGGAGTATCTGCAGTCATACTTTTATTATTTGTTTTATTATGCATTTTATTGTGTGAATAAAGGAGCCATAGATCAATGTTACCCTACCATACATGTATTCTAAATATTCTATATTAATTGGGGAATGACAACATGTCATCCTTGCAGCTTTTGAAAGAAAAACAAACTGGGTGTATGTTTAGAACTATTGCACAAACCTTACAAAACAGATAAAGAAATAATGGCTAAACATACTAAACAAGTACAAGGATTCCATGCACCCCTTTTTCATTGTTTGCCTTTACAAGGATTAATCATTGTAGTTCCATTTTTTTTTTTTAAAAGCAAACCTTAATGTTGGAAGATTTGTGTTTACTTTACCATACAGAGAATAGGCAATATTAAACCCACTGTTCAGATGTCAGCATGACAGTTGCATTCCTTAAAGCAGCAACAATTTCCCAAAATTTACACAATAACCCAAATAATGAACAGAATAAGAGGTGCCACACTAGCACAAGATCTCAAATACTTAAAACGTGCACATTCTTCATATAGACATAATAGCCAATAATAGTATCAAATTATTTCTTTTAATTATTGTTTTCAAAGCTTCAGATCCATCAATGTAGGTTTAATGAAGTTAGGATTCTTTTTCCCCCAGCTTAGATTTCCCCCCAGAAAGGTATATCGTTTTATATCTACTTAAACTGAAATAGCTTTTTGCTTCTTGATTGGTTATTTTTCTGATTTAAAGGTAGTCTGGAAATTTTCAATCTCTTTTGTTTTGTATTACTATGAACTTTTTTTTTTTACTATCCACCTTAGTGGATAGTAAAAAATATTGCCACCTCAGTGTTTACTTTGTCTATCGATCAAGATAATTGATAAACAAGTTACACCGGCCACAAGATCCTTGAGACTCCACTTCCTACTACCTTTAAACTGCCCATTTATTCCTTTCTGTTTTTAACCAACTTATGTGCTATTAAGTATCGGAATAACAGAACAAGTTCGAAGGTATCTTGGAGGTCTTCTAGTGCAACTGCCTGCTCAGGCAGCAAACCCTACACCAGTGATGGTGAACCTATGGCATGGGTGCCACAGGTGGCACACAGAGCCATATCTGCTGGCACGCAAGTCGTTGCCCTAGCTCAGCTCCAATGTGCATGTGTGTGCTGGTCAGTTGATTTTTGACTCACACAGAGGTTCTGGGAAGACGTTTTTGGCTTCCAGAGAGTCTCCGGGGGCATGAAGAAGGGCGTTTTATCCTCTCCCGGCTCCAAGAAAACCTTTGGAGCCTGGGGAGGGCGAAACACAAGCCTACTGGGCTCACCAGAAGTTGGGAAATAGGCCGTTTCTGACTTCTAGGGGGCCTCCAATGGTGGGAGAAGTTATTTTCACCCTTCCCAGGCATTGAATTATGGGTGTGGGCACTCGCCCATGCGCAATAGCAGACATGCATGCTCTTTCGGCACTCGAGGAAAAAAAGGTTCACCATCACTGCCCTACACCAATCTCTTCTTAAAAACAACCAGTGTTGAAGCATTTACAACTTCTGGAGGCAAGCTGTTTCACTTATTATTATTATTATTATTATTATTATTATTATTATTATTTATTAGATTTGTATGCCGCCCCTCTCCGAAGACTTGGGGCGGCTCACAACAGTAATAGGAACAATATAACAGTGAAACAAATCTAATATTAAAATAAAACATATCTAAAACCCCAACAATTTAAAATCATACAAAGCATACATACCAAACATAAAATATAAAAGCCTGGGGGAGGATGTCTCAGTTCCCCCATGCCTGGCGGTAAAGATGGGTCTTGAGTAATTTGCGAAAGACAAGGATTAATTGTTCTAATGGTCAAGAAATTTCTCTTTAGTTCTATGTTGTTTCTCTCCTTGATTAGTTTCCATTCATTGTTTCTTCCCTTGCTTTCAAGTGCCATGAACAATAGCTTGACTTCCTCTTTGTGGAAACCCTTGAGATATAGGAACACTGCTATCATGTCACTCTAGTCCTTCTTTTAATTAAACTAGTTATACCAATTCCAGCAACCATTCTTTAAATGTTTTAGTCTCCAGTCCTCTAATCATCTTTATTGCTCTTCTCTGCACTCTTTCTAGATTCTCAACTTCTTTTTTACCTTGTGGCAACAGAAACTGGATGCAGTATTCCAAGTGTGGTCTTACCAAGGTGGTACTAAGGTGATATGGTATTAAGTGGTATTAACATTTCACGTGATCTTGATTTTATCTACTATTAATTCATGATAATTAATGTTGACTGTTTTTGGCAGCTGCAGCACACTGCTGATTCATATTTAAGTGATTGTCCACTAGGATTCAAAGATCCCTCTCACAGTTATTATTATTGAGCCAGGTACTGCCTGTTCTATACTTATATATTTGGGTTTTCTTGCCTAAATGTAGAACCTTACTTTTTTCATCACTGAATTTTATTTTATCTTCAGTTCTTCCAATGGTATCCATTGCTGCTAATAATTCTATCCAGGTTTTTCCAAAGTACCAGGTCTTTTACTAATGTGTCCAAAGCATGGTATGCATGGCCATTGCCTCAAATAATAACTGTGGATTGATTTGTTCTATCACCCATTTATTTATTTTCTTGTATGGCAGTCTCAGAATTTCCAAAATTAAAAATTCAACAGTATCAACATTGTTTGTTTTTTAAAAAGGAAACTTTTACTTCCATAGTCACAAAAAATACCATGGCTTGCATAAGTATGATCTTTGCAGATATAGATATATTCCCACATCTCCATGTTTTTTCTAAGATTTTTAATGCTATTTTACAAGCATATTCCATTGCTGTTGATAAGACAATTCTAAAAGGCAAAAGCTTTTAAACCAGTTATATATATATATGGATAGGCTTTTTACTCCATAGTTACTAATTTGCTCTGGAGTTTTGAACTTTGCCAAAGGCTTTTAAAATATCTCCATAACCTTCTTGGACATCCCTTTCACACAGCCTGACTGCTTCTCTTAGTTTTCTTCTTTGAATTTATTTAAATAATTTATTTATTTTCCTTTTCATTTCTTTTTTCTTTAATGAAGTTATTAATTTATATTTCTTATTATGATTTTATAGTTTTTTGGTCAAAGTAGGTGCTACTCTTTGTTTTTCTTTAATGAAGTTATTAATTTATATTTCTTATTATGATTTTATAGTTTTTTGGTCAAAGTAGGTGCTACTCTTTGTTTTGATTTTGGAGAAAATTCTTATTTCTCCCGAAAGTTTTATACTTAAGTTTTGTACAATGTCCAAGAAGTTTTAACAGCTTATTGGGCATTGCTCGAGTGCCATGCTGACCACTTCCTGGACTTGGTTGTGGAATACATTCGGGTTTTATTGTGATATTAGATGCTGTCCAAACATTGTAAATATTTTCGCTTTATTTGGTTATTTTCTTTTAGTCTCTTTTGTTAACCCTCTCAAGTTAGAGAAATTTCCTTTTTTGTAAGTAAATATGATTGTGTGGACCCAAACAATAACTTCTCACTTGTGTTATACCATAGAAAGGGTGTCAATCTTGCGGCCCAGGGGCAGGATGTGTCACACACAGGCCACGCCCACTCCGGCTCCACCAAGGCAAAAAACATTGTGATACGTCGCAATACATCATGTGACACGATTGAGTTGATCCAAAGACAATAGCAAATCATTTTTCAAAAAAGGGTTAAACAGTGATTCTCTAGTGATTTCCATTGTAGAGGACTGTCATTTAACAGCAGTTTAATAAATGTGGCTCTCTTGAAATACTCTGAAGATAGCAGCACTGAATCACAATTTGAGAGCAAAGACAATTAGGTATTAGTAAAATTAGTGATTTTGTTTATTTATGATTTTAAAAACAAGTTAAAATAAATATATATCTAAATCTAGAAAATGCCGGAATCTTCCCATAATACAAAACAGGTTAAGGGTTCTAATCCACAAGGAAAGAACACTATGTATATTATTAAAAGAGTTCCAATTTAAAGCTTTTCCTTGATTGTGACCAAGGAAAATTCCACAGCACTTGAATCGTTTTTCTCTTTTCCATCTAGCTGCCCCAGGTCCTATGGGATTGGGCGGCATAGAAGTAAAATCAAATCAATAAATATAATACTGCTTTATGTACCATTTAGATCAACAGGAATGTTGGGAAATCCAAACGTTTGCACATCATTTGTTGCATTATGGAGGGGTCTAGTAAAAGTACTGTCAACTATGGACTGTGTTTTCCACTTCCTGTTTAAATAGGCATTTTAGGAGACCAATACTGTATACTGCAAAATATGAACACAAACTTATAGTACAGGCAAGAATGGCAGAATAACTTTGTAAAACTAAGGGGTGTGTGTGTGTGTGTGTGTGCAAGGTATGTAATCCAATACAGTATTCCAGTTCCAAGAAATCTCAGGTTTGGAATGCCCAAGAGGATATACTAATTATGAAACTTCATAACTGTAACATCTGTGTTGCCAACTAATTGCTGTAACACTTGGGCAAATCATAGTTGTGGGAAAAGCATAAGAGGAATTAAACAATACATAGCAGCAGAATTTTATAAGCTCACAGTCTGATTTATAGAACATCGGACTGGTACAGAAGCAAAATGTTAAGAACAGGAGATCCAAGAATGCTGATATTTCAGCGAGTAGATTTGGAAGAAATCCAACAGCTGTCTAGTTCAATAAATGGGCCAGGGACAATGTTGCAGTATTCCTAACATCTGCTTAGAAAACCTTGGCAGACTTTGAATGCACCAGCTTAAGTAGACAGCATTAATTGGTAATGAACCCAAAGTAATCGGCTCACTATTTTAATCTAGTGTTTGCAGCTTTGGAGATTGAAGGACAGCAATCAAAAAATAATACACAGGCAGTCCTCAACTTGTGAAACTCATTCAGTGACTGCTCAAAATTACGACAGCACTGAGAAAGGGGGATCTACTATTGGTTCATGAAGCTGTGGCCATCACAACTTCATGATCATGATCTGGGAGCTCAGAAGCAAAGTCACATTCATTCATTCATTCATTCATTCATTCATTCATTCATTCATTCATTCATTCAATTACTGTAATTGGATTTGAATGCTGCCCCTCTCCGAGGACTCGGGGCAGCTCACAACATATCAAAACAACATAACAAATACATCTAAGAATCCAATTAATATGACTAAAAAGAATTTAAAAAGCTGTAATATAGTTTAAAAACATTCATCACCATTCACTCACAAAACATATTAAAACACTTGTTGATCAGGGGGCTAGGATCTAATGGCCCCAAGCCTGGCTGCATAGATAGGTCTTCAAATTTTTATGGAAGGCAAGGAGGGTGGGGGTAGTGCGAATCTCCAGGGGGAGCTGATTCCAGAGAGCTGGGCCCTCCACAAAGAAGGTTCTTCCCCTAGGCCCCACCAAACAACATTGTCTGGTTGACGGGACCCTGAGAAGGCCGACTCTGTGGGACCTGACCGGGTGCTGGGATTTGTGTGGAAGAAAGCGGTCTTGGAGGTAGTCTGGCCTGATGCCATGGAGGACTTTGTAGGTCATAACCAACACTTTCAATTGTGTCTGGAAACTAATCGGCATCCAATATAGTTCGCGGAGTGATGGTGAAATATGGATATGCCTTGGAAGGCCCATAACCGCTCGGCTGCATTTTGAACAATTTGAAGTTTCCGAACACTCTTCAAAGGTGGCCCCGTGTAGAGAGCATTACAGTAGTTGAACCTCAAGGTGATAAGGAAATGAGTAACCGTGAGCAAAGACTCCCTGTCCAAATAGGGCCACAACTGGTGCACCAGGAGAACCTGGGCAAACGCCCCTCTGTGCCACAGCCGAAAGATGGTGTTCTATAGTCACCCGTGGATCGAAAAGGATGCCCAAGTTGAGGACCCTCTCTGAGGGGGTCAGCAATTCCCTCCAGGGTAATGAATGGACAGATGGACATATCCTTGGGAGGCAGAACCTACAGCCACTCTGTCTTGTCTGGACTGAGTTTGAGCCTGTTGGCACCCATCCAGAACTCTGACAGCCTCCAGACATCGGCACATTACTTCCACTGCTTCACTGAGTGGACACAGGGTGGAGATGTATAGCTGAGTATCATCAGCATACTGATGGTAACTCACCCCGTGCCCTTGGATGATCTCACCCAGTAGTCATGTAGATATTAAACAGCAGAAGGAAGAGGACCGACCCCTGAAGTATCCCACAAGGTAGGGACCTAGGAGTCAACCTCTGACCCCCCACTAACACCGAATGTAACCGACCAGAGAGATAGGAGAATCACCGTAGAATGGTGCCTCCCACTCCCAACCCCTCCTGTCAGCACAGAAGGATACCATGGTTGATGGTATCGAAAGCTGCTGAGAGGTCAAGGAGCACTAGGACAGAGGTTAAACCCCTATCCCAGGCCCGCAGAGATCATCCATCAGCGCAACCAAAGCAGTTTCCGTGCTGTAGCCGGGTCTGAATCCTGACTGTCGAGGGCCTAGGACAATCGGCTTCTTCCAAGGACCTTTGGAGCTGAAGCAACACCACCTTCTCAACAACCTTTCCCATAAAGGGAAGGTTGGAGACCGGACAATAGTTGTTTAATACGGCTGTGTCCAGGGAAGGCTTCTTGAGGAGGGGGCACACAAGTGCCTCTTTGTAGGGAGCTGGGAAGGACCCCTCCCTCAATGAAGCGTTGGCAATCTCCTGGACCCAACTCCATGTCACCTCCCTACTGGCCGAAACCAGCCAGGAGGGACACAGGTCCAGTGACATAACATTGCAGAGATCATAACACAGTAATTATGATGTAACTATCTTCCTTGCTAGCTTCTCACAAGCAAAATCATTGAGGAAGTCAGCACCCCCCATGCACTGTTTCTCCCAGGGAAACTGAGGCACTTTATACTCTGTAGGACTCTCTCCCTGCCAATACTCCATTACAATGTACACACCCACAGCATTATGCTCTATAGCACACACATCCACATGGCATCCCAACATTCTTTTGCCCCTCCCTGCAGCACCCTCCATCTACCATGGCACCCCCATGCATAGTAGCGCGCCTGTTTATAGCAATCCTACTTCACGACTCCTGCACACTGACCCACAATTTTCTCCCACTTAACAGCCTGCATGGTCCTGGGATTACAACGACAACAAGACTATCCCTATTACCTTCACTAAACAATATGTCATAGGGTGTCACACTTTACAACTACATCACTTAGTGGTGAAAATTCTGGTTCCAATTGCCAACCAAGGGCTATCTGAATATGGAAATTATTTTAGAAAAATCCTGTTCTTAATTTCAATATTACTATGACTATCTTCTCTGATATTATTTGCAAGAGTATATTCCATCAATTCTCTACATATTTGTGAATCTAATTCATATCAGATATGAATAAACAATAATTTGTATTGTTTTATATAAAACAATACATAAGGGGTTATATTTACTACAAGCAATATTGTTAATAGTCTTCTAGCTACTATGGTTATTCTCAGGAAATGTACATGTACTCTAATTTTAGAAAATATTTACTCAACTATCTCTCTATTACAGAATTATAGTCCGAAACGGAGATTATACTTTAACTTTGGAATCTTGTCTATTTGAATGTTCTTCTACTTAATTAAAAACCTTGAAACATAAATGAACAGTAGAGATCTCTGCAGTGGTTTCTTCGCTTTCATTCTGCCTCTCATGCAGGAGAAGAACTCATCATTTTAACAAGACCTTTTAAACTATTCTCACTATTCTACGTCTTTGATGCCTTCCTTCCTTCCCTCCTTCCCTCCCTCCCAGTTTCACCACTTCCCTGTTTAACAACTCTTCAAACTTAGGGCAGTGCTGAAAATGAAGGTTTAAGGCCAGCTTCAGTATCCCTTTAGTCGTGATTCACACACCTGGCAACCAGAGCACATTTACAATGGTTGCAGGGTACCGGGATCCTGGGATTGTCATTTGCAATCTTCCTAGGAGCATCTGACAAGCAAATTCAATGGAGGAACATAACCTTTAACAACTATAATGGTACACTTAACTATCATAGCAAAAAAGAGTGTAAAAATGGAGGGGGGGATAGCAACTGAAATTTTGAGCTCAACTGTGATTGTAATTAAAGGCCTACCTATAGTAAGTCAAGAACTATCGGTAGTAACACCATGTTTAATAGCCCTAGGTCAGTGGTCCCCAACCTTTTTTCCACCAGGGACCAGTTTCAGCAAGACAATTTTTCTATGGCCTGGTGGGGGCGGAAAGGGGTGTGGTTTTGGGCGGGATTAAGCATGAGGGTATAGCTTATCATTCCATTGTCTCTCTTCCCTCCCCCCCTTTTTAATTTTGCGGGGGAACCGAGGTGACAGAGGGAGGAAGTGTAGGAAGGGGCGGTTTCCTGTCTCTTTCCCTTCACGTTCACTCGGGACCGCCGTTTGCCTTTCAGCAGATTCAGAGGACACCCCCCCCCGCCATCGCCCGCTCCGGCTGGGATTCCAGCAAGGAATCCCAGAGGAGGGGGAGGTGCCTCCATGGACACAGTCACCTTCCTTTGTGATCGCTGCCTGCTTGGAGTGCCCACCACCAGATCCGGTAATTTTCTTGCAGCAAGGAATCCTTCCAAAAGAAAATTACCGGAGCTGGTGGTGGGGGTTTCATGGTCACACGCACACCACTGGCTTCGCTCCTACCCAGGACCCCGGGAATAGGGTGGGGGAGCCTAGCAAAAAAAGAGCTGCACAATGCCAAAGCCTTTCCGTTTGAGCTGCAGGCAGAGCAAGGGCTTTGCGAGGGCTTCGCAAGGAGGAAATAGACCACTTTCGACAAGAGAAGACAGGAAAGGAAGAAAGCAAGCAAGCAAGTAAAAGTTTTCTCAGCCCGAGGGAAACGGCGGTCCTGAGTGAACGCGAGGGGAAAGAGATAGGAAACAGCTTGGCACTCGCCGGCTCCACAGCAGCTGCTGACTCCGCGGACCGGTGCAACATGCCTTGTGGCCCGGTACTGGTCCGCGGACCGGCAGTTGGGGACCCCTGCCCTAGGTGATTGACTTAATAATCCCTGTAGAGATGAAATTGTAAATTGGGTATGGCCATGAGTTGTTTCATTTAAAGACCATTCTGCTAAGAGATAGGATTGCTAATCCCAATTGTAATTATTAAACCAGGATTTTTTGATGTTGGCATCTGTGACCTCCATCTCACTGGTTTTGATTCCAAAATAACATTCTGAGCAGGGTATTTATTATAGCCCTTTATTTTTCAATCAACAGGGACACATTCATGGAAAGAAAGAAAAAATCTGACCTAAGACCTGTGCAATTCAAAGACTGCAAGAAAACATCAGTCTGGAATAAGTGCCAATCTAGGCATCCTTATCATCATCGTGATTTTGATTACTTGCCATCAAATCAGTGTGGCCTCTTAATGACTGGGGGAAGAAAAGTACTCCAGAATGAGATTATAATGGTTTGTGCTTAATTGCATAATGAAGATGCCGGAATCTAACTTTTTAAAAAAGGAAGGAAAACTGGGAGTACAGAATGCTATTCCCTGTACACTTACATTCCAAGTACTTTTAACTGTTTGTGATACTTCAAAATACCTAGAGACTTTCACTAAGTAACAAATTAATATGTATGGGAAAATAAGTGCCATAAATCAGCACTCTATGACCCTATGTTCAATTCAGTTCAATTCAATTTATTAGATTTGTATGCCGCCCCTCTCCGAAGACTGGGGCGGCTCACAACAATAATTTAAAAAGTCAGATTGAACTCCATTTTAAATTTCAAATGGGAAACCAATCATCCGGTTTTGTCCCTTTTCTATTGACAAGCTCTTTAGCAGGCAAGAGTGCTAATAAAATACAATTGGTCCTAAATATTTTAGTCCAGAGTGCCTTGCCTCAGAGGAAGCTGTTTATTCCTTAAGGACTCCTTTCTTTCTCAAGTTACAACTCCAGTTCTGTAAAGAAACTCAACTACTTTTACATGACCTGACTGGGCTGGGAGGGAAATAAGTGTTGGGATATCAAGGAATTAGAAAAAACCGAACAAATCACAACCATCATTTGATTCAGTACAAACAAGCATATCTGCCTAATTTGGGAATTACTGACATTATTTTTGATGGAGGGAGTTTTAATCTGGGAAAAGGTCAACATGATTTATAAATGTGCCAGAAAAATACTTTGTTATTTTTAGAAATGATTATGTTTGCAGCAAAATGGAGAGGGGGCACAAGGGGTGTGTTTTTTCTGTGTTTACTAACATGTAGGGAGTATAGATTCTCAGGCAGCCCAATTTTAAAATATTGAATGAGAAAGAATGCAGAAAGAGATCAAGATAGAAAGTATGGGACAGATAACAATTTATTAAAAGTTCAGCTTGAACTAAAGTGGTCAGGTTTATAGACTAAAAAAAAGCAATATAATGCTTAAACAGGAAGTAGTAAAATTCAAAATTTAAATTCCTTCAAAACTAGCTCAGGCCTGTGCAAGCAAGAATTTTATCTAGAAGCCTTGCCTATTAGTCTTTGATTTTATTTTTTTAAAAGATAATACTATAATGAATTAGGAGTGGCAGAGGATGAATACCATAAGTCTCCTTAGGGTGTATGCTTCTTCTTAAAGATAATTATGATTCAACTAGTATATCTTTTTTAAAACTACTATTACAAATATCCTGAAGGTCTCCCATGTGTTTTCAACTAAACCAACCAAACCATTTAACATTCCCCTTAAATTATCTTCATTATTTGGGTAAGTGAGATACATACAAAACTTTCACATCAAAGCACTCTAAAATACTTTTTTCCAGCCAGGGAATCCCTACTTTAAGGCAGTTTTTACTATTATGAAATTCTCTAAAATACACTGGGTATAACTGCCATCAGTAAACTTTTATTTATTTAATTTATTTAAATATACAAATAGCCACCCATCTTATGCCACATTCTGGGTGGCTCACAACCCCAAATTAATAATAATAATAATAATAATAATAATAATAATAATAATAATAAACCCCTAAGATCTTCCATCATAAATATCCTAGTAAGGATGATAGAATTTGCAGTCCAGAACATCAGGACCAGACTATTTATGGGACTGCCTTCTACCTCATACTCCCCAGTGGCCAATAAGGGGCCACAGAGTGGGCCTTCTCTAAGTCCCATCCGTCAATGTTGGTTGGCGGGACAGCAGGGCAGGGCCTTCTCTGTGGTGGCTCTAACGCTTTGGAATTAACTGCCTCCGGAGATACGCACTATCCCCACCCTACTGGTCTTCCAGAATGCCATTAAGACTTGGCTTTTCCGGCGGGCCTGAGACCATT
This sequence comes from Erythrolamprus reginae, assembly GCF_031021105.1. NCBI lineage: Eukaryota > Metazoa > Chordata > Lepidosauria > Squamata > Dipsadidae > Erythrolamprus > Erythrolamprus reginae. Next base: position 61,088,606 of record NC_091951.1, read on the forward strand.
GGTTTTTAAGGGTTATTAATGCATTTTTATATTGTTTTTATTGTTGTTATTGTGATCCATTTTACACTGTGTTTTTATTATTGTTATTACTGTAAGCCGCCCAGAGTCCAATTGGAGTTGGGTGGCATATAAATTGCACAAATAAATAAACAAACAAATAAATATTTAGGATAAGATTGATAGGTCATGGACCTCTAGAAAAATGAATTAAATCTCTAAAATAGCATTAGTGTGATGCTTAATATTCAGAATTCAGAAGCAGGCACTCAGTTCAGCAAACTTGCCTGAAATATCAAAAGTCAACCATTTTCTCTGATTTTGTTAACTAGAATCAAGCCGCTTAGCCACTTGTTTCTAAGAAGAGATTCAACAACCATTTGTCTGAAACGGTACAAGGCTTTCTTGCCTGAAGGGGGTTGGACTAGAAAACCTCCATGGTCCCTTCCAACTGTAATTCTTGGGGTGAGGGGTGGGGAACGGTAACTCAATTTATATCTAAAGCTAAGCCATAAAAGATGAATGATACTGGTCAACACAAAAAAATTATCAGCAAAGGAAATATGTCTGTTTTATGGAGTTTGACGTGTTGATTGCAAAAATATGCCTAGTTTTGCTCTATCACACAAAATTTGTTATTACGTTATTGGATTATATTGACGTTACTGTTTTCTTAATGTTGCTAGTATATTTCCTATACCAGTGGTGGTGAACCTTTTTTTCCTCAGGTGCCGAAAGAGTGTGCATGTGTGCTATCGCATATGCGCAAGTGCCCACACCATAATTCAATGTCTGGGGAGGGTGAAAACAGCTTTACCCACCCCTGGAGGCCCTCAGGAAACCGGAAACAGACCATTTCTCAACTTATGGTGGGCCCAGTAGGCACGTGTTTCACCCTCCCCAAGTTCCAAAGGCTTTCCTGGAGCCGGGGAAGGGTAAAAATGCTGTCCCCCATCCCCCCTGGAGGATCTCTGTGCAAGCCAAAAATCAGCTGGTCGGCACACACATGCATATTGGAGCTGAGCTAGGGCAATGGCTCGTGTGCCAGCAAATATCTCCGAGACCGCCTCCTGCCGCACGAATCCCAGCGACCGATTAGGTCCCACAGAGTGGGCCTTCTCCGGGTCCCGTCAACCAAACAATGCCGGTTGGCGGGTCCCAGGGGAAGAGCCTTCTCTGTGGCGGCACCGGCTCTCTGGAACCAGCTCCCCCCAGAGATTAGAACTGCCCCTACTCTTCCTGCCTTCCGAAAACTCCTCAAAACCCACCTTTGTCGTCAGGCATGGGGAAACTAAACATCTCCCCTGGGCACGTCAATTTATGCATGGTATGCTTGTGTGTGTGTCTGTTATCATATGGGGTTTCTTTTCTTAAATCGTTAAATTTTAATTAATTGGATTGTTGTGACTGTTTTACATGTTGTGAGCCGCCCCGAGTCTTCGGAGAGGGGCGGCATACAAGTCCAACAAATAAATAAATAAATAAATAAATAAAATGTGGCTCCGCATGCCACCTGTGGCACCTGTGCCATAGGTTTGCCATCACTGTCCTGTAGCAGTGTTTCCCAACCTTGGCAACTTGAAGATATTTGGACTTCAACTCCCAGAATTCCCCAGCCAGCAAATGGGGGCTGGGGAATTCTGGGAGTTGAAGTCCAAATATCTTCAAGTTGCCAAGGTTGGGAAACACTGTCCTATACTTTATGTTAATGATGCTGCTCTGTGGAAACTATACCTGCTACAGAAAAACTGTATACATTTTTGAAATTGGAACAAAAAAATGATTCAGAAAAGTACAAGGTCAACTGCGATGATTACAACCCCCCCCCTAGACCTGTGTTATTAGATAGCTGGGGTATCTTCATACACACCTTCTCTGAAACTGTCCACAAACAAGCTGCACTTTTTAAAATTTAGAGGTGAGGCACTAAGTCAAGCCAGCCTTCTTGTGCTTTCCAAAAAAAAAAACCTCTGGTGGGCATCCGAGGGAGGTGCACTTGTTGAATTTCTGCCCACTTTTACAAGCCTGCGGGGGAGGGGAAAAGAGTGACCACCGCAGAGCTCCCTCACCCACCCCTCGGCGTTTTGCTTTAAAAGCCTCGCTTTCAAAATTACTTATTCTCCCGTCATCGTGACAGCTGCGGCGGGGGCTTTCGACGTTGCCAGAAATAGCCGAAGGCGAACGACAGTAGACTGAGGTGGTAGCCCGAGGGCATATTTTGCAGGTAGTCAGACGCGGCTTCCCAGGGGAACCCGGCTGAGGTCCAGAGATGCTGAGCCAAAAGGGGAGCAAGAAAGACTCCGGTTTCCTGGGCTTGGGCAATTCGCCTTCCTCGCCCTTGAAAAAGCGGGAGACCTGCCGGCGCAGTGGGGAAGGGGGGAGGGCCGAGGAGAAAGCCAACAAAGGCCAACTCTCTCCCCGGCGGCACCGGAGGCGGCGGCGGCAGCGGCGACGGCGCGGGGAGCCCGGGAACGACGCCCTCCCGCCCCACCGCCGAGCCCGGGCGCAGGCAGCGGCTTCTCCCTCTTTTCTCACCCGCTTCCCCATCCGGTCTCTACCCGCCTGCACTCACTTGTCGAGCCAAAAGGTCCAAGGCGAGTGGAGCGGGATCCCGCCGGCCTCCGCTTCCAGGCTGCGCAGCTGCTGGGGGTCGAGGGTGGTCTCGGCGTCGGTTTCGTCTTCCTGTTGCTGGGGCGCCGCCGGGCATGGGGGTTCAGGCGGGCCCGGCTGCCGCTCGGGGGGGCTGAGCGCCATTGCCCTGCGCTTCCTTCGGCCCTGGCTGAGTCAGCGCCGCCTCGCTCGGCAAAAGCCCGCCTTCGCTGCATCGTCGGCCGGCGGGCACCAGGGGGCCCTCTGGCTTCCTCGATGTGCCGGTGCTTGGCTTAGGCCGCCCCTGCGCAGATGCGTGAGGCTCTTGAGTCCCTCTTCGACCGAGAGTCGACGCTGTGTGAAGCGCTTGCCGACACCGGCTTGACAAGAATACCTTGTCAAAAAATAACAGAATACCTTATTCCACCAGACTTGAAATTTTGGGCTTGGAAAACCTAGAGCTACACCGCCTTCGATTTGATCTAGATTTACTTCATAAAATGTTCTACGGGTCAATGAATACTTCATCTTCAACCTCAACAACATACTTGCACCAAATGGATTCAAACTCAATGTAAACCACTTGAAATTCGACTGCTGAAAATATAACTTCAGAAACAGAGTGCTCTGTTATTGATATTGTTACTGTTACTGTTATTAAAGATTTCCATGCCGGCTCACAACAAAATGCCTGAAATGCACTACCTGATTCTATGGTTTCTGCCCCATACACCAAAAACTTTAGTCGACCTCAACCCCTTCCATAAAAGGTCAGTAAAGGGGGTGCACCACCATGCCTACCGTCCCTGTTTTACTGGCCTATTGTCCAAATTTACCTACACCTACTTGCTTTTGTTTACGTTTATACCACACCTGTTATCTTGTACATGTTTTGACAAATAAATAAATAAAATGTGGGCGCTCTGAAATACAACCCAAGCAAGAAGAGATGGCGGGGGGAGGGGGAGTGACGGTAGACAGGTAAAGGTTGTCTGTGGAGATTCTCAGTCACCCAGGTCCTGGTTGTCCCAAAGGTGCTTTTTTTCCCAAGAGGCAATTGGACTTTCTAGTTTTTTTCTTTGAAGACGTTTCATTTTTCATCCGAGAAGCTTTTTGGATGAGAAGCGAAACATCTTCAAAATAGAACCCCAAGAGACCAGTTGCCTCTTGGGGAAAAAAGTCACACCCTTGGAATAGGGTTACATATGATTTTGCTAAGGTGCAATTCGGTTCTCCTGTTCATTTCTGTAAATGCAGGGCTGTCGATCAAGGGAGCATAAATCTGAACCATCACTACTTGGCAGCAGCTTTCAAGCATTTTTTATACCTGGTGGCCCTAGTAAATTTGACTAGGGCCCCTCTTCAAGATGAGACTGTTGGGACTCTGCCCATAACTATTGGGTTGACAATGTTTATTCATTCATTCATTCATTCAATTTGTATGCCACTCCTCTCTGAGAACTGGGGGTAGCTCACAACACATCAAAGAAAACAATATACAATATAAGTTACTAAAATCCAATTAATATAATTAACTAATTGGCTGCAGGTGTTACAGACTACCACATGAGGGAGCTAGAGTTCATAGTTTATTTCTCTGAATCACCCTCTCTGTTTCTCTTTGTCTGAGCTACTCATTGTCAATGCCTACTCACTGTTAGGATTGCTCTGTGTTTTCTCTGCAATCTCTCTGTATTGTAGTTATTATTATTATTATTATTATTATTATTATTATTATTATTATTATTATTATTAGATTTGTATGCCGCTCCTCTCTGCAGACTCGGGGCGGCTCACAACAGAGATAAAAAAATATGTAATAACAAATCTAATATTACGTCTAAAATAACAATTTTACATTAAAAGCCTAAAAAGCCCCATTATATAAAAAGCATACACACAAGCATACCATACATAAAATTGCATAGGCAAGGGGAGATGTCTCAGTTCCCCCATGCCTGACGGCAGAGGTGGGTTTTAAGAAGTTTATGAAAGGCAAGGAGGGTGGGGGCAGTCCTAATCCCTGAGGGGAGTTGGTTCCAGAGGGTCGGGGCCGCCACAGAGAAGGCTCTTCCCCTTGGTCCCGCCAGCCGACTCACAGCTCCAATGGCCTTGTCCACTTCATCAGGTGTCACCAGATCAAACTCTTCTCAGACAGATGGACAAGTACGGGCCCCAGTCACCTCAACTGACTCATTGTCAGTCGACTCTGCTATCCAATCAGAGTTAAGGTCTGCCCGGATCCGAGCGACTTTATCAGTGAAAAATGTTAAAGTCCTTGGCACTACTCTGCAAGGGCTCCCCACTCCCCCCTGGTTAAGAAGGGAGCCGGTCACCCTAAACAGAACGGCCAGGCGAGATTCCGCTGATGCAGTCAAGGCGGCATGATACGCGCATCTTGCCGCCTTGAGCGCCACTTTGTAAGTCTTAACATGAGCTCTTACAAGTGTTTGATCGCTAAAATGTGTTTAGGCTTGGTATCCTTGTTTACTGAGTATGACAAAGACAACTAGTAACAAAGATTATGTACTCGGTAATATTTGGATTGTTATTCTTACTATGTGTATGACTTTAGACTGTCTGTCTGAATATGTTATTTCTCAAAGTAAACTAATTCAAATTAGTATATCTGTGGTAGGTTGAGTAATTGTCCCCAACTAATCTCAATCTAAACGTTTCTGTGTGTGCACAACTTTGTTAAACAAGGATTACTCTGCTCATACATTAACAGAGACCTTCCAAATGGTGTCTCCGTGGTGATGGAGCCCAGTGTTTTGGAATTGCAGTTGGAATACAACTGGTGGTCACGAGATTGGGAAGGCAAACATTGGATTTACCTAAGTAAAAAAAAAGGTAGCTTAGTATTTGTCTCAGTTCAGTGAGCATGTATAGAAACGTAATTATTGTACATGTACTTATGTAAGGTTTTCTGAAAAGTTTTACTGTTTTTAAAGAAACTCGAAATACAAAGATAAATTCAAACTTATGTTTACTTAGGCTTTTGGTTCAGCTTCCTACCCAGTTTTTATTACTCTAAATTGCCAGTTTGATACAAGTATTCACTAAACATATATAAAATGCTTTAATGATTTATATTCGAATCTTCAAATTTTAAGATACTCCCAAGTATCCTGATATAGGCAGTATTTTGTCAGAAATAACAGATTAGTTGATACTGGCTTTAACAACAGGGACTGAACAGGACTTAAAAGTCCCTGTTAATTCCCTGTGGGTTTCCCAGAAATACTCCCTAAAGTACTCTGCCTCTGAAGATGCCATCCACAACTGCCAGCAATATATACATAGACACCAGAAAAAGAAACCATGCTCATTCAGCTCAAAAGCTTTATTGAGCTTTATTGAGGTTCATGCAGCACATCTTGCTCAATTCACCGATTTTTTTGTTAATCTGTATAGTCTGGAGGACAGAAGGAAAAGGGGGGACATGATCGAAACATTTAAATATATTAAAGGGTTAAATAAGGTCCAGGAGGGAAGTGTTTTTAATAGGAAAGTGAACACAAGAACAAGGGGACACAATCTGAGGTTAGTTGGGGGAAAGATCAAAAGCAACATGAGAAAATATTATTTTACTGAAAGAGTAGTAGATCCTTGGAACAAACTTCCAGCAGACGTGGTAGATAAATCCACAGTAACTGAATTTAAACATGCCTGGGATAAACATATATCCATCCTAAGATAAAATACAGAAAATAGTATAAGGGCAGACTAGATGGACCATGGGGTCTTTTTCTGCCGTCAGACTTCTATGTTTCTATGTTTCTATGTTAGTCGCGAAGTTGTGTCTGACCCATCACGATAACCCATGGATAGCATTCCTCCAGGCCTTTCTGTCCTCTACCATCCTCCTCCTGAGTCCATTTAAACTCACACCGACTGTAACTCCATCCAGTGACCTCATTATCTGTTGTCCCACTCTTTTTTTGCCCTCAATCGTTCCCAGCATTAGGCTCTTCTCCACTGAGTCCTTCCTTCTCATTAGGTAGCCAAAGTATTTGAGGTTTATCTTTAGGCCTTCTGAAGAACAGTCAGGATTGATCTCTAAGACTGACTTGTTTGTTCACCTTGCAGTCCAAGGGACTCGCAGGAGTTTTCTACAGCACCATAGTTTAAAGGCCTCAATTATCTGGCGTTCAGCCTTCTTTATTCATCTTATTCGCTGATTACACCATAATATTAGTATTGCTGTTTTCTGTAACAATGAAACATACTGTTTTCTGCAACAAGCTTTAGTATCAAAAAGTATGAGGTCAGGCAAAGCTCAAGCAGTTTTAATATTTAGCATTTCTCCCTAGAGAGCTATGATTTGGACATAATCTGCTGGAAGGGTTTTTTTTGCAGTTCTTTTCTCACTCACATAGTAGTGTTGTGCTATGGGGATGGTTGTTTAGAGATAAATTCCCTTACTGTCCAGGTATAGGGAAATGAGCATCATTATTGATATATGACACCAGAAAAATTGTCTGAAATACGTAAAAGCACTTCAAGCTTTTTGGAAATGTGAACAAGGATCATTTTTATTGTGCTTTGCAGATGTGCAAAAAGCTAGAAGAATTTTAGATTCAAAGGATTTTAAAGAATCTTCCTCTTGAGACTAATGAGACAAGCAGTTGGAGAAATGTCATGGAACTTTGTTTTTGTGTAAGATAACCACGGCAAGATTATAGTATACACAAAGATGGAAATGTTTGGCAATACCTACAAGAGAGAAATGATTGATGAAAATGATAGAACCTGCTGAGATGGCCAAATTGTTTGATTAGGCAAAAATCAATATCTACATATATTACTACCTGGTAACCCCTTATTGATTTTTTTTGGCATAAAACAAAAAGAATAAAGTTGTGATTTATGATTTTGACAATTAGATAGAATTGATTAGAAGAAAGAAAAGAGACTTGATCTAATTTTAGAAGAAGGGTTAAATTTATACTTGTACTTACACGATCGGAAGCCTCTTTGTATCTTTTTGTTTTCTTTCTTTCGCTCTTAGCTTTCCCTTTGATTTCTTTTTCCTATATTCATTTTTATTAGTTTTTAATCCTTGTTTTAAAAACATATATTTTGAGTTAAAATTTAAATACAGGTTGTCCTCAACTTATGACTGATTACATATTGACCTTATTTATGACTGGATTCAAAGCTCCAACCGCACCCCCCACTATCACATGACTGCAATTCAGGCTCTCAGCAAGTGAGCCATTTTTATGGCTGTATATGCAGCTCAATAGCTGGGGTGGAGCAGTAGTTAAAATGCAGTATTGCAGGCTAATTCTGCTGACTGCCAGTCGTTCAATCCTTACTGACTCAAGATTGACTCAGCCTTCCATCCTTTCGAGGTTGGTAAAATTAGGACCCAGAATGTTGGGGGAAATATGCTGATTCTGTAAACCACTTAGGGCTGTAAAGCATTGTGAAGTGGTATATAAGTTTGAGCGCTATTGCTATCCTGCAGGGAATTTTACAGTGGTTTTGCTGAAAACTGGCATTTACTTCCAAGTTGTGGTAATACCTTACCATAACAAACCATTGCTTGGCTTAACAATTGAAGTAGCTGCTTTATGACTACCATATTTGGTTAATGACTGTTGCAAACAAAAATTGCAAATAAGATTGATCATATGGGTGGCCTGTTTTACGACTATTTGTAAAATACAAGTGTGGAATGAGGAGGTTCCATTACTGTCAAAACATGAGGACTATGGGGGTTTTGTGTGTGTTATGAGATTCATTCTCTGAGCTTGTAGATTAGTTTCTGAACATTTCATTACCAGGCTAGGTAACATCTTCAGCAAAATTTAGGGAATGTTAGTACTGTATTGGCTTTCTGCTTATAAGGGCTTGTGTGATCAGTAGGTCTGAGAGCAATTCAAAGGTTATGGAAGGATGAGAAGAACAATTAATATTAACCGCTCCAAACTTGACTGTAAAAAAATATGACTTCAGTAACTGAGTTGTCGTGGAACTCATTACCGGACTCCATAGTGTCATCCCCAAACCCCCAAAACTTTACCCTTAGATTATCTACGGTTGACCTATCCAGATTCCTAAGAGGTCAGTAAGGGGCGTGTACAAGTGCACTAGAATGCCTTCCATCCCCTGTCCTATTGCTCTCCTATATCTCCTATACCTTTCTTCTATTCCTATATATCTTCTATTCTTTCATTGATATGTTCTATTACTATAACTTCTTTTCTATTATCTCTTAAATATATTTTACTATGAGTATCTCCTCTATAACCTTCATCATGTATTTTACTATGTGTATATAGATATATACCCACTAAAACCCTCATTGTGTATTGGACAAAATAAATAAATAAATAAAATAGTACTGTTGCTATGAAAGCATCCTAAAAGGAGTGGCAGATGGTGGAATGGATTGAAGCATCTGCAACCTTCCAGATGTGCTCCTTCATTGGCTGGGGATCTGCAGCATCACTAACTATTTTAGGAGTACATTATGATATTGTTATCTGATGGCTATGAAATTAACATAATTAACTGTGAATGTAGCATATTAGAATAGCTATTAACTTGCATCTATTAGAAGCAAGTTTATTCTTCAGTAATTGAATTTTGATTTTATAGTTGATTTTAGAATTAAAAAATAGCTATTCTATCTGTATGTATATTGATTTGCCCTTGCATTCTGTACCTGCCCCTTAAACAGAAATACAGAAAATATTTCACATGTTTTGGTTATTGAAATTAACTAAGGAGGAATTTTAAGGCACAGCTCTGTCTGTCTGTCTGTCTGTCTGTCTCTCTCTCTCTCTCTCTCTCTCTCTCTCTCTCTCTCTCTCTCTCTCTCTCTCTCTCTCTCTCTCTCTCTCTCTATCTATCTATCTATCTATCTATCTATCTATGGTCTGTGTCCTGGCTTTGAATTAAGCTCTTGTAACTTATAATGAGGTTTCATTATATTTAGATGAGAGACAACATGAAAATACTAGGAATAATAGATCTTTAAAAAAAACTGCAGAAGACAATGACAAACCAAAAATATTTGTGCATGTCCATGAAGTGATCAGAATTTGCTTCTAACTGGAAGGAAGTCTTATCTTCACCTAGCTAAATTTGGTGGATCTTGGAAAAATAACTATATAAACATGTCCATGGAGTCACCAGGAATCAAATTCAATTGAGTTTTTTTTCAATTTACCATATAATATTGGGAGAAAAATAAGATAAAATTTAACACTGTAATAATAATTAGATTTAAAACAATTAAAATGAACAACACTGCTTAATAATTGCATCTTTCTAACTCTTGCCATCCAGAGTTACAATGTTTGATTTAAGGGGCGTACATAAGTGCACTGATGTGCCTATCGTCCCCTGTCCAATTGTCTTTCTTTATCTCATATATCATATATTTTCTCTCCTTCCCTTCTACTTCTCTTCTTTCTTACTTTCTATCTTTATATATATTACTTAATGTCTATTCTCTTTCATATGTATTGTATATTGGACAAAGAATAAATAAAATAATAATAATAAAAAAATAAAGTTATAAAACAAATTAATTAATTAGCAGAACTTACAGTATATGAGACCGCCAAAGTTTATGTTTGTGTTTTTCGTATTTTGCAATAACCAGATTGAAGAATGTATCTGTGCTAAAATGTAATGTGTAATTTTACAAGCATAATATGTAAGGAATCGCTGATACTTATATTTAGCAATTATTTTGAGAAAGATTTTTTCCCCACTACTTGTGCTTTTCAAAGCAGAATATATTCTAATAATTAAGAATTTGCTACAAGGAATGCTCTACAAATTTGTTGTTATCTTTTCTTGATCCAATGTTCCAGCCTACCTTTCTTTCTGAGTTCCTCTGCTAAGTGACTGCTATATTGCCAGATTCGTTTCTACTATTTTGCTATCTTCACAGAGGCTTTAGAATCAGTCACAGGGGACTCTGTGCATTTCTTGAGAAATGCAGGATAATTGGAGGATGAGATGAGCAACTTCAGCCTAGATGTTAAGGCAAAGATTGGATTCATCTCTTTCTGCTTTGTGGCCTGGGATTGCATTTGGCAGGAAAGAACAGAGAGCATGTGGCTGAAAAAGAACATTGGGCTCTGCTTTTCAGCTTTTAGCTCTTGGGATTAAAAAAAAACATGCCTGAAACTTCCACAATTTATTTTTAATGAGAATCTGACCTTAGGAGGATGTGAAAACCAGAAAAAGGAGGTGGGAGTGGGAATTGCCCAGGGTTAAGAGTGAGTGAGTGAGTGAGTGAGTGAGTTAGTTAGTTAGTTTATTTGTTTATTTATTTATTTAGCTGTTTGTTTGTTTGTTTATTTATTTATTTATTTATTTATTGTTAGAGTTGAAAGGACCATGAAGGCCATCAAGTTCAACCCCCTGCCCAAGCAGGAACCCTGTAGCACACTAGTCAAGTGGCAGTTCAATCTTCTCTTAAAAATGTCCAGAGTGTTGGAGTTCGCAACGTCCGCTGGTAGGTTGTTCCATTGGTTGATCGCTCTGACCGTCAGGAAGATCCTCCTTATCTCCATGTTGAATCTCTCCTTGGTCAGCTTCCAGCCGTTGTTCCTCGTCCGGCCCTCTGGTGCCCTGGAGAATAAAGTGATCCCCTCCTCTCTGTGACATCCCCTCGTATACTTGTAGACTGCTATCATGTCCGCTCTGGCTCTCCTTTTCTCTAGGCTATCCATGCCCAGTTCCCTCAGTCTCTTTTCATAAGTCTTGGTTTCCAGTCCCTTAATGCTTTAGCCCCTCCTACTTTCCTTTTCTCAGCCATTACCATTGCAATAGACGTTCTGCTGGCTCAGTCAGAAGATAGGACAAAATGTCCTCCCAGCCTCTCTTCCAAATGGCCAGGTTGTTCACAAGTGCTTTTCTCAAACCCCCTTCCTGTGAAGTTGAAAAGACTGAGAGAAGGAAGTGCACCAGCGTGCCTTCCGTCCCTGGTCCTAATGTTTCTTTCTTTTTTTTTTTTTTCTAATAGTACCATGCATATTATTATATCTAATGTTTCTTCTTATTTTTCTTGTTACTAGTATCATGAATATTATTATATCTTTACATACCTCTAATATGTACTTGACAAAACAAACAAACAAACAAATAAAAATAAAATAAAAATAAATAAATAAAAGTGCCTAGTGGGGAGAAGGCATGGAAAATTGAAACTGCCCTCTTAACAATCTCTTATTTGGGCTGAGGATTTAAGCCGAGTATTTCCTGAAAACAAACAAGTACATCTGAATCAGAGAGGAATTTTTGATTCAAAGGAACTGTTACTTGGGTAAATGTAGATTAATATCCAATGAGCCAAGGTTATTATTATTTTCGTATGTGCTGGTCAAGGTCTTGTTTTTACATGTGACTACTTAAAACAACTCAATCATGTTTACTTTTTCTTTCTCCCTTTTTTTATAATTGTGTTATTTATTCCTCTGAGATTGTTCTCTCGCCAAAGAAGGAGAGAGGGCTAAATTCCCTAGACACAAATCTCATGCTATACAGACATAAAGTGGCAACAGAGAATATACAGTATTCATTTTGATCAGTTGCATTTTTCTGTTACTTGCTCTAAGGCATGGTCTGTTAACCTCACGTCCCACGGTTAAGCAGGAGAATCCTAAATAAAGGCAAAATTGTAATTGCTTATTTCCCAGGGGGACGTTTATTTCTGGAAAATAAGCAATCACAGCAGTATTACTAAGCAGCTACATAAGATTGTGTTAGACTAGGGCAGGGGTCTGCAATCTTAAACGCTTAAAGAGCTATTTGGACCAATTTCCCACAGAAAAGAAAACACCGGGAGCCACGAAACCTCAATGGGCGTGGCCAACTCAACATCACTTCCACCCAGTCACATGACATACCCCCAGCCATGTCTACCCAGATTTTGTGGCTCCCGGTGTTTTCTGTGGGAAACAGGTCTCTCTCTCCCCTCCTTCCCTCCCTCCCACCCTCCCTCCCTCCCTCTCTCTTATTTTTTATCTCTCTCTCTCTCTCCTCTCCATGTCTTTTTCTTTGTCTGTGTCATCTCTCTTTCTCTTTTTCTCTCTCTGTGTCACTTTCTCTCTCTCTTCTCTCTCTGTCTCTTTCTTTCTCTGTCTCTTCTCTCTCTGTCTCTTTCTTTCTCTGTCTCTGTCTCACTCTTCTTCTCTCTCTCTCTCCCTTCCTCCAGAAGAAGCACCTGTGAGACCCAGCAAGTAGAGGGGTGCTTCATTCCCACTCTGGAATATAGAGTGAGTCTCCACCCCTCGCCGTCATCATTACCTTCTCAAGCCAGGTGAGGAGTGACTGAGAGGGGAGGGAGAGGGGTGGACCAGCCAGTGGTGTGATCACCCAACGGAGTTGGAGGAGAGGGGCAAAAGAGATGCATGTAGCTCTGGAGCCCTGGGTTGCCAACTCCTGGACTAGGTGATTCTGAGAGGTTTGAACCTCCCCCCCACTGTTTTATTCTGTGGTTTTGGCTTTTCCACCAAAAATGCAGTGAGAAAGGCTTTGATCTAAGCACATGTAAGTTGTGACACTTGTGTATTAATGCCTAATTATTTCTTTTTACAACCCAAGGTGATAACATATTCAACCTACGGAGAGGGGCGGCATACAAATCAAATCAAATCAAATCAGTAAGTAAGTAAGTAAGTAAGTAAGTAAGTAAGTAAGTAAGTAAGTAAGTAAGTCTTCTTCCTCCTATTATTCCCACAACTGCAACCCTGTGAGGTGGGTTGAGCTGAGAATGACTGGTCCAAACTCATTGAATGACTAAAGCTGAACTTGCCACTTTCTAGCTTGGTGCCTTAACCACAAAACCAAACTGGCTCTTGGAGAGCCAGCAGATAACTCTTAATAAATCAGTTTATGTTTTATTTATTAATAATATCCTTTCCTGTGGAGGCTTATTCTTTTATGCATGCTGCTTTACTGTGTGTATTCATAAGATTTTAGTTGCCATCTGAAATGACTCAACCGTGGACTTTTAACTTAAAGCAGAGCCAGCAAATGTCACATACTGGAATAAGACTTTTCAGTTCAATGGGATGTATTTATGAATAGATTGCACCATAGATCAATATCTTTGTACCTCTTAGATGTCGGAAGGAGGCAATCAATACTTCTGCCCACTTCTGTGAATTCAGTTTTACTATTTCTGATTGAATCGTCACCTTTACAACTTCAATTCCGAAAATGTCTAGGAGATTGTGCTGAAACTAAAAAAGAAAGAGTCCTTAAGCACAAACAATTGGGTGTTGGAAAGACACCATTATTGGCCTATCTAATAAATGTAGTCTCATTCCTTCATGGAAACATTTAGGAAAAATGATTTAAGATCTTCGGTGAAAATGGACTCGCTAATAACAGAAGGTTGAAAGGTTTCTGCCTCAGTTTTCAAGATTTTGAATCTTTTCACTCCTATTTCTTGGCATTGAAGCTGGTTAAAGAAACTTTGTGTGAATCTTTCTTTCTTGAATCATTTGTGTGAATCTTGCTGGACTAAGGGCTTCACTGTAAGATACAACAATTCCACATAGTCATGGTTATTACTCCTGAAATGTCAGAACCATTTTCAACAGGGGGTGAGGAACCTTGTCTCTTTTATGGCTTGAAGCCTTCAAGAGGCTCGGTGGTGCAGTGGTTAGAGTGCAGTACTGCAAGTTACTTCTGCTGATCACTGGCTGCCAGCAGTTTGGCAGATCGAATCTTAGTAGGCTCAAGGTTGACTCGGCTTTCCATCCTTCCAAGGTCAGTAAAATGAGGCACCAGATTGTTGAGGGCAATATGCTTACTGTCTGTAAATTGCTTAGAGAAGGCTGTAAAGCACTGTGAAGCGATACGTAAATCTAAATGCTATCTATTTAAATACTAACTCCCAGAATTCCCGAGCCACCTCAGTAATTCTGGGAGTTGAAGTCCACTAGTCATAAAAGGGCCAAGGTTCCCCACCTGTGATTTACATAATAGTCTGTGACTGTTCTCACATTCTCACAGAGAACTCTGGATAATGGAATGGGACAACTTGCCACAGCTAACTCACCACAGTCAATTCATTCTTTATCTCCTTTTGCATCCTTTTTAAAATGATTTTATTCCACCATTTCTTTGATAATAATGCAATTCTTGTCTCACAGTGAGTTATCCCATGGTGAGTTGGCCATGGAAAGTAGTCCTGTGGAGAGTTGGCTGTGGTGAATTGTCATAGATCCCTGGATAAGTTAATCAGAGGAGTTAATGTCCTGGAAGACTCTTTTGGTATTGCTAGTTGTCCAGGGAAGATAAAGCTTTTAAATTGTCTTCTGTCAGAATTCTTTTCTTGACAAGGGTAAAAATGATTAATAGCAATGTGATTGGCAAACAAACAAAAAAACAAAACAGGAAAAAAACACACTCCAAAAGTATTTTATTTTTGTTTTTAATCTGTCTTTCAGGTATGTAGTCCTAGAAGCTGTTTCCTCTTTTAATCCAATATTTGCTCCCTTTATAACACTTTGTGGTTTGGATCATACCGATGGTTAATAAACAGGGAACAGAGACAAAGTTTGGAGGAAGACTTTCCTAGTTACTGTAGCAGTTTCTATTCTAGTAACTGCTTACATTCTTTCCTGTCTTGTTACCTGCCCTCCAGATGTATTGGACTTCAACTTTTGTTATTCTTTGCCAGACGAGGAATGTAGAGGCCAACTAACAGCTGTATTATTTATTATTTCTGTTTCACTTTAATGTATAAAACATCAGAAAGAGAGTACAATATAAAAGGCACTAAGGGTCAGGTAAGAATCACAGTCTAAGCTCACTAAGATATTTGACCCATGGTAGCTACTTTTGAACTGTACCAGAAAGGAAGCTTTTGCATATGGGACTCCTAGTCAGGTTGACACATGGTTTCTATATACTGCAGATTTACTTGGTGCCAATTCATTTAGGGGAGAAATACCATTCCTCACAGCAGGAACTTTGTCTCTGTTCCCTGTTTATTTTATCATTGGCTTGATAAAACTAGTCCACACAATTTTCTGTGATATGGAATGAGTTGGGAATACATAAAATGCATGGCATTTTCTTATGCAGAATTCATAAACGTGATGTCTGAAAGATACACATTTTAGAATAGAATAGAGAATAGAATAGAGAATAGAATAGAGAATAGAATAGAGAATAGAATAGAGAATAGAATAGAGAATGGAATCGAATAGAATCATAATCATAATCAGATTAGAATCGAATGGAATAATATCTTGAGGGATCTTGGAGGTCTTCTAGTCCAATCTGCTCCAGCAGGAGACATTATACTACTTCAACAGTCTTCTTAAAAAGTTCCACTTCTGAAGACAAAGCATTTCACTGACTAATCGTTCTCACTGTCAGGAAATTTCTCCTTATTCCGAGGTTGAATCTCTCATAAATTTCCATCCATGGAACAAAGTTTAAGTATAAGAGCATTCACTACAATTATGAAAGCAGAATTCATAAACTTAAGAAAATTTATAAGCTTAAGAATCAGTCCTTCATCTGTTACAAGTATATGTGTCAGTGCAAGCACATGTGTTATACAAAAGCATGTTTTAGGCTTCCCCTTCAAGAAAGATCAGCTAAGCTTCTTAATGCTTGTTGCTATGGGAACAGTGAGTTTTACTGATAATATACATAAATGAGATACAGTATGCTACCATGTGATAGATTATTTCTATTGCATAAGTTAATAACAAAAGGGTTTAGATGGCTTCAGCCATCTAAACCGCCTTCTACCGCACGAATCCCAGCGGCCGATAAGGTCCCACAGAGTTGGCCTTTTCCGGGTCCCGTCGACCAAACAATGTTGTTTGGTGGGCCCCAGGGGAAGAGCCTTCTCTGTGGCAGCCCCAGCCCTCTGGAATCAACTCCCCCCAGAGATTAGAACGGCCCCCACCCTCCTTGTCTTTCGCAAATTACTCAAGACCCACCTTTGTCGCCAGGCATGAGGGAGTTAGGATATTCCTTCCCCTAGGCCATTACAAGTTATGTATGGTATGTTTGTGTGTATGTTTGGTTTTTATAATAAGGGTTTTTAGTTGTTTTATTAAATTGGATTGTTACATGTTGTTTTTTATCATTGTTGTTAGCCGCCCCGAGTCTGCGGAGATGGCCGGCATACAAATCCAATAAATAAAAATATTGACAAAAGGTAAAACCAATTTTCTTAGTCCTGGAGTACTACATCAGTTCTCAAGAATGGGAGGAATGTCCTGTTGATTGAGGTCTGTCTTCACTATCTCTTGCAAGGCAGAAAAGGAGAGTTGAAATAACTAGGGAATAATAACTAGGCTGCAACAATAAAACTTTCTGGTATTTTTCCCTTAGTTTGTTTTTGCTTTTAAAAAAACCCCCAGGGTATAGATATTGTATTTCTTGCTTCAAAATAATGCAGAAAAAAACTCAATTTGTACCAATTATGATTGGATAAAATTCTAGAAGTCACAGGGAAGACACCCTGTGATTGGTTGCATAGTCTTTAGGTTGCTTAACCTAAGGGTATTGTAGTCAAATGCGCTTCTAATACCCTGTTCAAGGGTATTATAGTCAAATGCACTTCTAATACAGCAGAGGTGTCAAAGTCGATTTCACTGAGAGCCGCATCAGGGTTGTGTTCGCCCTTGGAGGGCCAGGGTGGGGGTGATCAGGGTGCCCCTAGCCATCTTAACGTCACTCCTGTCCGGGACACATGTGGTGGCCTGAGCACTCTGCCAGCAAAAACAGGCTCCCAACCCTGTTTTCAGCTGCCATGGCCTCCTGCAGCCATCTGCCAGTGAAAATGGATTAGAACTGTCCAGACTTTTGCAGATGCCTATTTCAATTCGGGGCAGGGAGGTGGGGGAGGGGAGCAGCACCTGGTTTGCTTGTTTCCTTCTGATTTTCCCAGCATTTAAAGATGTCTGGGGGGGGGTTGAGAGTGAAGATTTTTACTGTGTTGTGGAGCCAAGTGCCTCTTTGGGGGCTTCTCTTTAAACGTACATTTCAACACCTGTGATCCCGAACCCACGTTCCCCAAGTGTAGAGTTGACTGTTCTTGACAAATGATGTATCTGAGGTTAACCGGTGGGAATGGTTTGCCTTCAGGAATGGTGGGTGCTTCACACTGGAGGTTTTTAAGAAGAGTCTGGGACAGCCGCTTGTCTGACATTGTGAAGGGTCTCCTGCTTGAGCAGAGGGTTGGACTAGGTGACTAGGTGACCCTTCCAACTCTATTCTGTAACTAAGGTTATCGTGACAATGGAAGCAAGAGGGTCAAGGAAGTACATACATACACACACACACACACACACAGAGAGAGAGAGAGAGAGAGAGAGAGAGAGAGAGAGAGAAAGAGAGAGAGAGAGAGAGAGTGTTGATGCAGCAGGCAGCAGAAAAACGTGCCTTCAAAACAGCTGGGGACTTTCAATTCTCTTACATTTTATTTGAAGGATATTTTGAGAATCTTTAATGTTCTGCAGGGACCTCATTCCATTTTCCTCCTCATGTATTTATTTTATTATTTCAACATTTTTAAGCATGCCCAACTTGGATGCCGTGTCTCTGTGTCTCTACAATAAAATACACAATAACAGGTGCATTGTAATTAGTGTAGGCACTATTGTAGCTGAGTTGATTCCATTGTGGGAAAGGAAAGGAGGAGGAGGAGTAGAAAGGAAAGAAAAAAGGAAAGAAGAAAGGAGGAGAGGAAGGGAGGAAAGGAAAGGAGGAGGAGTAGAAAGGAAAGAAAAAAGGAAAGAAGAAAGGAGGAGAGGAAGGGAGGAAAGGAAAGGAGGGAAGGAAGAAAGGAAAGGAAGGAAACTGGGGAAAGGAAAGTTAAGGGAAGAAAAGAAGGAAAGAAAAGGGGGAGGGGATGGATTACGGCTACAGCTCTGGAATATGGGACTGACTTTCCCACCAACATCAGTAAGCCACTGTCAGTCTGCCTATCTTCATTTTCCTTCACTCAGATTGACCAAGCTTCTTGAGAGAAGGAACACAAAAGCTGGCTGGTACACACATGCACGTGGGAGTTAAACTAAGGCAATGGGTCACGTGCCAGCAGATATAGCTTGGCATGCCACCTATGGCACCTGTGCCATAGGTTCATCATCACTGTCCTAGAGCAAAAAGAGGTCATTGTGCAAGTATTGCTTGGCTTGCAACCGTTGATTTGATGCCCAAAGTTACAGCAGCACTGACCTATGACCAGGGGCAGATTGCTGTTACCAGCTGCTACAAGTGTGCTATGCACACAAGTTGCGCAATCTGGGAGCTGCTACTGGTGCCCAGTCGCCTAACGCACCGGCAGCAACCCATCCCTGCCTACGACCATTATTCACACTTAAATAATTGTTGCAGCATGATCACATGATCAAAATTCAGACACTTGATAACTGGCTCATATTTATTCTACTGCACTGAAAAAACGGAAGCCACTTTTTTCTTTCTTCTTCACTTTTCTCCTTTTAAAAAAAATTGTAAATTTTTGTATTTGTATCTTATAATATATCCTATAATGTACCTTAATAAACTTTAATAATATATTTTTTTTAAACCTCAATGTTATCAAAATGGTTTTCCATCAATACTTTAATTTTTTAATAAATTTCCCGGAATGTAATTTTTTCCATGGATTTTACTGGAAACTGGCACCAATTTTTTTTCTTGCTTCACTCCTAACCGTACAACATGCTATTCTGCATTCTCCATCAAAACAGTAACTATGCTGTGGATCTGCTAGTTTAACTGTTATGCTATATGTTGATAGTAACTCAAAACATCTGGAGAACCTGAGTCAGCATTAATCAACTTTTGGTAAACACTGCCAGATGACGTGAATGTAAAATGACAGTGATTTTCTGTGCCAAATGTATGGATCATTTTTTAAAAATTCAATATATCTACTTCAAGTAAATGTTCATTGTAAACTTTAAACTTCCTATTGGCTTCAAGCCCAATTTATTGGAAGGAAATAAACTGATTAGCGTTACAAACTCTCACAAGGATCTCAGCGTTTGAATTTTTCTTGGCAGAAGAGATAAGTTACTGTATACTCAGCCCATTTGTTGATACACTGTATATATATATATCTGTATGTGTAGTTGCTGAACAAAACCCTGGAATGAAAGCCATTCTAGGTTTGATACTTTAACTTATGAAGTAAATCCAAGAATTTATATCCTGCTGGTTTTATTTTATAATCCTCAAGATTCTAAAGAAAGGTAATCAGGATCACATTTCAAACATTTTGCTATTTTGTACTAATCACCCCCAGTTCTTGCGTTAAAATATAATACTAATTTAATACTGCTTGCTAGAAAATTGTGTTCAAATACTGTATATCTATTGTATTTCTAGGGTAGCCCACTGGTCTTGTTTTTTGAAATTCGCACAAATAGGGGATCATACAAAGATTTATATAATTAAGGCACATTTATTTATTGTTATTAATTTAATTATCAATAGGGAGGAATCACAATCCATTTAATGAGAACTATCTATCTCCAGATTCGATTTGCTATTTAACAAAATAACTAAACCCTTAAAAAGTGGTTATGAGGTAAGATATTTAGTTATACATATACTGTACTAACAGCTGCCAGAATAGTATATGCCCAACAATGGAAAATAGACAAACTACCAGAAGAAAATATAATAACTAAAAAGATACTAGATTGTGCTGAGATGGCCAGGTTATCTAAAAGATTAGAGGGAAAAGAAGAATCAGATTACTATAAAATATGGACAAAAATTTATGATTGGCTAAAGAAAAGAGCAACAAAGAAATAAATAAAAATCTACCCAAAGCAACACGTCGAATAAAAGAATTGAAAAATTAATACTATGTGAAAGAAGCAAAATTCTCTGATCAAACAGAGAGGGGAAACCTTCATTTCCCAAATGTTGTATGTGTATGTCTTTATGTATGTTTTTTCTTTTTTGAATGTTATATCTGAAAACAAACAAACAAATAAATAAAAAGTGGTTATGAAATGTATCTTCCATGCTGCAGTAACCCCCAATCAAAATCCTGCTAAGAAGATTATACTGCTTTGCCTTTATTGGAACAATGTTTTCTTTGCTGGATCCAATCAGGGTCGGTCACTGTGACTAGAGGTTTAGTCTTCTGAGCTTTTGGACTCATGCTGGAGGCCATCCTCAGGGAAGTTCTCTCTACTGGAATGAGACCAACTCAGATTGGTTCCTGCAACATTCTGAGACACGTATATTTGCCTTCATGTTTTCTTTTTTTAAAAAAATACAGTACCGTGTGATTTTAATCATTTTAAACAATCCTCATCAATTTGAACACCCATCCTACTATGTGTCTGAAATAGTATGGCTTAATTTTGCTTTAACAATTATTGTTAATTGTAGAACCAGAAGGTTGCATGGTGTTTATGAACCGAGCATCATTAGTAAAGTTTGGTTTGATGCCTGGAAAGGTTTGTTCCTACTTGTGATTTTGGTGCCAATAATTTCATACCCTTAACTGGAATTAGCCAGTGGGCCAGGGCATAATGTCATCTGAAATGCTTAATCCAACAATGTTGGCTTGTTTGCTAAAACCAGGAGGTGATCTTAGGTCTCTTGCCAATTGAACTGCATTGTGGTTAAATTTTAAGAAGGTAAATTCAGGTAGCTGAGGGAGCCCTGAGGACATGAGGCTGTAGGCAGAGTGGGGACATGAATTATTTTCATAGCGAGGTTTAATCTCTGCTACTATCTGAAACAGTTCCCTACCAAGATTGTAGACATTATGTTGTCATGTCATGATGTCCCCCTTCCTCCTGAGATGATTATTATACACTTGGCTGCTCTCCTCCTTACTGCTGAGTTTGTCTTTGCAGACCCAAATTTTGGATTCTCCTTTTCTCCTCAAGCATAACAATATGCAAAGCTCTATCAAGAAAAGAAAAATTTAGAACATGGAAAAGAGCACCAACTGACCATTAGAGGGAGCTTTAACATTTTATGAATGTGAACTTTCTTGCTACGGCTTCCATCAAAAATATACATTGCTTGAAACAATTGTAAATCAGATTTAGGCTACAAGCCCTAAAATTGCTATCTATTTTATCTGACAATTAAATATCATAAAAATAACTGTTATTACATGCATGCTTACACAATGCTCATTTCAGCTCAATACATTTTGCAAATGATGAAACTGAATTTTGAGAAATGTTCAAGAAAAGACTTGGCCAAACTCTGAACATCTTTTATGTAAGAATCCCTACCTAGGCCATGCCTTTTCCCCCTTTGCTTTTTGAAAATGCTGACCAATTCCATTCTGCTTCACATTTATTTATTCAACTTCTATGCTGCCCAATCCCGAAGGACTCAGGGCATGTCATATTAGTACCGTAGTTGCCTTATCAGTTAAATGCTGCCAGAGCTGATGTATCATATAGTCTGTACCACAGTGAAGAAACTTTTAAATGTTTGATATACAAAGGTCCTGTCTTATAAGTCTAGGAATGCTTCATCTACTATTTAACCCTTTTAACTAAGAACCTCTTGGGTTTAGAACTTTACATATGCAAAGTAAGTACTTCACCTTGCCTTCAAACTAAGTTTCCCCCCCATCAAATTACAATGTCTCTTTAAAAAAAAACACCACAAAGCAGTGGTGAATTTTTTTTTACTATTGGTTCTGTGGACGTGGCTTGGTGGGCCTGACTAGGTGGACATGGCAGGGGAAGGATACTGCAAAATCCCCATTCCTCCCCACTCCTGGGAGAAGGATATTGCAAAATCTCCATTCCCACCCCACTCCGGGTCAGCCAGAGGTCATATTTGCCAGTTCTGTTTTTAATAGGAAACTGAACACAAGAACAAGGGGACACAATCTGAAGTTAGTTGGGGGAAAGATCAAAGGCAACATGAGAAAATATTATTTTACTGAAAGAGTAGATGATCCTTGGAACAAACTTCCAGCAGACGTGGTTGGTAAATCCACAGTAACTGAATTTAAACATGCCTGGGATAAACATATGTCCCTTGTAAGATAAAATACAGGAAATAGTATAAGGGCAGACTAGATGGACTATGAGGTCTTTTTCTGCCGTCAGACTTCTATGTTTCTATGTTTCTACTCAAAATTTCCACTACTGGTTCTCCAAAACCTGTGAGAACCTGCTAGATTTTACCCTGCCGTAAGGGAAAGGAAAATAAAATCTACACTTTTGTGAAAAAGTACTTTTTACCTGATTTTCTGAAACACGTCCATCTCTGTCAATGAATGGTCATTTCAGCCTTATTTAAATCCTTGCTCATTCCCTTTTATGCATAACACTAATTTTGAAGGTTTTCATTCATTAAAGAGCAATCAAATATGTGTTCCAATGTGAGAAATACATATTTACCCTTTCATTTAAGATGATACCTAGAGGCAAGTATGCCTTATTTAAGTCTCAAAAACTTTGACTTCCACATCTCAGTAATTGCCCTGTAGATTTCATAGATTGATCAATTATGTCTGCTAAAAATAAATTTCTGAAGAGTTCTATCAAAAAGCCCAGGATGCTATCTGCCCAGAAAAGTTTACAGCAGCATTTCTAAGGTATTAGAGTTCTACCAATCCATACTCATAAATTTTAAATGACAAAATTTTGTAATGTGCATATTCTGAATAGAAGCTTTCTTGTAAAAATTGTCCTACAAACGCATCATCAAATTGTCCAAGATGTTACAAAGAATCCAAGTGCAACATCCAGAAATCTGGAAAGGGCATTCTTTCTTAAAACAAGTGTTCATGGTTGTGTCATCAAAAAAGCCCTGGATGGATAAAATTGGGATTCCTGGGAGAAGAAGCAAGAACGCCCGCATTTGTGTTAAATTTTCCAAAAAAAGCACATAGGTAAAGATCCAGACTGAATATTATATAGGCAGATGAGTCAAAATTAGGGCAATTCAAGTGACATGGGTATTATTACATTTGACAGAAACAGCTTTGAATTCTGCAAGAACCTTATATCAATTGTCGAGCAATAAGGTGGTAATGTCATGGTTTGGAAATATTTCATTGCTTCAAGGCGCTGCTAACTTGCCATCATTGAAGGAACCCTATATTCTACCTTGTATTAGACACTGTCTCAGGAAAATAACAGTCTACTTGTACATTAGCTAAAGCTGAATTGGAAGCGACTCAGATAGTGAACAGTGGCCCCAATCATTTAAGAGAAATAAGAGCAACAGATTTGAACTTTTCAAGAAATCAAGCTGAAATCCAGACCTAAATCCTGTTGAAAGATTATGGCAGGCCTTGAAGCAAATCGTGCTAGATAGAAACCTCAGACCTGTTGCAAAATGGAAGCAGTTGACAATGAAGGAATGGGCCAAAATTTGTTTATAGCAATTTCAGACACCAATGACCCATTATAGAAAGCACCTGGTTGCAATTATTGCAGCCAAAGATGGTACAGACAGTTATGGCATCAAAGAGGTCAATTACTTTTTCACAGTGTCAAATGTATTTATTGATGTATTTGTTAAACATATTTCGACAGGCACAGAACTCACACTAGTGACTTCAATATTGCATGATGAATCACACTATTCATGAAATTAAAAAAAATCAATTTTGATGTTTATTTATATTCTTTTTTACATATCAGGAGGACCTGCAGTATATAACATACAACAGTAAAGTTGTAGAAATGCAGACACTCTGAAAAAGAACAAAATTTATTTCCCTCAAATTATAAGTGCAGTGGTACCTCTACCTAAGAATGCTTCTACTTACAAACTTTTCTAGATAAGAACTGAGTGTTCAAGATTTTTCTGCCTTTTCTCAAGAACCATTTTCCACTTACAAACCCACTTACGAAACTGTAACCGGAAAATGCAGGGAGACGCCTCCGTGAGGCCTCTCTAGGAATCTCCTGGGAGGAAACAGGGCCGGAAAAGGTGGGAGGAAGCCTCCGTGGGGCCTCTTTAGGAATATCCTGGGAGGAAACAGGGCCTCCATCCTCCTTGTGGTTTCCCCAATCGCATGCATTATTTGATTTTACATTAATTCCTATGGGAAAAATAGCTTTTTCTTACAAACTTTTCTACTTAAGAACCTGGTCAGGGAACAAATTAAGTTCATAAGTTGAGGTACCACTGTAGATCTATATTTTAAGAGTAGGTCATCCTTTATTTATTTATATGTAGACTCATCATACCTTAATACTATATCAGATATACCTAGGGCAGGGGTATCAAACTGCTGGCCGAATGGCCGGATGCATCATGCTACAGGCCACACTTACATCAGCTCTGTACATGAGGAAAATGTCATGAAATGTCACGTAATGGCAACATCACAGGGCAAGTTTGACACGCCAGACTTAGGGGAAAGAATAGAAAAATCTATTTCCCTACGAAATACTTAAATACAACTGTAAGATGCTTCCAGTCTGGTGTTCTACATATGTATAAGGTAATGAAGCACTTACTTAATTACAAGATTTAAAATGTTCACCTCTGGAGGGGAATTTCTTTTTTTTAAAAAACCACAACTTGAGTCAAATAATAGCTTTAGAGCAAAGAAATGGTGATCTTCGGAATGCTAATTACAACTAGATTGAGAAGTTTACGGTGTCTTAGTATCTCCCCAAGCTCATTAGCTTCACTGTGTTGCTTTTAGGAACACAGGCCAGTGATTTTTAATGCTGTTAAAATAAGCATGTAGAAAGTGCTTGTGGGTTACTCAGAATTTAAGAAAACTGTTGAAGGAGAGTAGCAATGAAAGAATAGGATTCAAGAGCATAAATAACCAGCTTTTAAAATATACAAACTAAGATGCAATAACCTGAAAAAACGTGAATGATTATCAAAATACATTCAAACGTTGAGCTGGCTGTATAGTGAATTAATATGCAGTTCCTGCATTGTTACCTAAGGACTAAACATTTAAATGATCCATCCATAAACACAATTTAGTGAAATAATGTTTATCTTAAACTGCAGTAGGGGAACTGCTTTAGAATGAAAATTGCAATTATTTTTTTTAAAACCAAAGATGATGATTTGTATTAAGGGCCTGTTTCTATCCCTGCCCCCCCCCCAAATATAGCGAATGAATCCTTTCTCTTCAACATAAACACTCTAAAGAACATCCAAAGCATGAAACGTCTGTGGGTGTACAAGTGTGTATTCCAATGTACTTTGAAAAACTACTAGAAGTTTTAAAACCTTTTTCCTCACTTGACTTTTCCAAAAGTTAGAATACTGTTCTGTGGGAGTATTCTATTAAACAAATATATATTCTTCTGTTTCTGTACTAGAAAGCATGCCTTCTTATGTCTTAAGTTCTGCCTTAAATATTAAAAGATATATCAAGAAACTACTTTTATATTCCATGTAATTCAGTATTTATTATTGGAAAATGGGGTCACCGTGATTTTAGATAAGAAATCCTTCAGTCCAACTTATAAACATGAGGAACTTGGATCTTTTTAAAAAAAGTCTTTAATGAAAGATGGATTGTTTGCATAAAATAAAATTCCAATTTTTTTTTTTAAAAAAAAGGAACTTGGGTCTTTGTAACACAAGGATGTGTGCTGCCAATGATCTGTGGCGTTTTTCTTTTTCTTTGGCAATGACACTTATTATAACATAAGGCCCTATGGTAAAATCTGCTTCAAGTCACCCTGCTTAGGTTTCTACAATAAACCATAGGAACGGCTCTTCAACTATATTTCAAAAGTATTGATTGCTGAAATTCTGCCTCTGTACAGCTTGGAAGCAATACAATTTGTGGCGCTGGTTAAGAGAGTACACTTCCTATACAGGTAGCCCTTAACGTACAACCACAACTGAGCCCAAAATTTCTGTTGCTAATCCAGACATTTGTTAAGTGAATTTTGGCCCTCTTTATGTCCTTCCTTGACACAGTTGTTAAGTGAATTACTGCACTTGTTAAGCTAGTAATACAGTTTTTATGTGAATCTTGCATCCTCATTGACTTTACTTGCCAGAAGGTTGCAAAATGTTATCACATGAACCGGGGCACTGCAACTATCATAAATATGAATCAATTGCCAAGGGTATGAATTTTGATCATATGACCACAGGGATGCTGCAGTGGTCATAAGTGTGAAAAATAGCAATGGCAATAGCAGTTAGCACTTATATACTGTTTCACAGTTCTTTATAGCCCTCTCTAAGTGGGATAAGTCCTAAGTCACTTTTTTTCAGTGCCATTGTAACTTTTAAGTGGTAATTAAACTGTTGTCAGTTGAGGACTATCTGTGGTTTGGTCTGTCATAGATTAAAAGACCTTACTTTTGTGTTTATCTTGCCCATTTTAATTAAGCCAAAGCAATTTTATTAATTATACAGTATAAGATTTGATAAGTCAAACCTGAACTCTTTCAGCAAATAAAACAAAACATACAGCAACAGCAAAATATGTTTTGACTCCTTATTAATGTTTATGTTTTGCACAAGCTTCTTTTAATGTAAAAAGAAAATAATAACTTTATTAGTCTTTAAGGTGCCACCTATTTGTTGGTTTCGGCTGCAAACCACCAAATGTGACCACTTTTTTGAAACTCTTTAAAAGGGAGCAGTAGTAGCTCAGACTCCAAGCTGATGATAAAAGCATTGCAGTCCACTACATTTGAAGGGCATTAGACATTTTATATATATATAAAATTGTCTTCTTCTTTTAAGCATATTTCGGGAGCACCCTCGTACTACAGCAGTGCTTCTCAAATAGTGGGTGCACCACTCGGGAGGGGCACAGAGCGATGCCGGGGGGCACTGTGCTTTTTTTGCCACAGGAAGTAGGATGTACATCCCACCTGACATTTGTACAGTACTGTACTTCCATCATGTTTCTTGGTGTTGTGTCCACAGCAACCTGTTCTAAAAGAAAATGTCTCGGGAGTTCAATCAAACTTCTCGAACTCACAATACATTATATTTTAGAACAGGCTGCCCTGGACACAATGCTGAGGAATGCGACAGAAGTACCAATTTAAGTGTCAGGTAGGACGTGCGTCTCACACAATTTGAGTGTGGCAGGTCAGGTGAGGCGGGCCACAAGACGTGCGTTGGCGGAAAGTTGGGGCACAAAATGTTTACTTCTTCGGGGGGGGGGTAACAAAAAATAATTGAGAAGCACTGTACTACAGGTAGACCTTGACTTACAACCATTTGTTTAGTGACCGTTCAAAGCCACAATGGCACTGAGAAAAGTGATTTACAATCTGCTTCCATGCTTATGACCATTGCAGCATCTCCATCATTACTGTACATGATCTAAATTCAGATGCTTCACAACTGGCATTTATGACATTTGTACTTTGTAACTTTTGCTGCCAGCTTCCAACAAGCAAAGTCAGTGGGGGCGTGGAGGCAGATTTGCTTAATGACATCATAATTCACATAACAACTACAGTGGTTTGCTTGACAACTGTTGGCAGGGAAGATAATAAAATTTAATTTTAATTTAATTTATTAAATAATTATATATATAATCTATAATTACATTTATAAATTTAAATTTATAAAAATTATAAAATGGGACAAAACTCATTTGACCTATTGTCTTGCTTAGCAACAGAAATTTTGGGCCCAATTGCAGTCGTAAGTTGAATACTACCTTTGCATCTGTATCATAAGAATTGACCAGCGAACAACCAGCCTGGAAGTCAGACAGCGCATTCTGCAGTTAAGTGAGAAGTATTAAACTAGGAGAGATAGATTTGTGGCCCTTCAAACGTGGCTTGAACTATGAACCCAGCATTTTGCTTGTTTGTTTACTGCATCTACCGCTCATCTTTTCCTCGCCAGCTCAAGGCAGCTGACAGGAGGGACTCAAGCCTCAGCAAACTGCAAAGTGAGAGGAGGAGCCAACCAACCAGCTTAAAGAGAGCTGTTGGCCCGCCCCCTTTCCTTCTGCAAGCACGCTGATTGGCAAGGTTTTTTTTCTCTTCATTATCGTTGATGTTCCAAGGGAAAAGGGGGGAACATGGCCATGTCAGAGGAGGCTGTTTGAATGCGGGATGAAGGATTGAGCGAATCGCACTTTATAAAAAGGGCAAACGAAAGATCTCACTGGAACCAACCGAACCTTGGTGGTTTTTGGGAAAGGGAGGGAGGGAGGAATTGACCCAGCCATGGCATTTTGTTGCAAAGCTTGTGCACGCGGTTGCATCCTTTGTGCAATGAAATCATCCTCACAATGACATCATGTTGTTGGCATTGTTGTGGCTTCCTTATGCGCGCTGTTTATTGTCAGGAAACCCCGGTTTGTCGTGTCATCATCATTTGTGGGAATGCTGATGGCTCGGGTGGAGATTTGGGCAAGCAGGCAGGCAGGTTCAGACCCCCTTGAGTATCAACGGAGTAAGGCGATGTGTCTGACCGAAATCCGCAATGAAGGAAGCCACGCTTGCCGCTGACCGACAGCCCCCCCTCACACCAGTCTCCTTTTGCGCAGGCTCAGTCCCTCCCTCCCTCGTCCCCGGAGAAGCATGCCCACCGGAAGTGCAGGTGCAACCGCTAAGACAAGGTGGTTGCGCACGAGACCGAACCGGGGCTCCCCGCGCGCCCGAGAGCTGCCGGGGCGTGCTCGTCCTTCGCCGGGGTGCCGTTCGGGCCCGGCAGCTGCAGGAGGAGGCGAGCCGACCCTTTCCACGGAATCCGTCCCGGCCGAGAGCGAAGCAGGAGATACCGACGAGAGGAAGGCGCGATGCTGGAGGAGGAGGAGCGGCGGCTGCAACCGCGCGCCCCGATCCGGAGACGAGAGACGGCGCGCGGGAGTCGCTCCTCTGCCCGCAGCCTCTCCGAGCTGCTCCGTCGGTGGCCGTTTTAAAAGTTGCGGGATGGCCTCCCCTCCCCGGATGAAGCGGGAGCCTCGCCTTCCAGCCGGGCTGCCGCCGAGGAGAAGGACCAACCCACGGCGCGGAGGGTGCGTGCCGGAGAAGGCGGCTCCGCTGAAGCCAGCCTACCGTGCCGGAATGGGGGCGCCGGGCTTGCGCACAGCCTGAGCTCGCCGCTTGCTTTGGGCGGGAGGACGGCGCTGCGGCTTGGGAGCGAGGCCGAAGGAGGGAAAGCGAGAGGGGGAAAAGGGCGGGTGTGAATGCCGCTGAGGGGAAGATGGGTGCCAGCAATGAGGGCTCCAGAAAAGGCGGGAGAAGCCTGAAGAGAAGCCTGGTGAGGCGAGACGGCGGCGGCCGTTGAGGAAGAAGAAGCCGCCTCGTCCCCGCCCCTGCCATAGCTGTGCCTGAGCGTCGGGAGAAAAGGGGGATTGTCGATGGCGAACTCCAGCGACCTGGGAAGCAGCAGCAGCAGCAGCCCTCACCTGCCCAGCCCCGGCGGCCTCCTGGGTGCCTCTGGCCTGAAGCTGGCCTCCCTGGGCTTGATCCTTTGCCTCAGCCTTGCTGGTAACCTGCTCTTTGCTTGGCTCATCCTCAAGGACCGCCACTTGCACCGGGCCCCTTACTACTTGCTCCTGGACCTGTGCCTGGCGGATGGCTTGCGCTCCCTGGCCTGCTTCCCTTTCGTCATGCTTTCGGTGCACAGTGGGGCAGGCTTCTGGCCCCACGGGTTGCTCAGCTGCAAAGTGCTGGCTTTCCTGTCGGTGCTCTTCTGCTTCCATGCCGCCTTTCTGCTCTTCTGCGTGGGGGTGACGCGCTACATGGCCATTGCACATCACCGCTTCTACGCGAAGCGCATGACTGGCTGGACCTGCTTGGCCGTGGTGTTCATGGTGTGGACGCTCTCCATGGCCATGGCTTTCCCCCCGGTCTTTGACGTCGGCACTTACAAGTTCATCCAGGAGGAGGAGCAGTGCATCTTTGAGCACCGTTATGTCAAGGCCAATGACACCCTGGGTTTCATGCTTATGCTTGCCACGGTCATGGCGGCCACCCACCTGGTTTACGGCAAGCTCCTCTTCTTCATTCACAGCCACCGCAAAATGAAGCCGGCCCAGTTGGTGCCGGCTATTAGCCAGAATTGGACTTTCCATGGGCCTGGAGCTACTGGTCAGGCAGCTGCTAACTGGACAGCTGGCTTTGGCCGGGGTCCTACCCCTCCTACCTTGGTGGGCATCCGACAAAATGCTACTCATAGCCAGATCAAGAGACTTCTGGTCTTAGAGGAGTTCAAAACGGAGAAGAGGATTTGCAAGATGTTTTACATGATCACCCTCCTTTTCTTGCTTCTCTGGTCTCCCTACATTGTGACTTGTTACTTACGTGTCTTCATCAAAACCAGCACAATCCCCCAGATTTATTTGACCATCTCAGTCTGGATGACCTTTGCCCAGGCAGGAGTCAACCCCATCCTTTGTTTCATTTTCAACAAGGAGCTTAGAGTCTGTTTCAGATCTCACTTCTTTTGCTGCCAAAGCATCCAGAACACTCAAGGCACAATTCTGTGTGATCTGAAGAATTTGAGGATATAATTTATTTTTTCCCTTAAGAAAGAAGAAAAAAAAGTTTTAAAATGTCTATGCTTATTCTGGCATGTGCATTTGCTTATGGTTATCTAAGCAAACCCCTTGGTCTCGCCAAACCAGTAGTTTAAAAATAGGTTATTTATAATTCAGATTTGATCTGGGGGGGGGGCTGGGTGGAGTTGGGGAATCTTTTATGTGTCTCTGGAGGGTAGGAAAACAAAAATAACAAGACAAAGTCCATTTCCCCCCTTTGTTCTGAATTTCTACGGATAATTCTGACATGAATTAAAGGCCATAATTTTGTGTTAATTTTTCTTCCCAATCTTGCCAAGTTTTGATAAAGGTTTAGCAATTTTATTCCTTAAGTAAAATTTGATAAAAGGTCAAGACAAAATTTTGTAGTAAAGTTATTTTTTGATGACTTCAGAATCTTGTATTGTAATATTTGTCTTTCAAGGGCAGTGGAGATGGAATCTGGAAGTCACTTCTTTGTGGGGAGACTTGGGGCTAATTTTGTTTCAGTACTTAAAGGTAACTTTCTGGCCTTGCCTGAAATATGGAAACTCTCTTATCCTGATTATACTAGACTCATTAGGTCATTTCCTGCTAACCTAATGAAGATTGTGTCACCTGATCTGATGTAGAACTACTTTAAACTTTTCTTGTTGTACTGTTTCTTTGATAGTGTTTCAGAAGCTTACTGAAAAATGATGATTTTAAAAGAAAAAATGATCAACTTTTAACACTGTATCAGGTTTTTAAATTATACTGACTTTCATACTTTATTGGCTTTATAAGTTCCTATCTACAAACTGGATAACACTTGTATGTTTCAACTGTTTTAATAAAACACTCTCCAGCTTTTGTACATACATGAATTTTAAATGTCTGAGTATGCTTTGCTGCCTTCTCTTTAAATGGGCAGGATTTGCTTACAGACTTTTCAAACATTTTTTTTTAAATCACACCTTAGGCCATAGTCTAAAATCACAACTTAGCCCATAGAATAGGGGTGCCAAAATCACGCCATCGCTGTGGCGGCATGTGGCACATCTTGACATTGTCCCTTTCCCCTTAGCTAAACAGTGACATATCCGCCCTGCGATGCGTAGGTGACCCCCACTTTTGATTGTAGTTCTGGACTCCAGAATTGGTTTGACTCAATTCTTGAATGACATTCACGGCAAAGAATGAAAACGAAGCGGGCAGAAAAATTGTTCTGGAAAAAAAATTACAAAAGAGATGGGTACCTATGCGTGAAGCTAAACAGTGACATATCCGCCCTGCGATGCATAGGTGATGCCCGGCCATAATATGATCCCTTATTTTAGAAAGTTAAGCAGGATTGGACCTAGTTGGAGCTTCAATTTTCTAGAAATATCTAGAAAATCTCAGGGTGTTGATCACAGTATGGAAGAAGGCAGTGGTGGACTACCTCCTTATATTCGTCCAGGAACTTAGTGAACCGATTAAACTTAAGAGACTTTAATTTTTTTCTTTCACCTATTCCTATATGCTGCCATAGGATTCTCATTGATTTCACAAAATACAGATTTTAAAACATTTATGTATTTAATTTATATAGCCATCCATCTCATAGATGGAACCGCAATCCAGTAACACCCCAAAGTACACAACCAGAAAATACAGTCCAAGAAAAACAATACTGGCATAAAGCTCCACCCTTGTCTAGAAGAGTTGATTTTAAATGCTTTTGGAAAGTAGCTAGAGTCAGGGTTAGCTTAACATAAAAGCAGCCCTTTCATGCCTCAGCTGCGCACACCTCAGGGAGGGGAACCACATATGGTACTTCTTGCTTTTCCTGGCAAGTTCAAGACAGTGGAAGCAATTCTAACGTAGCTCTGGAGGTACCTGGTGCCAAACCCTAAAGGACTTTATAGGTTAACACTAGTGCTTTAAATTGCACTGTAAGCTAACATGGGTTCTGCAGCATGGATCTAATAAGTTGTGACTGCTGAATGCCTGATAATGTATGGGCCACTGCATTTTGGACAAAATTCAGTGACCTCTAAAGGCAGCCCTATGTAGAACACATTACTGTATAGTAGTCTAATTGAGTAGTGACAAGGTGACCTAATAAAGAAGTTGTGTTTATTTCTGACTATAAATAGAATTACGTTTTTATATTATAAAGAGAACATTCCGTTAATGATATTTCAGGGGCATAAGTAGAAGGGCTCCCTTCCCCCTGACATACATATCTGCCCAATGTAATTTCTATTTAAAAATAGTTGCTCATCTGCTAGTGCCAGAAGAGTCTCTAGACAATTCTGGATTGCAAATTTTAGTAGACAAAGCAGTTCCTGTGCATAATTGCTTATCTG
This sequence comes from Erythrolamprus reginae, assembly GCF_031021105.1. Classification (NCBI taxonomy): domain Eukaryota; kingdom Metazoa; phylum Chordata; class Lepidosauria; order Squamata; family Dipsadidae; genus Erythrolamprus; species Erythrolamprus reginae. The sequence goes on from NC_091951.1 coordinate 61,121,936, forward strand.
TTTATGTGTTTGCACAGTTACCAATGTATTTTAAATTTCCAGGGCCCTAGCATTTTTAAAGATGCAGATTATGAATTTTTAAAAGCTTTTAAAATAACCTTTATTTACTGCCACGATTTATTTTTTAGAAAATAAGCTAAGAGCCTCTTTTTTTAGTTCATTTTTAATAGCAAAGAGGCCAAAGGTTTTCAAAACTGAATGATCAAAAATCATACCTCTTCCAGAACTTTCAAAAATGGAAATGTTGTAATGTTTGATAATAAAAGCACTGACATAGCAAGAAGTAATGTGGCTTTTTAAGAAATAAGGAAATGGGAATACAGTGTTCCCTCAATTTTCGTGGGGATGCGTTCTGAGACTGCCCCCGAAAGTCGAATTTCTGCGAAGTAGAGTTGCGGAAGTAAAAACACTATTTTTGGCTATGAACAGTGTCACAAGCCTTCCCTTAACACTTTAAACCCCTAAATTACAATTTCCCATTCCATTAGCAACCATTTAGATTATTACTCACCATGTTTATTTATTAAAGTTTATTAAAAAAAATATTAAAGGCAGACGAAAGTTTGGCGATGAGATATGACGTCATCGGGCGGGAAAAGCTGTGGTATAGGGAAAAAGTTCTCATCCCTTTGATTCAAGTGAACTTTCTACTGTAGTTGATGATGATGTGATGTCATTTCAACTCAGCTCTCACAGTTTTTCCCCCAGGGGATTCTACTTTAATCTGGCGCTTTAGATTTTCCCAACAGGGCACCGAGTGCCACTGTCACTGAATTTATTGATTTCATTTAGATAGCTGCCATCTCACATATGTAATTCTGGGCAGCTTACATAATGAAAATATAAGGAAAAGGGAAAGGTAGAAATAACCATACAAAGATTGGAAACATTAAAACAATGTAAACACCCTGTAATCAATCCACAAGCATAGTCAATTCAAGAGCAGTGCAACCATTTATAAGGCAACTGCTACCTTTTTGGGACACCACCTTAACCTTGGGGGAAATGGTAGGTATAGTAGCAGAAAAGAACCACTTTCTGGATTTAATCAGATGACACCCTCTAATCAGTGAAGGGCTACCAAATTTTTTACTCTGGGCGTGGCTTATGCAGGACACCCTGCATTTTCTTTCAACATCTTTCAGTGCAAATTGGGTGCTCTGGGTTGGAGCTCCATTTTCACTGCCCTACTGCGTTCCCCCCACCCTGTCCAGGCAGTAGCCCACCCCTGCCTCTAATTTTAGGAATGTGCCACAGCTAATGGGACTGCTAGATTAAATTGGTGAGAAGCGGCCCCTCAAATAACCCTCACCATTAAGCTTATGCAAGATTGCAATGTATAAATGCAACCCGCACATGCTTTGGATAATTCAGTAATGTGAGTTCATGAAAAACAATTGAGATAATGTAACTTCAGATCAACACAAGGTACAAAGCTATAAAATGTCAATATTTTCATATTTCCAGATCTTAATTTTTGCAATTTATTATCATCCAAAAAGCAGGCCAAAAATTAATATATGGTAAACTTAATTAGTTATTGGCTTAATTTTTAATACAATATTGGGATGCAACTTCGACATCAGGATAAGGCTAGCTAGCATAATCCACAAATTACATAAATCATTTTAGTAGCAGTCATTGTGAACTGGAAGCTAAAATGGTTAAAACTCACTAGGACTAGGTTAAACTGGGATAAAACAATATTAATTCCTAAAATAAGGTTTCCAGTGGTTCTCAACCTTTCTAATACCGCGACCCCTTAATACAATTCCTCATGTTATGGTGGCCCCCAACCATAAGTCTAGCACCAATTCTCCCAATAGAGCTTTAAGCTGATTGGCAGGAAGGTCATAGGGACACCCCCCACTGTAAACGCCTGATTGGTCAGATTGTAAAAATATGTTCCAAGGCGCTAGAATAGAAGCTTTAGTTCCTAACACCATGGGAAATTTGTTTTTTCCCATGGTGTTAGGCGATCTCTGTAACCCCAGGTTGGAAACCACTGGTTTAAACAGGCTAAAGCAAGTGACATATACTGTAGCTTGTTAGACTAAAATGCAGTTGGCTAGTTTCTGTTGCAATATGAATCTGGCTTGTATTTTATCTGATGCTGTGCAAACCCAAATATTTGGCTTAATTCAAGAGGTCATTATTTAATAAAGTTAATGTGCAAATGCAGCTAGTTTGGAAAAGAGAAAAGAGGCTTAAGAGAGTCAGTGCTTCCAAATACTGTATATTTAATAATTTTATATACTTTTCTATTTTCAATTTCATATTTTTGAAATTGCAAAACAATAGCAACAACAATCCTGTACAATCTACTGATATACATATTTATTTAATTCAATTTAGATACCACCTCATTCCAAAGTGATTGGGCAGTTCACAATACAGTGATCCCTCGGTTAGCGCGGGGTTACGTTCCAAGACCTCCCGCGCTAACCGATTTCCGCGTTATACTGGATGCGGAAGTAAAAAACCTTCTGCGCATGCGCGCCCTGGCCGCACATGCGCAGAAGGTGGAGCGACGCAAATTCGGAGGCTGGCAATGCAATGGTGATTTTTCCGGGCTCCTTGCCGCTACCCCCCGCCCGCCCGATTCGCCCCGCTCACCGGCTTTCTTGGGGCAGGGCCAGCGCTGGCGGCAATGGCAAACCTCCCTCCTTCCCTTCTCTCCTTCCTCTCACCGGCTTTCTTTGGGGCAGGGGCAGCGCTGGCGGCAATGGCAAACCTCCCTCCTTCCCTTCTCTCCTTCCTCTCACCGGCTTTCTTTGGGGCAGGGGCAGCGCTGGCGGCAATGGCAAACCTCCCTCCTTCCCTTCTCTCCTTCCTCTCACCGGCTTTCTTTGGGGCAGGGGCAGCGCTGGCGGCAATGGCAAACCTCCCTCCTTCCCTTCTCTCCTTCCTCTCACCGGCTTTCTTTGGGGCAGGGGCAGCGCTGGCGGCAATGGCAAACCTCCCTCCTTCCCTTCTCTCCTTCCTCTCACCGGCTTTCTTGGGGCAGGGCCAGCGCTGGCGGCAATGGCAAACCTCCCTCCCTCCCTCCTTCTCTTCTCTCCCTCCCTCCTTCCCTCCTTCCCTCCCTCCCTCCTTCCCTCCTTCTCTCCCTCCCTCCTTCCCTCCTTCTCTCCCTCCTTCCTTCCCTCCTTCTCTTCTCTCCCTCCCTCCTTCCTTCCCTCCTTCTCTTCTCTCCCTCCCTTCTCTCCCTTCTCTCCCTCCCTCCTTCCCTCCTCCTTCTCTCCCTCCCTCCTTCCCTCCTTCTCTCCCTCCCTTCTCTCCCTCCCTCCTTCCTTCCCTCCTTCTCTTCTCTCCCTCCCTTCTCTCCCTCCCTCCTTCCCTCCTTCTCTTCTCTCCCTCCCTCCTCTCCCTCCCTCCCTTCTCTCCCTCCTTTCTCAAAAAGCACTTAAACTGTAACTGTACTGTTACTGTACTGTGTAATGACAGAATAAAACCCCCCAGCCCTCACCTGTGTTTGAATTTCATTCATTCACTCAGTCATTCATTCATTCATTCTTCTGTACAGACTGTGTGCCACTCAGTCCCAACACTTTTAACCCATAAATTACCATTTCCCATCCCCTTAATTACCATTACCTACTGTACACATTGAATAAGACTCTTAAGTTATGAACAATAACATATTTATTTACATTTTTTGGGGTGGGGTGGGGGTTAGCATAACTGGGATACAGTAACTAGGGATCTTCTTCTATCACCATTTCTACAATGGACGCTGCAGGTGATGGTGTGACAGACCTCTTGGTTTTTGTGACAAACATGGTCATGGGCAGTTGTTGGCGCCGTTTCTTTTTCTGGGCTAACATGGATCTGTATGGTGCAAAGATGTTGTCAAGGGAGGCGTTAAACTGTATAGAGCGAGTCATGTTGGGATCCCAAAGTTCCACCATGCGTTGTACATTTGAAGTGGCTCTGTTCAGTTCTGCAAGCCGCTCAAGCGTTAGGCCAACATCTTCTTCTTCCTCAGCTTGTTCAGCTTCCGCTTCCTCCTCTTCTTCACTCGCTGACCTGGTCAGCTCCTCCAGATCTTTGTCTGTCAGCGGTAGGCCATGCTCATCAAGCAAACCATTGACTTCCTCTGCTGTCATGTCAACGAAGCCTTCTCCACCCAGTGCCTGTGCCAGCTTCACAGAGTTCTGGACTGCAGCATCTTGGATTTCTTCGGGAGCAAATCCCTTGTAATCATGCACCACTTCTGGCCACAATTTCCTCCAGCAGGCATTCATTGTCTGTGTCTTCATATCTGTCAAGGCATTCTGAATGTTCTTCAGACAAGATGCAATTGTGTACTGACGCCAGTAGGCCCTTCAATGTGAAGTTGTCATCAGCATCCATTGCTTCCACGATGCTTCCAAGAGAATTGCGCGTGTACAGTGCCTTAAATGCACGGATAATACCTTGATCCATCGGCTGGATAAGCGATGTGGTGTTTGGTGGCAAGAATTCAACTTGCACCCCATCATGTTCATGGTCCAGGTGATCATGGCCGCCAGCATTGTCCATTAGGAGAAGCACTTTGAAATCCAGTCCTTTGCCAGCCAAATAATCCTTCACCTGTGGGATGAAGCACTGATGAAACCAGTCCTGCGTGAGGGGTTTTGTAATCCATGCTTTAGCATTATGCATCCAGTACACTGGCAATGCATTCTTATTTCTGTTCTTGAGGGCTCTTGGATTTTGTGACTTATAAATTAGCCCTGGCTTCAGCAAAAAGCCTGCTGCATTCCCACACATGATCAAAGTCACTCGATCTTTCATGGCCTTAAAGCCAGGGGCTTTGGCTTCATCTTGCATCAAGAAAGTCCTTGAAGGCATCCTCTTCCAGAACAGGCCTGTTTCGTCCATGTTGAACACCTGTTCTGGAAGGTAGCCCCCTTCTGCAATTAGCTCTTTAAACGTGCGCTGGACAAAGTTTTCTGCTGCACCTGTATCTGCTGAGGCAGCTTCTCCGTGCAATGACACACTCTTCAGGCCATAGCGCCGTTGAAATTTCTCAAACCACCCTTTGCTTGCTGTGAATGTGGCTGGGGCTGAGGCTGAGGCTGAGGCTGCAGAATGACAGGAAAGGGAGAGAGAAGTGACTTGAATGAAAGCATAAAGAGTAAATGCCCACCTCCTTCCCTCCTTCCTTCCTTCCCTCTCTTCTCTCCCTCCCTCCCTCCCTCCTTCCCTCCTTCTCTTCTCTCCCTCCCTCTCTTCTCTCCCTCCCTCCCTCCTTCCCTCTCTTCTCTCCCTCCCTCCTTCCTTCCCTCTCTTCTCTCCCTCCCTCCCTCCTTCCTTCTCTTCTCTCCCTCCCTCCTTCCTTCTCTTCTCTCCCTCCCTCCTTCCCTCCTTCCTTCTCTTCTCTCCCTCCCTCCCTCTCTTCTCTCCCTCCTTCCCTCCTTCCTTCTCTTCTCTCCCTCCCTCCCTCCCTCTCTTCTCTCCCTCCCTCCTTCCTTCCCTCTCTTCTCTCCCTCCCTCCCTCCTTCCTTCTCTTCTCTCCCTCCCTCCTTCCCTCCTTCATTCTCTTCTCTCCCTCCCTCCCTCTCTTCTCTCCCTCCCTCCTTCCCTCCTTCCCTCCCTCCTTCCCTGCTCCTTCCTTAAAAAACACTTAAATAAGTATCTAATGACAGAATAAAAAACCCCAGCCCTTACCTGCGTTTCCCTCATCTGCATCGCCTTCTTCTGTGTCTTCAAGACGGTTGTACAATTGTTGTGCCTTGGTTCTGATAGTGTTGGTATCCAAAGCAATGCTCTTTTTGCGGCAGTCTTGTACCCACAGGGACAAAGCAGCTTCCATCTTCATGAGCCGTTTGTTTCTAGGCGTCACCATTCTTTTTGCAGCCTTGTTGAAGGCCATCAGGGAACTTTGCCTTATCTTTTTCTCGTCGTCACGAATGGTTCGCACACTCGATTCGTTGATCCCATACTGCCGACCAACATCTGCATAAGAGCGTCCCCCTTTCAGCATGTCCAAAATGTCAATTTTCTCTTTAATTGTGAGTATCCTCCTGGTCTTTTTAGCGTCGCCGCCAGCACTCCGAGCACAACGTTTAGGAGGCATCTTGCAACAAGTCTGAACAAGTTCCAAAAGTTCAGTTGCAAAGCTTTTTTTTGCGTTTGCAACGATTGGTTGAGATTTTGGCCAATCAGCAATCAGCATGACGTCATCGGGCGGGAAAAACCGTGGTATAGCAAAAAAAACGCGAACGTATTTTTTAATTAATATTTTTTGAAAAACCGCGTTGCAGCGTTTCGCGTTAATCGAGAACGCGTAAATCAAGGGACCACTGTATAGTGACAATAAAATGCGATGCAAAACAAAGTAGGTTGGAATCTGGTCGTTCTGTGCAAAACATAAAAGTGCGTTCAACAAGGGGCTCCATCTATCATAATTCATTAGTATTGATCCAAATGCTGAATGTTCAACAGTAATAAATAAATTGGAACAAAGGCAGCTATCTATACTTTTCTGTTCTACGTTAATTTGTGAGGAAGAATATCTGTGAGGAATTTTCTTTTCATAACTTCAGTTTGGTGTGTATGTGAAAGATACAAACTGTTAATCCATTATATAATGCATTCAAATTTAGGAATTATAAATATTGCTTGTTGAACATAAATCACATTGTATTTTGTACGCTGTGAAATTTCCATACATTAGGGCAATAATGGGCAGCCAAATTTTTACAGCCACACTGGATGTGGCTTATTTTGTGGGTGTGGCTTAATGGTCATGTGACTTGTGTAGGAGTGGCTTGCCAGCCATGTGACCAGGTGGGAGTAGCTTGAACGATCATCATCGTTCAAGTGAACTGTTAAGTCCTTGACTTACAACCTTACCAGTATTGCTCGCTGAGGTGACAATTTGCTTCGCATTTCCCGTGCTCTCCTTCCTGGGTTGCCCCCCCACCTCAGGCCGGGTAGCTAGGCGAACGGGTACTGCCAGAAGCATAAATGCTGCCAGCGCTGCTTCCACCCACACCTTCTGCTTGCACCTCAGGCGGGAGATGGCCGCATGAGGCTGGAGGGAGCTGGGCAGGAGAGAGGGAAGCTCGTCCGAGGCCAGGAAGGAGGAAAGGGGGAAAAAGCAAGGAGCTCAGATAACAGCAGCAGCAGCAGGGGGGAAAAGAAGAGCCCAGCTGAGACCAGTAATCCAGAAAGTGACAGCCGCCGATCAGCTGGAGCTGCACACTCATCTTCATTTCCACCTGCGTTCCACCCCGTCCTGCCTGCTGCCCACTCCTGCACTAGGGTGAGTAAGCATATTTGCAACAGAAAAATGGTAAACTACACACACACACACACACACACACACACACTGATGTGATATCCATTATAGAAGTGATAATGCCTGTCATATCTAGTGTTATGTAAAAAAAAAAGGCATAAATCACATTTTAACATGCTGTATGCTCTCGAACCCCCCACCCCTCAAGAATCACAATGCAGCACATTGCCTTGGAGCATAGAAATCTCACATCTCACAACAGTATGTCATTCCCTAAAACAGCAGAGAAACTCAAGGTTGACCAACAGTCTAGATTCACTCTTTGACATCTCCAGTTAAATAACATTAAATAAGGAGGACCAGAGAGAAAATGATATGAAGGACCTTTTCCTGTCAGTAGACAACATTTAGAAAAATGGCATAATACAGATAGTCTTTGACTTATGACCACAATTTAGCCCAAAATTTCTGTTGCCAAGTGAGACAGTTGTTAAGTGAATTTTGCCCCGTTTTACAATCTTTTTTGCCATAGTTGATATGTGAAGCACAGCGATTGTTAAGTTAGTAACACGGTTGTTAAGTGACTCTGGCTGCCCTGTTGACAGAAGATTTCAAAAGGTGATCACATGACACTGCAATGGTCATAAATATGAGTTAGTCGCCAAACATCTTAATTCTGATCATGTGTCCATGGAGCTGCTGCAATGGTCGTAAGTGTGAAAAATAGTCATAAGCATTTTTCAGTGCCAATGTATGTTTGAATGGGAACTAAACTGGTAAGTCGAAGGCTATCTATAATTTGATCAGTTGACCTCTGAAAGTTAAGAAATGCTCGGTCATATTTAATGTGAAAAAGCTGGCTTACCTTAACAGCATTTTTCTCAACTTAATTTTCCAAGAAGAATATCTTGCATGGGATGAGATAATGGCATATGATGAATCTGGAGAAGGTAAGCTTTCTGCCAGAAGGTAAGAGATATAAGGATTAAAAGAGCAGGAAATCCAAGGTCTGTCTGTCTGTCTGTCTGTCTATCTATCTATCTATCTATCTATCTATCTATCTATCTATCTATCTATCTATCTATCTATCTATCTATCCAGGGCCACCATCAGGAATTTTGGGGCCCCATACAGCCTAAGTGTCTGCCCCCCCCCGGCCATTTTAAAACTGCCCCCCAAATCCCGTGCCATGCCCACCATGGTCACACACCCTGGGCAAGCCCTCCCCCGGCCCTCTGAGGTCAAACACAGCCCTGATGTGGCCCTCAATGAAATTGAGTTTAACACCCCTGGCCTAGAGGCTAAATCCTATGAACAAGGGCTTAGAGAATGAGTATGTTTAGCTCAATAAATAGAAAACTGAGGGGGAATATAATAGTAGTTTCCCAATCCTTAAAGGGCTGCCACAGAGCAGATGGCATCTATTTATTCTCCATGCCACCTGAAGGTAGTACAAGAAGCAATGGGCGGAACCTCACCAAGAAGAAATGCAGTCTGGAAATAAGGAAAAACTTGGGACTGGGCGGCATAGAAATAAATAAATAAATAAATAAATAAATAAATCCCTTCTTTTTTATTAATAGAAACATAGAAACATAGAAGACTGATGGCAGAAAAAGACCTCATGGTCCATCTAGTCTGCCCTTATACTATTTCCTGTATTTTATCTTACAATGGATATATGTTTATCCCAGGCATGTTTAAATTCAGTTACTGTGGATTTACCAACCACGTCTGCTGGAAGTTTGTTCCAAGCATCTACTACTCTTTCAGTGAAATTATGTTTTCTCAGGTTGCTTTTGATCTTTCCCCCAACTAACTTCAGATTGTGTCCCCTTGTCCTTGTGTTCACTTTCCTATTAAAAACACTTCTTTCCTGGACCTTATTTAACCCTTTAACATATTTAAATGTTTCGATCATGTTCCCCCTTTTCCTTCTGTCCTCCAGACTATACAGATTGAGTTCATGAAGTCTTTCCTGATACGTTTTATGCTTAAGACCTTCCACCATTCTTGTAGCCCGTCTTTGGACCCGTTCAATTTTGTCAATAATAATTTAAAAAACCCAAAATCCATTACTATTAAAACTAAAACAACCAGCAAAACTATTAATAAAAACAGGTGAGGGCTGGGTTTTTTTCTCTGTTATTATTTAAGTGCTTTTACCATATGCTTTAAATCAAGAATCACTTCTCTCTCTGTTTCTCTCTCTTTTCTGTCATTCCCTGCCTCAATCATTTTCTCATTTCTCTTTTTTTCCTCCCCTTTTTTCTATCATTTCTCTCTCTCTTCCTTCCACTCTTCTCTCTCTCTCTTTCTTCCTCTCTTTCACTGTCTTCCTTCCTCTCTCATCTCTTTCTTTCTCTTTCTCTATCTTGCTTTCTTCCTCTCTCTGACTCTCTTCCTTCCTCTCTCATCTCTCTCTCTCTCTCTTTCTCTTTCTCTTTCTCTCTCTTTCTCTATCTTGCTTTCTTCCTCTCTCTCTCTTCCTTCCTCTCTCATCTCTTTCTTTCTTTCTCTTTCTCTATCTTGCTTTCTTCTTCTCTCTGACTCTCTTCCTTTGTCTCTCATCTCTCTCTCTCTCTCTCTTTCTCTTTCTCTCTCTTTCTCTATCTTGCTTTCTTCCTCTCTCTCTCTATTCCTTCCTCTCTCATCTCTTACTTTCTTTCTCTCTCTCTCTTCTCTCTCTTGCTTTCTTCCTCTCTCTCACTCTTCCTTCCTCTCTCATCTCTCTCTCTTTTCTTTCTCTCTATCTCTCCCCCTCTTTCTCTCTCTCTCTTTTTCTCACTTTCCCGCTCTTGTTTTCTTTCTCTCTCTCTCTTGCTTTCTCTCTCTCACACTCTCTCTCTCTCGTTCTCTTTCTCTTGCTATCTCTTTCTCTCCCCCTATTTCTCTCTCTCCCTCTCTCTCTCACTTTCTCTCTATCTTGTTCTGTCGTCGCTCTCACTCTCTCTCGTTCTCCGGAGGCTGGCGAAAGTAATTTTCAATGTCGGGCGCACGGGCTGACGCATGCTCTCCCCATCCTCCTGCTGCCAGCCCAACCCGGAAAATTCAAAGTAAGAAAAACCTTCGCTCTTACTTTGAATATTCTGGGCAGGCTGGCAGGGAGATGGAGAGAGCGCGCGTCAGCCCGCATGCCCGACATTGAAAATCGCCTTCGCCGGCCAGCAGCCCCCACTGTGAGAATGCCTGCAGAGAAGAAAGAGAGGTGGAGCGGGCGGGCGGGCGAGGGCAGCGGCGAGTAGCCACGGGGGTGCGAGGGGGCTAGAGGCGTGGGGGGGGCCTGCCGCGGCTTCGTGTGCGCCCTTGGAAAAGGGTGCGCGGGGGGGGGGCTTTTGGGGGACGCTGGCGCACGCGTGCGAAGCCTACAACTTGCACTTGTGTTAAATTTTGTTTCTTTCCTAAGCAGCCTTCTGTGTAAAAAAATCCATTTGGGAACGACTCGTTCCCAAATGGATTTTTTTACACAGAAGGCTGCTTAGGAAAGAAACAAAATTTAACACAAGCGCAACTAACACAAGCGCAACCGCCACCCCGAAGGGGGTCCTACCTTCGCCGCACGCTTTATTCTGGGACTGGAGGACCGCCCTGCCAAAGGCTCCGTCGGAGCTTCGAGTCCTGCCTCGCGAGGGCCAGAGGGCCCGCCTTTTTCGTTGGTGAGGCAGGCGGCCGGCAAGAGAGGGCCGGTACTGCGCATGTGCGAGTAGCTGCTCACTGGGCACAAATTACTTTAGGCGCCAGGAGGCCGGCGGGCAAAACCGGGCCCCCCTCATTGTTCAATTTGGCCGGGCCCGTGACACCACTCCCAGTAGTACCGCCCTATCGGCGGCCCTGTATCTATCTATCTATCTATCTATCTATCTATCTATCTATCTATCTATCTATCTATCTATCTATCTATCTATCTATCTATCCATCCATCCATCCATCCATCCATCCATCCATCCATCCAACATATGCTGTCCAATTCCTGAGGGACTCTGGGGGGCTTCCAACAATTTAAAATACATAATTAAAAACCTTAATAAAAAACCCATACAAATCTCTCAGTCTCACTCATGGCCGGATCTGGACGATATCTCATTCGATCAACGGCCCCAGGCCAGGTCTTTACAGCTTTGCGGAAAGCCATTTAAAGATAAAGGTGCACTTCAATTTTCAAATATTTATTCTGAATTTTTCAATGGTGCTTCGGGGAGATGAGTGGCATAAAACTTTAACAATAAATAAACAACAATAATGGTATAACATTATGAGACTTTGGGTTTAAAAACCATAATTTTAGTAGGAATAATATTTCTTTTGAAATGGTGGAAAACAACCTATTATGATTTCTCATCCTTAATTCCTTGCACAATTATTTTATTCACAGTTTACTAACTTTAGTCCAGTACACCTTGTTCATAAAAATGTACTTTTCCTTTGCCCACTTCTAGATTGCAAAACCTCCTGCCTACTAAATGACTCATGCATTTTCCTTTGAAAGCATTATGGATGTGTCTATGACTATGTGCTTGTTCTTTTTATCAAAACAGAAGGAATCACAGATCATATTAGAGATATTAACCCTTGCAGCCTTCTGTCACTTCTGTAACAAGAATAGCATTTTAACACATTGCCATTTCTGTAGGGGGGGGGGAAAGCACTACCTTACTGTGCTGAAAAAAATAAAGTTTTCAGACTGAAATTCGTGGCACTTTTTGACAGTCAGAGAAAGTGGAGTGATTTAAAAGCATGCTAGCTCATTCTATCAAAATCCTCAGCCTGTCACCCAGCCCTCTAGAAGGCTGATGAAAAGAAAGCAGCAGAGCAGTTTCAATGACACAGGTAAATCAGAGTATGATTTTATTGCTAAGGGGTTTTGAAATCTATTACTTACTCTTTTTTCTTATTTTGCAATTGAGGGTCCTTTCATGTGAGTCTTTCCACCTTTAGCAGAAGTAACACTGCACTTTGGTAGTTTCCCGTCGGTTTCTGTGTTCTACGCTGTCTGTGCTGTATGTGAATTTATTGCTGTTCAGTTGGAATTATCCAGAATTGTAGAAAAGGGAATCTTTCCATTTGCTGGGCTGAGTGTGCCTTCCGTCCCCTGTCCAATTGTTTATTTTATTTTTATTTATTTATTTTGTCCAATACACAATGAGGGCTTTAGTGGGCATATATCTATATACACATAGTAAAATACATGATGAAGGCTATAGAGGAGATACTCATAGTGAAATATATCTAAGAAATAATAGAAAAGAAGGTATAGTGATAGAACATATCAATGAAAGAATAGAAGAAGAGATATAAGAATAGAAGAAAGGTATAGGAGATACAGGAGAGCAATAGGACAGGGGACGGAAGGCACTCTCGTGCACTTGTACTCGCCCGTTTCTATATTATATATATATTTATATTTATATATATATTTTATATATATATATTTTATATGTCTCTCCTATATTTTATATATCTTTTCTCCCATTCATATATCCTTTCCTCTACTCTGCATTGATGTACAGTATTCTATTCTCATATCTTTTCTTCTATCCTTTCTCTGATATTTACTACTACATGTTTTTATTCTCTTCAACTTTCAATTTGTATTGGATAAAATAAGTAAGTAAGTAAGTAAGTAAGTAAGTAAGTAAGTAAGTAAGTAAGTAAGTAAGTAAGTAAGTAAGTAAGTAAGTAAGTAAGTAAGGCATAATTTGTGAGTGGGGCTTTTTTCCATGGACCAGGCCAGCATGTCCTCCATTTTAAGTGATTCAGGTCTTTCAAATGTGAAGTTGCAGTGTGTCTGCAGTTGTAATCTCTCTGTTGTATTTGTGTAACAGTAGACAGGATAATAAAGTTGGAAGGGACCTTGTTAGTCCAACCTCCTGCTCAAGTAGGAAAGCTTATACAATTTCTGACAAGTGGCTCTCCAGTCTCTTTTTGAAAGCCTTCTGTGATGAAGCACCCACACAACTTCTGAATGTAAGCTCTTCCATTGATTGATTGTTCTGTCAGAAAAATTCTTATTTCTAGGTTGAATCTCTCCTTGAACAGCTTCTACCCATTGTTGTTTGTCTGGCCTTTGGATGCTTTGTAAAATAGGTTGTCCCCATCCCCTCTGTGACAGTCCCTCAAATATTAGAGTACTGCTGTCATTTTATTTATTTACGTATTTATTAGATTTGCATGCTGCCTCTCTCCGCAGACTTGTTCTCTTCACGAGAATAGCGATACCCAGATTCTTCAACTGTTTATCATCTATTTTAGCCTACAGACCCCCTACTCATCTTTTTTGCTCTTCTCTGCACTCTTTCTAGAATCTCAACATCTTTTTTATAGTGTGGTAACCAAAACTAGATGCGGTATTCCAGGTATGGATTTATTAGGCTTTATAGAACAGTATAATAACTTATGTGAATTTGATTCAGTTCTTCTATTAATGCAACCACTGGCATTTTTGGCTGCTTCTGCATGGTTGCCGATCAGTTTCCGGTCACAATTCAAAGTGTTGGTTTGAATCATGGCACCGGATCAGATTATCTCCAGGACAGCCTTCTGCCGCACGAATCCCAGCGACCAGTTAAGTCCCACAGAGTGGGCCTTCTCCGGGTCCCGTCAACTAAACAATGTCGTTTGGCAGGACCCAGGGGAAGAGCCTTCTCTGTGGCGGCCCTGGCCCTCTGGACCCAGTTCCCCCCAGAGATTAGAATTGCCCCCACCCTCCTTGTCTTTCATAAGCTCCTTAAAACCAACCTCTGCCGTCAGGCATGGGGAAACTGAGATATTCCTTCCCCCTAGGCCTTACAATTTATGCATGGTATGTTTGGTTTTATAATAAGGGTTTTTTAGTTGTTTTAGTATTGGATTGTTACATGTTGTTTTTTATCATTGTTGTTAGCCACCCCGAGTCTACAGAGAGGGGCAGCATACAAATCCAATAAATAAATAAATAAAATAAATAAATACTACTGATTCATAAATTGATTGTCCACTAGGACTTGAAGATCCCTCTCAGTTCAATTCAATTCAATTCAATTCATTAGATTTGTATGCTGCCCTTCTCCAAAAACTCCGGGCAGTTACTGCTATTAGTTTCACCTAATCTGAACCTGTACTTTTGGTTTTTCTTGTCTATGACCTTACTTTTTTCCATGTTAAATTTCATTTTGTTAGATAGCCCCCCTTCAAGTCTGTTGAGATCCATCTAAATCAGGAATGTCAAATTTGTGGCCTGCGGGCTGGATGCATCATGCGCTGGCCACGCCCTCTCCCATTTTAGCGAAAGGGAGAAAAGTTGTGACACATTACATGAAGACAATGTGACACCATGAGTTTCACCCCCTTGATCTAGATATTGAGCCTATCATCTAAGGCAGTGATGGCGAACCTATGGCATGGGTGCCACAGGTGGCACATGGAACCATATCTGCTGGCATGCAAGCCGTTGCCTTAGATCAGCTCCAATGTGCATGTGTGCACCAGCCAGCTGATTTTTGGCTTGCACAGAGGCTCAGGGAGGGTGTTTTTGGCTTCCAGAGAGCCCCTGGGAGGGTGGGGGAGGGACGTTTTTACCCTCCCCCAGCTCCAGGGAAGCCTTTGGAGCCTGGGGAGGGCGAAACATGAGCCTACTGGGCCCACCAGAAGTTGCAGAAACAGGCTGTTTCCGGCCTCCAGAGAGCCTCCGGGAGGTGGGGGAAGCTGTTTTCACCCTCCCCAGGCATTGAATTATGGGTGTGGGCACTCGCACATAGAAACATAGAAGACTGATGGCAGAAAAAGACCTCATGATCCATCTAGTCTGCCCTTATACTATTTTCTGTATTTTATCTTAGGATGGATATATGTTTATCCCAGGCATGTTTACATTCAGTTACTGTGGATTTACCAACCACGTCTGCTGGAAGTTTGTTCCAAGGATCTACTACTCTTCAGTAAAGTTTGTTCCAAGGTTCTACTACTCTTTCAGGCACGATAGTGCGCACGCACACTCGGGTGCCAAAACACTCGGGTGTTTTGGCACCCGAGGGAATAAAGGTTCGCCATCACTGATCTAAAGTGTTGGCTAGTCTTGTCAGTTAAGTATAATCCACCAATTTGAGGAGTTTTCCTTCTATTCCCTACTTGAAGGGGAGAGGAGAATTAAAGACAAATGCAGACATCCTGATTTTTTACTGGGCAGCCTTTCAAGATATTCTCCTGCTACTGCAGTTGCTTTCTTCTCATTCACTCTGAGATAAAGTCAGCATTGGCTTGGATAATTGTCTTATATCTTTTATTGTACAGACAAATGTACATAATTCTTATCATTTCTCCGTAATCTTCACATCCTCCAAATATGCCTTTGTCATCTAACTCATCATCTGCTTCCTGGCTGGTTTTCAACTTATCTAAATATCTAAAGAAGTTCCTGTTGAGTTGTTAATTTGCTTTTGTCTTGAGCTCTTTTTATTAGAAGACCGATTGACTGAATTCTTTATTATCCTTTTCTTTTTCTGCCAGAGATTTTGAACCTCTTTGGATTTCTACTTTCCAGCAAAATTAGGTTGGATAACTTAGTTTCCCTTCTAGTTCTTAGACCTCCCCCCACTCAATCCTGTATTATATATCCAGAGATTGTGAAGTCCTGATTTCCTTTGAAGCTTAGTCTCTGGGGGTAAATCAGATTGCCTCTCTCCCAGTTCTCCTCTGAAAAATTTATGTTTCTATTTGTTATCCTGGTGATGAGCTCAGACCATCTGCTCAGCAAAGAAGCAAACATCTCTACTGCCAAAAATCTACACAATAGCTCCACACAAGCAATCAAATAATCATCTTGAAAATTAGCAGATCTCTCCTCCACAAAGCACCAACTCCCTTGCAAAATCCTCTGTCCTTGTTATATTTTGGGCACTTTTATGAACAATATTTTTCTTCATCTTGTTTAGCAGACATAGATTGCTGCTTCTTTGAAATTATGAGCAAAATTTAGGAAATCAGAAGGTATCAATATTTTTTTAAAAAATATCCATAACTTCTCTGGAAGTTGCTTGTTTTCTTGCTTTTGCTTCTCATGAAATATACTTACGGTATTTATTCTCGTCTATATTTTTTCTCCATTCAAAATTTAATTTGCACCTTTGTTTTATCATTTGTATTTTTTAACTTGAGTAGAAATGGTTATTATCCATTGCTGGAGAGTGGCCTAAATCAACTATTAACTCTGAAAAGGATTAATTTTTCTGATATATGTATTATACAATGATGGATAATGAAAATAAAAATAAAACGAATCACATACTTGATTCGTACGTAAAACAACTTTCAGATTCTCACCAATTTAGCAATTAAGACTAGAATTTTAAGAAATAAAACCATGTTTTAATTAGCATTTCTAACATAAATTTTACTTTCTACTCTAGTATCAAGTAATAGTTGTATGTATAGTATGCTTGTGTTGTATGGTTTTTAAATGATGGTTTTTAGATGCTTTTTTAAATATTAGATTTGTTATATTGTAATACTACTGTTATTATTGTTGTTGTGAGCCGCCCCGAGTCTCTAGAGAGGGGCGGCATACAAATCTATTAAATAATAATAATAATAATAATAATAATAATAATAATAATAATTATTATTATTATTATTATTATTATTATTATTATTATTAATGTTTTGGGTCATCTGCTCATATAAAGCAACAGACACCTAACAATTTAGACCACTGTTTCCCAACTTATCAACTTTAAAACACATAGACTTCAATTCCCAAAATTCCCCAGCCAGCATGGCTATTTGGAGAATTTTGGAAATTCAGCTCCATAAATCTTAAAGTTGCCAAGTTTGAGAAACACTAATTTATACAATGCTAGGCAAGAAATAAATCTATAATCAGAAGCAGTCTCCATTTGAGATGGCATAAGAAGATAAACTTCATGTCTGGTCGCATCAAAGATGCATGGTTATTCTTGAAAATTTAAAGAATGAAAGCCAGTAACTTTATTATGTGACAAAATTTGGAAAACTTACTTCAAAAATAGAGCAGTTGGACATTTATGAAAATTCTGTATTTCCATAGCTTCCCTGTATATTCATATATTTTTGAAACACAGAAATTAATACAACCCAGTTGTAGTGGAGGTTAGTGTCTAATTTTTCTTGAAGATTGAAAAAAAGATATTTTAGATGTTGATTGCATAGAAAAAAAGATATTTTAGATGTTGATTGCATAGAAATATCAGTTAGGAATTAGAAACTGACCTGTTTAGATCTAGTTAGCATATCCCCTTAAGCCAGTGCTTCTCAATTATGCCTCTTCTAGGAAGAATCTGGGCCCCAATGGAATTTTAATGTTAATATTTATTATTTTACTTATTATAAGCTGAAAGCAAACTATTGCCTGGGGAAGACTGCTCAACCCACTTACCTGGGAGCAAGTCACACTGAACTCAGTGGAGCTTGTTTTCAGTTAGGCGGACATAGGCTACCGTGATTAGGGCCCTCTTTTGACATGGGGCCAGGCCAGCTTAATCTAAGCCCATGTTTTGGGGTCATTGGCCTGGCCCATAACCACTGCCTCTGTTGGGCACTCACAGCGAATGGTATGGAAGGAGGCTTTAGGGTGCTGTTCAAAGCTTTTGCCCAGCTGCAGAATATGCTCTTCCTTGTTCAGCAGCAGGTTCACCATACTGTTCATGGCTACTGTGGCACCCACCGAGAACAAGAAGAACCCAGGTAGCCACCCCGCCTCGCCTGACCATCTTCTCTTCCGGGCTCAGAGCAGCGTGCAACTGGGAAAATACTCCCCGTGGGAGAGAATTAATCAAGAGGGCCCATACATGTTCCCTGGGGTCACACATGCCCCCTTGGCATCACTCTGCTCCCCAGGGGGGTGCACCTCACTATTAATCAACCAATCATATAATAGAAGTTCAGGATTTAAATAAACAACCCCCCTCCCTCTCTCTTTTTCCCCTTGCTGTTTTCCACTGATTGAGAGCCATTGATAAAGCGTCATCATTTTGTCATGTGTTTTTGCATTCATTCTCAACTGTCATGAGAGTCCTTGCAGCAAGGACAGAGTTCTTTGCGCTTGACGTGTTCAGCTGATGAATTCCATTCACACAATCAATGCCTGCCTGAAAAATAGTTTGCCAGTTGATAAAAGGCAGCATTGTCCTGACAAGATACAAGCTATTCTGAAGCACTGCACCTGCCTAAATTCTCTTTCATCGTTCCACGAATCCAAATTTTATTGGTGTTCTGCTATGTATGTTATTGTAAGCTGCGCCTTCTTGGTCTTTTCACAATATTGCAAATGACATACATTTCAGACCTCAGTGGAGCGCACTGTGGCATTTGGCACACTTATGTATTTTGAAAAAATAAGCACTGAAAAAATAAGGCACTTTTGAGTGAAACTGAGTTCTTCCCAAAACGGGCAGATTATTAGAGGCAATTAAAAAGAATAAAACAAACCTGAAGTGCTACAGAACAAATAGCAAGACAAGCCTGAAATGGTTTAACTAAATTATTTCCAAATTCATTCACTCTCAAAATTCTATGCAAGTATTAGATGGGTGTTTTGCACTGACAGAACTTAGCAGACAGAGGCTTGATTTTTTAAATAGGAAACTTTTATTCTGGCATTTTCAGCACCACTCCAGCTCAGCTTAAACAGAACAGCGAACAGACTTCTGAAAGCTCCTTTTATAGGGTGGCTGTCAGACAGCCAATCAGTCACAATGGTGTAACTTCCCGCTTGAAAGGCCTCTTATACTTAGCCAATCAAGTTTCAGCATCAGCCTTCCTGGACGGTCATAAGTCAAGGACTTTGCATTTCTGATGAAGTTGTAAGTTGAGGACTTAACAGCAAGTTTATGTACCGTAACTGGTTTTCTAGACATTCTCGGAAACATTTAGCTTTCTTATAAACCAAAGCAGATTTAAGCATATGCATTTCCTTCTATTTTTCATGGTTTCCATAGGAATCAATGGAAAAGCGATTAATGCGTGCAAGCCCAAAATTCACCCTTTTTGCCAGCCGAAGCGCCTGTTTTCGCGCTGGTGGGATTCCCCTGAGGCTCCCCTCCCTGGGAAACCCCACCTCCAGATTTTGCAATGCTGCAGGGGAATCCCAGCAGGGGAATCCCACCAGCACGAAAATGGGTGCTTCAGCTGGCAACAGAAGTCCGGAGGTGGGGCATCCCAGCGGGTTCGTAAGGTGAAAATAGTTCGGAAGAAGATGCAAAAAAATCTTAAACCCCGGGTTTGTATCTTGAAAAGTTCATATGACAAGGGGTTCATAAGACGAGATATCACTGTACAGTATTTTTGTAAGGATGTCCACAACACCCAACACAATTTATACACTCATACTCAATCAGATTTATTTCTAAATGAACATGTTTAGGATTTTTCTGGTAATTGTTAATTTATCTATGAAACTTTATAACATTTCCAGAATGTTTATATAATGGGAAAACATAATAAATTTAATACAACATATTTAAACTAACTTTTTTTATATTAAACCTTGTGAAGTTTTTAGCACATACAGTACATGTTTTTAGAATGTTTTCTGAATATAATGTTGGTGGGTGACAGGATAAAACTATATGTAAAAATAATAATGCAGACTTCAATAAAATATTTTAATTTTATTATTCTGATACAGAAACCTTTGCATATCACTATATTTACATATGAAGTCAGAGGCTTCAAAAGATTTTCAGATTTTATGAAATATAACAGGAAACAGGATTTCAGGTTCTATTTATGCTCAATGAAACAATTCTTTTTTTTTTTGTTTTTATTATATGATTTTATGCTAAACAATTCTTCAAAAATTTAAGTTCTGTGGCGCAGATTAATGGTTTTAAAGAAACCAATAATTTTGTTTCAACCTAAAGCAATATGTTGTCTAATTTAAAGAAAAACATATTTAGCACAACTTTGTAATTGAAATACAGTATCTTAAGCAACTGTTGCTTAAGAATGAAATTTGAGGAACTTGTGGCTCTTTCAGTGCTTCTGACTGCTGCTGCAATGCACTCCCATAATCTGACCTGCTCCCATTGTGCACATTTCTATGATGCACTCACTCTTCTTGACCTGCAGTGCCCCCACCACTGACTAACACAGCACTTCTTGTGCACCCCCATAAGCGCCTTCCTGAGTGCATTGCTCCCCAATGTGGCATCACATACACCCATCACCAACCTACATCCCTACTGTGTATCTTTCCCAACCTATGCGGTACTGCTTGTGCACCCCTGTACCCTTCCCAGCCCACATTGCCCTATAAATGTTGTCCTTGATTTGCATGGTGCCTCTTGCAATCTTCCAAGCAATCTAGCCACACTTCCTAATTCATGCCACACCCTTGCATGCTGTCCCCAACTGATGGGGCACGTTCTTACACACCTGCAACTTCCTGGCATTCGTCTCTCCTTTACAACCCCTTGCGTGCCCTACTCGATTGCACAGCATCCCTTACACATCCCTATGATCCACTCATTCTTCTTGATCCGCAGTGCCCAGAGGTGGCCTGCTAAGGTGGAACGGTGACGTGTGCTCGTTCCTGTGGCTCTGAGTGCTAGCGAAGTCCAGCGCAATTATGCTACTGCAGCTGCGCAGGTAGCAAAATTGTGTGCAGAGATGCAGGCGAAAATGGACGAGCCTGACACCCCGACCTCCAGCGCTTCGCCTCCCGCCGGGCAAGAGGGCTCAGGAGGCAGGTTCTGCCGGGTTCGGGTTCGGTATGCCGAACACCGCAAAGTTCAGCAAGGCCCCGAACTATGCAAGTTCAGTTCGCTCAACACTACTTATGACCCTTTGCTTCCTCCCTCCCTTTCTCTCCCAGCAGCAGGCACTTACCTGCCTGATGTTCTTGGACTTGCAACTTTCTGCTGGCTTCTCCACTTACTTTCTCCCTGCAAGCTACCAACAAGCAAAGTAATTGGGTAACGTGACAGGAATTCGGGGGACAGAGGGAAGGAAGAGAAATAATGACAGAATGAAAGTAGGGCAGGAATGAGGCAGGGAAGGAAAGAGGAGGGAGGGAGATAGAGAAGAAAATACAAAAAGATGGAAGGAAGAGTGGAAGGGAGGGAGGGAAGGGTGGGAGGAAGAAAAGGAAGATAATGACAAAAGGAGGAGGGAAGGGAATGCTCCCTACCAGCTTCCCACAAGAAAACTCATTGGTTTTTCCCCCAGCCAGGACCATTCTGTTTCTTGGGTTTAGGTAGGGAAGGGTCTCCGAAATACTGATCCAATGGGACATAGGATATCCGATACATACCAATATTCCCAAATAGGAAATGGACATTGCAGCTGTAGCTCCAAAGTGCAGCAACATAAACACATATACAGTACATAAAATCTGACATACACCCCTACCAATATTGTATCCATCCTAGTTCTGAAACTAACACACATTAATTAATTCTAACTGATATCAATACAGAGAATTTCATTTTGTTTTTGCTTTAAAGACCAGTGTTTCTGTTTGCTTTCTTTCTAAACTTGCTAGTACAAATTCACTGGGAATTGCAAGTGGAGATTGCTTTGCCTTTGTTAATAATCAGTAAGATTGATGTGTTCATTCAGTTTGGCAGGCTAAGGAAAACCCTCCAATTACCAGTTTAAACCCCCCCCCCAAAACCTGATGTGGTGATACTGGCTACTGAATGCTCTGGGTGACTGATTAGAGCATTTTAATGGCAAGAATTTGACAATAATATGCCTTATTTCTAGGTGTGCTCCACTTGTGGCCCAATTTGTCTACTTTTATGACATTGCCAATAATATTTTTATATGCAGTGAAATGAATTGGGGCTCCCTTGGTTTGACAAGCATGGATGATGTACTGTATTCCAGCCAGCATCTCTCATGTTATACAGGCCTACCTCAACCCATCCTTATTTGAGCTGATAAAAATATAAAGAAACTGTACTTGTCTAAGGAAAACACTTCAGCTAATCCTAAATACAGTATGTGAATAATAAAGCTAGAAAATATACTCTAAATGTCCTCTGTCAAACAATGTCATCACAATAAGAAATAGGGGTCTTCATTCATAAAATAGGTAACAGCACAGACTTTGTCATCATCCTCCTGCTAAAAATAGATGTCATCATTTTTGAACTCTGGTAAACATTTGTATTTGCCTGGAGAAATCCGGACACAAGCCAAGTTAGGTTCACAGGGACAGCTGTGATGCATTCTTCTTCCCCAAAATGGAATCTGGAAAGAAATATTTAGATTTGAAGCATAGAGTGACTCCACCCAAAATTAAGCAATGTTTTGATTCAGTGCCCATGAATGTACTTTCCACACTTCAAGCTGCTTCACAGATATGTCACACCAACTATTCTATTTTTTTTTTTGGTAACATGTAATATTAACTATTTACTATTAACTATAATATTAACTGTTAACTATCCATATTATGGTATTGACTACTGCAAGTGTCAATAGCAAAAGTGACCACCAACATTTTGAAGGTATCAGCTTTGAAGAATCAATTCATATACTGTACAGTATTAGCTAATCCCCATGTGGCAATTTATTTAAATGAAGCATTTCAATAGCTTCAATCAACCACGTATTATATGTTGGTTACTCAGTTGCGAGTGTTTTTGGTGGAAAGCATAGCAAAATAATTCTGTTAGTTACAAATATTGTACTGTTTTATCTGTCTCCTTAAAGAAGAGATATTGGATGTACAGTACTAGAAAACAAATGGTAGTAAATAAACATGATTAATAAAGAGGAGTGAAGCAGTAACTACAACCCAGAAATTATTATTTCTGTGTAACCTGCAATAAATAGGACAGTGTAAACATTTAAAAATCTATCAGTTAATAGATATATTCATGATATAATAGTACTTTTTCCAATCTTCTACTCTAATAATGTGAATTCTGGGGGTGCAATTGTAACACATTCATAAATTCCAGAAGTTTAAATCAAATTAAAATGTAAAAAGTTTAAGTTAACAGGAAATTTGATCTATTGAAATTTATGCTACAACTTTGTGATTTTTATTTCCACTTATTTCAATGGGGATTCTGGAACTAACAATCTGGAGTCAACTTTTAACTTGAAAGTTAAAAGAAGTTTCTGAAATAAAAATGCAAATATTTGCTTAACATCTTTTCACATCACATTCAATATAAAATTATTTGGCTAACACTGGGTATCTTTAGCAAGATGAACTTTAGTTATATTGACCATCATAATTTAGTTTAGAATGGTGGCAATTAGGAGCTCAATAAAAATGAAAGCACTTCATTTAAAAGAAGTACCCCAGTATAAGGAATAGATGGCCTGATTCTTTCCAGATGTTTAATAATGATAGAAAACTTTCTTTTTTTCAATATTTAAAATGCTAAATTTAATTTTAATATACCTGTACCTGACATACATGTACAATTTACTTTGCACTACTGTATTTTGAAACAAATATTACCAGGGAAAACATTTACTGCAACCAAAATTGCTTAAAATATTTAAAAATCTTTTCATCTTTTCCCTAGCAGTAATATATCAACATTTCTGGTTCCCAATTTCAATGTCTTTTTTCCCAATATTAAAACTAGTGACCAGTGAACCATTAGTTGCTAAACTCTATAATTTTTTCAAGTTTCAAAACCATTTTTTAAAAACGAGAAAAGGTGGATTTTTAAAATTTCCTCCAGGACTTAGTTTCATTGAAGAAAAGCTCTTTCTCAACTTTTGCAGCAAAAATATTATTTTATAGAGTTCGGTTTATGACTAATATTTCTATTAGTTTTCCCCCTATTTTTAACATTATACAAGAACCAGAATATTATATAACACACTAACTTTATGACTTAAAGGATGGCAGTCTTCTCCAAAGATGCCCACTGGTGTGCAAATCCGAAGACTTTGGATCCAGAGACTAACAGCACAGCACATGCCTCCACCACATTGCAGATCTCTATCACAAGCCTTAAATATAAAACACACACACACACACACACACACACACACACACACACACACACACACACACACAGCATTAGTAGATGCATAAAATAAATACTAAAACAATCTCAGGCTGTTTTAATCATTTGCTCATACTGTATATTTAAAAGAGAGATGTTGTTTACAAAAATATACAACCAGAGACATAAATCTGAGCAACTACTGAAATAAATTGAGTTAATTCACATTGCTACTGCAATGTTTAGTGAAGGTGATAATTGCTTTCCAAATATCTCATAGAACAGTGGCCCACAACCTTTTGGGCACCAGGGACCAGTTCCATGGGGAGAGGTTTTTGCTTGCATCTCACAGATGAGGGTTCACTTGTTTGTGTGGACTGGTTTTTGGCATGCTACGGACGAGGGCCTGTCCAGGAGAGAGGGTTGAGGACCCCTGTTCTAGAGGAACCTTGCATCTAATGCTGTAAAAATGGCTGCTTCTCTAACAAAGTGAGCCACAGTCTCCCTTGGTACCTACTTGTCATAGAAGGAATGTTTCCCGTAAAAGAGCTCCATAAGGAAGACTAGACTAAAAAACAGACACCCTATAGGCCTAAAACTATTTTTATTAGAACAGTTATGGTAACTGAATACTGAATTCTGAATATGCTTCCTCTTCTCCTCTTTTATCTTCATGTGATGGGGGGATTGTCTGAAGCATTTAGTCAACCCTTATGTATTCGTTACAAAAGGGTTGACGAGGAATTACTCATCTTTCCTTATCTCTTTCAAAAATTTCTGAGTGCATTTTGCCTAGAATGTCTGATAATTTAATGATACAAGATTGCCAAAACAGTGCCTGTGTCCTTTTCTTATAGCCTACTAAACAGAGAAGTTAGTTACATCGATATACAGTATATCTTTATATATCAGACAAGATGGAGTGGCTGTGGGTTTTGCCTCCCAAGGACAATTCCATCTGCCCGTCCATTACCCTGGGGGGGATCACTGCCCCCCTCGGAGAGGGTCCGCAACTTGGGCATCTTCCTTGATCCACAGTTGACATTGGAACATCATCTTTCGGCTGTGGAGAGGAGGGCGTTTGCACAGGTTCGCCTGGTGCACCAGTTGCGGCCCTATTTGGACAGGGAGTCATTTCTCACAGTCGCTCATGCCCTCATCACCTCGAGGTTTGACTACTGCAATGCTCTCTACATGGGGCTACCTTTGAAAAGTGTTCGGAAACTTCAGATCGTGCAGAATGCAACCGCGAGAGCTATTGTGGGGTTACCTAGGTTTGCCCACGTCTTTACAACACTCTGCGGCTTGCATTGGCTGCCAATCAGTTTCCGGGCACAATTCAAAGTGTTGGTAATGAACTATAAAGCCCTACATGGCATCGGACCAGAATATCTCCGGGACCGTCTTCAGCGGCCGATAAGGTCCCACAGATTTGACCTTCTCTGGGTCCCGTCAACTAAACAATGTCGTCTGGGCCTTCTCTGTGGTGGCCCCGGCCCTCTGGAATCAACTCCCCCCAGAGATCAGAATTGCCCCCACCCTCCTTGCCTTTCATAAATTGCTTAAGACCCACCAATATTGTAGTACTAATTGGAATATATTACTGTTATTTTTTATATATGCTGTGAGCCACCCCGAGTCCTCAGAGAGGGGCGGCATACAATTAATTAAATAAATAAATAAAATAATATTGCCAGGCATGGGAAAATTGAGACATCTCCCCCAGGCTTATAGACTTTATGTATGGTATGCTTGTGTTGTATGCTTTTTAAATGATGGGTTTTTAAAAAATACTTTCTTTTAATATTACATTTGTTACATTGTATATTATTATTATTGTTGTTGTGAGCCACCCCGAGTCTGCGGAGAGGAGCGGCATACAAATCTAAAAATTATTATTATTTATTATTATTATTATTATTATTATTATTATTATTATTATCTTTACCCAGAGAAATAGTCTTTGAGGTATGGCCATTCATTGAGCAACTGTTCCAAGCTAGGATGGCACTGAACAAATGATACATAAGCCATTGGAGCACCCCCATAGGTTAAAAGTTAGCCAATCTCCTCTAGGAATGTGGTCTTGATGGTTTTAAGCCTGGAAAGGGAACCTGAAATTTCTTAGTTACAAGGCATGCCCAGCCTGGCCCTTTGCAAAGAAAAACAAAAGAAGAAAAATCCTGACGGCAGAAAATTAAGAATCATTTCTTTTTCCTCCTCCTCCTCTTCCTCCTCTCCTCCCTCCCTCCTTCCTCACTGACTCTCTTAGATGCTACCTCAGATAAATCATAGTTTCCTGTTATGGAAATATAACTATAAAAATATAAAAAGGAAGGCCACACTCCTGGCCTTCCGAAATACTTTAAAAATATAGCCATATTTTTAAAGTCTTTCGGAAGGCCAGGAGTGTGGCTGTGCTGGCAGGCCTGGGGCCATTGAGCGACAACATTCTGCTCTGGCCAGTAGTATGAATGATAGATGGATGAATGTATTTTAATAGTGGAGTTTTTTAAATTTTGTATCTTGGTTTATTGTTGTACGCCACCCTGAGTCCGGATTATAAATCTAAATCTAAGTCTAAATCTAAGTCTAAGTCTAAGTCTAAGTCTAAGTCTAAATCAATCAATCAACCAATCAATAGTTTCTATTTCATTTTTAGAAATCAACTGAATAGATTTATGTGAATCACATATGTTCTAGAATAGATATAAAAACTAAACAGTTTTTTAAAAGTTGGAAATACAGGCATAAAAGGCAATGAAAGGCAAATTGAAAATGGAGTACTAGCACAAGTAATTTTACATATGAATAAAAATGATACCGTACTAACATTTTGAGAGACAAAGTATTGTTTTAATTTATTTAATAAAATGTTTCCAGAGAAATCTAGGAACAGACTTGATGCTGGCAAATAGGGAATGATTACACTGGCAAATAGGGAATGATTACACTGTTATATTACTGCACTTATTTTGGCTTCTCTTTTATTTCAGGTTTTAACATTACCAAATATTGTAAGGATTTTCCACAATGGCATAATAAATAAGTGGAATGACTTTATGAGCTGATAATGGTGCTGAGGGACACATTAAAACAAATGTTCTCTTTATAGGGCTTCATTATGAATATAATTACAGTACACTATATTCTACTGCACAACTATATAGTTTCAGCAGCAAAATTGATAGCATTGCATGTATTTATTAAATAGCTGTTGTCAGAGGGAAAAAAAGTCCACATTCTCTGCATAATATTGCAATTTCAATAGATAGACTTTTAGAACATGATGAGAAAAACTTTACAAAAGTTTACCTACACAGACATGTTAGAATTCAAACACATAGAAGAAAGGCGAAAACAAAAGACAAATCAAGAAAAGGATCTGGACATGGAAAAGCTGTTGCAAGATGTTCTGTCTGGGGGCACCCAGACTTCAACACCAACGGGAAAAAGCAGCCAGACACGCTGGTAAAAGCAAAAGCACTTTATAGTTTGAAAAATAAACACAGAGAAAAACCTGTTCTTCCCAACAGGCAGGCTATGAGGCTTCACAGCAAAGTCATGACGGCCAGACAATACAGCAGACTTCTTGCTGGCACACACACCACTGTAGAGAATAAGCCCCCCAGGCCTTTCCCCCCAAGGTTTCAGCCTTCAAGGCCACAAGCCAGAATCAGAGACGTCACAGATCACAGCCAGGTCCCAGGACTCCCAAAGATAATACTCCACAATACAGGAAGGGTGGGTCTGCCTTTTCAGCCTTTCTGGGGAGAACCACACCCAAACCCAGCTGTTGCCTATTTAGGACTGGAAGTACCTGGCTAATTGTCCCCTTCGTTGTGCTGCTCTTCTCTGCCTGTGATCAATGATGGCTTGAGCATTTTCATCTAAGGACTCCAGGCTGCTTGCTGGGGAGAGCTCCACCCCGGGGGACTCTGGCTGTTCTCCCTCTCCCTCGGCCTGATATTCCTCCTCCCCTTCTGCCTGGGCCTCCTCCTCCTCCTCCTATTCCTCATCCTCCCCCTCTGAGCAGGGAGCCGGCAGAGGTTCAGCCATTCCCTGAGGAGCCTCAGACGGAATCACAACACAGGAAATCCTAGAAAATGCTTCCTTATAGGATTTACAAAGTTGGTTAGTGAAATGCTTGAAGACTCCTTTTAAATGCAAAAATGTGATAAATCAAATGGCGCAATACCATTAGATCAAGATTGTGTAGAGAAAAAAATATAAATTTGGGCTACTTGAACAGGTATAAACTATTTGTCGATATTTATTTATTTATTTTATTTATTTATTTATTCATTTGTCCAATACACAAATACATAGGAAGAAAAATAGACATGTAGTAATATATATAAGGGTAAATTTCTGGACCTTTCTGCTGAACTGGGATTGAAAAGATAATTTCTGGATTTCACATAGATAAAAATTAGGTAAAACATAAAAAGGGAGAATAGAATGCTTTTTAAAAATTTGCAACTTTTAAAATAGAGTGAAAGTTAGATTACTATCTTATGCTTGGTGTGTCATGAATGTTCAAAGCCAATTCTTCATTATTGCCTTTGTTGCCTTTTTCTTTCGTCTTGTACTGTGCCTTTCTTTTTCTTTTTTCTCCATCTTCTGAACTTTTATTTTTCTTTTTTCTTTAGTTTGTACTACCATAGTTTTTACTACATTTATTAATAACTTCAATTAAAGTATTAACCAGAAAATTAAGACAATAAATCAGATCCATTCATATATCAGCGTGAAAAAACCCCCCAATTCAGCTTCCAAAAAGGTTTTCTTGCAAAGTTATTACGTTCTTATCAACATTTAAATTCAATTATCTTACCACATATTCATGTTTCAGATGTCTAAAATTTATAGACATTTCAATTCACTGGTGTTTGTAAGTTCATGATGAACCAAAAAGTGAAGTTACTTTAGGATATGTTTAAAGTACCTGAAGTACTGCCCTATTTTGGGTTGAAAGAGAAATTCAGTGGTCTATTGTGAACCAGGCAGTGTGTACAGTTTGATTTGTCTCATGTAACCACACACAAGAGCTGCTGAAAGGAAAATAATCTGATTTAAATCACTTCTGGCCAGAGATTGTCTGTCTTCAATGTAGTTCTATGAACCAATATGGGCAAAATACAAATGAGGCAACTTTTTTTTTCTCATAAAAATGAATTACATTTTCAAAATATGCTAGAATGCTAGAAGGGGACAAGACGGACTCATTTCCATAGAAATGGTGTAGGACAGTGATGGCAAATCTTTTTGGCTCAGGTGCGAGTGACAAAAGTAGCATGTGCACGTCGCCCACAACCATAATATAATGCCCTCCCCATGTACGTGCACATAACCCCCATACTGAGCCCTCATGCATGGGTCATACAGGCCTCACTGAAGCCTCCAGACATCCGGTAGGCCCATTGGACAGATTTTCTCTCTCTTCAGGGTTCAGGAAAGCCTCCTGAAGCCTGGGGATGGTGAAAAATGGCCCAAGGAGCCAATTGGAAGTTCAGAAATGAACTTTCGGTTGGGCTGCTGGGCCCCTTTTCACCATCCCCAGGGTTCAGAAGGCTTTCCTAAAACCAAGGGGGAGTGAAAAACGACCCAAAAAGAAAGCAGAAGATCAGCTGGCCAGCAATTGCATGCATGCTGGAACTGACATAGGGCAATGCCTCACATGCTCTGAGATATGGCTCAGATATGGCTACATCACTGGTGTAGGAGTATTCAGGCTATTATTTCTTTATTTTCTTGGCAGAGAATGTGGGTCCAGTAGTGGTGGGGCTTGAAATCTTTGACAGATTTAAAATATCTAGATGTTGGATTGTATATAGAAAAACTGCTGTCAAAGAATGCTAACACTTCTTGGGCATAGCAAGTGATTATTGAAGAGAGCAGTAGTAAGAGACAAGCTCATCTTTTCCATAAATAAATCACTTTTCAGCTCTCTCAAGACCCCAGACTTGTCACAGAATTCAGTAGTGCACCTTCTTTCCACTCGATCATGTGGCATTTTATGTAGATGATCAAAATCTTCCTGCCAACTTCTTTCTGGCATGACTGCTATTATAGCAGTACAGTAGCATCCCGGGACTCTGTGGGAGATCAGAAATGAAGCCCAGAGATACTCATTCAGAACTGAAAGAATTTCAGAGTTCTCCCTTTTGTCCCAGATAAATGAAAATATGCTCTGTATTGTGCAGCTTGGCTGCAAATGCCAAACTTCAGCAGAATTTAATGAATTTGTTGTCAAATTCAATTTGGGATGGTGTTTAACAAGCTTCCTTCATGATGTTTTGATCAAGATGCTAGACAAGGACTGGGCAGCCATGGACATTCACTGCAGGACTTTAGTACAGGTGTTTTCTCACAGTCCAACATGCTCATAGAAATGTTGTGGGGATAAAATTAAGGGAAATATGGTAGCTTGTAACAACTACTCATATGTCACTCAACAGTACAATACACAAAGAGGTTTCCCCCCACCCCCAATATTTAAAGATTTAAATGACAAGTTGGAAGGTACCTCATAGGTTATCTAGTCCAACCCACTGCTCAAGCAGGAGACCCTATACCATTTTTGACAGGTGGCTGTCCAATCTCTTCTTGAAGGCCTCCAGTGATGCAGCACTGACAGCTTCTGAATGCAAGCTGTTCCATTGGTTGATCGTTCTCACTGTCAGAAAAGTTCTCTTTATTTCTTGACTAAACAAGCCGCCCCGAGTTTTCGAAGAAGGACATCATACAAATCCAATCCAATCCAATCCATCCATCCATCCATCCATCCATAAATCTCCTTGGTCAGTTTCTATCCATTATTCCTTGTTTGGAACACTGCTATTATATCATTCCTGGTCCTTCCCTCCGCTAAACTAGTAATGCCCAGTTCTTGTAACCATTACATTCTTCATATGTTTTAGCCTCAAAGTCCCTAATCATCTTTGTTGCTCTTCTTTTTCTGAATGAAAATGAATTTCAGAAACAAAAAAATACTTGTATAAACAGAAATAATGCTAGACACTTATAGACATTTCTACTGCTCTTTCATTAATACAGTATTTATATTCCTATAGATTTAGACACATTCTGATCCCAAGTCCAACATTCCGCTTGCCAGCAGTTTATCACTTTCATTCAAAAGAACATGATCTGGATTGTGCTAAGCAAATGTATTTGAGATGGAACTACTAATTTTTTTTCAAATAACTTTTGCTTTGCTCTGTAACCATCATCTTTCCTCCCACCTGTTTAGTGCTTCTAACCATGACAAAATCTCAGTTCCTGGACTAAGGATTAGAAAATATGCATCACTACTTCAGTATAATAGGGAATAAAAAATTAGCCAGTGTGGATAATAGTTAAGGCACCAGACTAGAAAGCAGAAGACTGTCAGCCCAAACTACCTAATTGAGTTGTTGTTGGGAAAATAAGAGGTGGTAGGTAGATTGGATATGTTTGCTATATTGAGTTATTTGTAAAAAGAATATAGGATATAAGATATAAATAAATTAAGATGAGAGGAATCTAGAGGTTGTCCTCAACTTACATTGGGACCAAAATTTTAATTTTTAAGTCTTTGTGGATATAAATAATAATGTGACTGTACCACAATTTTAATATCAGTCAAAAAATGAATCATGTGATAGTTAAGTAAATCTATTTTCTATTACTGTTGTGAGCTGCCCAGAGTCTACAGAGAGGGGCAGCTACAAATTTAATAAATAAATAAATAAATAAATAAATAAATAAATAAATCACATGGTTGTAACTATTAATCAACCCTCATCAATAGCATTTTTGCCCATTGTTTTGACAGAAACTGGGAAAAATTAGCAAGACATGATCACATACCTGTGGGACACTGGTCATAAATGTGATCCAATTGCCAAGGGCCTGAATTGAGGTCATGTGATTATGGGTGTGATTATGATGGTCAGAAGTTTCTTTACAAACTGGAAAACATCCTTTCCAATGCCCTCATAACTGTGTAAGTCTGCCTATAGACAGAATAGGGTGTATGGTTCTATTAATTTCATTAATGCTGCACAGAAAGCTAGTTAATTATGCCACCAGAAGTATCTAAAATTTCCATGTTGTTAGTATCTGCATGGCTTAGCAAACAAATGATTCTGCAACCCAACAAGACAGACACAGACTTCAGAGGATAATAAGAGCAGCATAAAAAACAATTACTGCCAACCTGCCTTCCATTGAGGACCTGAATATTTCATGAGTCAAAAAGAGGGCTGTGAAAATATTTACAGAGCCCTCCATCCTGGAGATAAATTGTTTCAACTCCTATCCTCAAAATGACATTATAGAGCACCGCACACCAAGAAAACTAGACACAAGAACAGTTTCCCCTCAAATACCATCACTCTGCTAAACAAATAATTCCTCACTACTGTCAAACTATTCACTAAGGCTGCAGTACTATTACTATTAGTCTTCTCAGCATTCCTATCATCCATCTCCTCCCACTTATCGTATGTCTGTATGACTGTAACTTGTTGCTTGTATCCTTACAATTTATATTAATATTGATTGTTTCCTGATTGCTTATTGAACCCTTGTGACAATCATTAAGTGTTGTACCTCATGATTCTTGACAAATGTATATTTTCTTTTATATACACTAAGAGCATATGCACCAAAAACAAATGCATTATTTCTCCCTAAAGCAGTTATGGGGCTTAGAAAATGATGCAATGTTTATAATGTTAGGAGTAATAGAATCTTTAGACAAGGAGAAAGCTGGGAAATTTTAGAAGGCTAACAGATTGTATCTAGTTTTTCACATTGCAGTGAAATATGACACCTTCGTAAAATCTGTTTGATATCCAGACGCTATATACACTGATGAATGAATGGCAATGAAAAGTCTTTCAAAATTATGCCCAGACTTTTGCTTTCCTTTTACAGTTTTTCACAATATTATACATGAATTGGCAAGGAAATCTGGAACTGCCAACTCTTTTAACAAAGCCTTTGGAAAGTTCACAACATTTTGGAAAGTTTGCAAAATTGAACTTAGGTGCATGGGGAGTAGGGGAATCTGTAAAACAGAATTAGTAAAACCTGTTGTTGTTGTTGTTGTTGTTATTATTATTATTATTATTATTATTATTATTATTATTATTATTATTATTATTATTATCATCATCTCAGAAAGGGATACTGTAGTACAGTATGGCAGGGAAGCAAATTCACTTTGTTGCCATGTCAATGTTTATTTGGAAATAAATTATGTTCCATTGCATATTTGTATTAGCTAAGACTATATTCTCAATTAGAATCTAAGCACATTGGCAACATTGTTTTCTTGTCACATTCCCAACAGTGTTGCCTTCATCCCATTCCATGAATGGGGCAGTCTGAAATAAGTAGTACAGTACTCCTTTCCTGTAACTCCTTTCCAGTGTTAAGGCTGCCCAGAGTTCCTCTGTAAGTGACATACATGATTCAGCTTTTAACATACATTTATAAATTTCTAAATAGAATTCCGCAGATATTTGGTGTCTCTATAACATTTGAGCAGGGAAGACCTACAAGCTCCCTTCAATTTTAAGCCTCCAATACTGCACATTTTAAAGAAGAGATTTGTCTGGTGTAGGGTTTCCTGCCTAAGCAGGGGAAGATCTCCAAGGTCCCTTCCAACTCTGTTATTCTTTTTCTTTAAAAAAAATATTTTTATTAAGTATAAACATATTAAAAAACATTAAAATAAGGACAAATATATAAACAAGACAAAACAACACATTTACAAATATACATATCCACCTCTATGACCTTTATACTGTAAATTGTCTTAATGTTAAATTTTCATTTACATGTCATTCATATCAACTGTATTTCTTTACAGTTTTTACCCATTTATCTATTAGTAAATATATGTATCCCTTACAATCAAACTTATGTAATCCTATGTTTATTCTTTAACTAATAACAACTCTGTTATCATTCTAGTCCATGTTAAATTTTCCTTTATATCTTTTTCTTTTGTGTACACTCAATGCATATGCACCAAAGACAAATTCCTTGTGTTTCCAATCTCACTTGGCCAATAAAGAATTCTATTCTATTCTATTCTATTCATATAAACTGTACAATTCCTTTACAGTTTTTACCTATTTATCTATTAGTAAATATACCGTAGGTATCCTTTAGAATCAAATTTCTGTAATCCTATGTTCATTCTTTAACCAATAACAACTCTTGTTATTACTCTAGTCTGTTCTGTATTGGACATACACAGAATGAATTAAGTGAGATAGGAGCAAGGAGGGGGAAAGCAAACGAGCTTACCTGAGTCCTTGAAAACAGACTAGATCCGATCGCCAGTGGCAACAAGGACAAACTTCCTGGTCTTTTAAAAGCAACGTAGAAACCGCCCGCGGGCAGAGCCCCGTTTGGAAGTTTCCGCAGCAACTGAGGAGGCAGCAACTAAGGACGCTACCAACACGTGCTCAACCCCCAGCCCCTTCTCCCTCAAAAAGACACCTCATCAGAGCTCCCCTTCCCCCAATGTGCACCTATTGACAAAAGCCTCAGGGACGAACAGTCTGGCCCTGGGCAGGTTTTCAACGAGACTCGTGTCGGAATCAAGGACGGGCACCCACCTCTCCTGTTCCACACACATATACACATACCATTCAGTCTGAATAATACTCAAGGCTTTTGAACTAATCCCCCCCGCCTCTCTAACCAGCCTTGACAATTTGTATCTACCCGTTATCCCACCCTCCCCCACAAAGCACAACACCAGCCCGAGATGCGCAGCCCCGATCCCTCTTCTAATCGCCCCCCCCCCCCCCCAGCCAAATCCTTTCAGCGACTTTCGGGCAAATGGCAGCTCTACATCTATAGTGCCAGGCTCATTCCACGCAATAGCAGGCATTTCACCTTCTCGGAGCACCAATCCCTCAACTCTTTATTTGTCTCTTGCCCGCTTTGGATTCTTTCCCCCAAAAGCGCCCCGCAGCTCCACCTATTATTACTATTACTATTACTTTTACTATTATTACAATTACTATTACTATTATATTTACTAATAGATAAATTGGTAAAAACTATAAAGGAAATACAGTTTATATGAATGGCATAATAAACAACAACAACAACAACAACAACAACAACAACAACAACAATAATAATAGAAGGGACCCTCATATGCTCGCTCTGCTTGCTCTGCCCGCCCTCCGGGCTCAGCACGATCCCAACCTTGGGGGCGATGTTCGATTTTCCCGCCGAAATGGACCGCAGCCTCAGACGGGACTGAAGCCGGCCCTCTGTGTTCCCGCCTGCTCAAACCGTCGGAAGAAGGGCCCATTGCCCAGATGGGTTTGCGTCCGGCTCTCACCCCAGTGATGACCGCCGAATCCCCCGAGCAGAAGAGCAGAAAGAGGAAGGGAAGGCTGCTTTTCATGGCGCCCTCCGGAATTTTTTCTAATGCCGGGTTCCGAGGCTGCGTCGGTGGTTCTCGGTGCGCGGCTGAGGCTCCCCTCCGGACGGCACCAACGGGAAGAAGGAGGAGAACAGCGGAGCTCGAGCTGCCGTCGCCGGAGCCGTTTTAAAGCCCCGGGTTGCCATTCAGAAGCAAGATGAGTCACTTCTCGAGCTGCCCCGGCAACGCCGTCGGGGAGAGGGGCCGGAATCCCTACGACGCCAATCCACAAGGAAAGCGCGAGCTGAAATACGAAAAGCCCACCTTGCGGTGTGGAAGAAATACTCTCGCTGGAGACAGAGAGAAGAGCAACGCAATTCCTGGGAACCAAGGAGAAGCTGAAGGCGATGGTGGGAAGGGTTTCAGGGGTGATGTGGGTCCCTTTAGAAAAAGCTTTACAGTAGTAGCTGTAATCTTAGCCAATAGAATAGAATAGAAATCTTTATTGGCCAAGTGTGACTGAACACACAAGGGATTTGTCTTTGGTGCATATGTTCTCAGTGTACATAAAGGAAAATATGCACTTGTCAAGAATCATAGGATACAACAATGATTGTCATAGGGTACAAAAAAGCAACCAGGAAACAATATTAATATAAATTGTAAGTATACAAGCAACAAGTTACAGTCATACAGTCATAAGTGGGAGGAGATGGGTAATAGGAATGGTGAGAAGTAGGGGTGGGCTACTGCCTGAACAGGTGGGGTGGGGAATGCAGTGCGGTAGTGAAAATGGAGCTCCACCCCAGAGCACCCAATTGAAAGATGTTGAAAGAAAATGCAGGGTGTCCTGCATAAGCCACGGGCATAGTGTGGTAGTAAAAATTTTGGTAGCCCTTCACTGGTGAGGAGACTAATAGTAATAGTAATGCAGCCTTAGGGAATAGTTTGACAGTGGTCAGGGAATTGTTTAGCATAGTGAAGGTGTTCAGGGAAAAAACTGGTCTTGCATCTAGTTGTTCTGGTGTGCAGTGCTCCGTAGAGTCGTTTTGAGGGTAGGAGTTGAAACAATTTATGACCAGGATGCAAGGGATCAGTAAATATTTCCACCACCCTCTTTTTGACTTTTTGACTCATATTTTGCAGTATGCAGGTCCTCAGTTGAAGGCAGGTTGACAGTAATAGAATACCCTATGAAACCAGACTTACAATCCTGGGTCTTGAAAGCTTAGAGCTACGATGCCTTAAACATGATCTAAGTATTGCCCACAAGATCATATGTTGCAATGTCCTGCCTGTCAAAGACTACTTCAGCTTCAACCACAACAACACAAGAGCACACAACAGACTCAAGCTTAACGTTAACCGCTCCAAACTTGACTGTAAAAAATATGACTTTAGTAATCGGGTTGTTGAAGCGTGGAACTCATTACCGGACTGCGTAGTATTATCCCCTAACCCCCAACATTTTACCCTTAGACTATCCACGGTTGACCTCTCCAGATTCCTAAGAGGTCAGTAAGGGGTGTACATAAGCACACTAGAGTGCCTTCCATCCCCTGTCCTATAGTCTCTCCTATATCTCGTATTTCTTCTCTACTATATCCTCTATAACCTTCGTTGTGTATTATTGTGTATTGGACTAACTAACTAACTAACTAACTAACTAACTAACTAACTAACTAACTAACTAAATAAATAAATAAATAAATAAATAAATAAATAAATAAATAAATAAAAATAATTGTTTTTTCTGCAGTTCTGATTATCCTGTGTCCGTCTTGTTGGGTTGCAGAACCGAATCAGAGGTGCAGATGACAGTGATTTCTCTGTAGAACTATCAGCAGCTCCTTGGGCAGTTTGAGCTTCCTGAGTTGGTGCAGAAAGAACATTCTTTGTTGTGATCTTTTTAATGGTGTTTTTGATGTTAGGTGACTATTTTAGGTCTTGAGATATGATAGAAATTTGAAGGTCTCTGCTGTTGATACAATGTTGTCTAGAATTGTAAGAGGTGGTAGAATGGAAAGGTTTCTCCTAAAGTCTGCCACCATTTCTATGGTTTTGAGTGTGTTCTGTTCCAGATTGTTCTGATCACATCACGAGGCTAGTTATTCAACCTCCCGTCTGTATGTATTTCATCATTGTACCGAATGAGACCAATCACTGTTGTATCATCTGCAAACTTCAGTAGTTTAACAGATAGATCGTTTGAGATGCAGTCATTGCTATACAGTGGTAACTCTACTTAAGAACGCCTCTACTTAAGAACATTTCTAGATAAGAACCGGGTGTTCAAGATTTTTTTGCCTCTTCTTAAGAACCATTTTCTACTTAAGAACCCAAGGCCAGAAAAATTTCCCAGGAAATTTGAGAGTGGCACGAAGGCCCGGCCAGTTTCCTGCCATTCCTACCTTTAATCCCGGCCATCTCTGGCTTTTCTGGGCTGCTAGAGGAGCCTTTCGGTGGCACTTAAGGAGGCTTTGGCAGTCCAGAGTGAAAGGACCGTTTTCCTTTCTCTGGGCACTTGGAGAGGGAATAAACCACTTCGCTGTGGTGACTCCTTCGTGCTGCCTCCCATACACCTAGTGCGAGGTTGCCTCCCGGAGCGTCTGGGCGCAGAAAGGCAAAAGGGGGCACTTCACCCCAGCCAGATCAACTCGGCTTCAGCCAAACCGAGGAGTCACCACAGTGAAGGAAAGGTGCCGGCTACAAAGCGAACGAGCGAGAGGAGAGGGGAGCCCTTCAGCATCGGAAGGAAGAGGAAGCAAGTAGCAGCAGCAGCAACCACTTTTCATTCAAAGGAGTGGGAGGTTTCCTCCTCTCGCCCACCTGGGTTTCTCTCTCTGGTGCAGTATATGGGAGGCAGCCTCGCGCCGGGTGTATGGGAGGCGCATGCTTCTCCTCACCGTCTCAGAGTCCCTCTTTTTTAAAAAAAGCCTTAAAATTTTGGATTTTTAAAATTTCCCTCACCTCACCTTCTTCCTTCAACAGCGACTGTCCTCCTCCTCTTCTTCCTCCTCTTCCTCCCACCCAAATTCCGAGCTTTGGGTGGGGGGTCTGCTAATTGTACATATATCTGATGTGATTTTGCCTAGTTTCCCCTGATGCTTTCTGTCTGTTAGGAAGCTGGTGATCCACTTACAAGTGTGTTCAGGTACCACTAGCTGATTTAATTTAGTTAGAAGAATGTTTGGTATGATGGTATTGAATGCTGAACTAAAGTCTCCAAAGAGGACCCTTACATAGATCTTTGGAGATTCAAAATCTTGAATGATATAGTGGAGAGTCATATCAACAGCATCATTTGTTTAATCTATTTTCTCTGTATGCAAGTTGCAGGGGGTCTAACAGTGATTCCGTGATGGTTTTCAAGTGGGACATCTAGTTTTTCAAAAGTTTTCATAACTATGGATGCTAGAGCAACTGGTCTGTAGTCATTCAGTTCCTTGATGGAGGGCTTCTTCGGCACTGGGATGATAATGGAGCATTTGAAGGAAGAAGGAACATGGTATATCTCTAGTGATTGGTTGACGTTTTGATCAGCACAGATTTTTAAGCAAGTGGGAGTTATCTTGTCTGGGCCTGGTGCTTTTCCTGGTTTCTGTCTGTGAAATAGATCTTGCATTTCCTTTTCTGTGATCACCAGGGGTTATGAACCCAATGGGGTAGGATCAGTTGTAGGAACTTTGGCTGTTGTTGATGTGTCTGGGATGGAGGTTGTGGAGATAGGTGGCTGTAGTTTTCTTTCAAACCTGCAGTAGAAAACATTCAGAATAATCTGCCAGTTGCTGATTTCCTTCTGCCTGGGAAGGAGGTTTGCTGCAACTGGTGATGTTTTTAAGAGTTTTCGACATGTTTGCTGGTTCATTTGTTAAGAATTGATTCCTTAGTTTTTCAGAGTAACTTCTTTTTGCTGCTCTGATCTCCCATGTTAATACGTTTCTGGCCTGATTGTACAACATTTTTTCATCTTTTCTGTATGCTTTTTCTTTGGAATGACATAGTTGCTTAAGTTTAGCTGTTTATTGTTACTGTCATATTCACAAGTTCCTGGTCGGTATACATAGGTCTTCACAGAACATAGTATCTGTGTTACAGCATCTGTGAGATCATCAAGGTCTGCAGAGGTGTCTTCAGAAATATTCCAGTCCGTGCAGTCAAAGCAAGCCTGTAGCTTTAACTTTACCTCTTCAGTCCAAGTTCTCATTGATTTAATTGTTGGTTTTGTGACTTTAAATCTTTGTCTGTAAGCAGGTACAAGGTGAATTATGCAATGATCAGAGTGACCCATAGCTGCTTGTAGTAAGGACCCATAAGCATATTTTAGTGTTGTGTAGCAGTGGTCTAAAGCAGAAGTAGGCAAAGTTGGCTCTTCTATGACATGTGGACTTCAACCCCCAGAATTCCTGAGATGGTATGATTGGCTCAGGAATTCTGGGAGTTGAAGTCTACAAGAAATAGAAGAGCCAACTTTGCCTACCCCTGGTCTAAAGTATTATTGCCTGTGGTAGGACAATTGATGTGCTGAAAATATTTTGGAAGCTCTTTCCTTAAGTTACCGTGGTTAAAATCACCTAGAATAATGCACAGTGAATAATGCCCAGCTTCAGCCTCCATAATCTGATCAGCTAGAGTTCGTAAAGCATTGTTTACACAGGCTT
This sequence comes from Erythrolamprus reginae, assembly GCF_031021105.1. Taxonomy (NCBI): domain Eukaryota; kingdom Metazoa; phylum Chordata; class Lepidosauria; order Squamata; family Dipsadidae; genus Erythrolamprus; species Erythrolamprus reginae. The sequence goes on from NC_091951.1 coordinate 61,162,145, forward strand.
GTGACGGGATACACACCATAATTAGTAGAAATGATTTAAACCCATGTAGAGAATAAAATGGTTTGCAGTTGATAAGTAAAGACTAAGTTTTCATCACAGAACTTGTGTATTATAGTTATGTCCTGAGACCAGACCAGACCAGATAAGGCACCTAGCAGTATTGAAAGTGAACCATTTTATTAGAGGGTCTGGAAGGAATGGAACTGGATACATAAGCAGCAGATTTTCCACTAGAAAAATCTCTCATTATTTTGAATGAGCATAGGTAGAGTATGGTTGTAGGACCCTGGAGATCCCCCAAGATCTAGTCAGGATTCATGAAATATAAATTATTTGCCATCATATGTTGAAAAATAATGCAATATTAAAATCCCATCAGTCAACATGAGAAGCAGTAGCAATAGTGAATGCAATTTTAGTATTTCATATGATAAATATAGGCCAAAGCAGCAAAAGCTTTTGAGAGGTCTTTCATACTTTTTTGAAAATAGAAAGGAGTCCTGAGAGAAAAATGGTTAAGAAACATTGATGTCCCTAGATATATATCAGGATACTGTTAAAGCTGAACATTTTTTTTAAAGCTATTCTCCCTATGGAATGTTGAAGATTTACTCTTTCAGAATATTATAAAGAAATAGCAATGATATAAGTTTTCTTCCTGAAAAGAAGTAGTGGGACTCTGTTCTCTTCTCCTGGCCTTCATTCAAAGCTTGGTAGAAAATTGGTGTCAAAAATGGAAAGAGGAGATATGTTGAAGGTCAGAAAAATCAACTGGGTATATCTAGTTTAATGAAAAGAAGGGGATGACGTGCTAGCCGATCTCCAATTCCTAAGGGGATGCTACAGAGAAGAGTGGGTAAACATATTCTGCAAAGCACTTGAAGGCAAAACAAGAAGCAATAGATGGAAACTAATCAAGGAGAGAACCATCCTAGAAACAAGGAGAAATTTCCTGATAGAACAATTAATCAGTAGAATGACTAGCCTTCAGAAGTTGCGTGTGTTCCATCACTGGAAGACATTGGACAATCATTTGTTTGAAATTGTGTAGGGGTTGGGTTAGAAGACCCCCAAGGTTCCTTCCAATTCAATTATTCTAATAAATGAACAAAACATTTAGAGGACAATGATTACACCAGAGCAGGAACTGGTTTGGGCCTTTCAAAACTCCCAAATTTTAGCTCTGATCACATCCACAGCAGGTCACCTGACCTCTCCTCCCAGATACTCTATGAGCAAACATGATACTTTTTGGACATCATGGTGAAAGAACCTTGGTTTCATGCTACAGTGGTACCTCATCTTACGAACGCCTCTTCTAACAAACTTTTCAAGATACGAACCCGGCGTTTAAGATTTTTTTGCCTCTTCTTCCGAACTATTTTCACCTTGCGAACCCAAGCAGCTGCTGCTGGGATGAAGGGGTTTCTTCCCCCCCTTTTTTGAAGAAAGAAAAGGGAGGGGCAGCTTGGAGGAGTAAAGATTTTGCATGCTTGCAAAAGCACTGAAACGGTGTCTTTTTAAGAAAGAAAAGGGAGGGGCAGCTTGGAGGAGTAAAGATTTTGCATGCTTGCAAAGGCACTGAAACTGTGTCTTTTGAAAAAAGAAAAGGGAGGGGCGCCCCCCTTGCCTTTCTTCCTTCCCACTCACCCTTTAGCCTAGCCTTGCTTCTTCCACCCGCCCCCTTTAGCTGCTCCTCCCTGCCCTCTGTTCACCTCCCTTCTAAAGTTTGGGATTTTCCTGAAGGGTTTGCACGCATTATTTGCTTTTACATTGATTCCTATGGGAAACATCGTTTCATCTTACGAACTTTTCACCTTACGAACCTCCTCCTGGAACCAATTAAGTTCGTATGATGAGGTACCACTGTACTTGGAACCCAGTATAACTCAAAACTATTGGTTTCATTTATGGCCTGGGGATATCAGGTTTAGTAGAAGATAAGATTGTCAGGAAATGATGGGCCCTTGTTAGTACTACTTTTCTTTTATTGCTTTAGCATATTGTTCAATAAAAAAGCCCACAAACAAAAAATGGAAACCAAGAACATATTATATTACATTAAAAAACGATTACTTAGCCCAATCTTTAAATACATCATACACTGTGACCACATGGGCTACTACAGTATTGAACAGTTTTTCTATTACACTGATAGAACATTCACAGGCAGAAAGGGAAATAGCAACAATTCAGATTTGCAATATCTTTCCAACATTAAAGTATAATCGTTGAATATTCATTAGCATGATGTAAATAGTTGAGTCATAGAATGTTGAATGGTGATTGGTTTAAAATGCCCGGGAAATTCAAATACACGTCAGTTATTTTGAGCAGGAAGAAACAATGTATAAAAAGCCAATACTGTTGCAGTTCGCGCCTGGGTTACAATCGTATAGCAACTCTGTTCCTGCTTTGCCGAGACTAAACGTTACTTTAAACTGACTCCAGCTTCAGTATTTTTCAATAATCTTTTAATTCTATTTAAGAGACCCCTTTTGCTGTCATAAGTGTAAAATATGGCCCCGCACTTTAGAACTAAAGAATAGGGCTAGGTTTGAAAACTGAGTGAAAAATTAAATCAGACAATAAACAGCTTCAATCTCAGATTTACTTTTCGGCTAAAATCCACGAAGGCTGCTGTGGGAAGTTTTCTCCCAGCTCCAGTTGACCTATCCCAGCCAGTCATCCTTGGCAAAACTGCTTCCCCATTTTATGGAAGTCAAAGAGGTTGAGGACAAGCATCATTGTTTTCCAGTAATGGCTCTGAAATTGGAGTACTGTCACCCTCAAAACAAGATAGACTCCATCCTGCCACAAGTTAATTAAAATGGACTTGTTACAGAAGATTTTTTTAGGATTAATCGAAGTGTTACCTGTAGATGTTGTAGCAGTGTTTGCTTTTAACCTAGTCTGTAGATATGGTTATCGATATAGGTACACACTGGCTCAGTGGCTAAGATGCTGAGTTTGTCAATCAGAAAGGTCGGCAGTGTGGCGGTTCGAATCCCTAGCACTGCATAACGGAGTGAGCTCCCATTACTTGTCCCAGCTTCTGCCAACCTAGCAGTTCGCAAGCATGTAAAAATGCAAGTAGAAAAGTAGGGACCACCTTGGTGGGAAGGTAACAGCACTCCGTGCGCCTTCAGCATTTAGTCAAGCTGGCCATATGACCTTGGAGACACCATCAGACAGCTCTGGCTCTTCGGATTAAAAACAGAGATGAGCACCATCCCCTAGAGTCGGGAACAACTAGCACATGTGCGTCAGGGGAACCTTTACCTTCAAAGATAGGGTAGAAAATACCTAAGGAGCATAAAATCTTTCTTTTTCAGGTGACTAAAAAAAAGATGAGGAGAATACACTAGAGGTTTTCTTAAGCACTGGGAAATGTAGGAAGCTCAAGGGGAAAAAAGTAATTTTAAAACGTCAGATTTCAAACCAGCAATTTTCTCTTTACAAAAAAGAATCATAGCTATTCTGATATAATAGTGTCATAGCTTTTTTTAAAGCAGCTTTAGAGAACCTGGAAACAATCAAAGGGAATCTTGTTCCTCCGAAAAGTATCCCGTGAACCATTACTGGGTTTAGTGTGCAACAAACTTAACTGTGATACACCAATGGATGAAAAAACTTCATAAATGTACTTGGGAAGTGGGACAGAAAAGTGTGGTCTCTGGTCTCAGGGAGTAGGGGGATTAATGGGGTGGAGGGAATAGGTTTTCCCTTTCTTTTATCAAACCAGCTGGAAATTCATTTGAATTATTCCTGAGGTAGACACATTTTTTCATTATAAAAATAAGTGTAGGAAACTGAAGTGTTATCCCAAGTAACTGAACTTTTTGCATGTTAACAAAATAAATGGATAGCTTTTAAAACCTCAGCTTCTTTTTAATGTGCAAGCGTGAATCTATTTTTAGATTTCCAACAGAGTTGGTAAAAATAAACCTATTTTTACTTTCAGTAAAAGCTAATTGTATGTGAGTAGGAACTGGAAAATTAATTCATCAACTTGACGTGATAGGGTAGAACAAAGGGCATAGATTATTGAACAATAGTTATATAAATACAGTCATTTTCTAAAAGGATTAAGAGTGACTAAATGCAATTGCAATTGCTAAATGCATTCATGAACTTTTCCTTCAGAAATCTTGCTTTTTAACCAGTGATTTAAATTGTTTTCTAGTTAGCTAAAAGGGAACATTTTAATTTGGTCATTACATTCTATGCTGCAAGCAATACAAAAATATTTTTATAATCAGGGTTTTATATAAAGAACTATAAAGCTGAATATTAGAGATATGTGATTTGGTTTAGCTTAAGTAATATGTTTCAATACTTTAGAAATCCATTTCTTGAATTTTGAGATAGGATTATTCGTAATACACTTTTAATGTATATTGATAAAATAATATTTTTCTGATGATGTTTTTAAAAGTAGATAAATTACATCTATCAGGGAAGCTGAAATGTTGCCAAGATCATTATTTACATTTAGATACCATTTTGACAAATCTAGAAGCCAAGATGCAATTTTTGTGTGTGCTTTTTTTCATAAATTGGAATAATTCTCACTGCACAACACTATTTGAAACAAATTACTTATAATACACAGAACAGTACTTGAAATACATGCCAGTTGCCAAGCACCTGAATTTTGATTATGTGGCCATAGGGATGCTTCAATGGTCATGAATGTGAAACCCGGATATAAGTTACTTTTTTGCAATGCTGTTGTAACTTTGAATTTTCACTGAATGGCTGTAAAATGAGGTTTATCTCTAATGTGCTTAACATATAGTGGTAGAGTTTTGCATATGAGTTTATCTAATAAGAAAATTGCTCATAGAAATGGTTTCTGGAATACACTAGAACAAAATTAGAAAAAAAATGAATGTGGGATTCTTGGTGTTCTCTATGCTTGGTTGTTTTCTTTCATTACATTTCATTAATCAGCTAGGTAACATTATCTGCTAGAAGGCAGTGGGATTTGCATTCGTAAGAAGCTTGCCCTGTCAGAATTGGTGAGAATGGTTTTGGGGGGGGTTCCTTGGTTATGCTGTGGTTTATTATTAGCTTGTTTGACTGAATTGATAGAGTTACTGAGCTATCAGGAAGCATATCCATCAGTTACTGTAGTACAGCAGGAATAGCCTTGCCTGATTGCAGGACTCTGCTATCATGTCTAATATACTTTCCATGATTTTATTCCTACATCCCATTTCTATCATTCCTTGAATTGAATATTATTTTTATTAAAAAAGGAAAACTGGAGTCTTGAAGGGAACTGTGTCATAAATTGCACTTTTATTTAGGTTTTTTTTCTCCTCTCCCTTTTTAAGATAAGGATTCCAATGCTGCCTTTAATATTCCTCCAGATTCTGTTCAAGAGGATGGTCTTATCCTTTCCTCATTACACTGTGGATGCTGCTGAGTCCCTAATGAAAGCAATGTCTTCAAAAGGGGCTAAGTGCAACCCATGCCGTGTGGGGTCACCCATGAACGTGAATCCTAGAAAGAAGAACCTGGACACATTCTCTCTCTGGGCGAAATGACATGGTGTAGAGCCATGTACCCCTTTTTCTTTGGGAACATAAGGAAATGGGGTATAATTACATATACAGTGTTCCCTCGATTTTCGCGGGTTCGAACTTCGCGAAACGTCTATACCACGGTTTTTCAAAAATATTAATTAAAAAATACTTTGCTGTTTTTTCCCCTATACCACGGTTTTTCCTGCCCAATGACATCATATGTCATCGCCAAACTTTCATCAGCCTTTGATAAATATTTTTTAAAATAAACTTTAATAAATAAACATGGTGACTAATAATCTAAATGGTTGCTAAGGGAATGGGAAATTGTAATTTAGGGGTTTAAAGTGTTAAGGGAAGGCTTGTGATACTGTTCATAGCCAAAAATAGTGTATTTACTTCCGCATCTCTACTTCGCGGAAATTCGACTTTCGCGGGTGGTCTCAGAACGCATCCCCCGCGAAAATCGAGGGAACACTGTACATGTCAAAATGATACATCCAACAATACAACTTCAAACGTATCTTTTGAGTTCTTCCTTTCCCATAGATATCAAGAACCAATTTCCTAAGAGCAGATGTTTTTTCACACCTAATTTCTCTGAAGTCTTCTTCCTTATCTTGCTAATCTTCCTTAATCGCCCTGTCGTGCTGTTGTATGCCTGTCCTGAGTGGTGAAAACTTTGTGAGATGTTTATTGTGAGATGTTTTATATGAGATGTTTTATATGAGCCCTTTTGTTTCCCTGTTGTGATTGCCAGGAATGCAGATTAGGTGGGTTAGTGTCCTCCTGTCCTGGTTTTATAGAATCAGGGTCAAGCAGAGTAGTTTTTATGCTAGAGGTCCAGATTTTTAATACAATCCTATTCTAACATAATTTGCTATGCTGCAACATTACACTACTTTAGTTTTACATTAAATTGCAGTGAAGAGCCATAGTGTTAAAACTCTTATAGTATTGTCAGCTAAGTGTACAAGTTGGAAAACTACTGTTTAATTTGCCAGCTGCTAATTTCGTTTACAATTCTGTGGAGTATATGAAGCAGCAACGTCCACGAGTCAACAGAAGTTGCATTGACACGAGTTTGTGCCAGGGAATTGTTTACATGTAGCCAGGACAAGGTCACCAGAGAAGAATCTTTGTGCTAAGAAACATTTGACTTCACTAGTCTTGTACAAATTTGAAAGGCCACTTGCACAGCAGACAAGGAAATTATCAGCAGAAAAGGAATTATCCATCAAGTCTTTCTTATCTACTATTGGTTTACCTGACTTTACCCCTGATATAATGAATAGTGCTGAATTGACATGGCCTGGAGAAGTATTCCATTTTATTTATTTATTGATTAATTACATCAATTTAGATAGAGGCCCAACTGATAAACAAATGATTCTGAGTGGCGTACCACAGAGATAAAATCTGTTAATAAATTAATAATTTTAGATTATTAGAATGTTTGTTTATTTATGTTTATTTAGATTTGTATGCCGCCCCTCTCCGCAGACTCGGGGCGGCTCACAACAAAGTGCAAAAAGACAATTTATAACAAATCTAAATTTCTACTAAAACATTTAACAGATATTGCAGGCAAACTCTGCTCTGAGTTTGATTCTGATTGCTTAAAGTCTTTGTTGTGAGTGGTCCTTGACCAACTCTGGTAATGATAGATCCTGAGGAGGATGAGCCAGGCCCATCTTGGTACCCTGGTGTTGCCAGCTGATGCAGAGAGTGAGAGTGGGGGAGAAATAGACCTAGCTGAACCTGAAGGACCACCAGAGGTGGCAGATATGGTAATGACACTAGGGTCTGACTTAGAAGAGGAGGAGGAAGACTATGAGCCTTTGTTAGATGCCCGCTTTAGAAGACTATGTAAAAGACATGAATACTTGTATGGGCAAAGGAAGTGGTCTGTAGTTTTTTTTAACTTTAGGGAATTATTGACCACATAGGTATTTAGGGGTGGCTGATGGGAAATTTGGGGTGGAGTTTCAACATTTTGTAATGGTTGATGTTTGAGGTTCCAGCCATGTTACGCTAGCCAACTGTTATTCCTCTGTTAAAAATCCTCAGAGTAAAAGTGCCCTGTCTGCAGAGAGGCTGGAAAGCAGTAACTGTAAGTCAGTGAAACTGGAGACTCTTTATCTCATAAAGGAATTTATTTTTATTTATTTATTTATTAGATTTGTATGCCGCCCCTCTCCGAAGACTCGGGGCGGCTCACAACAGTAATCAAAACAATATAGCAGGAATGCGCAATTAGCTTTGATCTAGCAGCAGCTTAGTCCTAGAGTGTTATCTCTTGACTCTTCACACTGAGAAGCTGCCAAGATGAACTCACATGCATGACTTTGGCTTGGATAAATGACGCTTTCTATATAAAAAAAATGATTTGAAATATCAGCGCATGGAGTCCTCCTTTGTTTTTTAATCTGCTTAGGCCCAGAATAGAACAGTCTTCCATCCTTCTGAAATCAGTAAAATGAGGAACCCAGATTGCTGGGGGCACTATGCTGACTCTGAACCACTTAGAAAGTGCTGTAAAGCACTGTGGACCAGTACATAAGATTAAATGCTATTGCTTATTATAATAACTGAGGCCTTATTATAACATAGTAGTTTAATCAAACAACGTGCCAGCATTGGCAGGTACAGGCTTAAAACAAACATGAATACACAGGCTTTTATACAGCTCGGTGCCTGAGGCAGCCACCAATCCAAACAGTGGAAAGTTCCCGCTTTACATTGTAACTGGGGCATACGCGCCCAATCAGCACCCTGGAGAGGGACGAGCGAGCGCGGCTCTGACAGCCGGCTGTTACTATGCGGACACAGCACTCCTATCCCCTTGGTTAACACACACATAATCTTTTAAATATGACGGTCTGCGGCAGATTCTTTCAGAGCGCCGGGGCTCTGCGGAATGCCCTAAGCTTGGTTCCAAGGCCGGTACCATTTGTCTATTTTGGGGAGTCTGAACCACCTCTGCTTCCTGGCTGTCTGCCGAGGCTGATTCCCCGGAACTCCTGGCAGCAGTGGGCGGTCCCTGGAAACTCTCCCCGTGAATTTCAATGGCTCCCGGTTCTCCACAATTCCCTCCTTTGTTCAGCCTGATCTGATCCAGGTGCCTTCTCCATATTCGTCCATCCCGTAACTCCACCTCAAATGAGCGGGGCCCCAGTTCCCTGCACACCGTACCTCTTTCCCATGTCTTTTGGCCGGAATAGGCGCGGGCAAACACCGCGTCTCCCACTGATACCACTCGCCCCGCAGATTCTGGCCATTGCACCGCCGCTGTGTACCCCGGGTGCAGCCTATCAAGGATTATTCTTAACTTGCGACCCATCAAGAGTTCCGCCGGGGTCCTACCTGTAGTCACGCATGGGGTAGTGTGTTGGGCCAATAGTAAATCAGATAACTTCTCTTTCCAAGAACTCTGGGGCATCCTTTTGAGAGATTCCTTTACTGAACGAACTGCCCGTTCTGCCTGACCATTACTGGCCAGATGCCAAGGCGAGGTCAAGGCATGCCTGATGCCCGCTGCTGCTAAGAACGACTCGAAGAGGACAGATGTGAATTGCGGGCCATTGTCCGAGACTAATAGGCCCGGAAATCCATGTGTGGCGAAAAGGGCCATCAGGGAATCAATAACTGCCTGAGACTGAGTGGACTGAAATGGGCCACTTCCACCCACTTGGAAAAGGCATCCACAGTTATCAAAAAGGTTTGCCCCATGAAGGGGCCAGCCAAGTCTATATGTAAGCGCGTCCAGGGGCCTGATGGCGGCTCCCATGCCAAAGGTTCAGCACGGGGGGGCATAGACCTGGTCTCCTGACACACAGCGCAGTCAGCAACCCGCTGTTACACCTCCTTATCCATACCTGGCCACCATACATAATCCCTTGCCAGGCTACCGGGCATCTGCTGAGAGCGTCAGCATGCGCGATGTGGCGACCAGGTTTGTATGTCAAGGTATAGGTGTAATTGGCCAGAAAAACGATCCAGCGCGTCATGCGCGAGGACAACACTATTGGGCTCTGGCGGTTACCGGCTAACAACCCCAATAATGGCTGGTGATCGGTCACTAACTTGAATTTCCTGCCGTACAAATACTCATGGAAACGGCGGACTCCCGCTACAAGTGCTAATGCCTCCTTATCTATCTGCCCGTAGTTCCTTTCGGCCTTGGCTAGGGTTCAGGAAAAAAACGCTAATGGGGCTTCAGCTCCGTTGGGCAACCGGTGGCTAAGGACTGCTCCCACACCGTATTGGGAAGCATCGCAAGTGAGGACTAGCGGCAAACTTGGGGAATATTGGGCCAGGACATTGTTTGAGGTGAGTATCCATTTAACCGCCCCAAATGCGGCTTCCTCCCACTCACCCCAGCGCCAGGGAGACCGCTTGTCAAGTAGCCGGTGTAAAGGTTCTGCCACCGAAGCCTTGTGCGGGATAAAAACCGCATAAAAATTCAGAAGCCCCAAAAAGGCCTGTAGTTCTGCCTTTGACTGGGGACTGGGGGCATCCCAGATTGCCCTCGTTTTCTCCGGGGTGGGATGGATTCCCTTTCCATCCACCCTGAATCCCAGGAAGTCAACCTCTGGCACCCAAAAAACACATTTTTTTTATTTAAGTTTCAAACCCGCCTCTTGAAACTTGGTCAGAACTCTCTTAACCCTCCATAACAATTCATCTTCGGAACTCCCCGAGACCAGGACGTCATCAAAGTAGGGCACAGTTCCATCCAGCCTGTACAATAAACGTTCCATCAATCCCTGAAAGATCCCAGGGGCAATAGAGACCCCGAACTGTAATCGATGGCATTTAAACACCCCCCTGTGGGTAATGATCGCCTGGGCCTCTGCAGTAATGGGGTCGATGGGGAGCTGCTGGTATGCTTGAGACAGGTCAAGCTTGGCAAAAACCCTGCCGTTACCAAGGGTGTGGAGTAACTGCTGCACCACTGGCAGCGGGTACGAGTGGTGGGCCAGTGCCTTATTGACAGAACACTTGTAGTCTCCGCATAACCTTATGCCCCCATCCCCCTTGAAAGCGATGACCAGCGGGGTCTCCCATGCCGCTTGGTCAACTGGCTCTAACACCCCCTGAGCAATCAGCCGGTCCAATTCAGCGTCAACCTTGGGTCTGAGGGGAATGGGAACTCGGCGGGCTTTTAGACGCACTGCGGGCACTTGGGGATCGAGGCTAAAAGAAATTGGGGTCCCGGTGTAACAACCCAAATCATTATCAAAAACTGAGGGAAATTCCTTAGCCAATGCGTCAAAAGCAGACCCCCCCATAACTGCATTAACCCCCGAGACAGACAGACCCAGAGACTTAAACCAGTCTAGACCTAAAAGATTGGAAAATGGCCCATCTACTACGATCAGAGGCAATTTGCCCAAGAAAGTCTTAAACTTAACCAGAAATCTACCCTCACCCAGGACCGGAATCGGGGCTCCTTGGTAGTCCCTTAAAGTCAAGTTACACGGCTGCAGGCAACCCTTACTCAGTTGAGGAACACACCACTTCAGAGTGGCCCAGGAAACCAATGAATGTGCCGAGCCGGTGTCCACTTGCATGGAACATGACGCTTCCCCGAGACGAACTGTCACTGAGATTTTCTCCGCCGAATCAGACGTTTCCCTGACATAAGTGGTTGCCGGGCGCGGACAGCTGTAGACAGCGTTGCAATCCTCCCTCCTGTTTGAGGAAAATCTCCTCTGCCAACGGGGATTGAAGCCTTGGGACTCCCTCTGCTCTCTCGAAGCGGCAGGTGGGGATCTGCGGAAACGGGAGACCCGAGCAATGTGGCCTCTGGCACCACAACGCCGGCAAGCCGCATCCCTGAAGGGGCAATTCGACCTAAAATGGTTGCCCCCGCATCCCCGGCATGGCGACAGAGGGGGACGGGGACGAGCGGCAGGTGGATCTCGACCCCTGGAAGCCCCCAGCCGGCAAACTTCCTCCTCCTCAGCCTCACTGTTATCCTCTTTCTCAACTGGGTTTTTCGGTTTGTCAGGCAAGGCAGGCCCTTTGGCCGTAGCATTTACGGAGCTGTCCATGGCCGCCAACGACTGGGTTGACAGCTCAAAAGCACGAGCCTCAGCCAGAGCTGCCTGAAAGGTTAAGTCCCGGGTGGCTAAAAGGCGTCGCTTCAGGCGACCATCCCGTACCCCAAACACAAGTCTGTCAAGTAAATAATCATTTAAATCGGAGAACACGCAGTACAAAGCCGCCCGGCGGAGAGCGGCCACAAAGTCATTAATCGACTCCCCTTCCGCCTGGTTCCTTTGGTAAAACTTGTATCTTTGTGCACAGCGGGAAGGGGCCGGGGCGTAATGGTCCTGCAGAGTCGACAGAAAAGTCTGCCATGGCACATCATGTATTGAGACCGGGGCAAACAAGGCTCTGGCCGTCTCAAACATCTCGGGACCGCAGAAACCGAGGAAATAAGACCTTTTCCGGTCCCCAGAAATCTCAGTATACCCATTGGAAATTAGAAAGCAGTCGAAACGGGCGACATAAGAGTCCCACGTCTCCCCTTGTGGATCGAAAGGGGGAAAAGTAAGTTGCACAGACATCCTCACTTACTGTCAATATATAACAAGAATTCCATAATGACAGGCTCGAATCCTCGTCGCCAGTATAATAACTGAGGCCTTATTATAACATAGTAGTTTAATCAAACAACGTGCCAGCATTGGCAGGTACAGGCTTAAAACAAACATGAATACACAGGCTTTTATACAGCTCGGTGCCTGAGGCAGCCACCAATCCAAACAGTGGAAAGTTCCCGCTTTACATTGTAACTGGGGCATACGCGCCCAATCAGCACCCTGGAGAGGGACGAGCGAGCACGGCTCTGACCGACGGCTGTTACTATGCGGACACAGCACTTATTATTAATATTAATAATTCTACCACCTCAAGACTAAAACAGAATGAATAAATGATTGAGTGAGTGTTAAGTAAGGATTACACTATCCTTAACAACTGTATAAATTGCATAATGATTGTTCAAAAAAAGTTTTCATTTATTTTGCACATTGCACAAAACGCTTGCATTTATTTGCATACTGCACATGCACATTGTTTTCAATTTTTTTATAAGACTTCATTCAATTCTTTTGAAGGACATTTGTATCTGATTAAATTACCTTCATATTTTCTGCTCTCTATAAATGCTTCTTTGAAAAATTACATGTGGAAAGAAACATGGATATGTGTTAGAAATCTGTATTTTTTAGATTTGAAGAATGCCTGCATATTTCTTTGAGTCTAAAATGAATAATACCAGTACATCTGATACATGAATGCATAATGAATTTTAATACAAGACAACATGATCGTGCTAATAAGAACAAAGCAGACTGGTCCTGTAAGCAGGATGACTAGGGTACAAAAATAGTAATTTTGGAATTATATGAAATATGAATACTACCATAAAATAATTAGGGTGCAACAAAGATTTGTCAAAATATGTCACCAGAAAAACAAACATTTCATTGAAAGAGTTTATTAAACAGCAGTTTAATGTTTATTTAGTTTGGAGGCTTCCCAATTTTGGAAGAATGTGGTGATTAAAAGGGATATAAATAACTGGAAGGGGCCATTTAGTCTTTCAAATCTAGTTTACTGCTCAGGACAGAAATCTCGGTTAGTTTCTAACTACGTAACAGAGAGGTTGCCAGAATATGTCCAGGTTCTGCTTAACACATCTTAATAATGGGGATATCCACACTGTCTCTGACTGATTTCACTGTTAAAAGTACTTCTTTTTCCTTAAGAAATTTTTGCTAACTTGAATATGCCTGGTATAATTTATGATTGTTATATTATTTTGGCATGAAAGAAAACAGGTTGCAGTTCTCATTTGAATGACACCCATTTGGGTACTTAAAGAACACTCATTTCCCTCAACTGTTCCAAAAATAAAAAGGCCTGTAATTTTCTCAATACTGTATTTGGTGTATTAAATAGTGAATATTAAATAGAACAATACCTGCTTTTGGAGATAAGATTTATCAATGTTATTTATTTATTTTATTTTTTATTTATTCATTTGTCCAATACACAGATACATAGGAAGAAAAATAGACATGTGATAATATAAAAGAGGATGAAAGTGAACTTAGAGGAGAGGATATATGAAAGGAAGATAATATATAAGATAGGTGAAAGAAAGGAAAGACAATTGGACAGGGGACGAAAGGCACACCAGTGCACTTATGTACACCCCTTACTGGCCTCTTAGGAACCTGGAGAGGTCAATTGATGGTATGTTTAGCAAAAAGAAAAAAAGAAAAGAAAAGAAATGTCATGTTTTACTTATTCAGGATAAAGAGAAGATGAGTTTCCATTTACATGGCTACAACATTCAAAATGAAGAAAGCTGTGATAGACAACTGACATCTACAGTGTGTATGGATTTGAAAAATCATAGCTGGCAAACCATCCATCCATCCAGTTTTGATATCATACCAATGTATATTGCACCATATACATAGAATATATATCCATTGTATATTTCATATTATATACTATAATACCAAACTTTCAGTCTTCTAAAACTTTACTTCTGTTGACAGTATTTAAATGACATACTTGATAAGTTGCTGACCACGTATCAAGTGAATGTTCACTCTGATCACTGATGAAGCTTAGCAAGCCTGTCTAATTAGCATTCTGATAAAGAGCTTGTCTATTTAATTAAGTTAATTATCCAGATATAAATACATGGCTGGGTTTCACTGTAAGCCTGAAGCTGTGCTTCTTCCAGCATTTTATAGACATGAATTAATGTTGACAAGCTGAAATTGCCCCTTTATTCTTCTCTGACTGATGTTCAGAATTACACATATGCAACCAGAAAATAAATTTATGAATAAATTCATTTATAAATAAACACAATTTTAAAGACATCGTTCCCACTATTTTAATTTTTTTAATGTTTCTCCTATTAACCTGGTCTTACTTCAGTATAGCAAAGTGGGAAGAATACTCTTATACACAGTCATTTTTGCTTCTTTACAAAAATATTCATTCTTTCACTAAGTTTACCTTCTACTGTGTCTACCAATGTGGGTATACTCTGCAATTTACTTTTTTATCTGTAGTCAAAATTCGAAAAAAGGGATATTAATTTATTTATTCACTTAAGTTTTTCAGAACTTATTCATAGTTTGCTATTTCCAACCTTTATGTTTAACTTATTAATTTTCAGATCCATTGTGTCATATAATCTAAGATTTGCTGAAAATTATTTAAGTTTTCTCTCAATATGGCAATATAGATATAGAAAAATGCATATGTATTTATATTTCCAAGTAAGTCATTCCTTATTAGTAAAATTCTATATTACCAGAGATATTCCTTATATAATTTACCATATTAAATAAATAAGTAATTTATTCTTATGTACTTTTTACTTCCACCATAATGTATCATGCTATTATTGAATTCAGCAAACAAATTTCAATTCTTTATTTGTGCACACTCATACATTTTTCTGTGATAGGACCAAAATACCAAGAAACTTTTGCTGACAATCAAAAATCTAGTTTGCACAACCTCTGCCCAGTACAATATCAATAGTATTTAGACATATCGGAAGGATGGAAGGTGAATCAACTTTGAGCTGGTGGTGAGATCTGAACTGCTGAACTACAGCTAGCAGTTAGCTGAAGTAGCCTGTGAGCTGCAAATTAGCAAATATTAGCAAATTTTGCACATTCCAGTGGTGGGATTCAATTTTTTTTAACTACTGATTCTGTGGTCATGGCTTGGTGGGGATGGCTTGGCTTGGTGGGTATAGCAGGGGAAGATTCAACTGCAAAATCCCTTTTTCCTCCCTATCAGCTGGGATTTGGGAGATAGAAAATAGATGGGGGACAGGACCAGTCAGAGGTGGTATTTATCAGTTCTACAAACTACTCAAAATTTCTGCTACCAGTTTGCCATAACTGGTCAGAACCTGCTGAAACACACCTCTGATTCTTACCTCTCATATGCTTCAAATCAGAGTTCTCTCAAACAATCAAATCCCCCCTAACTTATATTCTTGCTAGCAAGGAATATAAAATGACTTTTAAGGGTCTCATCACATGACTTTATCAGCAACAATGTGAATGGGAGAAGAAATACATTAACACTGAGGAAGTATTATATAACCTTAATAATAAATAATGGGATTTATTTATACGGAATACCAAAAGCAAACCAAGCCACTTAAGTTTTAATAGTAAATAAATTTTCCAGTGTCTCTACATAGTTTCCACCTTTGTAAGGAACTGTAATAAATTCACTGGACAACATGTTAAATAAAGAGACGAAATAGTCTAATTTTCTGGTTCATTACACTGACTGATTTGTAGAGCACCAAGCATATCATTGTGTTTTGTACCTCTGAAACACAAAAGAAGGCAAATAATCCTGCTGTAATGCAGTATGGTGCATTACAGCAGGACAAGAGCTCAAAAGCCTTGAATCTGTTTCATCACAACACAGACATATAAGATTGTTATTTCATTGCCAAATCCTGTCAAATATTACATGTCTTCAATAATGATGGTGCTATATCTGATTTGAATATTTAAAAAGTGCTAGAAATCATTTGAAAAAGCTTAAGCATAATCTTTCAGTACTTTTTATTTTGATGGTACTAACAATGTTTTCTTGGGGTAATAGGCATCGATCTGCTTGTAGCATAAGAGGATACATGGAGCTTGCCAATTGGCCTATTGGATGATTGAAAGGCAACAAAAATTTCTGCATGTTAGTTGGCAGCAGTTTCTGTATCCCAAAATATATCCCATATATTTCTATCACCATCTTGCGTTCTCATTAAAATGCCAAAAGTAATCCCCCAAAAAGGGACCCATATCTTTTTAGTTCAATCACCCTATGGGAGCCCATCATCTAGGATAACTTATGTCCCCCTAGGAAGTTGAAATTCTGAAATATAGGCTTAACCTTTCAGAATATTTATAATGGGTTATTACATCTCAGAAATTTCCTATTAAATTGTAATCTTAAAGAAGTGCTCTAGCAGACATTGCACTGAACTAGGCTTGGACAAAATGATGTCTGAGCTCTTTACCAACTTAGTGATTTTGTTAAATCTTTTTCAAGAACGAAGTACAGTACATCAGTAGTTGTGCAGTCAGAAACCTACTAGTGATTGTAGAATAAATGTTCAGTTTTCCTAAGTTAGTGTTAGTGATAGTGGCTTCCATCACTGAGGAATTATTTCTAGTTTTCATGATTTGATATAAAATTGATGGTACTCTTTAGACCAGTGCTTCTCAACCAGGACAATGTTAAGAAATCTGTGGACTTCCAGAATGGAACGGAACAACTCTCCACAGTTGACTATGGTCAACTTTTTATGGGACAACTTGCCATGGCCAACTTGCCACAGGACAATTCATTGCAAGACAATTCAATTTAATTATTTAATATAGTTAAAAATTATTTTAATTTTGGTCATTCAAATTTTATTTTGTTCCTCATTTGGTATCCTTTCTTCAATGATTCTATTCACCATTTCTTCCATATTAGTGTAATTCTTGTCCTGTGGTGAATTGTCCCATGGCAAGTTGGCCTTGGCTAATTGTCCTGTGGTGACTTGGCCATGGCGAGTTGGCCACATGGAATTCTGGGAGTTAGAGTCCAGACTTAAGTTTCCGAGGTTGAAAAACACTGCTTTAGACCATCAGTCCTCCATTTTTGGCATGCTGTCTCTTTAACAGCCTCATACAGAATGTTGTGTATCTTGGCATACTGCCTCTTTAATATGATTCATACAGAATGTTGTGTATCTCTTCTTTGCTTTGGATTGAATTTAGCATCAAACAGCAGACTGAACATGAATACATTCTTATTCATCTACACTTAATAATAATATGTTTTTAAATGTCAAGAATGTACACAGTGTTGGACTCTTTCACTTTATAAAGTGACAAATTTGAACAATGCAAAAGAGGATTTTGTTTAGTGCAAATATTGGGTTACAAATTTAATAACTTATGCTTTATCGAATGGGAGACTAATGTTGATTCCCTTCCTCTTCTCACAGGAAGACTTTACAGTTGCATCTGAAATCTATTCCTGGAATCTATCTATCTATCTATCTATCTATCTATCTATCTATCTATCTATCTATCTATCTATCTATCTATCTATCTATCATCTATCCATCCATCCATCCATCCATCCATCCATCCATCCATCCATCCATCCATCCATCTATCTATCTATCTATCTATCTATCTATCTATCTATCTATCTATCTATCTATCTTTGACTTCTATGCCGCCCTTCTCAATCGACTCAGGGCAGCATAAATGCAATACAACACAGTGTTAGAAATCTAATTTAAAAAAATACTATAAAGCTAAACACACACCCATCTATATGACACAATCACCACATTCATCCAATCCAGTCACTCACAGCATCGTCCAGAGCCAATCTTCTGAATCCTGAAATCCTAATTACGGTATTTTCCTTATTGCTTTATTTAAGTATTAAACTGAATAAAGCATAGAAGAAAACCCTAGAGCTGTGACTATATGGCACGCATGCCCAAAGTAGCACACAGAGCCATTCTACCTGGCACGCGCAGCGTCAGCTGTTCCTCTTCTGGGTTCATGGCCTGCATTCCCTGGCCTTTGTGTGTGCAGCAGTGCCGGAAACTAGAAGAGCTATTCTTCCATTTTCCAGCATTAGCATGCGCGCTGGCCAGCTAATCAGGACGTGTGCATCTGTGGCAGTAACCGGAAGATTTGCCGGAGTAACTGGAAGAATGTGGCAGTAATCAGAAGAAACAGGAAGTAAAGTTTTTGTGGCACCTCCTCTTCCTAATTGCCTAATTGCGTGCCTATGCAAAGTGCCCCATTTTCGGCACTCAATGCTGAAAAGGTTCACCATCACTGCCCTATAGCTTAGTGGCAAAGGAAGCATTGAGATTTTAATGCAATTACCCTACAGCATCTTCTTTTGATCATATCTAACAATATTTCGTATTGCTTCATATCCATACTTAGCAATGGGGTTGTCATAGTTAAGCAGTACTATCTGTACTGGAATCTGATGAAGTTTTAGTGATAACTCTGTGGTCATCCTTCCTAGTTTGTTCAGTGAAACATGGAATATCAGAGCCTTGCAGGATTCAATTCTGTCTTTTCCACTTAATACCACTTAATATTAAAAATAGGTATTAGATGCAATCATACAAAGGGAAGATGTATTTTCAAATAAGGGATAATGATATTCTAAGGACAATAGAATCTGCTTCACATCCTATAGCCTCATTAGCATTCTAGTCAATAAATTAAAGCCCATTACTTGTAGTATAGTTCTCTTAATCTATTCACAATATTCAATTTCATTACACTGATAGGGCTGATTTATTGGTTCTCTTTTCTCTTTTAATGGCAGAAGCTGCAACATAATCCCATAATTTTTTTCCAGCTTTGATACTCAAGGTTATTAATAAAAAGATTTTAGCTTTTATCACAACTGGAAATGAGCTCAGGCTTTTCTAATGGTATTATTTATAAAGGCAATATTATATTGTGTTTGTGTGTCCTTGTTGAATGACATATACGGTATGTATGATTTTTGATAACAGGAAAAATAAATGCATTTGAACATCACAAACCCAACAATAGTAATTATTATTATTTAATATAATGAGTATTAGAAGTATGTGTTGGAATTATGATTCTTGGAGGAGATAGAATGATTACAGTATAAAATATTAAATTAAGTAACTATTTTAGATGGAAAAGAGAAGTCATCATAGCAGAGCAAAGAACTAGAATTGTAACTGGACCTGGACAAAGGATATATTCTAAGGCAGATGAGGTTTTTTCAGAATAGATCTGACACAGAATTGACTGGCTTAGCTAGCTTATTTCTGAATTCTAGTCGTCAATGAAACAAGAGTCCAAGTTCATTTTCATATTTTTATAGATCACCAAAATAAAGAAACAGAAAGGATGCCCATCAAATTTGTAGATATCAAAAAGCTTGGGAAATTTGCTAGCTGTCAAAAGACAGGCTAAAGGTTCAAAGGGATAAACCTCAATATTAGACTGTATTTAACAAAATGGAATTTCATCGTGAAACAGTTCTGCCTTCAGGTAGGAAAACCAGATACATTGGTATTAGATAGATGGTATCTGCTCAACCATGGTTCTTTTCACAGCTGCTAAAAGAACTAATGCCATCTGAGATAGAAACATAGAAGATAGTGGTATAAAAAGAACTCATGGTACACGTAGTCTGCCCTTACTATACTGTATTTTATCTTAGGATGGATATATGTTTACCCCAGGCATGTTTAAATTCAGTTATTATAGATTTACCAACCATGTCTGCTGGTAGTTTGTTCCAAGCATCTACTGCTCTTTCAGTAAAATAATATTTTCTCACGTTGCTTTTGATCTTTTCCCCAACTACTTGTTACTCACATACCTGCCTCCCAGCTGCCTGTGCTACTCAAGGAGGTGGCTGGGTTGGCGGTGGAGTTCTCCGGACTTATTGTCCTGGGGGACTTCAATCTGCCGTCACTCGGCGGTTCCTCTGGACTGGCACAGGAGTTCATGGCCACCATGACAGCCATGGACCTGACTCAAGTAGTTCAGGGTCCGACTCATGAGGGTGGACATGCACCCAATATGATATTCCTCTCTGAGCAATTGAGTAATGGTCTGAGACTAAGGGGCTTAGAAGTGTTGCCTTTGTCATGGTCAGATCATTTCCTACTGCGGCTTAACTTCCTGGCTCCAATCCTTCCCCGCAGGGAGGCGGAACCAATTAAGTTGTTCCGCACCAGACGCCTGATGGATCCAGAAGGTTTTCAGAGGGCGCTTGGGGTTATTCCAGATACACCCGTTCACAGTTCGGCAGAGTCTCTTGCTGAGGCCTGGAACAAGGCTGCAGTGGGGGCTCTTGACCGGATTGCGCCGTTGCGCCCTCTCCGCGGCACTAGACCCCATAGAGCTCCATGGTTCAACAAGGAGCTCCGGGAGTTGAAACGCCAGAAGAGACGTCTGGAGAAGCGATGGAGGAAGAGTAAGTCTGAATCCGATCGAACACTTGTAAGAGCTCATATTAAGACTTACAAAGTGGCGCTCAAGGCAGCAAGATGCGCGTATCATGCCGCTTTGATTGCATCAGCGGAATCCCACCCAGCCACTTTGTTTAGGGTAACCCGCTCCCTTCTTAATCAGGGGGGAGTTGGGGAGCCATTGCATAGTAGTGCTGAGGATTTTAACACGTTTTTCGCTAATAAAATCGCTCGGATCCGGGCGGACCTCGACTCCAATTGTAAAACAGAGTCTACTGACAACAAGTCAGTCGAGGTGACTGGGGCTAAACGTCTTTGTCCATCTGTCTGGGCGGAGTTTGACTTGGTGACACCTGATGAAGTGGACGAGGCCATTGGAGGTGTGAGTTCCGCCACCTGTTTACTGGATCCGTGTCCATCTCGCCTGGTTTCGGCCAGTCGAGAGGTGACACGGAGCTGGGTCCAGGAGATTGCCAATGCCTCCTTTGGGAGGTGGTCCTTTCCGGCCCTTTATAAGGAGGCACTCATGCGCCCCCTCCTCAAGAAGCCTTCCCTGGACCCAGCCGTGCTTAATAACTACCGTCCAGTCTTCGGAGAGGGGCGGCATACAAATCCAAATAATAAATAAAATAAATAAATAAATAAACCTTCCCTTTATGGGGAAGGTTGTTGAGAAGGTGGTGGCACTTCAACTCCAGTGGTCCTTGGAAGAAGCCGATTATCTAGGTCCTCAACAGTCTGGGTTCAGGCCCGGCTACAGCACGGAAACTGCTTTGGTCGCGTTGATGGATGATCTCTGGCGGGCCCAGGACAGGGGCTTGTCCTCTGTCCTGGTGCTCCTTGACCTCTCAGCGGCTTTCAATACCATCGACCATGGTATCCTTCTGCACCGGCTGGAGGGGTTGGGAGTGGGAGGCACTGTTCTCCAGTCACAGTCGGTGTTAGTGGGGGGTCAGAGGTCGACCTCGAGGTCTCTCCCTTGTGCTGTGCCTCAGGGGTCGGTCCTCTCCCCCCTGCTATTTAATATCAACATGAAACCACTGGGCGAGATCATCCAAGGGCATGGGGTGAGGTATCATCAATACGCCGATGATACCCAGTTATACATCTCCACCCCATGTCCAGTCAATGAAGCAGTGGAAGTGATGTGCCGGTGCCTGGAGGCTGTTGGGGCCTGGATGGGTGTCAACAAACTCAAACTCAGTCCAGACAAGACGGAGTGGCTGTGGGTCTTGCCTCCCAAGGACAATTCTATCTGTCCATCCATTACCCTGGTGGGGGAATTATTGACCCCCTCAGAGAGGGTCCGCAACTTGGGCGTCCTCCTCGATCCACAGCTCACACTAGAGAAACATCTTTCAGCTGTGGTGAGGGGGGCGTTTGCCCAGGTTCGCCTGGTGTGCCAGTTGTGGCCCTATCTGGATCGGGAGTCATTGCTCACAGTCACTCATGCCCTCATCACTTCGAGGTTCGACTACTGTAACGCTCTCTACATGGGGCTACCTTTGAAAAGTGTTCGGAAACTTCAGATCGTGCAGAATGCAGCTGCGAGAGCAATTATGGGCTTCTCTAAGTATGCCCATATTACTCCAACACTCCGCAGTCTGCATTGGTTGCCGATCAGTTTCCGGTCACAATTCAAAGTGTTGGTTATGACTTATAAGGCCCTTCATGGCACCGGGCCAGAATACCTTTGGGACCAGCTTCTGTCGCATGAATCCCAGTGACCGGTTCGGTCCCACAGAATTGGCCTTCTTCGGGTCCCGTCGACTAAACAATGTCGTCTGGCGGGACCCAGGGGAAGAGCCTTCTCTGTGGTGGCTCCGACCCTCTGGAACCAGCTCCCCCCTGAGATTAGGATTGCCCCCACCCTCCTTGCCTTTCGCAAACTCCTTAAAACCCACCTCTGCCGTCAGGCATGGGGGAACTGAAACATCTCCCCTTTGCCCATGTTGTTTTGATGTTGGACTGATTGTTTGCTTGGTTTTTTTTTAAATATTCTGGGGTTGTTTTTATGAATTTTTTAGCTTAAAATTGTAATTTGATTGGTGGGTATTGGATTTGTTATTATGTATTGTTTTGTCATTGTTGTGAGCCGCCCCGAGTCTGCGGAGAGGGGCAGCATATAAATCCAATAAATCTAAATCTAAATCTAACTAACCTCAGATTGTGTCCCCTTGTTTTGGTGTTCACTTTCCCATTAAAAACACTTCCCTCCTGAACCTTATTTAACCCTTTAACATATTTAAATGTTTCGATCATGTCCCCCCTTTCCCTTCTGTCCTCTAGACTATACAGATTGAGTTCATTAAGTCTTTCCTGATACGTTTTATCCTTAAGGCCTGTCTTTGGACCCATTCAATTTTATCAATAGTGTCAATATCACAGGAAGTATGTCTTGTGTTGGTCAGATGTACCTGGAATACTGAGATAAGGTGTCTACTTTTGGTCATCACAGTTTTAAAAGGATTTTGAGGAGTTGGAGCAACAAAGATGGGGTGAGAGGAAGGTAGCTCTTGAAGGTAGTAACACCTATGAAGAACTTGTAAAGGAATCTGGTATGCTTGGTCTAAAGAAGAAAAGGCTGATAGCAATTTTCAAAGGATGCTACAGGGAAGGAAAGGTGAATTTATTCTATTATTGTTGTTGGAGCAAGAACTGACAGGTGGAAGCTTTCAAGAATGAGATCAAAACACTTTGCCTTCTGGAGTTATAGATGTTACATTGCTGGAGGTTTTCAATCAAAAATTGAACAGCTATTTGTCTGGGTTGGTGTAAGGATTTCTACTCTGGACAGGAAATTAATTAGCTCTACAAGGTACTATCCAACCTAATGATTCTAGTCAATTGCTCAGGAAACTTGGCATGCTGGTAGAGATGGATCCATAAATGTCACACACTAAGTGCAAAAAGGGGGCATTTGTGTGTTGTTATTTATGTAAACATTATTGTGGGGAAAAGTAATATATTACTGTTCATGTCTTTCTTCAAAGCTGAATGGTACTCGAGACCAGCATCAGTTGCCCGATGGGAAGTAAACAATGACTAAACTTGCACCTTTGAGCAGCATGCAAACCGTAGCTTAGTTAAGCTAATGACTTTCCATTTTTTTCAAACCATTTTCTTTGTTTTGAATGAGCTGAGAGATAACAAGCTTCCAAACTTCACCCCAATTAGATAATTATTCCCACTTTCCAGAGATGGATTTCATCAGGTTCTGACCAATTCTGAAATTTTGAATAGTTTGGAGAAGTGGTAAAGAAATTTTGAGCATCTTCGAGAACCGGTAAATACTAGCCCCGCCCCAATCTATTTTCTGCCTCCCAAGTCCCAGTTGGTCAGTAATCTTCCCGTGGAGTTGGGTGGGAATGGAGATTTTACAGCATACTTCCCATGCCATGCCCACTAAGCCACACCACGCCCACGAAACCATGCCCATTGAACCAGTAGTAAAAAAATTTGAAACTCATCATTGCCACTTTCCCTATAACTAGGCATCCATTCCTAGATAAGTGCCTAACAATGTAAACCATATGTAATGTTCCCTTGCTGACTCTTAACGTATTCATCTATTTCTTGACTTATTTTTCCAAATACAATAGGCATAATTGCAAAAGGGAGGGGAAGAGGACCACGTTCTGTAAAATTATTTATGCTCAGCAATAATGATAAATATTTGTAAACTCTTTTATCTAACTCACTGAAGCATTTGTTTTATTTTATGCATAAGGCCATATACTGTATAACTTATTATTCTTAAAATTCTCTCTGATTTTAATCCCTGAGGATTAGCTCAGTTTTGTAAAAAAATAACATTATTACCATCAATAATTGATGGAGAGAGAGAATTTGTAGGACTACAAATCCCAATAAGACAATATTTTAAAACAGAATAGCCTTCTAAAGATAGTTAGCCCAGGCCAGTGATTGTGAACCTTTTTTCCCTCGGGTGCTGAAAGAGCGTGGGTGTGCGCTATCGCACATGCTTGAGTGCCCACACCCTCAATTCAATGCCTGGAGAGGGTGAAAACAGCTTCCCCCACCCCTTGGAGGCCCTCTGGAGGCCAGAAATGGCCGGTTTCCCAACTTCTGGTGGGCCCTGTAGGCTCATGTTTTGCCCTCCCTGGGCTCCAAAGACTTCCATAGAGCCGGGGGAGGGTAAAACTGCCCTCCTGAGGCTCTCTGGAAGCCAAAATTGCTCTCCAAGAGCCTCTGTGTGTGCCAAACATCAGCTGGCTGGTACACACATGCTCATTGGAGCTGAGCTAGGGCAACGGTTCACATGCCAGCAAATATGGCTTCATGTGCCACCTGTGGCACCCATGCCATAGGTTCGCCATCACTGGCCTAGGCCAACCTAAACTTGCCTACCCAGGCAGTATCATAATAATTAGTTAGCTTGAGGCAAGATTTTGTTTATTCATTTGATAAATCTTTTGAGTCTCAATTAATTACCTGATTAAATAAGAGTTTATTGTCAAGGTCCATCAGTCTTAAAAAGCCCAAAAACAATCAATTCTGTAGATATTTCTAGAGGCACTAAAATTTTCAAGGATCCTTAATCTATTCAACTTTCTTTCATGCCTCAAACTGGAAAGGAACTTGGAAAAATACCTAAACTGGTTTAAATTCTTTTTCATTTTGTTTAGATTTGGAAAAAATGTGGGACTAAGTGTACATCCTTTTCTTCATTAAGAAGTTTAAAAATAAACTGCATCTTCACTTCTATCAACCTTAAATTGCAGGGAACTCACGAGTCAGCTTACTATGGAACACCAAAATTTTCTGATCCTCTCTCTACACAAAAAGAAGAAAAAGTAAATTGCTGGCAATTTTTCCAGCACTTCTGTATTCATTGGGTTAACTGGTTATTTGTAAAAATAAATAAAAAAATAAATGAGTGGTTGCTATAAGAAAAAAATTTTTTTTGGCTAGTAAACAGATTTTTTATTTGCATTTAACCATCTCTGAATGCTAAGGGTGAAAATAACGGGTGAAATCCAGCAGGTTATTTCTGGAGAAATAGTAGCGGAAATATTGAGTAGTTTGGGGAACCAGCCAATACCACCTCTGGCTGGCCCCAGAGTGGAACAGGAATGGAGATTTTGCAATATCCTTTAGCAGGATTGCCGCTAAAAAACTGGACCTGGAATTCTACCTGATGAGAAGAAATGTGAGGACTAAGAGCCTGTTCAATATTTCATTTTATTTTTTTTTAATTTGTTTTAAATCTCTTTATTGTTTTCAAAAATATTTCTCACATGTTTTGTTTAAGTTTTACAGATCTTATTCCCTCACTGTTACCTTTTGTATATATCATTCATTTCTTTATATCTTTAATTTAATAATATACATTCAATTATATATATCATTGGTATAATACATCTTTGAGATAAAAGGAAAGAAGTAAAATGTTTGCTTTTCGTTTCTATTGATATTCGTAAGGTATTTGTTATTCTTTCTATATACAGTGATACCTTGTCTTACAAACTTAATTGGTTCCGAGACGAGGTTCTTAAGGTGAAAAGTTTGTAAGATGAAACAATGTTTCCCATAGGAATTAATGGAAAAGCAATTAATGCGTGCAAGCCAAAAATTCACCCCTTTTGCCAGCCGAAGCGCCCGTTTTTGCGCTGCTGGGATTCCCCTGAGGCTCCCCTCCATGGGAAACCCCACCTCCAGACTTCTGTGTTTTTGCGATGCTGCAATTTCACTGAGGCTCCCCTCGCTGGGAAACCCCACCTCCGGACTTCCGTTGCCAGTGAAGCGCCCGTTTTTGCGCTGCTGGGATTCCCCTGCAGCATCACAAAAACACGGAAGTCCAGAGGTGGTGTTTCCCATGGAGGGGAGCCTCAGGGGAATCCCAGCAGTGCAAAAATGGGTGCTTCACTGGCAACGGAAGTTTGGAGGCGGGGCATCCCAGTGGTGGCGGTGGGTTTGTAAGATGAAAATAGTTTGTAAGAAGAGGCAAAAAAATCTTAAACCCCGGGTTTGTATCTTGAAAAGTTTGTATGATGAGGTGTTTGTAAGATGAGGCATCACTGTATACTGATACTGTGTATTGTAACATTTTTAATTTTTCTTATGAATCCATTCATGCCATTTGTACCATGCCATTCATTTTAATATGTTAAAAGTCTAGAATGAGAGTTGACAGATGATTAAATGGTACTGTACACACGGTATGGGTTTTTTTTTTCTAAGCAATTTAAAAAGCAAAGCCAATGGAACCAAGGACAGCCTCCAGATCCTGTATACTAATTTACCAATTTTCAATATAACTGTAGTTACAGTATGATATTTCACACAATGTATATGTGCATGCAACTTAGATGTGCTTGATTATAGTATTGTTTTCTCTATCTACATCTACCAATCCCTCTTTTCTGTTTGAAAAACGCACCAGAATGTTAAATTTATTCAACTTGCTGGTTCATTTGGAAGCTTCTTCTCCAGCATATCTTCTCTCCTTGCTCAGTTCCCATGGCTGTGCCTACCAGTTACAAGCCTAAATTCCCCAACTAAAT
Organism: Erythrolamprus reginae; assembly: GCF_031021105.1. NCBI lineage: Eukaryota > Metazoa > Chordata > Lepidosauria > Squamata > Dipsadidae > Erythrolamprus > Erythrolamprus reginae. The sequence continues at coordinate 61,189,279 of NC_091951.1, forward strand.
GGCCTCTTTGTTTCTTCTCAACTGATCTTTAGAAAATGATTAAAGCAAGTATGGGAACTGAAGTCCCATCTGTCTGATGATGAATCAAAAGCTAATGTAAGTGACTCTTTAAACATGGAGCTAATTAAGAAATTTGTCCAAGAGCACAGCAGGATTAGTTTTGCCAGAGTAGTATGCAGGCAGCAATTGAGATGGAAGGAGAGAACAAAGCAGGCTGGAAACCCAGTATGTATAGCAAGGCAGGGACCTAGAAAACAGAAAGGCTAATCAACATAATTAAACAAATATCTCAATGCCCCTAATGATTTGTGATTAATTCATAATCTGTTCCCACATCTTTCTCTTAACAAATTAAAGACACCTTTGTATATGTCCTATATAGTATATTGCCCGTGTTTGAAAATGTGATACTACATGTGAGATTGTAAGCAGGATCTCTTGGTGATTCATGAAAGGGACATAAAAGCAAACAAGCACTTAAGCTGCAAATGTGCTTAAAATAGCAAATTGTGGTGGGTTTTTTTTGAAAATTACTTGATGCATTTCAAACTTTTTCTTAGACTAAGGTGGGGCTAGGAAAGGGAACTAGACAGGACAGAGGCAATAGAATAGAATTCTTTATTGGCCAAGTGTGATTGGACACACAAGGAATTTGTGTTTGGTGCATATGCTCTCAGTATACATAAAAGAAAATATACATTTGCCAAGAAACATACATTTAATGATTGTCACAAGCAATAAGGAAGCAATCAATATTAATAAAAATTTTAAGGATACAAGTAACAAGTTATAGTCACAAATGGGAGGAGAAGGGTGATAGGAATGATGAGAAAAAACTAGTAGTAATAGTAATGCAGATTTGGTAAATAGTTTGACAGTGTTGAGTCTTCGGATAAGAGTGGCATATAAGTCCAATTAATAAATTTTAAAAAATAAATTATTTGTTTAGCAGAGTGATGGCGTTTGGAAAAAAATATTTTTGTGTGTCTAGTTGTCTTGGTGTGCAGTGCTCTATAGCGACATTTTGAGGGTAGGAGTTTAAACAGTTTATGTCCAGGATGCGATGGGTTAGTAAATATTTTTACAGCCTTCTTTTTGACTCGTGCAGTATACAGATCCCCAAATGAAAGGCAGGTTGGCAGCAATTGTTTTTTCTGCAGTTCTGATTATCCTCTGAAGTCTGTATCAGTCTTAGTTGCAGAACCAAACCAGACAGTTATAGAGGTACAGATGATAGACTCAATGATTCCTGTGTAGAACTGTGTCAGCAGCTCCTTGGGCAGTTTGAGCTTCCTGAGTTGGCGCAGAAAGAACATTCTTTGTTTTGCTTTTTGATGACGTTTTTGATGTTAGGTGACCATTTTAGTTCTTGAGATATGATAGAACCTAGAAATCTGAAGGTCTCCACTGTTGATACTGTGTTGTCTAGTATTGCAAGAGATGGTAGGATGGGAGGGTTTCTTTTAAAGTCTACCACCATTTCTATGGTTTTGAGTGTGTTCAGTTCTGGATTGTTCTGATCACACCACAAGACTAGTTGTTCAACCTCCCATCTATATACAGTTTAATCATTGTCTCGAATGAGACCAATCACTAGCGTACATCTTTGGAGATTCAAGGTGTTGTAGGACATAGTGCAGAGCCATATAGACAGCATCATCTGTCGATCTATTTGCTTAGTATGCAAATTGCATGGGGTCAAACAGTGGATCCGTGATGGTTTTCAAGGGCTATATTTCAGAAAAATGGATGGTTAAAAATATAGACAATTGGATGAAAGAAAAACGACCTGCTTCTCTGAAGACTGATAGCTGTTAGGGCAGAACATTTGAAAATATTAGAGCTAATGCTGGTTTATTTTTTTTCTAAATACAGGATTTGAAAAAAATCCTTCCTGCACTGAAGGAAAGAGAGGGGGAAAGGGGGAACAGCAGTATTTTTAAGAAGCAATGAAATCTTATTGAACTTACATGACTGGCTGAATATGATATTGTTGAAGATATTTGAGGCACTATATATATTTACATGCTGTATTAAGAATGTTGTAGAATTTGTCAATTACAATCCATTATTTTTAGTATTTTGTTTATTATTATTAAAGGTATGGGGAATTTTGGGGGAAGGGTTAATTTTTATATATTTTATTGGTAGATGTTCTTAAACAGCCGGGGCTTTGAAAACATGCCCTCATTCATGCTGCAGAGTTCAATGCACTTAGATGACATAACAATTGTGCTGCTACTTTGATGTAAATATTGTAAATATTTTACGGGATAAAGTTCTTTATAAACATGCTTTTAGCACTTCTTCTCCAAAAATGGAGCTCCTTCATTCTACAATGACACATAACTAAGGACAAAATAAACCTATATGGATGCTGTAAGAGAGAGTAAAATAGCAACAGAAACTTGCTTATAAAACAGCCAAATGACCCACTTCTATCCTCCCTCCCTCCTTTCCTTTGGCTAATAATAGCTTCAGCCTAAACATGACTTTCATTTTAAAAAAAAGAATAGTTCTCACTACTAGTTTCTGTTGCTGCCTTTAAACTTTAAAAATTATGGCAACATATTTTTAATTAAATGGCGTAAGTCAAGTGAGAGATTGTCTACCAATTTTGGAATGTTGGAAAAGTTTGAAAGGAAGGAGAATATTTATTTGTTTGTTTGTTTGTTTCTTTAATTGGATTTATATTCTGCCTCTCTCTCAGGACCCGGGGCGGCTTACAACATATAAAAAAAGAAAACAATACAGAATAGTAGCCTAAATCCAATTAATTTAAAACTAAATATACTAATCTATAATCCTCAATTTAAACCAATCATACCTACTCAGACAACAACATATGTAACATTCATCATCCAGAGTCTAATTGCCCCAAGCCTGGTGGCATAGATGAATCTTAAGACTCTTGCGGAAGGCGAGGAGGGTGGAGGGAGTATGAATCTCCAGGGGGAAGATGATTCCTGATGGTCGGAGCCCCCACAGAGAAGGCTCTTCCCAGAATACATATATTGCGTATATATTGTTGAAGTAAAATCCGGTCCGGTTCCAAGCCAGGAGGAAGACATGGGAGCCAATGAATCTGGGGGCAAATTGAAGGAAATTTATGGTATTTAGGAATCAGAAGCAAAATGACTCAACATAGGTTCTGGGACAGCTGACAGCCTAGCATGGGGAGTAGACTAGTTTTTATACCATTTTGGACCTTTGAGATTAAAATGCCTGGTGGGATTATTTGATTAGATTAACAATGTGCTTTTCTGTATTCTAATTGTCCCTATTTGGTTTCCTAGGTGGTAGTCAGGGTTAGGGTTAGGGGAAAGGTAAGGCATGTAAACTCTATGTGGCTCTTTGTGTTCTGACTTAATCCTGTCAATTCAGCCTGTCTCGGGCTGGGTTCCTTGGGTTAACATGGGTTACTTAAGATCATTCTGGCTTGGAGGCAGGGATTGCTTTAGTTTCTGTGGATGGTTTTCCTTTGCCTTCTCTGGGGGCATGGAAATAAAGGATGGGTAGGGTGGGAGGGTCTTTCTTTCTTTCTTTCTTTCTTTCTTTCTTTCTTTCTGTCTTTATTTATTTATTTATTTATTTTTGTCAAACAATTATAGGATGTTAATTTGTATACATTAAACATTAGAAAAGTAATGATAAATATGCAGGAAGTTAAGGCAGAGCTTCAGTTCAATTTTGTTCATTGGAAATCTTGCTAGTGGGTACTAACAAAGTTTTGCTTACAACTGCAGCTTAATCATTTAATAGAACCTTTAACTTTCAAATTGAGAGTTATCTGTTTCTGTGTCAGAACTGAGGGTTTGGGCTAGTGAGTTTATATCTATCTATCTATCTATCTATCTATCTATCTATCTATCTATCTATCTATCTATCTATCTATCTATCTTTCCTAATTGAGATCACATTTAGCCCCTAAGATGCTTTTGAGTTTTAAAGATAGTCAGAATCTTCAGATTACAACTGTATCTTCTACAGGTCAAGAATGAAATAATTTCCAAAAGTTAAAGCTTAATAAGGGGCGTGCATATCATCCCTGTCCTACGGTCTTCATTTATCTGTATTTACTTTGTTTATGCTTATATTTATATCAATACCTGTTATCTTATATATGTTTTGACAAAACAAATTCTGAAACTCAAGAAATAATTGCCAATGCAGACCTTAGATTATAGTAGTCAACAATATTAATTGTCTGAAAGCACATTATATATAGGATATTAGGCCCAAAAATACTACGTAAAAATTCAAATGACACCACAAAAATGGTCTTCAAATGTTGTTTAGCATAACAATCATTTAAATAAATAATTTTTTAAAAAATCTAGTCTGGATGTGTAAAGCAGCTAAAAGACATTTATTTATATTATTTATTTATATCTCATCTTCATCATTTTCATAATTCAAGGCAAACACACACCATACTCATTTCTCCTATTTTCTCCACAACAACCCTGTGAGATATATAGATATCTGTGTGTGTTCAGAAAAACAAATAATAATAATAGTAATAATAATAATAATAATAATAATAATAATAATAATAATAATAATAAATGCTCCCCTTTCTCTATAACCTCTTCTCATTGTATATGCTTAGTTTAATAGTCTTATGTTTATAAATGTAATTGTACCATAAGGTGACAGACAAGTTAGTCTGTGGTTATTTAAGCCCCCTGAGCCTGAAATTAGTAGTTTCTGTCTCTGTAACTGGTTGTTGTATACCAGTGCTGGCGAACCTTTTTTCCCTCGAGTGCCGAAAGTGCGCACGCACACACTATTGTGCCTGCGCGAGTGCCCACACCCATAATTCAATGGCCGGGGAGGGCAAAAATTGCCTCCCCTGCCCCTCTCCAGAGGCCCTCTGCAGGCCCGAAGCAGCCCATTTCCCAACTTTTGGTGGGCCCGGTAGGCCTGTTTTTCACACACACACAGAGGCTTCAGAGACTTGCCTGGAGCGGGGCTGAGCAAAAATGCCATATCCCACCCCCCAAGAGGCCCTTCAGAAGCCAAAAATGCCTTCCCTTCTGGGTAAGCCAAAAATCAGCTGGCCAGTGCACAGATGCGGGCTGGAGCTGAGCTAGGGCAATGGCTCATGTGCCAGCAGTTATCGCGTGCCATAGGTTCGCCATCACTGTTGTATACTGTTCTGGCCATGTGTACTTAATATATCCACAATAGTGGTGGGTTTTGAATTTGTTTACCACTGGTTTGTATGCATGCAAAGCTTCTGTACATGCTCAGAAGTATCGTGAGCAAGTAGGCGGAGCCTCCTGCCACTGGCAGTATCAGTTCTACGAACTGGTCCGAAACTGGGAGCAACCCACCAATGACCCACATTTATGTAATATTTGCATAAACACATTTTTATAGCTATCCAATTCGCACATAGGCAACTCTAGATGGCTTACAATATTTTTAAAAGCCTCCATATAATACAAACCCATTAAAACACCCCAGCCGACTTATACATCTTATGACCAAATAGTAATGGTTTCATGTATTTAATTCCTCGGTTTTCTATTAGGAAAAGTCTTATATGATTTGGCCATAAACATTTGAAAAGTGAGAAAATAATTAGGGTCCTTTACTCAGTGATGGACAGAATTAATTAATTGCAGACAATTAAAGTAACATTACTACTATTCGGAATGCAGAACCATAATTAGCATGAGTGATTTGTAACTAGACTCTGCATAATGATATTGGTCATAAGATGGATATTGCTGGATAATACAGTGCTATTTAAGGGCAGGGTGGAAACTGTCTTTTAATTTCTCTTCTAGCTAATTGCTTCAGTAGTGTTAAAGGGGCCCAAGGCCAGAAGCAATCAAAGAGTAGATTAATCAAGAAAGCCAGTCACTTGATGAGTTTAATAATCATGACCAAATAGTATATTATGTGCATTGTAAAAAAAAAATCTACATCTTTCCTTCCTGAGCATCACTCCTGTCTCTCTACTCATATAAAACAGCTTTGGAGGAGAAATGAGGAGGAATTCACTCCCTCACAGTTTAGGAGATTGTAAGGGAGGACACTTAACTCAACCCAGACAAGACGGAGTGGCTGTGGGTCTTGCCTCCCAAGGACAATTCTATCTGTCCATCCATTACCCTGGAGGGGGGAAATGTTGATCCCCTCAGAGAGGGTTCGCAACTTGGGCATCCTCCTCGATCTACAGCTGACTTTGGAACATCATCTTTCGGCTGTGGTGAGGAAGGCGTTTGCCCAGGTTCGCCTGGTGCACCAATTGCGGCCCTATTTGGACAGGGAGTCTCTGCTCACAGTCACTCATGCCCTCATCACCTCTGAGGTTCGATTACTGCAACGCTCTCTACATGGGGCTACCTTTGAAAAGTGTTCGGAAACTTCAGATCGTGTAGAACGCAGCAGCGAGAGCCATCGTGGGACTTCCAAGATTCGCCCATGTTTCTTCAACACTCCGTGGCTTGCATTGGCTGCCGATCAGTTTCCGGTCACAATTCAAAGTGTTGGTCATGACCTTTAAAGCCCTACATGGCATTGGACTAGATTACCTCTGGAACCGCCTGCTACCGCACGAATCCCAGTGACCGATAAGGTCCCACAGAGTTGGCCTTCTCCGGGTCCCGTCGACTTAACAATGTCGTTTGGTGGGCCCCAGGGGAAGAGCCTTCTCTGTGACGGCCCCGGCCCTCTGGAACCAACTCCCCCCCGGAGATTAGAATTGCCCCCACCCTCCCTGTCTTTCGTAAACTACTCAAGACTCATTTATACCGCCAGGCATGGGGGAGTTGAGATATTCCTTCCCCCTAGGCCATTACAAGTTATGCATGGTATGTTTGTGTGTATGTTTGGTTTTTATAAATAAGGGGGTTTAGCTGTTTTATTATTGGATTGTCACATGCAGTTTTTATCATTGTTGTTAGCCGCCCCGAGTCTACGGAGAGGGGCGGCATACAAATCCAATAAATTATTATTATTATTACTATTACTATTACTATTATTATTATTATTATTATTATTATTATTATTATTATTATTGATATAAATGGCATGTTTAAAATTACTAGAGGGTGGTTCACATTTATTATTAAAGATGTTAATAGCAGCTGGAAGACAACATCTTTTAATTTAGAAAAAATAAGGAACTGAATTAGGCACTTCCCCATTTCAGATTAAATTTTGTAAATTATAAAAAGGCAGCTTTACTTGAATCCGGGGAATGAGACGTTTATCCAGAATTAGAAGAATTTATCCAGGATTTTAAACTTTACCAGTGCATCCACCCAGAGGTCGCATCCAAATCAAAATCATCACATGTATGGGAGTCTGTTTCTGAAAATACTTCAAAATCAGTATTGCCTCACCTTTTGATTGCGTTTGGATTAACCATAATTTATTTAATCCATCTTTCTCAATGCATGTATAGTTTGATCACTAGATTACAACAGGGAGATACAGAAGACTTTAACTCTTTGCTGACATGTAATCATCATCTTTTTTCTTTTGTAATTGAGATGTGGTAGCTTCAGTGGTGGCCTCCTGCCAGTATGGCTAATTGCACACAGCTCAGTGGTTCTAGTGTGTGAGTGTGGTATCGAGCGCAATTTTGCTCCCCATACCTGCGCAGGTAGTGAAATCTTGCATGTGGGGAAGCAAAAAACCACGCATGCACATACGCCCTTCTGCGAGATTTTATTACCTGCACATGTGCGGGAAGCAAAATTGCACCTGATCCCACACTCAGATGCCAGAGCTGCGCGCAATTAGTCATGCTGTTGGGAGCCCACCAATGTGTAGCCCTATATGGTGTATCAGTCAAGTCACAACAAGCAAGGGTAATATAGCTAGACAGCCTGACTTGGTAAATTTGAGCCAAACATCTTTTCTCAGTCTAAGAGCCATGGTGGTGGCAGGGTGGTTAGAATGCAGTACTGCAGGCTACTTCTGCTGCCTACTGTCTGCCTGCAATTTGAGCGGAGGTGGCGCAGCAGGTAGAGTGCTGTACTGCAGGCCACTGAAGCTGACTTGTAGATCTGAAGGTCAGCGGTTCAAATCTCATCACCGGCTCAAGGTTGACTCAGCCTTCCATCCTTCCGAGGTGGGTAAAATGAGGACCTGGATTGTGGGGGCCAATAGCCTAGCTCTGTTAAAAAAGTGCTATTGCTAACATGTTGTAAGCCGCCCTGAGTCTAAAGAAAAGGGCGGCATAAAATTGAATAAATAAATAAATAAATAAATAAATAAATAAATAAATGAATGAATGAATAAATTTGGCAGTTCAAATCTCACCAGGCTCAAGGTTGACTCAACTTTCCATCCTTCCGAGGAGAGGCAGTATTCTGCTGGTTTGGACCGGTTCAGGCAAACTGGTAGTGATGAATGCACATGACTCGCCTGGACGTAATCTCGTCCTATTTAGCTATGTTTTCAAGGCTAGTCACATGTGTGGAAGATGCAAATGCAAGAAAAGCTCATGTGTGGGAGGCTGTGTGCATATGCGGAGTGTGTGTGTGCTCCTATTTGCAAACTGGTAGGGAAGGTAAGTGAACACCACCCCTGCTTTCGAGCTCGATAAAATGAGCAGCCAGATTGTTGGGTGCAATATGCTGACTCTGTAAACCGCTTAGAGAGGGCTGTAAAGCACAGTGAAGTGGTATATAAGTTCTATTGCTATTGCTAATTTATGATTGCTGTGGGAATAAAATAAAAGGAGGCCTTCTTTTCAACAGCTTGGCTGCTAGAGCAAAGGTGAGACTTGAATATAGCAAATAAATAATTTCAGCTAACAATATAGATTAAATTTACAATGCATAAGGCTGAAATGTGGTTGGTAAGTTTGTGGTTCAAAAGCTTGGCTCCTAGATCAAAGGTGAAAACAAATACACTGGATAAATAATATCAACTAACAATGTAGATTAAATTTATAATGCATAAGGCTGAAGGATGGTTGGTATGTTTATGGTTCAGAGTATTGTCTGAAAAAAGGCTAGAAAGTATCTTGAACCATGTTCAAAAGCTGCTAGTTTTGCATATCTTTCACTTCCTCATAGTTAAAATGACTTAAAATTTGACTGCAATCTCTTATTTTATTATTATTTAGATTTGTATGCCGCCCCTCTCTGCAGACTCGGGGCGGCTCACAACAGAATGCAACAATTCATGACATTATATTTTGCAGGTTACACAGACAAGTGCAAAATTGCATTCTGTGGCATTTGTAGGATAAAGGAACTGTAGTTCTTCCTTTTTCTATTGTAATATTAGATAAGATAAACATTAAATAAAATTAGATAAACTATCTTATCTTAAAACCTTATCTTAAAAGATCAAGAACTTACGGAATACAGAACTGTATTAATCTACCTTTAAGCAATCTTTTTAGTGCATCATTAGTAATATACAATAGTCCTCAAATTATGATCACAATTGAGCTAAAACGTTCTGTTATTGAGAAAGACATTTGTTAAGTTAGTTTTGCCCCATTTTATGACCTCAGCATATTTGTTAAATGAATCACTACAGTTGTTAAATTAATAACATGGTTGGTAAGTGAATCTGGCTTCCTCATTGACTTGCTGGCTTGTCAGAAAGTCACAAAAAGGGACACTGCAAGTGTCATAAATATGAGTCAGTTGCCAAAGGTCTGAATTTTGATCACATCACCATGAGGAGGTTGCAAGAGGTGTAAATGTGAGAAATGATCATAAGTCACTTTTTTCAGGGCTGTTATGACTTTAAATGGTCACTAAATGAACTCTTGTAAGTCAAGGTCTACCTGCAGTATATTATTTTTATTTCTTATCTAGAATGAAAAATCCGATAGGCAGGGCAATACAATTATACCTCGTCTTACGAACTTAATTGGTTCCAGGATGAGGTTTGTAAGGTGAAAAGTTTGTAAGATGAAACAATGTTTCCCATAGGAATCAATGGAAAAGCGATTAATGCGTGCCCTTTTGCCAGCCGAAGTGCCTGTTTTTGCGTTGCTGGGATATCCCTGAGGCTCCCCTCCATGGGAAACCCCACCTCTGGACTTCTGTGTTTTTGCGATGCTGCAGGGGAATCCCAGCAGTGCAAAAATCGGTGCTTTGGTGGCAACGAAAGTCCATAGGTGGGGTTTCCCAGCGAGGGGAGCCTCAGCGAAATTGCAGCATCACAAAAACATGGAAGTCCTCGAAACCCTACCTCCGGACTTCCGTGTTTTTGTGATGCTGTGATTTCGCTGAGGCTCCCCTCACTGGGAAATCCCACCTCTGGACTTCCATTGCCAGTGAAGCCCCATTTTTATGCTGCTGGGATTCCCCTGCAGCATCGCAAAAACACAGAAGTCCAGAGGTGGGGTTTCCCATGGAGGGGAGCCTCAGGGAAGTCCCAGCAGCGCAAAAACGGGCACTTCGCTGGCAACAGAAGTCAGGAGGCGGGGCATCCCAGTGGTGGTGGCTTGGGTTTGTAAGGTGAAAATAATTTGGAAGAAGAGGCAAAAAAATCTTAAACCCTGGGTTTGTATCTCAAAAAGTTTCTATGACGAGGGATTTGTAAGATGAGATATCACTGTATAGCTGTACATAATTGTGCAGTAGTGTATGAATTCTCACTATTCATATATGTCCTTATCAGCTTATACAGCTTATACAGCTTAGTATAAGGATGGCTAACCTTTTCTGGACCGAGCGCCCAAAGCGCACATGCACACGTGTGAATGTGTGTGTGAGTGGCCAAACACCCAAAATGCAATGTGTGCATGACCCCCTGCAGGTGCCCTGTCCCTGTGTATGCATGCGCCCCTCTGCACACACACTCCGTGCATGCATACCCCACACATTCTCTGAGTATACATGGCAGAAATCTGAAAACCAGATGGCCAGTTACTACATGCATGCGCAATGGAGCTGAGCTGGGATGACATCTCGTGTGCTACCAGAGGGGGCGCCATTTGGCTTAGTACATAATTTATTTGTATTTCATTTTAGAAAATTATTATTATTATTATTATTATTATTATTATTATTATTATTATTATTGTTATTATTTTATTAGACTTGTATGCCGCCCCTCTCCGAAGACTCAGGGTGACTCGCAACAACAATGGAACAATACAGATATAAATCTAATAATTAAAAACTGTAACTAAAGCCCATTACCTTAAAAACAATCAATACTACACAATCATAACCACACATAACTTTCAATGGTCAGAGGGGCAGGGGAATACACTAGTTACCCCATGCCTGGCGACATAGATAGGTCTTAAGGCTCTTGTGGAAGGCGAGGAGGGTGGGGCAGTTCGAATCTCCGGAGGGAGTTGATTCCAGAGGACCAGGGTCACCACAGAGAAGGCTCTTCCCCTAGGCCCCGCCAAACAGCATTGTTTGGTTGACGGGACCTGGAGAAGGCCAACTCTGTGGGACCTAATCAGCCACTGGGATTTATGCGGCAGAAGGCAGTCCCATAAGTATTCTGGTCTGATGCCATGTAGGAATAACAGAGTTGGAAGGAACCTTGAGGTCTTCAAGTCCCACCCCTGCTTAGGCAGAAAATCCTACAATCCCGGAAAATCCTAGTTATCCCATTTCAGATAAATGGTTGTCCAATCTCTTCTTAAAAACCTCCAGTGTTGGAACATTCATAACTTCTGGAGGCAAGTTGTTCCATTTTGAGAATTACTGTATCGCCAAAAATAGCCAATCAAGTGGAATGAATAAGAATTTATTCAAAATGTTGTGATACGATTCACTTGTTTCTTGATACTACAGCAAAAAAAAAAGTTTTCCATTTGATCACTAGCTAGGTAACCCAAAATTCAAGGAAATCCTTGGAAATCATTGCTTAATATAAAAACCGTGTGCTTTCTTATGTGGATTGGACTGCTTTTTAATCTGTGAGATTTCTAAAAACTTGCCTAAGCACATATTAGAATCTGATGTTTTGGTAGCCATGACCTTCCCTGACAATTTAAACTTCCATTATTAAATTCAATAACCATATATTAATATAAGCCATGGTATAACTCAGAGCATCCAGAGACTAACCCAGATGGATCATTAAACATACCTTTGCAGCCAGTGTACCAAGAGCAACATTTTACGCTTGTTATAATTTACAGTTGTTATGACTGACAGAGCTTCTTAGTCAGCAAGTGCTGACCAAGGACCAAATTGGTTTATACCGCAATTCCACACACTCTGCTAAATGAAAAGTGGCATTGATCAATGAACTATAGGAGGCATTCCTGAGCAAGCCACTAGATGGCAGCAGGAAGAGATAAGGCTTAGTGAAACCGGTAGTTTATACTTTTTGTAAGAAAGCTTGACTTTATTATCATTAGCAAAAACAATAAGATGCATGTTAGAAAATAGCTGAGTAGGAACTGTTATTGAATAACTGTTAATAAGATGTTTGTTATGAGATCTGGCAAATCCTTTCAGGATATGTGATTTGCAACATATAAAAGCAGCCACATCCTTCTGGATGTCTTAAGCAAGCATACATTTTCAAGGCTTTAGAAGATGCTCTTAGGTAATTCTGCATGAATGTGTATGCATAGCCATTTTGGGGAAGTTGTTTCCAACATATCTATCAAACCCTGGAAAAAGATGCAGTTATTCAATAATAGTTCCTATATAGCTATTTCCTAATATGCATTTCAGTGTTATTGCTATTAGGGCAAAATAACCCACCTTTATAGCCAATAAATTGGAGATGATATGAATAATCATTTTATTAATTTAAAAAAACCCAAACACTAGCAAGTGGTTAAGTGTTTTTTCTATCAGGGCAGCCTGGTCTACCCAAATATGGGAAGGAACATACTGCTTCCCTTTCACCTTTCAGCCCCAAATCCACTTCACAGGTAGCGATGGGAGAACCGAACTCGCACAATTCGGGTCCGTACCGAATTTTGTGGTGTTCGGTACATCGAACACAAACCCGAAATTTTTTGAAACTTCGGGCAAAGTGTTCGGTGTTTGGAGCTTTGACGTCACCGGCAGGTTGCTAAGGACGCCAAGGTGATCACTTCCTGGATTCCATGGGTGGTCCTTTCACATAAAAATAAACATGTTTATTTTTATGTGAAAGGACCGCCCTTTGCTTGCAGCACCGCTGCGGTGTCCTTTCACGTAAAAATAACAATGTTTATTTTTATGTGAAGACCTCCCTTTGAAGGAGCTGGGGAATCCCTCCCACGAAGAAATTCTGGGGGCGGAGCCTTGACATCACCGGCAGGTTGCTAAGGACGCCATGGAATCCAGGAAGTGATCACCTTGGCGTCCTTAGCAACCTGCCGGTATATGTGACGTCAAAGCTCCGCCCCCGGAATCTCTTGGTGGGATTCCCCATTCGTGTTCGAGTTTGTGTTTGGTTCGGGTTTGGCCGAATTTTGCGTAAAGTTTGTCCGAACTTGCCGAACCCAAACACCGTTGGGTTCGCCCATCACTATTCACAGGCAGTCTCTTTTGTGACAAACTATTTTGTGTTAAATTTATATTTACTGACAAAGAAATGCAAATAGCCAAGGTTCAAATCCTAGAAGGGTAGGGTATGGTTAGCTTAGGGATCGGAAACCTTAAACACTCAAGGAGCAACTTGGGCCCATTTCCCATAGAAAACAAAACAGCAGGAGCCACAAAACCTGGATGAGTGTGGCCATAGACATAGAGTACTCTGATTAAAAACAGTTTGAGCATGTAGAGGTTTTAAATAGAAACTAACTGCTTAAAGAAACATAAGGTTGGAAATGTAATATACAAATTCCTGGAACTAAGAATTCCAATTTATTCTGCTTTGATCACATTCTATCCCAAATACTTTGTACAGATATGGTCATCATACTTTAAAAGGACCACCTTCTATGTTACATGAAGAGTTATACATGTTACTCTGGGATGCAGCCACAATTTGCAACACATTCCTAGGGCTGCAGGTTGTGCCCCTCAGTTTTGTTCTTGCCATTCTGCTCCTTCATGGCCATGGACTGATGGGAGACACTCAATCACAATCTCACATATAAAATAAAAAGCTACTAAAACATTATGGATAAGGAACAGAACTAAACATTGAATAAATAGATCTATTTCCCACATTGCTGGCATGAAAGCTGACTAGCTTGTTTTTCATTATGTCAAAATATCTAAAGTATCAATCAGAACGTTATAGGGCCTTTGCTGAGATTTGTTTAACCATTCATTATGAGTTCAATTTTGTAGCTTCCTGTAATTGCGGTAAATGAGGGCACAGGTTTGAGTGAAATCAGTATAAAATATACAGTATAAAATAGGATTTACATTATTCGCCTTTCTCCTGCAGTGTGATTCTGAATGGCTTGCTCAGATGCGAACATACACCATTGGGAAAAGTGTTTATCATGTCAGTATCAAAGTATTAGGAGTTGTTTCACACCTCTGGGAAAATCAATTGTGCAGCAGCAGTACTTCTCACTTTCCCATAAATAATACAATCTGCCAAATATAATTCAACTTTGCATTTGATGTCCCCCAGTAGGATGAAACAGTGAAGTTAACATCTGATAAACAATGTTAGATATCAGCCTCCATGAAATATTATATGACAGTTGAAAGGTGCTGAATTATTCGCAAATAGTCTGGGGAGTTCACAGTTCATGTGTCTTGGCAGCTTAGAACAATGAAAAAAATCCTTTTCAATCAATTCCTATCCGTTACTTTTTAATTGCAAATGGAATCCCAGTCACCTTACGAATTTCAATTGTTTCCTGCAGGGACATAGGATAGAAATACTAGTAAGGGTATATATTATTTTATATTTGGCATTTCAGCTTGAGTTTACTAAGCACATTGGACTCATTGTTCAGACTTTGATGTGGATGTAAGTGTGTATGTTAGGGTTTTGGACTACAGACTCAATCTCTGCTGACCATTGGACGTGGTGCCTGGAGTTAATGGTAATTGGAATTCAATTGATTCCTACTGAAATCTTAATGGATAGCTACTGTTGAAAGAAAAATCTGGTCTGGTACCAAACTGGTAGCCGCCCCGAGTTCGCGGAGAGGGGCGGCATACAAATCTAAATAATAAATAAAATAAATAAATAAACTGGAAGAAAGCCGTTGGAAATAAAATGGAGGCTGATTCGAAAGAAGATTCTGTTTATTGATGAGCAGATCCACCAATAGCATGTGGTCCTGGGATAGCTGACAAATTTGTTGAAAGTGTGGATGGATCTCTATAGATTTATTTGAAGGTTAAACAGTTCTTGGTATTGTGCAATGAAGGAGCTTTTTGTGTCTCTTTCAATGGTGGTAGGTTAATCCTACCATGCTCTAAAGGTCATATTCTGTCCTCCTAATCCAATCACCTGGAGCTGAGGGTGTTTTGTTTGGGAATAGATTGGGCACAAAATATACAGCTCTAAAGACTTCAGGAATCTGCTGGAGGCTGTTTTACTACCGTATTTAGGGAATGGGGTCTGCTTTCTGCCTTTAAGAGCATGTTTCTCCATTTCTCCTTTGGGGAAATATAATATTCTACCTCTTAATATCCCCCAAAATATTTCATTCTCTAGGAGGGGATGGGGGCTTTCCACACTACAATAAAAGAATAATAGAATCACAGAGTTGGAAACCCTATATCAGTGATGGCAAACCTTTTTTTGCTCGGGGGCCAAAATGCCCATGCCCATAATGCAATGGCCTCTCTCCGCACATGTGCACAGATTCCTCCCTCCCATTCGCAGGCCTCACTGAAGCCTCTGGACTTCCGGTAGGCCTGTTGGGCCATTTTTTACCATCCGTAGGCTCCAGAGGCTTTCCTGAAGCCCCGGGAGGGCAAAAACGGCTTCCACCCACCCTCTGGAAGGCCGAAAATCTAGAGCTGACATAAGGCAATGCTTCATGGGCCCTCAGATATGGCTCTACGTGCCACCTGTGGCACGTGTGCCATAGGTTTGCCATCACAGCCTTATATACCCGTGATGGTGAACCTATGGCATAGGTGCCACAGGTGGCATGTGGAGCCACATCGAAGGGCCCGTGAAGCATTGCCTTATGTCAGCTCTAGATTTTCGGCCTTCCAGAGGGTGGGTGGAAGCCGTTTTTGCCTTCCCGGGGCTTCAGGAAAGCCTCTGAAAGGCCGAAAATCTAGAGCTGACATAAAACAAAACAGCAGGAGCCACAAAACCTGGATGAGTGTGGCCATAGACATAGAGTACTCTGATTAAAAACAATTTGAGCATGTAGAGGTTTTAAATAGAAACTAATTGCTTAAAGAAGTATAAGGTTGGAAATGTAATATACAACTTCCTGGAACTAAGAATTCCAATTTTTTCTGCTTTGATCACATTCTATCCCAAATACTTTGTCCATCATACTTTAAAAGGACCACCTTCTATGTTACATGTTACTCTGAGATGCAGCCACAATTTGCAATACAATTTGCAGGTTGTGTCCCTCAGTTTTGTTCTTGCCATTCTGCTCCTTTCATCGAAGGGCACGCGAGGTTTTGCCGTATGTCAGCTCCAGCATGCATGCGCGCACTAACCATCTGATTTTCAGCCTTGGAAGGGCCGTTCTGCCCTCTGGAGGCTTCAAGGAAGCTTTCCTGAAGCCCCAAAGTGCAAATAAATGGGCAAATTAGAAGTTCAGAAAAACGGACTTCTGGTTTGCCTGTTGTGCTTCCCTGAATGCAAAAAACCAGATTTCTGACAGTCTCAAAATGGGTGAGCAGTGTGGTCGGGCGGTAGGAAAAGCAAGTAGGATGCTTGGCTGGATAGCTAGAGGTATAACAAGCAGGAAGAGAGAGATTGTGATCCCCTTATATGGAGCGCTGGTGAGACCACATTAGCAATACTGTGTTCAGTTCTGGAGACCTCACCTACAAAAAGATATTGACAAAATTGAACGGGTCCAAAGACGGGCTACAAGAATGGTGGAAGGTCTTAAGCATAAAACATATCAGGAAAGACTTAATGAACTCAATCTGTATAGTCTGGAGGACAGAAGGAAAAGGGGGGACATGATCGAAACATTTAAATATGTTAAAGGGTGAAATAAGGTTCAGGAGGGAAGTGTTTTTAATAGGAAAGTGAACACAAGAACAAGGGGACACAATCTGAAACAACATGAGAAAATATTATTTTACTGAAAGAGTAGTAGAACCTTGGAACAAACTTCCAGCAGACGTGGTTGGTAAATCCACAGTAACTGAATTTAAACATGCCTGGGATAAACATATATCCATTGTAAGATAAAATACAGGAAATAGTATAAGGGCAGACTAGATGAACCATGAGGTCTTTTTCTGCCGTCAGTCTTCTATGTTTCTATAATGGGCCAACAGGAAGTCCATTTTTCCGAACTTCCGGTTGGCCTGTTTGGCTGCTTTTTCACCATCCCAGGCTTCAGTGAAGCCTGTGCACATACACGGGGATGGGGCAGTGCATGAGCAGGGAAGTGGTGTGGGCACATGCGCATGTGCTAGCAAATGCACACACACACCTTTTGGCACGCGAACCAAAATAAGTTCACCATCTTATACAATATAGAAATGGTTGTCCAATCTCTTCTTAAAAACAATGATGCCTCTGCGCACGTTAGCATAGTGCTCTGTTGGCCATCTCAGCTTTTGTACTGCAGGAGACAATTCTGTGAGCCACTCAATGAATGGCATTATTAACATTCCTTCACTTAGCTATTTGATCAGGCAAGGAGGAAAAATGAAGATGAACAGCTGCCCATTTTTTCCCCCACTTCCCCAATGGCTTTCTGGCTGAGCTGATTGCGATACCTCTACATCACTGTCAATCACCACTAGCAATTCAGTGTGGCCCACAGAATTACATCTGAGGAAGATATGTGATGCACCTAATGCATTTACATAAGAACATCCATTATCCCACCTTTGGCTCTCCAAAGAATTTGTGCTCTGCACCGTCAGCACGACTGTCCACCTTCATGCAACCCCAAAGGCAAGTGATGCAAGCACAGCAATCCAAACAGCCACCTCCTGCAATACATAAATAACTCATTGCATCCATAAAGCAAGCGACGGCATTAATCATCAGTGGAAAACTCTTGGGGACCCTCGGCTGCATTTTATAAGTATTAAAATATGGGGAGTGGGAGGGAAAATGGATTTCTTGAATTTGTACTAGCAGCAGTAAGTGAATGCTTTATGCCTTACGTCAGCTGATAGTTGTAGGATTACATACTTAATACCCTGCAGTTAACTAGAGATTATGTAATGAAATATCTGAAGTTTTCAAGGTCATTATCTCTACTTGCAGAATTCACATGGCACCAAGAAGGGGTAAATAAGAAGGGACGGTAAATTTAAAAAAAATGAATGAAGACACAACAGAAACATTGAACACAATACATTTCATTCACTTGCAACATCTCAATTCGGAATGTAAGACATTCTGACCGAACAGTTGTTTTCACAACTAAATGTGGAACAATTGCTTCAATAAGCTTCAGAGGTAATAATCAAGCTAACTTTTGTCATCAACTCAAGGACTGGCTTTCAAATCAATGTTTATGGGACAGGTAGTCCTCGACTGTCAAGGTTCCAACTAACACATCCGCGAACGAAATAACTCCAAGGCATCGAAGTTCCTCAAAGAACAGTTTATTAGGATAGGTCATATTGGCACAAAGCTGATGAAAACTCTAAAGCTCTAAAGTAGTGGTTCCCAACCTGGGGGTTGGAACCCCTTTAGGTGTCGAAAGACAAATTTCCCATAGTGTTAGGAACTAAAGCTTCTATTCTAGGCCTTGTAACATATTTTTACAATCCGACCAATCAGGCATTCACAGTGGGGGTGTCCCTCTGACCTTCCTGCCAATCAGCTTAAAGCTCTGTTGGGAGAATTGGGGCTAGACCTATGGTTGGGGTTCATCACAACATGAGGAACTGTATTAAGGAAGAGGTCGCGGCATTAGAAAGGTTGAGAACCACTGATCTAAAGTTTCTGCTGGTTTCACCCTTAATTAAAAGTAAATGTTTGTCACTTGCCCCAAAGTCATCAGTCACATGGTCCAATCAGCATACAGTCCAGTTGGGTGACCTTTGTCTCCTCCCCACAACCACTGCACAGTAGTTCCCAGTGGAAATAATGTGATTGCACTTGTGGGTGTGGGGATGTGAGATGAACCTTACTGGAGAGAAGTTAGTATCGGAATGGCCGAAATGTAACCAACATGGCTCTGCTAATAAATCGAATCTCTTGTGTGAGAATTGGAGTGGATTTTGATTTATTTCTCAGGTGCTATTTGGGGCGTTGACACATGCTTGGGACTTTTTGGCAAGCAAAGTCAATGGAGAAGCCAGATTTCTCTTAAAACCAGGTTACTAACTTACTAACTGCACTGATTCACTTGACACCACCAACAAAAATGGGGCAAAACTCCCTTAACAACACAATTACAGGGCTCCTGTAGTCATGGACTTAACAATCATTAATTTAGCAATGGTCAAAGTTACAGTGGCACTGAATTAACTGATTTGTGACCAATCCTCACACCTGTGATGGTTGCAGCATCCCTACTTGAACACTTTAAATAAAACAGCATGCATTTAAAACAGTCACAGCATCCCGCGGTCATACAATGGCCATTTGCAACTTCCTTGGATGGCTTCTGACAAGCAAAGTCCATGGGAAAAGCCAGATTCTCTTAATAACTGCGTGATTCACCTAACTGCAAAGATATGTGTAACAACTGCAGGAAAACAGGTCATAGAATTATATGTGACTCACTTACCAAACACCTGGCTTAACAATAGAAATTCTCATCCCAGTTGTGGTGGTAAGTCAAGGTGTATCTATATTTAGTTGGCATATATTGTAGTTTTGGTTTTTAACAAACAACTTGCTTCCTACAGAATATACTGTACTATACTTTTCTGACTATAAGACACACTGGAGTAGAAGACGGACCGGAGTAGAAGATGCACCTTAATTTTGGGGGAGGAAAATAAGAAAAAAGCTGATTGGTGGGTGGATTGGCTTCCTGGAATACCCCCAATCAGCTGTTCCCAGAAGTGAATTTTAGCAACAGGTTTATTGGTTGTCAGCTCTGCACCTTGCTTTTTTCCCCTGCCTCCAAAACCTCCATTTCAGAAGCTTCTTTTCTATGCTCTGTTTCAAGAGTCTGAAGCTCTGTTTCAGAGGCTTTTTTCCCCTGAAACTCCTTTTCAGTGTCTGAAGTTCCGTTTCAGAGGCTTTTTTCAGCCTCCTAAGCCTACGTAGTATAAGATGCACCCAGATTTTCACCCTCTTTTTCTGGGGGGGGGTGCATCTTATACTCCCAAAAAATACAGTAGATTTTTATAAGGAGTGGAGTTTTAGGAGATGACTAGAACAGAACAGAATGAGCTGGAAGGGACTTTGGAGGTCTTCTAGTCTAGCCCCTGCTCAAGCAGGAGAACCTATACCATTTCAGACAAGTGACTGTCCAGTCTCTTCTTAAAAACCTTTGTGGAGCACCCATGATTTCTGAAGGCAAGCTGGTTAATTGTCCTCACTATTAGGAAGTTTTCCTTAATTCCAGTAGAACTGAAGCTTTGGAGAATAATTTGGCTCCCTCTTCTTTGTGGCAACTTCTCAAATACTGAAATACTGCTATCATCTCACCACTAATTCTTCTTTTCTTTAGCCTAGCCAAACCCAAAAGCCTGCAACTGTTCTTCATATGGTTTAGTCTCCAGGCCTTTGATCATCTTAGTTGCTCTTCTTTGAACTGTTGCGATATGATATGCTATTGATTTTCGAGCACAAATGGAAGCAACAAAACTAGCTGCAGCTTTATCCATCTTCTAATGCAGTGTTTCTCAAATAGTGCTGTGGGCCCCCTGGGGGGACACGGAGCAATGTCAGGGGTGTGTGTGCATGACCCAAACAATAAGACGGAGTGGCTGTGGGTTTTGCCTTCCAAGGACAATTCCATCTGTCCGTCCATTACCCTGGGGGGGGGGAATTATTGACCCCCTCAGAGAGGGTCCGCAACTTGGGCGTCCTCCTCGATCCACAGCTCACATTAGAAAACCATCTCTCAGCTGTGGCGAGGGGGGCGTTTGCCCAGGTTCGCCTGGTGCACCAGTTGCGGCCCTATCTGGACCGGGACTCATTGCTCACAGTCACTCATGCCCTCATCACCTCAAGATTCGACTACTGTAATGCTCTCTACATGGGGCTACCTTTGAAAAGTGTTCAGAAACTTCAGATCGTGCAGAATGCAGCTGCGAGAGCAGTCATGGGCTTACGTAGGTACGCCCATGTTTCACCATCACTCCGCAGTCTGCATTGGCTGCCGATCAATTTCCGGTCACAATTCAAAGTGTTGGTTATGACCTTTAAAGCCCTTCATGGCATCGGACCAGAATATCTCCGAGACCGCCTCCTGCCGCACGAATCCCAGCGACCGATTAGGTCCCACAGAGTGGGCCTTCTCCGGGTCCTGTCAACTAAACAATGCCGGTTGGCGGGTCCCAGGGGAAGAGCCTTCTCTGTGGTGGCGCCAGCTCTCTGGAACCAACTCCCCCCGGAGATTAGAACTGCCCCTACTCTTCCTGCCTTCCGAAAACTCCTTAAAACTCACCTTTGCCGTCAGGCATGGGGAAACTAAACATCTCCCCTGGGCATGTTAATTATACATGGTATGCTTGTGTGTGTGTTTGCTATTACATGGGGTTTTCTTAAATTGTTAAATATTTTAATTAATTGGATTGTTGTGACTGTTTTTACTTGTTGTGAGCCGCCCTGAGTCTCCGGAGAGGGGCGGCATACAAGTCCAACTAATAAATAAATAATAAATAAATAAATAGCACACAGCACAGAGTAGGAGATGTGATGGGTCTAAAAATGTTGGCAGCGGACAGTATGAAGCCAAATAAATTAAGGCGTCACTTAAATATATTACACCCAATCACACTGATAAACCGCTTGATTTTTTTTCAGTGAAAATGTGCCGAATATTGCAAACAATTATCTTGGTGGAGAGCTGGGGAGCGTGAAATGTTCACTTCTTCCTAGGGGGGAGCGTAACAGAAAATAATGGAGAAACACTGTTCTAATGGGACCCTATAGTCGTTCTTGGATCCTGCAGATTCTACTTGATTAACATTTCATGAGAGAAACTTTTTCTTTCTTACCTGTTTGGGCCATGTTTGTTTGTTTGTTTATTTATTTATTGATTGATTTTGTCCATTACACAATGAGGGTTATATTGGGTATACATATAGTAAATACATAATGAAAGTTATAGAGGATATACTCATAGAGAAAAAAATATATCTAAGAAAGAATAGAAAAGAAGAAATAGGAATAAAATATATTAATGAAAGAATAGAAGAAATATAGGAAAAGAAGAATGGTATAGGAGATATAGGAGAGCAATAGGACAGGGGACGGAAGGCACTCTAGTGCACTTATGTACGCCCCTTACTGACCTCTTAGGAATCTGGAAAGGTCAATCATGGATAATCTAAGGGTAAAGTGTTGGGGATTTGAGGATGACACTATGGAGTCAGGTAATGAGTTCCACGCTTCGACAACTTGGTTAATGAAGTCGTATTTTTTACAGTCAAATTTGGAGCAGTTGATATTAAGTTTAAATCAGTTGTGTGCTCTTGTGTTGTGTGGTTGAAGCTGAAGTAGTCGCCGACAGGCAGGACATTGCAGCATATAATCTTGTGGGCAATACTTAGATCATGTTTAAGGCGTCTTAGTTCTAAGCTTTCTAGACCCAGGATTGAAAGTCTAGTCTCGTAGGTTTCTGTTTCGAGTGGAGGAGTGAAAGGCTCTTCTTGTGAAGTATCTTTGAACATTTTCAAGGGTGTTAATGTCTGAGATGCGATATGGGTTCCAAACAGATGAGCTGTATTCGATGATGGGTCTGGCAAAAGTTTTGTAAGCTCTGGTAAGTAGTGTGAGTTTGCCAGAGCAGAAGCTATGTAGGATTAGGTTTACAACTCTTGAAGCCTTCTTGGCTATATTGTTGCAGTGGGCTTTGGCACTTAAATCTTTTGTTATTAGTATACCAAGGTCTTTAACCGAGTGGGGATTATCTGTGATCATTTGATTATTCAGTTCGCATTTGGAGTTCAGATTCTTTTTCCCAATGTGTAGGATGGAGCATTTGCTGGTTGAGATTTTGAGTTAGACCACTCAGAAACAGCATCCATGTCTTTTTGGAGAGTAGTTGTGTTATCGGTGGTGTTGAAGAGTTTTACATCGTCGGTGAAAAGGACACAGTTGCTTGTGATGTAATCACAAAGGTCATTGATGTAGAGAATGAAGAGCATTGGTCCCAGTACACTACCTTGGGGGACACCGCTTTTAACAGGGATGGGGCTGGATATGGTGCTTGTCTACTAAGGCAACAAATTTTTCTAGCTTTTAGTTTGCACAGAGTGTAATTCTGCTGAATAAAAGTGTGTTTGCTCCTTACCATCCTGTAGGTGGATTTTGCTCAAACTATATTCAGGGAAAACATGAAAGGGCCTCCCACCCAACCTTTTCCATTATAACCGCTCCTGCTATTCCCCAGCAGTTAATCATCAAAACATGACAGTTTCTTCTTTATCTTGCAATGCAAAACAGCAGGAGATTAACAGGATTCATGATGAGTTTTTATTTCCTTTGCCAGAAAAAGTGCATTTATAAAGTCACATGCTCAAGTCATACTGTGTTATCATCGCATACCTGTTTGGAAACTATTGGAAGCTGAGAATCAAGAAAACAAAGAGGCAAACACTCTCCACTTATACAAATTTTCCAAACAATTACACTAACTGGGGTTAGATCAGTCTTCTCCGAGTGTGGGCTTTCTGTCATGTATCGAGAGAACGATTCCCAGCACTGTAATTTTAAGGATACATAAGGCCCCATGGAAAGTTAGTCTGTGCATTCTATCCTACTAGTTTACAACGGCAGACAGACAAACAAAACAAAGAAAGAAAAAATCGAAACCCCCGTCTGCCAGTTAGAGACGCCAACATAGGGATCGGAACAAATTATTTCCGCCCACCAACCAGCTGCACAGAGAGATTGGTAAATGTGTGAAATTCAGACCAATATGTCCTAAAATGTATCTTTTAATGATCATGCTCTTTTTATTTGTTTCATATCATATATTGAATTTTATCCTAATCCAGTAAGGCATGTCTAAGCAGCAGGTGTAAACAGATAGTAGTCCTTGACTTATGTTCATTGAACAACTGTTTGGACTTACAATGGCCTCAGAAACAATGACTTATGATACATTGGTCGCAATTTGGGTGCTTGCACTTATTTATTTATTTTAGTTTATTTGACTTTTATGCTGCCCAATCCCAAAGGACTCAGGGCTGCTTAAGTTCACCTGTAAATTCATATAATCATACAGTTGAAGGGAAAATAAATAAGAATGCATAACTGTCTGAAGTAGTGTAGGGTTTCCTGCCTAAGCAGAGGGTTCCACTAGAAGGTCCCTTCCAACTCTGCTGTTGTTGTCGTCATCATCATCATCATCATCATCATTTTATTTTATTTTATTCATTCATTTGTCCAATACACAAATACATAGGAAGAAAAATAGACATGTAGTAATATATATAAGGGTAAAGTGAACTTAGAGGAGAGGATATATGAAAGAAAGAAAATATATATGATAAGTGAGAGAAAGGAAAGACAATTGGACAGGGGATGAAAGGCACACCAGTGCACTTATGTACGCCCCTTACTGGCCTCTTAGGAACCTGGAGAGGTCAATCGTGGAGAGTCTAAGGGAGAAATGTTGGGGGTTAGGGGTTGACACAATTGAGTCCAGTAATGAGTTCCACGCTTCGATAACTCAATTGTTGAAATCATATTTTTTATAGTCAAGTTTGGAGTGGTTCGTATTAAGTTTGAATCTGTTGTGTGCTCTTGTGTTGTTGCGGTTGAAGCTGAAGTAGTCATTGACCGGTAGGACGTTGCAGCATATGATCTTGTGGGCAATACTCAAATTGTGTTTTAGGCGCCGTAGTTCTAGGCTTTCAAGGCCCAGGATTGTTAGTCTATTTTTGTAGGATATTACGTTACGAGTGGAGGAGTGAAGGGCTTTTCTGGTGAAATATCTTTGGACATTTTCAAGGGTGTTGATGTCTGAGATGTGGTATGGGTTCCAGACAGATGAGCAGTAGTCTAGGATGGGTTTGGCAAAAGTTTTGTAGGCTCTTGTGAGTAGTGTGAGATTGCCTGAGCAGAAGCTGCGTAGGATCAGGTTAACAACTCTAGAAGCTTTTTTGGCGATATTGTTGCAGTGGGCTTTAGCACTTGGGTAATTCGATATTAGTATTCCAAGGTCTTTTACTGAGTTGACAGTGAGAGATTGGTTATTCAGTTCATATATTGTCATCATAGATGTATAGATAGACATCACTTTAATCCCCTGCTCATTACAGGATCCACTAGAGTAGTGTCAACTTTGGCAAGTTTAAGTTGTATGGACTTCAATTTCCCCACGCTGACTGGGAAATTCTGAGAGTGGAAGTCCACACATCTTGAAATGGCTGAGGTTGAGAAACATTGCACTAGAACAGTGTTGGCAAACACTTTTGAGTGCATGTACACATGCTGGAAACCGAAAGAACAGCCGCCCGGTGCACATACGCAAGCCAGGAAGATAATCTTCCAGTTTCCAGTATGTGCTTGCACACCAGCCATCTGGTCTTCCGGTACGTGACATGCACGTGCATCCGACGACCAGCTGTCCAGTGCTCATGCACACACCAGAAACCAGAAGATCATCTTCCCCACATGCTCATGTGCAGGAAGAGGGAGCAGGAAGAGCAGGAAGAGGGAGATTGTGATCCCACTATATAGAGCGCTGGTGAGACCACATTTGGAATACTGTGTTCAGTTCTGGAGACCTCACCTACAAAAAGAGATTGACAAAATTGAACGGGTCCAAAGACGGGCTACAAAAATGGTAGAAGGTCTTAAGCATGGGTGTATCTCGATATACCCATATAACCAGTGATGGGCTACCAAAATTTTTACTACCACACTGTGGGCGTGGCTTATGCATTTTGTTTCAACATCTTTCAGTGTAAATTGGGTGCTCTGGGGTGGAGCTCAAAATTTTGCTCCCAGAACTGCATTCCTGACCGTTCCCGTAGGAGCCCATCACTGCATATAACATCTTTGCTCCACAAGCTGCACTGGCTTCCTATTAGTCTCTGGGTACAATTCAAGGTGTTGGTTGTTGTTGTTGTTGTTATTGTTGTTATTATTATTATTATTATTATTATTATTATTATTATTATTAATTAGGTTTGTATGCCGCCCCTCTCCGGAGACTCAGAGCAGCTTACAACAACAATACATAGTACAAATCTAATGGTTAAAAAAGGACAGTTTGAAACCCTTATTATAAAAACAGTCATGCATCCCAGACAAACCATACATAGAATGAAACGGCCCGGGGGAATCAATTCCCCCATACCTGACGGCAGAGGTGGGGTTTTTGGAGTTTGCGAAAGGCAAGGAGGGTGGGGGCAGTTCTGATCTCCAGAGGGAGCTGGTTCCAGAAGGTTGGGGCCGCCACAGAGAAGGCTCTTCCCCTGGGTCCTGCCAGACAACATTGTTTCATCAACGGGACCCGGAGAAGGCCAACTCTGTGGGACCTAACCGGTCGCTGGGATTCGTGCGGCATTACTATATTTATTACCTATAAAGCCCTACATGGCTCAGGGCCAGACTATTTACAGGGCTGTCTCTTGTTGCATACCTCCCAGAGACCAATAAGAGCTCAGTGAGTTGGTCTCCTCCGGGTCCCGTCGACTAAGCAATTCAAGTTGGCGGGACCATGGGGGAGGGCCTTCTCGGTGGCTGCCCAGGCTCTATGGAACCAACTACCACCCCATGTCCGTACTGCTCCCACCCTGCTGGCTTTTCGTAAGGCCATGAAGACCTGGCTTTGTCGGTAAGCCTGGGGGCCATAAATTTAAATCAACTGTATGAATGGTGTGCACGTATATGATTGTGACTGTCCTTTTTATAATGGGGTTTTAGTTTTAGATAATGTTTTAGTCTTAGATAATGTTTGACTTCTTTCTATCGTTTTGTATTCATTTATATTGTATTTGTATTGTTGTTGTATGCCGCCCTGAGTCCTTTGGGATTGGGCGGCATAGAAGTCAAATAAATAAACAAACAAACAAACAAACAAACAAACAAACAAACAAACAAATAAATGAATAAATCTTATCAGGAAAGATTTAATGAACTCAATCTGTATAGTCTGGAGGACAGAAGAGAAAGGGGGGATATGATCAAAACATTTAAATATGTTAAAGGGTTAAGTAAGGTTCAGGAGGGAAGTGTTTTTAATAGGAAAGTGAACACAAGAACAAGGGGACACAATCTGAGATTAGTTGGGGGAAAGATCAGAAGCAACATGAGAAAATATCATTTTACTGAAAGAGTAGTAGATGGAACAAACTTCCAGCAGACGTGGTTGGTAAATCCACAGTAACTGAATTTAAACATCCCTGGAATAAACATATATCCATCCTAAGATAAAATACAGGAAATAGTAGACTAGATGGACCATGAGGTCTTTTTTTGCCGTCAATCTTCTATGTTTCTATGAACTGGGTGGTTACTCTTCTGGTTTCTGGTGCTCCCACATGTGTGAAGACCAGCTGGCTGGCATGCTGGAACCTGGAAGAGTAATGGGTGGTGGCTTGTGTGCTAAGAGAAATAGCTCTGCCTGCCACTTCCAGCACATATTTTCTGACCTAGGATTCCACAAACCACGAAACAGACTCTTGTCCTAACAAAAAACCCTTTTTATTAAGTTACTGTGAATTCTTCTCATTCACATCCAGCAAAATCTTTCAAGGGTAAATTTACAGTCGCAGACCTTATTTGGCTTGGAGAGCTACCAGACCAATATCTTCAAAACCTTCCAGAAAGTATCTGAGAGTCATGATCCAATTAAGCAAACTAATTGTCCTCTGCAAACTCCCATCCCCTTTCGCTCTTCTTTTATTCCCTATGGGAGGAGCCATTCAGCATCCACCTGTACTGTGGATACGGCTGTATCTGTGTAATACTGGGACAGTTATCTCCTTGTCCCTTTGTAAAATGGCCTTGGTACTTCTCTCTATATACAAATTCAATCCTTGTATAAGTCCATGAAAAGCAAGCCTCTATTAAGTCTGCGGAGAGGGGCGGCATACAAATCTAAATAATAAATAAATAATAAATATAGTAAGCCAAAATTGGAGCTTGTAGCTCCAGAGGGGTTAATGCCAATCATCAAATATCTTTGTTGTCATCTCTCTTGGATGATTATTATTACTTTTTAGTTGTGGGGAAATGGGGTTTGTAACCAGCAATACTATAGCTTCCTACCATCTTCATCTCTCTAGGATCTCTGTACAGCCTAGAAGGATGTCCTGGAAAATAGCAAACCATTAACATTATATGTAGCAGTGTAATTCAGAATGCAGCCAACCTTTTCCATAATATATTTTTTTCAAACACTATAAAGGAAGCTTGCGTTTGCTGGCCTTGGCTCCTTCGGGGAAGGTTGCACTGTTAGTGAAGAGCAAAGGTTGGGAAATAGTAATTTCTCCACTATAACCTACAGCATCCTTTTGAGTCCTCCAACCATTGTAGGGAAAACCAGACTAATGAGAGGACAGAGTTTATATCACTTAAATGATATCTGGGTAATACTATGAAAATGCTACAAGTCATTAATGGAGAAATGATCATATCTTGCCCAGGGCTGCTTCTTATCTGGTAGTAATTTAGAAATGTATAGCAGAGTACAATTTTAACACCTTCAGTAAAAAGGTTGGAAAAATGCTGACCCTTTAACAAGCTCAGCAAAATTGGCAGGTGGGAACCTATTGTTAAGATAATTGTAGAAGATTGCCAGTTGTGACACTGGCATGCTGCTTTGTATTTTAATTTGAATGTGATCATAACACATTATTAATTCATGGTCTTAGTGCAATTGCTGAGGAGGAGAAAGATAGAGAAGATGCAGACCAATAAAGGAGAATATTTGTAACTCAGGGTTGAAATAAGAGATTCCTGGTATTCCCTGAGCTTGGTTATTCTCTTGTAGATGGTTCATTAGCCAATCACCAATGTAAGGAAATGTCTGCAAAAAAACAATAACAACCAAGCTCAGAGAGCATCCAGGATCCTCAAAATGTAAACCAGTGGATATGTTTTGTGATTTAAAACAAGGAAGAAAAATTGGGTCGACTTTCTATGCATTTCTATGGAAGGCAGAGGAAACTTTTGACATTTGAAGCTAAGTCTCCTCTGCCTTTCCTCTAATATTTCTAATGCTTTAAAGTAAGAGAATTCTTTTAAGTTTCATGGGGTAGGAGAGCACATTCTTTTCACTATGAATCTCCATGCAACGAAAGGGTTAAAGATCCTTTTCACAGGGGATCCTTGTTCTTAGTCACCCTGGAACTGATTCCTTGGCAGTATCCATTGAAACAAAATGTATTTATTTATTCAATTTCTACAGTCCCCCATCTTAGCTTACAATTCTTTCTCTCTCTCTCCTCTGTCTGTCTTTCTGTCTATCTACACTATCTATCTACTCTATCTATCTATCTATCTATCTATCTATCTATCTATCTATCTATCTATCTATCTATCTATCTATCTACCTACCTACCTACCTACCTACCTACCTACCTACCCACCCACCCACCCACCCACCCACCCACCCACCCACCCACTTTTTTGTCAGCTGCTGCACACTGCTGGCTCATATTTACATGGTTGTCCACTAGGAATCCAAGATCCCTCTCACAGTTACTACTGTTGAGCAATGTAACACACATACTGTACCTGTGCATTTTGTTTTCATTGTCTAAATGTAGAACCTTACTTTTTTCACCACTGAATTTTATTTTGTTAGATAGCACCGATTGTTCATGTTAGATACTTGGCTAGTTAGCAACACAGCAAGGAAAGAGGATCCTTAATGCATTTAGCATCCCAGCACTGAAACATCGCTAGGTTTGTAAGGTGTTAAGAATGACTATCAGGGTTGGCCCCAACCCTGAGAGTTGATGGGAGGGAGTTCCATAAAGCAGGGGCAACTTAGAACATAAGAACATAAGAAGAGCATGCTGAATCAGGCCAAAGCCCATCGAGTCCAGCATTCTGTGTCACATAGTGGCCCACCAATTGTCTATGGGATCTTGAGCAGAAAGAGAAGGCAAGACCCTCCCTTTCCCCTGACCCCCAACAAATGGTACTCAAGGGAATCCTGCCTGCCTCAAGCAACATAGAGGTGGCATATGGACATCCTTTTCAATAACCACCAATACACATGGCATCCATGAATCTGCTGCTGCGCACTGGGTTGACATCTTCATTGAGCTGCCCACCAAAACCCAAAGATCCCTTTATTAGGTTGACTCAGAAAGTTTGGTCCCCATCAGTTGGTAGGTATAATTGGGGTTCTTTGCCCCAATGTGCATAACTTTGCACTTGTTTAGGTTAACATGCATTTGTCACTTTGTTGCCCACTCACTCAATTTTGAGAGATCCTTCTGGAGCTCCCGACAATCAGTTTCACTTTGTCAGAGGAAGATTAGGAACATCTATTCAGAATTAGATATCTGAACTTCTCTGTTAAAAAAATATATTTTTAACAAAATGTATATCCAGGTTGTTAAACTTTTGAAATCTTGTAACTTTAAAAAAATATTTATGGCCATTTGTAATTCCAGGAAATCTTTATTTTCTCTAGATTGAATTTTTGTTGAAGGATGGACTAGAAATATATGTAATGAACTTGATGACATATGTTTTATTTAGTAATGTGTCCCATTAAGACTGAAGTCCTTTTCTAGCTCTTGTTCCCCTCCCTTTTTTTTTTGCCCACTGATAGTGTTAAAATTGCATGTTCCAATAGCTTTTGCCCACTGTGGATGTAATTGATTGTTGCAATATACTTGTGATTACAGAGTGGGATAATACATTCACAGAAGTAACTGTCAACCATTGATTGATAACCTTGAGCCATGGGGGGGAGGGAGGGAGAATGACACAGCCAAAATAAGCAGACACAATCAATTGGGGTGTGAAAGACCTGGCAATAAAAAACATTTTGGCAGGCAAGAAAGGGATAAGAAATGCCTTTATTTTCCATGCATACACATAACTTTCTCTGGGACTTAAATAATTCTCAAGACGCAACATCTAGGAATGAATATATCAAAAGTGAGATATTCCTCAACTATATGTTGTTGAGATCGGGACTGCAAAATCTGAACCACAAATTGATAGTAAAGAAAATTTTCTATATCCATTTAATAATCATCCACATTACAGAATCCTTGCTGCTACCTGAGCTTGCCTGCAAATCTATTTTATTACCCAGTCAAGGCAACATCTGATATCAACTACACCTGCCACCAAAAACTAAGCTCAGTGAGCAGCCAGAATTCCTCAGTTCAGTCCTGAGCTATTTCTTCTGTTGGAGTCATCCAGGTTTTTAGAGAGTAACACTGTAGTCACACTTAACTAAGAACTACCTGAGAAGCATGTGTAAACGCTCATTTTAAAAAATTGGACAAGATTACCATATGTGGGCCCATGACCCAGAAAATTGCTGCCACAATAGCAGATGGCCCATTTGCTTGGTGTATTGTCCATAGAATACTTTTTTTGTCAGGTTCTACTCTTAACAGGAAGCATGGACAGATGCATTATTATTGTCATCACATGTAAAAATAATTGTAAGCAAGGACATTGAAAAGCCCAGCTGGTAGCAATGGCTTGCTGAGGTATTTTAACTATAGTGCAAAGAGAATTAATGAGATCACTAAAAAAGTGAAGAGTCTATCTGTGCCTTTAACAGCTGGTGAAGTAGCAATGGAAAGCTAACAGGGAATCAATTTTCTTCTCTTCAAAATGACAAAATTGCTCACATTTAGTTAGTATTATTAAGAACAGATGGAAGTTTGAGATTTAATAAGCTATACTTTAAATGTGTTTGAAGAAAAAGGAATGGTTTGGGATAATTGTCTTGTTCTGTGGAAATGTAAGGAAGGGGAAATTGACATATTTGGGTATATATAGATCATTGTTTTTATTCTCTATATCCATTTTACTAGAAATGTTTCTTTTGCTTCTTGCAACTTTGCTCTGCATTGGCTTTACTTCTTTAACACAAAGAAGGTTGTCTATTAGGGACAAAAAATATCATTCTATTCTTTTTCTTCTGGTTTGTCTTCTTAAAAACCTTGGAGTCCATATGTTAAAGAGTTACAAATGACATAATGGGCAGTAAAACAGCTTATGTATATGAAGAATAAGCTGGAAGGCCAAAAAAAAAAAGCAAAACAAAAACCCTAATCAACTCCCACCAACCATTTTAGATGAAATTTTGTAAATTTTGTTAAATAGGTTTCATTCATCATCTTGACAGATCGGAATTATTGGCTTCTTATAGAAACATAGAAACATAGAAGTCTGACGGCAGAAAAAGACCTCATGGTCCATCTAGTCTGCCCTTATACTATTTTCTGTATTTTATCTTAGGATGGATATATGTTTATCCCAGGCATGTTTACATTCAGTTACTGTGGATTTATCTACCACGTCTGCTGGAAGTTTGTTCCAAGGATCTACTACTCTTTCAGTAAAATAATATTTTCTCATGTTGCTTTTGATCTTTCCCCCAACTAACTTCAGATTGTGTCCCCTTGTTCTTGTGTTCACTTTCCTATTAAAAACACTTCCCTCCTGGACCTTATTTAACCCTTTAATATATTTAAATGTTTTGATCATGTCCCCCCTTTTCCTTCTGTCCTCCAGACTATACAGATTGAGTTCATTAAGTCTTTCCTGATACGTTTTATGCTTAAGACCTTCCACCATTCTTGTAGCCCGTCTTTGGACCCGTTCAATTTTGTCAATATCTTTTTGTAGGTGAGGTCTCCAGAACTGAACACAGTATTCCAAATGTGGTCTCACCAGCATTCTATATAGCGGGATCATAATCTCCCTCTTCCTGCTTGTTATACCTCTAGCTATGCAGCTAGAGGTATAACAAGCAGGAAGAGGGAGATTATGATTATTCCCAGGGCAACCTGGCCATGCTAATTCTCCTTTTACTTGCATTTGACGCCTACTTATCTGCCTGTTCTTAATCTATAAGAAATGGGATGATCAGTAAAATAAGAAGCCATCACACATAGATAGCAGACTTCAATTTGTAAGGAGTGACATTTTTTATTCTTGCGAATGTTCAACTAAAAAGCTTTTCAGAACTGTAACACCGATATACATTTATGTTTACTTTTTATGAATGTGGCCTGTTTTATTGAACCTGCTGTATAAAGTGATCATTGCACAAAGTTGAAAAAGGAGTTATTTGAATCAAGCAAGTGTCAGGAATTTCTCTTAAGAGGGTACAAATATGTAGTGCTGTCTGCATTTCAAAACTGTATGTGGTACTGTCTGCATTTAAAAACTCTCTAAAAAGAAAACAGCAAGTCAAATAGAAGCTCTATTACAGCAGAAGAGAGAAAAAAAATTAAACATTTTACATTCTAAAGGATTTGTTATTCCACTTTGCTGTGCATATTTGCTTAAAAGGTTTTGGGCAAAGGGATTCAATGCTGCATTGGCTTAGCTGCTAATAACTATGACAAAGAAGACAATTTTGGGAGAAGCATATTTAAAGGACTGATAGATGCTCAATAGCTTTCTTTCAGTGACCTCTTGCAATTATTAAAAGAAAAACTTGAGAACAAATAGGATGAGTTTTCCTACACCAGGTCTGTCAAACCGGCACCCCATGGGCCAGATGCGTCATTTACTGGCCACACCTGCACTCAGCTTAGCAAAGGAGAAACCCGCCCCCTTAAATTATTATTTTGTTCCTCAAAACCCCTAAACCAGTGATGGCGAACCTTTTTTTCTTGGGTGCCGAAAGAGCATGGGCATGCACTATCGCGCATGTGTGGGTGCCTACACCCATAATTCAAAGCCTGGGGAGGTGAAAACAACTCCCCCCACACCCTAGAGGCCTTCTGGAGGCTGGAAATGGCCTGCTTCCCAACTTCTGGTGGGCCCAGTAGGGTTGTGTTTTGCCCTTCCCAGGCTCCAAAGGCTTCCCTGGACCTGGGGGAGGATAAAAATACCTCCCCACATCCCTGGAGGATCTCCGGAAGCCAAAAACGCCTCCCAGAGCCTCTGTGTGAGCCAAGAATCAGCTGGCCGGTACACACATGCGTGTTGGAGCTAAGCTAGGGCAACGGCTTGCATGTCAGCAGATATGGTTCCACGTGCCACTAGTGGCACCCATGCCATAGGTTGGCCATCACTGCCCTAAACCCTTGCATTTCTACTTCTTAAACACATCGATTTTCGTATCAGTTTAATAGAAGTCAATTTTACAAAGATCAAAACTTCTATAATGTAGGTTTCTGAACTAAACCTAGCTTCTGTACGTGATGCAATTTTCATTCGTGATTTATTGCTTTTCATAGTATTTCACAAACAACATGGAAGATCAAGCCATCTCTTTTGAGGGGCATGGTTTACAACTTTCACGGTTTCCAGTTGTCATGGCAATTAGTTGTGTGAGTTAAGAATTATGGGAACTGTTCATTAACAGCTGATAGACAAGAGATATAAGAGGGCTATCCTACAAATATATAAGAGCAATTCCTAGATTTATTGGCAAACTGTAACCTGTGAAACTTGCCTCTGGTTTCTATGTAGGTTGCTATTACCGTAGCAGCATATTGGATGGTGTCTATAATTGGAAGTTTGTTGATTTCAGCCAAATTTAGAACTAATTTATAGGGCATGAACTCATTAGAGCGTGATTTGTTGGATACGAAATGGGCAGCATAAATAATTTATTTTATAATAAAATAAATGATTCCCTTTTTTCACCCTAATCGTTTAGGTGAGAGCTCTTAGTCAAGTGCACTCATAGAAAGTGATTCTATGAATACTCCATCATGAATACGGCTCAAATTACTTTAGAGCTGTTAGTAAGAGCCTTCTGGATTTCAACTTGTATGTACCACAGAAAATTCTTTCTTTGCAACAAGTGCACTTGAAGATAAGCGTTGACCCAGACATAAAAACAGAGTTACTGTTTTACAGTAAACTGTATTTAAAAGCAATATGAAGTGGCCCTTATTTCCAAGTAACTCTACTTAAGTGCAAAATCAATATCAACATGTATCTCAAGTGACAGTGACCATAGCTTTCCCATTATGACCTTATTATATCTATTTTTTTGTTTTCATCAAACCTTTCTTCCAATGTTTTTGGACGTTGCCATTTATGAAAACAAAGAAAATTAAATTAGCACAATATATTAAGGCTGTACTGGAGGACATCTGAAAGTTTACCCAGTCTGAAGCCCTGGACCAATTTTATTCCTTGATATTAGAAATCATGTTGCCACTGAATTATGAACTTCAATATACTTGACAACCAATAACTTTTCACAATGCTGATTTACATAAATTCAGCATTCCTTCTATTAAAAACCACTTACATTAATGGTCATAACTCATGTTGTGATAACAAATGACATAAATGTCATATCTGAATAGAGTGTTTTGTCTTCTTGGATATTTTGAAACTCAGAATTAAAATAGTGGGAGCTAACCTGATGGACATATGATCTAGCTAACCTTCTATAATGTTTTTGAGAATAGTTTTGCAGCTTTCATGTCCTGGTACCAGTGGGATAGTGAGGTTGATGTACTACATGCATCTCTTGCATTGTTTAAAAAAAATAGTTTATCCATTATCATTTCTGGGTCAAACCCCTCTTAGCAGTAGTGACTGCGAAAGAGACCTCGGAGTCTTGGTGGACAATCAACTAAACATGAGCCAACAATGTGCAGCAGCAGCTAAAAAAGCCAACACAATCCTAAGCTGCATCAACAGGGGAACACTCCAAGACCAGGGAAGTATTAATACCACTCTACTCCACCCTGGTCCGACCACACCTGGAGTACTGTATTCAGTTCTGGCCACCACACTTCAAAAGAGACATTGAAACTCTGGAGAAGGTGCAGAAAAGAGCAACCAAGATGATTAAGGGATTGGAAACCAAGACTTACGAAGAGAGACTGAGGGAACTGGGCATGGATAGCCTAGAGAAAAGGAGGGCCAAAGCGGACATGATAGCAGTCTACAAGTATACGAGGGGAAGTCACAGAGAGGAGGGGATCACTTTATTCTTCAGGGAACCAGAGGGCCGGACGAGGAACAACGGCTGGAAGCTGACCAAGGAGAGATTCAACATGCAGATAAGGAGGAACTTCCTGACGGTCAGAGAGATCAACCAATGGAACAACCTACCAGCAGATGTTGTGAACTCCAACACTCTGGACATTTTAAAGAGAAGATTGAACTGCCACTTGACTGGTGTACTATAGGGTTCCTGCTTGGGCAGGGGGTTGAACTCGATGGCCTTCATGGTCCCTTTCAACTCTAACAATAAATAAATAAATAAAACTCAAATCCTACAACCATTCTTCATTTGTTGTAGTCTCCAGGCCCTTAATCATCTTAGTTGCTCTTCTTTGCACTTGTTCCAAAGTCTCAACATCCTTTTTGTAATGTGGTGACCAAAACTGAATGCAGCATTCCAGGTGTGGCCTTCATAAAGCTTTATAAAGCAGTAATAATACTTTGTGTGATTTTGATTCTATGCCTCTGTTTATACAACCAAGGATTGTATTAACTTTTTTAGCTGTTGCTGCTGCACATTGCTGGCTCATGTTTAAGTGATCATCCACTAGGAATACAAAGTCCCTCTCACAGTTACTGTTTTGGAGCCAGGTTTCACGTAATCTGTACTTGTTTGCCTAATCTATATTTGTACTTTGATTTTTCCTGCCTAAGCGTAAAACCTTGCATTTATCCACATTAGTAATTAAACGTCATGTTCTTGATAGGGTCCATTGTTCAAATCTGTCAAGATTTTTTGGATCCTGAACTTGTCTTCTGAGCTTTTGGTTATTGCTGCCAGTAAAAACCAAGTTCAAAAGCTAGTGCAATACAGTTTTGGGGTTGCTAATAGGATTGATTAATAAATTACAATTACTGTTGATTTAAATGCTTAAATGTTAAAAAAAATCTATAGCATTTCTTTTCAGTTCTACACCACAGCTATTCAAACAGCTTGCAAGGTTGCTCTCTGGTGGTAATTGCAAAGGAACATAAAACAACAATTTTGTTAGGCATGTGAACAAACTTCATCTTGTGAAAATATTAGAAATAATCAAATTATGAAGAGCAGAAACTTGGCTTTGAATGGATTCCTTTAATTTAATGGTTTTAAAAATTGCAATATTTGAAATACCCATTGAAGGGGTAATTGCTATAAAAAGTCTGTTACGGCCGTAATTGATATTGGCAATTTGAGCCTTCTTGCTAGATTAGGAACTGCTGAATGGCATAAATTATCATGCACTAGTGAGGGGCTATTTAGTTTTGAAAGATTTTGAACACAATAGTGAACATGTCTGTAGTTGGCTGAGTCATATCAATTTTTTTAAAAGAAGGACAAGGAATATACAGTGATACCTCGTCTTACAAACGCCTCATCATACAAACTTTTTGAGATACAAAGCCGGGGTTTAAGATTTTTTTGCCTCTTCTTACAAACTATTTTCACCTTACAAACCCACCGCCGCCACTGGGATGCTCCGCCTCCGAACTTCCGTTGCCAGCGAAGCACCCATTTTTGCACTGCTGGGATTCCCCTGAGGCTCCTCTCCATGGGAAACCCCACTTCCGGACTTCCATGTTTTTGTGATCCTGCAGGGGAATCCCAGCAGGGGAATCCCAGCAGTGCAAAAATGGGTGCTTCACTGGCAACGGAAGTCCAGAGGTGGGGTTTCCCAGCGAGGGGAGCCTCAGTGAAATTGCAGCATTGCAAAAGCACAGAGGTCCGGAGGTGGGGTTTTCCAAGGAGGGGAGCCTCAGGGCAATCCCAGCAGCGCAAAAATGGGCTCTTCGGCTGGCAAAAGGGGTGAATTTTGGGCTTGCACGCATTAATCGCTTTTCCATTGATTTCTATGGGAAACATTGTTTCATCTTACAAACTTTTCACCTTAAGAACCTTGTCCCGGAACCAATTAAGTTTGTAAGACAAGGTATCACTGTATACTATTTATAATGTTTCATATCCCATTTTTTGTCCCAAAGGTGCTTTTCCCAAAAAGTAACTGGACTAATTTGGGGTGGTTTTTTTGGAAACATTTTATTTCTCATTCAAGAAGCTTTTTCAGTTCTATTGGTAGGGAATAGAAGGATTTTCAAAGAAAAAAACCCAACAAAAATTCTAGTTGCCTGTTGGAAAAGCACTTTTGGGACAACCATGACCTGGGTGCTTGAGAATCTTCATAGACATCCTACTCCTTGAAACAAGCTTTTACAGCACTTTGCTTTCAAACAACGCCAACAGCCTGTTTGGATAGAAGATGCCAAATACCCATTGTTTTTGCATTTGTAATAATAACTTACAGTAGAAGATTTCCTTCCTTACTTATTAACATTGCATTGTCAGGAACCTATAGATTAGATCAGTGAGGGCAAACATTTTTGGCACCAAGTGCCCAAACTGGAACATGCATGTGTCAGGATTAAGCAATATCCTGAGGTAATATCTCAATGCAGAAGGAAAGACTACAAACAGAATGCTGAGTCATTCTGAGGTAATTAAGCATGCAGCAACCTGATTGGGTGATAACTGATAAATATATAAATGTGTAGGAGCTTTTGCATTGCTCTCTCTGTTCTCTGACCTGATCTCTGATGACTCTGATGTTCCTGTTGCTGTATTGCTATATTGGTCTGTTGGTTCCTGTGAGTTAGTGTAATTGAGATAGTTGTAGTGATATATGTATGTATATATGTAATGTATATTAAGATAAAATACAGAGAATAGTGTAAATAAGAAGTAAATATATTTTTGCAAGACTTCCTGCTGCTGCTGTGTTTCATTGAAGACTTCCACTCCATATCTATTGGTTGACTGGTTGGTTGGTTAGCTGGTTGGGCTGGTTATCTGGTTGGGTTGGTTAGCTGGTTGGGTTGATTAGCTGGTTGGGTTGGTTAGCTGGTTAGCTGGTTGGGTTGGTTAGCTGGTTGGGCTGGTTAGCTGGTTGGTTTGGTTAGCTGGTTGGGCTGGTTAGCTGGTTGGGCTGGTTAGCTGGTTGGTTTGGTTAGCTGGTTGGGCTGGTTAGCTGGTTGGGCTGGTTAGCTGGTTGGGCTGGTTAGCTGGTTGGGCTGGTTAGCTGGTTGGGCTGGTTAGCTGGTTGGGTTGGTTAGCTGGTTGGGCTGGTTAGCTGATTGGGCTGGTTAGCTGGTTGGGCTGACTAACTTCTGAAAGTGCAGTTCTGAAAGCATGGAACACCAGAAACCTGAAGACCAACTGACCAGTGTGCAGGCGTACATTGGCCAGCTGATCTTTGGTTTTCTGATGCATGCATAGGCGCTGGCCAGCTGATCTTCACATGAGCCAGAGCACCAGAAACCTGAAGAAGAGTTGGCAAGTGTGCATGTGGGTGTTGGCCAACTGGTCTTTGGGTTTCTGACACACACAGGCGTGTCAGCCAGCCAGTCTTTGTGTGAGACGGAGCGCCAGAAGACCAGGTTTCTGGCACCACAGCACACGTGAAGACCAGCTGGTCAGTGTGCCTGCACCTGCCAGAAACCAGAAAACCAGCTGGAAACAGCGTGCATGTCCAAAGAAAGGGCTTTGCATCAGTAGTGGGTTCTGAATTAGTTTGCTACCAGTTTGCGTGTGTGCTTCTGTGAATGCACAGAAGCATCCTAGGTGGGTGGGTGGAGCCTCCTTCCACCGCTGCTACCGTATATAAGAACTGGTCCAAACGGGAAGCAGTCCACCGCTGTGTCTGTATTCCACCTCTGGCATTCGTGCCATAGGTTCTTCTTCACAGGCTTAGATTCATCATCCCCTTATTAATCTAATTGAATCAATCCATGTTAGATGGGGAAAATGGTGATAAGGAAGTTACAAAAGCAATAGTGCAGTTAATATTACAGCCGGTATATTCAACTGAAATGGGTTGCTGTAGTTTTATATGAATTTTGCTAAATGTTTCAATCACAGAGGAATTGTTTTTTTTTAAACAGGCCATCACAGTGGATAGATTGGTAAGTGCAATGGGGTTTATATCTTGGTGGGTAAGGATATTGGTGCATTAATTAATAGATTAATTAATTAATATAATTATTTTAAACTGATAGATTAAATATGCCTATATTGTAGTTTGGTTCCTTGATTAGGCATAGCCTAAATATGTTTTGATGTCTTCAGATTATCAATTAAGATAGTCTTAATAATATTCTTTCCAGAAAGGAAAGATATAAACTTCATTCTAGAAGGAAAAAGACTAAACTGCAAGTAGAAGTTAGACATATTAATGAAATGCAGAATTTTTCTTCTGGCAATTGGCTTCCAGAACATCCTAAAATTACACTTTATATGTGCTAATCTCCTTTCCATAAAGATAATTTGCAACACTCATTTACAAGAGTTTAAGAGAATTAGTGGGAATTCCTAGTACTCTCTAAAAAC
The DNA here is from genome assembly GCF_031021105.1 of Erythrolamprus reginae. NCBI lineage: Eukaryota > Metazoa > Chordata > Lepidosauria > Squamata > Dipsadidae > Erythrolamprus > Erythrolamprus reginae. The sequence continues at coordinate 61,229,855 of NC_091951.1, forward strand.
ATTGATTAGTAATTCAATGAACAGCCCTTTTATTGATTCTCCAATTAAAGGCTACCTCTTTTTTAATGTCCTATAAACTGCAAATTATTAACTCAGGCCATGAGTTGAGGAAGAATATTTCAAAGCTACGTGCTACATGATGTTAGGATATCCAAAAAAATTATGAGATTTTAATATTTTTATTTATTTATCATATTTTTATGCCACTTGCTTGTTTGTGAAAGAACCTATCTGTGGCAATTAAGATTAATAGTGAAAAATCCCAAGACAGCATTAATAAAATGGCAGAGCTTTCCTTTGAATATCTGTGATTGAAAGGCATGTCTTTCAGTTTAATAGCTTATAAACAACAGTGTCTTGTTCAAGTCTTGTTACTTCATAATCTCTACCTGTTTCCTTAGAAGTAAGTCCCCCTGTGTTCAATAGCATTATTATTTTCCTTTTCTGAGTATTCTGCAAATAAAATATATGAAGTAAAGATACCCTTTAAATCAAAAAGAAACGAAATCTAGACTTGCTGAATTTTATTGATTTTTGGGGAAGCGTGGAGTAGTAAATAGCGCAATTATAGTGTTCTTATCCCTTACCATCGCTTTTTTTAAAAAAGAACTAATTCTGAGGTGTTATTGATTTGTCACTGAAATGCAAGTCCTACCGTATATTCCAATAGAAAATTAGAAACTTTCACTCAATCCTAATGCTTAGTTAAATGTGTTAACGATGACTTCGAATAATGAAATTATTAGCAGGGTTTATATTTTGAAAGACGTAGCAGCTGCCAAAAATCTAAACTTCTTGAGAGCAACAGGTTTCACACAGCTTAAATTTTTGATATTTGTTAGCTAGTGAAATGCTATACAGCAAAGTGATGGTAAATAATTCTGTATGAAATCACAACTGTATGTACAACTGTAGGTGTAGTCAAATCACCTGTAATAAATAGTTGATTGAAGCATTCCCAAAATTGAACTGGCATCACCTAAATCAGAAAATTGGTCATAACACTTTCAGGTGACTGATATTTAAAGTTTAAGTGAAATGTGAGGAGCATATTATAATAAAGATTTATCAGGGGTATCAAACTGATGGCCCATGAGATGGATGTGTGACATGCAAGCCATTATTATTATTTTATTTTTATTATTTATTAGATTTGTATGCCACCCCTCTCCGCAGACTCGTCCACCCCAGTTCCCTGAAGGGAAAACACGCTGTGGTGACATGGTGAGTTTGACATGATGAGTTGGACACAGTACTTTCTTCTTGTTGAGAAGCTATGTAACATAACTAGACCTGAGATGTAAGAATGACTCTAGATCCTGCAAAAGTTAATTTTATGTTATATAAATACCAGCAGGCTCCAGTTATTTAATTTATTTAATTTATTTAATTTATTTAATTTATTTAATTTATTTAATTTATTTAATTTATTTAATTTATTTAATTTTTTATTTATTTTATTTATTTTATTTATTTTATTTATTATTTTATTTATTTTATTTATTTTATTTATTTTATTTATTTTATTTATTTTATTTATTTTATTTATTTTATTTATTTTATTTATTTTATTTATTTTATTTATTTTATTTATTTTATTTATTTTATTTATTTTATTTATTAAATTGGATTGATTGGATTTGTATGCCGCCCCAGTCCACATACTCAGGGCGGCTCACAACAGCAATAAAAACAGCATGTAAATCCAATACTAAAACAGCTAAAAAACCCTTATTTGTAAAACCAAACATACATACACACACGCATACCATGCATAAATTGTAAAGGCCTAGGGAGAAAGAATATTTCAGTTCCCCCATACCTGACAGCAGAGGTGGGTTTTAAGGAGCTTACGAAAGGTGAGGAGGGTGGGGGCAATTCTAATCTCCGGGGGGAGTTGGTTCCAGAGGGCCGGGCCTGCCACAGAGAAGGCTCTTCCCCTGGGCCCCGCCAAACAACATTGTTTTGTTGACGGGACTCGGAGAAGGCCCACTCTGTGGACCTAACCGGTCGCTGGGATTCGTGCGGCAGGAGGCGGTCTCGTAGATACCCTGGTCCGGTGCCATGAAGGGCTTTATAGGTAATGACCTTCAGGTATCTGGTATTGCTAAATTAAGGTAGTTTTGCTCCCACCCCTCTCTGAAAAGGCTGAAAGAATACAAGGTATAATTCAGCCTTTAAAAACAAATCCAGTGGTTTCATATACAGTATGCAATATTTTATATAGTAATACAAATTTGTGAGAATGAGGATAGCAGGGAGTGAGACAACAATTTTTCTTTTGCCAAAAAATTCAGATATGTCAAAATTCTCCAATGCCAAATCTTAAAGAAAGACTAAACTGGTCCAATCTGTTTGTCAGCCATACTCTGATCTGCTTCCATTTAATTCTGGGACTGGCCATTGTAAACATTTCAGCAACCCTGCAGGTTACAGGTTTCCATCTGAGAGTTTTCATTTCTTTGGAAGTTGCTGCCAATTTATCCAGGAGAAAAAAGTTATTTCTTGATGTTTCTTACCAAAATATTGATATAAAAGCATATTCTTTATGGTGCATGAACAATGTGACTTCTCTTAACTTGACTGTGTCATTTTAGTCTTTTTCGTATACCATATTTTTTGGGGAGTATAAGGCACACCTTTTTCCTCCCTAAAAGAGGCTGCAAATTTGGATGCATCTTATATTTCGAATGTAGCTTTTTTTTTTTTGAAACTCCCCCGCCCCCCCCTCCCAGCCCTAACTAGGTGCTAACAATCTTTATTTATTTATTTTATTTATTACTTAGATTTGTATGCCGCCCCTCTCCGAAGTTTCCTACTCCCTCTTCCTGGTTTCCTACTCCCTCTGAATAAGTTTTTTTCCTGCCCTAGGTCTGCAGGCTTATTTTCATTCCTACTTCCTCTGAAAAAGGTTTTTTCAGCCCTAGCCAGGAGATAAAATAATGGGCTGAAGCTGAACAGACTAAGGACAGACTAAGATGAATACCTGTTGTTCTGTCGAGCTCTCTGGTAGAATCCTCCCGAAAATGCACAGATACAATTTCACACACACACACACGTTTGAAAATTCAAAACAATGTTCTTTATACCGAAAATGCAAATAAACGAAGCACTCTTTTTGTATAGCAAAGAGCACTCGTCTCCAAACAAACTGGTAATTTGTACAAGTCCCTTATCAGTTCTGTGATACTTAGCTTGCAGCTGTGAGGCAATTCACAGTCCTTCTTCTTTCACAAAGTGAAACACACTTTGCTCTGGTTTAGTTTCAACGTGGGGAAAAATCAGCACACAAAGGTCAAAGTCAGCAAAGCAGGCACGAAACACCACGATCAGATAATCCTCCACAATGGCCAAACCCACAGGCTGCTATTTATAGCAGCCTCACTAATTACCACAGCCCCACCCAACCACAGGTGGCCTCATTTTCTTTGATAATAATCTCTCAGTTGTTGTTGCCCATGCATGGCTCTCCGCATGCGTGGCTGTATCATTAACTCTTGTTCTGAACCCAAGGAGGAGTTAGATAATTGATCTCCTTCTGAGCTGTCTGCCACACTCTCCTCCTCTCTGTCACTCATGTCTTCTTGGTCAGAGGAGCCTTCACCATCAGATTCCACCGGGAGCAAAACAGGCCTGCAGCATGTGGATGTCTGCCCCACATCCACAGTCCTTGGGGCAGGAGCTGGGCTAGAGCTAACCACAACACCTGGTAGGTAAATTTCCCCCCCTACCTCTCACCCAAAACAAAGGTGTGTCTTATACTCCGGTGCGTTTTATAATCCGAAAAATATGGTATGTTGCGAAAAAGAACAAGACAAATATAAAGTATGATTTTCTATGTAACATGAAAATCATGAAGCTACAATTTGCTGTAGATTCATCCTTTGACTAAGTCCCTACAGCCCCCTCCTTTATCAGTAACATGTGGACTGTCCTGTATTCTAAACAACACTGTTTACTTCAAGGTCTGCTTTTTCAGGTGGGAAAAAGGAGACCGCCGATTGGTTAAGCCACCTGACAGCTCTGTATGAAAGAGGGAGCTGTCATTCTGGCTCTTTGATGTAGTACAATAAAGAGCTGTTTGTTACAAGCCTGTCTCCAGCCTCTTCAGTACCAAGACTAAACATGGACAATTAGATCCCATTTTACAGAGTTTTTATGGAAACAAACGTAGTGACAGTGATTGACACTTTGAAAGTTCAGCTGTTGTCTAATAGAGGGATTATTAATGGCACCAAAGAGGAAATGAAAAATATATTTATTCACAGGCAGAAGGAGAAATAGGGAGGAATATAATTTATACTTTTATTCAGTCACAGCACCAGAATGTTCATTTAGTTGTGATCATTAATTTTAATTTGGATTTAAACAGTGAAAGACTCCAGAATTATTATTACTTGGGTGGAACTGTAAAAAATTATAAACTGCTAGAATTACTAATTCTATGCAAATCCATATTGTGCAACTAATCATTCAGGTGTTGTTTAGGAAATTATATTTTCCAGATGTGCTTCTCTGTTATATTACTATCATTTGTCACTGTATTATTTTTTTTAAAAATCATTTCCATTCAATTCTATCTTATCCTGTGAGACTGCAAGGACCAGTCTCTAACAAGTTCAGGATTTATTCAACGATAATACAATCAAACAAATTTTCATGTACAGTTAGTTTTAGTTAGTTAGTAATAATTTACAACCATTCAGTTAGTGATTCTTCAAAATTACACCAGCACTGGAAAAGTGACTTACCCATGGTTCTTACACTTATTATAACCATTGTAGTATCCCCATAGTCACATGATTGAAATTCAGGTACTTGTCAATCAGCATGCTTTTATGTAACAGAACAGAATACTAGAGTTGGAAGGGACCTTGGGGGTCTTCTAGTCAAACCCCCTGCTTAGGCAGGAAACCCTACATTACTTCAGACAGATGGTTATCCAACATCTTCCTAAAAACTTCCAGTGTTAGAGCACTTACAACTTCTGTAGGCAAGCTGTTCCAAGGATTACCGGTAAATGTTCTAACTGTCAGAAAATTTCTCCTTAGTTCTAAGTGCTTTCCTGAAGCCTGGAGATGATGAAAACAGACTCCCCCTGCCCTCTGGAAGGCTGAAAATAAGCTGGCCAGTACCCACATGTGCGTTGGAGCTGACATAGGGCAATGTTTCAAGTGTCCTCAGATATAGCTATGCATGCCATAGATTTGCCATCACATTTCTAGACATATTAGCCATGTTACATTTGAAGTGTTTTCAAGTAGGCCAAGAGACAGGCCTATGTAGAGTACAAGACAGGAACTGAGAGGTAGGGTCACTTGTGGATGACTCATGGGTGGGCTGCTGTCTGGATGGAGGAGAACGCAATGGGGAGGCGAAAATGGAGCTCCACCCCAGAGCACCCAATTTGCACTGAAAGATGTTGAAAGAAAATGCAGGACGTCCTGCATAAGCCACGCCCACAGTGTGGTATTAAAAATTTTGGTAGCCCTTCACTGGGATGACTCATATCTTAGTGGACTCTGCCCACTTAGTCGACACTTGCTGGAATATCATGTAAAATGACCACCACTCCCAAACAATTCAGATGATTATTGAAAATGAAAAGTACAGAAATATGCACAGAAATATCATTCCAGGAAAGCTGGGTTACCTGTGAGGCAGAATGGAAGCAACCATTTGACAGCTAGTAGGAAGCAAAACTGTTCCAGATAGAGTAGATATTTCTGCAGAAATTACGCACAGATCTAGAAATCTCACCCAAACATTTTAAATATCCAGAAAGATGTATGTGAATCAGAAATGTTAATGAATACACAGAGCTAGGCTGTCTGTTTGCACAGTACACTTGTTCTCGGATTCACTTTTGTTTTTATCTTGCTGACTGGGGAATTCTGGGAATTGAAGACCACCCATGTTAAAGCTACAAGGTTGAGAAACACTGGGATTACCGCCTACCTGCACCTAATTTGGGAGACATAAAACACATAGAGCTGTCAGATATGTTATTCCTTGCAGGCAGCATGTTCGGTGTGAACCAAAGCAGTGTGCTTAACCCATCACAGCAAGCTGAGCTTATGGCAGAGCTGAATGAGAAAGGTAATAAAGACGTCTTTTCCAGGGCTGTCTCAGCTGCCCACCTGCTGCTTGACAGCTTTACACAAGTATGACAGGTAGAAATGCCAGTGACAATCTCCCTCTCTAATTGACTGTTTAAAAATTGAGACTGACGCTGTCTGTACATTTCTTGGAGGAAAAAAATGTGGGAATAATTCACAGGCTCTCTCCTGCTCTTACAGCTTTATTTGTTTATTTTTAATGTAACTACATTTCAGCAGTTTCTCCCCCTCTGCTATTTAATCTAAAGGGAAGCTTTAAAGAGCCAGATTGTAAAGTTTACACACACAGAACGAAAAGGCATTTTTGGTGCAAGAGCTCTACAGGATTTCTCCATAGGGTCAATAACTTATCAGGAGATATTCTGCATGCTGTAAAGGTAAAGCTGTCCTTTACCCCACTAGTTGTGACTGACTTTAGGGGATAATATCTTTTTCTTTTATGTACATTGAGAGCATATGCACCAAAGACAAATTCCTTGTGTGTACAATCACACTTGGCCAATAAAATTCTATTCTGTTCTGTTCTGTTCTGTTCTGTTCTGTTCTGTTCTATTCTATTCTATTCTATTCTATTCTATTCTACTCTATTCTGTTCTATTCTTCTCATCCCTGCTTCTTAAGCCAAAAAGCCAGCTTTGTCTGGAGACATTTCTGTGGTCATGTGGTCAGCATGAATCATGCCAGAGCACAGACAATATAATGAAACATGGAACACTGTTATATTCCCACATGCTTATATGTGGTACCTATTCATCTTTTGAACTGCCCTGAGTCCGCAAGGAAAAGAGCGGCCTATACATTAAGCAAGCAAGCAAGCAAGCAAGCAAGCAAGCAAGCAAGCAAGCAAGCAAGCAAGCAAGCAAGCAAGCAAGCAAGCAAGCAAGCAAGCAAGCAAGCAAGCAAGCAAGCAAGCAAGCAAGCAAGCAAGCAAGCAAGCAAGCAAGCAAGCAAGCAAGCAAGCAAGCAAGCAAGCAAGCAAGCAAGCAAGCAAGCAAGCAAGCAAGCAAGCAAGCAAGCAAGCAAGCAAGCAAGCAAGCAAGCAAGCAAGCAAGCAAGCAAGCAAGCAAGCAAGCAAGCAAGCAAGCAAGCAAGCAAACAAACAAACAAACAAACAAACAAACAAACAAACAGGTGGGAGCAAGGATAGGCGAGAGACATAGCATTCAGGTCTCAAACTACCAAGCTATGGATCTTTTAATGGTCTAAGACTAAGCATACTAACCATTGAACCTTCAGATCTCTCTAGATGAGCCAGATAAATTGATTATGAAGTGAAGATGAAGCTTTGGGAGGTGTTTCGCTTATTTAAGATTGCCTTCACAGGCAAAATGGACATGACCTTTTTCTTTAGAGGGTGTCTTTGACGCTTCCGAACAGATCAGGATCCAGGAGACCAAAATGGTCATGGCCAAATCACAAGATAACTAAATTCTACTTTAGGAGATTCCTTCAAGTTTTATTGGTAGAGCCTTTACTTACATATCCTGTATATGAAAACAAAACAATGGGGAAAAGAAAGAAGTGATTGGTAATGAATACACTGGTATACAGCTAACATTTAAATTGCTAAAATAACCATAACGCAGAACAGAATTATGTTGTCACATCTTTGCTATGAAATGAAGATGATAGGATACTGAGTCTGTCCATTTTTTATTATCCATCCTGGATAATCATCTCTGTTTACAGGGAAGTTATTATATTAATATGATGTAGTAACACTAATGTGTTTAGCCCCAAGAAACTGAACTAGTTTCTTGGGGCTAAAAATACAAAGGATTTTCTGGCTCCCAAAAGAGAAGTGCGTGTAATATGCCACTGAGTACATTGACTGTTAATCTTGTAAACTAATGTCTTAGTAATTGTTTAGTAAAGTCCCTTTGATGTTTTGCCTAACGAGCCAATTTCAATCATTATCAATCATCATGATACACCACTAATGTTTCCTGTAACAACCTAGCAAGACTCTCCTTTTGGATACAGTACCTATCAAATTTCTCCTAACTTTATTGGATATTGAAATGTTAGGTATATATTACTTCACACAAACCATACTTTATTATTGAAGAAAAGCATCCCTGTCTTGAGACCTCAGTTGAAAAGACCCAAACAGTAAGTCAACAATTAAAAACATGCCTAAATCTATGAAAAATAGTATTAATAATCCTAGTTTATCTTGCCTTGATTAAGATACATTCAATATTAATTTTATTTGTTTCAAAGGTCAAATCGGATAACCGGACCAGGTTATCTACGAGACCACCTTCTGCTGCACGAATCCCAGCGAACGGTTAGGTCCCACAGAGTTGGTCTCCTCCGGGTCCCGTCAACTAAGCAATGTCATTTGGCGGGACCCAGAGGAAGAGCCTTCTCTGTGGCCGCTCCGACTCTCTGGAGTCAGCTCCCTATAGAGATTAGAACTGTCCCCACCCTCCTTGCCTTTCATAAACTCCTTAAAAACCACCTCTGTTGTCAAGGGTGGGGGAACTGAAACATCTCCCCCTGCCTATGTAGGTTTTTTTGTGTATGATATGACTGTATGTATGTTTTTTATATATTGGGGTTTCTTGTTTTTTAGACTTTTTAAATATATTATTGTTATTTTAGATTCTAACTATTAGATTTGTATATTGTTTTTATCATTGCTGTGAGCCGCCCCGAGTCTACGGAGAGGGGCGGCATACAAATCTAATAAATAATAAATAATAATAATAATAATAAATATATTGTTATCTGCAATTCCTCAAAAGGGAAGTTGATAAGCAAACAATCCATATTCCATACAACATTTTTTAAAAATAATATTGATAAGACATTTGATTTTATAGGTCTTATACTATAGTGATGTAGGCTTTCACAGCTAATACCTACTTATTGCGCAGAGTTGGACTTCAGGATCTAGTGATAATAATAATAATAATAATAATAATAATAATAATAATAATAATAATAATTTGTATGCCACCCCTCTCCATGAACTTGGAGCGTCTCACAACAAATGGCATGGAATACAAATTTCTTGATGTTTCAGTAGCAATAGTGGCTGACATCTTGTGAGGCAAAATGGTGTGCCAAAGAAGGAACCTTTACTTCAATAGTAAAGTATGTGCTTTGTGTGCTTTGTATACAGCCACTGTATAGAGCGCTGGTGAGACCACATTTGGAATACTGTGTTCAGTTCTGGAGACCTCACCTACAAGATGATATTGATAAAATTGAATGGGTCTAAAGACGGGCTACAAAAATGGTGGAAGGTCTTAAGCATAATACGTATCAGGAAAGACTTAATGAACTTAATCTGTATAGAAGGGAAAGGCGGGACATGATTGAAACATTTAAATATGTTAAAAGGTTAAATGAGGTTCAAGAGGGAAGTGTTTTTAATAGGAAAGTGAACACAAGAACAAGGGGGCACAATCTGAGGTTAGTTGGGGAAAAGATCAAAAGCAATGTAAGAAAATATTATTTTACCAAAAGAGCAGTAGATGCTTGGAACAAACTTCCAGCAGACGTGGTTGGTAAATACACAGTAACTGAATTTAAACATGTCTGGGATAAGCATATATCCATCATAAGATAAAATACAGAAAATAGTATAAGGGCAGACTAGATGGACCATGAGGTCTTTTTCTGCCGTCAATCTTCTATGTTTCTTCTATGTTTCTAAGAAACTTCCACCTTCATTTCCCAGCATAGCAGGCTACTTTGTGTGTCTAGCACAGTTATTATTATTATTATTATTATTATTATTATTATTATTATTATTATTATTATTATTTATTAGATTTGTATGCCGCCCCTCTCCGTAGACTTGGGGCAGCTCACAACACAGTAAAACAGTTCATAACAAATCTAATAATTTACAATTTAAAATATTTTTAAAAAACCCATTATTAAGCAGACATACATACAAACATACCATACATAAATTGTATGGGCCCGGGGGAAATAGTTCAATTCCCCCATGCCTGACGACAAAGGTGGGTTTTGAGGAGTTGCTAAACCCTGGAGCCTCACATTCACTAGTTTTTGTAATTTACCATTTCGCTAGATAGGATGGACCATGGGCCGAATAGTTTTTTTAAATATAGCATAATAGAGAACAGAGTCCATCTACTATTTTATTTATTTATTTATTTTGTCCAAAACACAATGAGGTTACAAGGGATATACACATAATACATCAATCAATGGAAGAATAGAGGAGAAGATGTAGGAATGATATAAAACATAGGAAGAATAGTAGTATAAGAAGAGATAGAGATATATATTGATAGAAGTGAAAGATAAAGAGTTATAGAAGAGACAAGAGTTATAGAAGAAGGGACAGGAGGCACGCTTATGCATGCCCCTTACTAATCGGTTTTGAAATGAAAACAATTAAATTCTTTTACCAGCTTTTGTTCCTTGGTAGGCAGATTGGAATTAAATTAATATTTCAGGATTAAGGTTTAGAATCGATGAATAACCTATTGCATCTCACCTGAAGGACAGCATTTTAACATTTCTCATTAATTTCCTGCAGCTATACCTCACTGCCACTAGAGGGTACTGTAGAATATTCTACTTACATGACTTTCCCTCCCCCCCCCCCTTCTATAAAATACCAGGAGAAAAAAAATGAAACTGTCTTTCTTTCCATCTAAAGACAGTTCTCTCTGGTGCTGGTAACAACATGCGAGGATAATAACACACATTGACAAATGCATCCCTAATAAAGTAATTTGTGCAGGGCCAGGAAGCAAAATGGAACATAATGCATTTTAAGACTTCGAGAAGACTTTTTTGAAGTCTGAAATGGACTGTGTCGGCGAAATCAAATTTTAAAGGAATGAAGGTTTTGCTATTTGCTTTGGTGGACTACTATTATCTGCAGAGTTATAGTAGAGAAGTGTTTCCTTCTTCTTTATTCCAACATTCAGTTATGCTAATTTCTAGAGCTATCAACTGGGAATGTTAATTGATTCATCATCTGTTTTCTAAACATTTATTTCACTGATTAATTGCATCTAAATTAATCTAAATATAATCAAATTCTCAATGAGGAAACAGTTTTGAGATATTGAAGAAAATGTAAAATAAATTAAAGCTTCCTAGCAGAGCAATCGTTTGCTGATTAATTAGTTTAGGGCAGTTAGTCAATTTTTCCATCACAGTTGAGAATTAATACTTAAAAGATGGTCTTTGATCTTGAAACAGGTAACAGGGCTGACCCAAGATATTTTACTGCCAAAGGCAAATAGAATCTTCTTCTCTTTCCAAATCAAGGTTTATAGTTCTCAAAGTGGATCACGTTATTCTGGTACCTGAGATAGACATTTTCACATGCTAGTCTCCTTTGTAATTAAATAGAATATAAAATAATTCTTTATTGGCCAAGTGTGATTGGACACACAAGAAATTTGTCTCGGTGCATATACTCTCAGTGTACATAAAAGAAAAGATACATTTGTCAAGAATCATAAGGTACAACACTTAATGATTGTCATAGGGGTCAAATAAGCAATCAGAAGCAATATTAATAAAAATCTAGGATACAAGCAACAAATTACAGTCATACAGTCCATAAGTGGGAGGAGATGGGTGATAGGAATGATGAGAAAAAACTAGTATTAATAGTAGTGCAGACTTAGTAAATAGTTTGACAGTGTTGGGGGAATTATTTGTTTAGCGGAGTGATGGCATTTGGGAAAAAACTCTTCTTGTGTCTAGTTGTCTTGGTGTGCAGTGCTCTATCTGATGATACCCAGCTTTACATCTCCACCCCATGTCCAGTCAATGAAGCAGTGGAAGTGATGTGCCCGTGTCTGGAGGCTGTTGGGGCCTGAATGGGTGTCAACAGACTCAAACTCAACCCAGATAAGATGGAGTGGCTGTGGGTTTTGCCTCCCAAGGACAATCCCATCTGTCCGTCCATCACCCTGGGGGGGGGGGAATTATTGACCCCCTTGGAGAGGGTCCGCAACTTGGGCGTCCTCCTCGATCCACAGCTCACATTAAAGAACCATCTTTCAGCTGTGGTGAGGGGGGCATTTGCCCAGGTTCGCCTGGTGCACCAGTTGCGGCCCTATCTGGACCGGGACTCATTGCTCACAGTCACTCATGCCTTCATCACCTTGAGGTTCGACTACTGTAATGCTCTCTACATGGGGCTACCTTTGAAAAGTGTTCGGAAACTTCAGATCATGCAGAATGCAGCTGCGAGAGCAGTCATGGGCTTACCTAGGTATGCCCATGTTTCACCAACACTCCGCAGTCTGCATTGGCTGCCGATCAATTTCTGGTCACAATTCAAAGTGTTGGTTATTACCTTTAAAGCCCTTCATGGCACTGGACCAGAATATCTCCGAGACCGCCTTCTGCCGCACGAATCCCAGCGACCGATTAGGTCCCACAGTGTGGGCCTTCTCCGGGTCCCGTCAACTAAACAATGTCAGTTGGCGGGCCCCAGGGGAAGAGCCTTCTCTGTGGTGGCCCCGACTCTCTGGAATCAACTCCCCCCAGAGATTAGAACTGCCCCTACTCTCCCTGCCTTTCGTAAACTCCTTAAAACCCACCTTTGTCGTCAGGCATGGGGGAACTGAATCACCTCCCCCGGGCATGTACAATTTATGCATGGTATGTTTGTGTGTATGTTTGTTTAGAAATATGGGTTTTTTAAAATATTTTAAATTATATTTAGATTTGTCATGAATTGTTGTATCCTGCTGTGAGCCGCCCCGAATCTGCGGAGAGGGGCGGCATACAAATCTAAATAATAAATAAATAAATAAATAAATAAATAGTGACATTTGAGGGTAGGAGTTGAAACAGTTTATATCCAGGATGCGAGGGGTCAGTAAATATTTTCACAGCCCTCTTTTGACTCTTGCAGTATACAGGTCCTCAATGGAAGGCAGCAATTGTTTTTTCTGCAGTTCTGATTATCCTCTGAAATCTGTGTTGGTCTTGTTGGGTTGTAGAACCAAACCAGACCAAATATTAGATAAAACACTGACCATGAAAATTTAACATTGAACTACTCAGAAAACTAGTACAGTGATCTCTCGGTTAGCGCGGGGGTTACGTTCCAAGACCTCCCGCGCTAACCGATTTCCGCGTTATACTGGATGCGGAAGTAAAAACCACCATCTGCGCATGTGCGCCATTTTTTTCATGGCCGCACATGCGCAGATGGTGGAGTTTGCGTGTGGGCGGCGGGGAAGACCAAGGGAAGATTCCTTCAGCCGCCCAACAGCTGATCTGCTCCGCAGCGCGGAAGCAGCGAGGAGCCAAAGATGGGGTAAAGGCAAAGGGGAAACCCCATCTTCGGCTCCTCGCTGCTGCCGCGCTGCGGAGCGGATCAGGTGTTGGGCGGCTGAAGGAACCTTCCCTTGGTCTTCCTGCCGCCCAGGCAAAGGGGAAACTCCAAGATCGCTTGCCGCTTGCCGCTTTGCAGCTTGGAGCCTTGCTTCGCCTCCTTCGCTGCAATAGGCAAGCGGCAAGCGGCAAGCGATCTTGAGAAAGAGAGAGAAAGGAGGGCGACTTGCCAGTCCACGCCCCCCTGGATGAACAGCCTCGCATGGCCCCAGCGCCGGGCTCCGCTGTTGCCTCCGCCCCCATTCGGCTCTGCAGCTGAGAGGCCTTCCCGGCAGAGCCCTCCCCAACAGCTCCCGCTGCCAGCGCAAAAAAGAAAAGAAAAAGAAATCCCCAAAAGAGGCAGGCACAAAGCGGGGGCACAAGGGGAGCTGACCGGCAGAGGTTGCTTTTTTTCTTCTCGTGGGCAAGTGGAGGGGGGGAGAGAGAAGGGAGGAAGAGAGTGTGAGAGAGGAAGAAAGAGAGAGAGAAATGATAGAAAAAAGGGGAGAAAAAAGAGAAATGAGAAAATGATTGAAGCATAGTGACAGGAAAGAAAGAGAAAGAGACAGAGAAGTGACTCTTGGTGATGACGTATGACGTCATCGGGTGGGAAAAACCGTGGTATAGCAAAAAAACCGTGGAGTATTTTTTAATTAATATTTTTTGAAAAACCGCGTTGCAGCGTTTCGCACTAATCGAGACCGTGCTAATCGAGGGATCACTGTATATTTATGTCAACCTCATTTGAAAAGCCACTCAATTTGGTTTAGATCTAAAGCCAATGCCTTGATTTGGAAATCAGAAAGTTCATGCCTTTCATTGACTACTACAATTGGAGGTCAACCCACATTTATAATTTCTCTTAATGAAATATTGTATCTGTTGTGAATTAGTTGCTTCAGTGATAAACTGAAGACTGTTAAAGGTAAGATAAGAAAATCCTCTTGGTTTTATATGGATGATTTTAAAGTGTATGTGAGACCAATTCTTTTGCTATGAATTTAAAAGCAAGAATAAATCCGGTTGGATTTATTTATGCAGAAGTATGAACAGTGATGGGCATACCTCGGTAGAATCATCTCTTCTCCATAAGTAGGGACTCCTAATATATATATAGTGGTATTTTAAATGAATGGCACAACATAGGAGAACAAACCCATCAGGGCTAGATTAGCAGTCCACCTGCATTTAAAAGACAAAGGCCATTCTTTTGAAGACAACAAAGTCCACATTTGGAACATAGAGGACCACTGGTTTGAGAGATGGGTCAAAGAGGCCAACTGTGTCAAAATTGAACATCCCTCTCTCAAGGGGGAGGGGGGGGGAATACAACATCATATATCTCCAATCTACAACACAAACTTTTGAACAGTTCCAAGAAGGCTCCAAACCAATTTGCACCACTCAGGTGACCCTGATGACACAGATAAAACTCAGGTGACCTTAATGACCTACTAAAAGAATGTAAATCACCAGCTGTCTGCAAGGAGTATAAATCTTCCCATCCCCCATCATCCAGTCAGAGCTGAAGCAGTTTCTTGGCTGAGAAGTGAAATGTCTTCAAAACCCCCCCCCCCCAGAAAGTCCAGTTGCCACTTAAAAAAAAACCCTTTGGGACTAAAGAGAGGTGAGCATAGATCAGCCCACAGAAGAGAGGGGCCATATAATCTCTTGGACAAAATTGTAAGGAAGATCAAATCCAGAAGGTTTGGATGTTATTTCTGTAACTAGAGTGCAGTTTGTTTTTGCATCATAGCAGTGGCTGAACTTCTTTTGCTCCTGGCTTCCTGGTTCCAAGGACATTCATTCATTCATTCATTCATTCATTCATTCATTCATTCATTCATTCATTCATTCATTCATTCATTCTTTTTTTCTTTCTTTTTTTCTTTCTTTCTTTCATTCATTTATCTATTTATTTATTTATTTATTTATTTATTTATTGGATTTGTATGCCGCCCCTCTCCGCAGACTAATTTGTTTTCTTTCTGGAAATTAGTATGTAATTGGCATAACTTATTAATACCCAGTGTGGTCTACACCAGTTCATTGTGCGGCACCATGTTTAAAAAAAAATTTTTTTTTTGCTTTATTTTGCTTCTTGGGTATGCGTGGAAGCAAAATCTCATCAGGAGATGTGCTTGCAAGTGAGATTTTGACAGCTTTTTGCTTCTGCGCATGCGCAGAAGTAAAACTTCACCCAAATCTCACTCTCGTGCACATCCCCTGTGGGTGGGCTGCCCGGATGGGGGGAGCGCAGTGGAGTAGTGAAAATGGAGCTCCACCCCAGAGCACCCAATTTGCACTGAAAGATATTGAAAGAAAATGCAGGGCGTCCTGCATAAGCCATGCTCACAATGTGGTAGTAAAAATTTGGGTAGCCTTTAACTGACGTCTCCTCACAAGATTTTGTCACTTTTCTGCTTCCTGTGCATGCACAGAAGTAAAATTTCATGAGTGGATGCACGAGTGAGTGCAACAAGCATGCATGCACCAGATTTGTTGTTATGCATGCACAGCGCACTGGTATTTAGGTAAGAGCAGCCTGCCCCTGCATGTGGCCCTTAGTTTCTTTGTGCAAGGGATCATGGGATCCAAGGCATTTGCTGAAAAAGTGGACCATGTTTCACTAATTCCAGACTTGCTGACTTTAACCTAATCTTTGTGATACTGTTTTGAGAAGTTGGTAAAGCATTAAACCTGTTTTGGAACCATTTGTCTGAGTCTCTCTCTATAGCCAAAACTATAATGAATTTTGGGGAGCTTTTCAATTTGAAATTTGCTCTACTGCATGATATTGTGCTGTGATCTAAACTGTTCCAGAAATTTTTACGTCATTCTGATTGAGGTTTGGCTCAGCTTCAAAATTCAGCTGAATTTAATATGTGCTTCTAAAATATATGAGATCCAATTTAGTGTAGTGGATTAAAGACAGTAGGCTAAACAAGGAGACTGTGAGTTCTAGTTCGGTCCTAAGGCAGCTTGATAACTTTAGGTTACTCATCCCTTCTGGCCCTAAGAAAGTAACAGCAAACCACACATGAAGGTGTTGTCTAGAACAGGCTGTACCAATCTTCAGACCTCAGGGACCACTAAATTCATAATTTTAAATCATGCAGACCATGAGTATGATTTTTTTAAAAAGATAAATAGTATTTACTGCAATATAAAACATGCAGATAATTTTTCTGCGGACCACTAAAATTTTCTCTTGGACCATCAGTTGTCTGTGGACCACCAGTTGGCGACTTCTCATCTAGAAAACTACATGGAAACTACAGGAGTCAAGGCTAATTTTCATTCTATACACAATATAAATAAAACCATCCATCTAAAAATATTGACTTCATTGATCTGGGCTGCAAATCTCCACGTGGCTATAAAATAGATCTGCCCCCCCTTTAAACGGGTCCAAAGACGGGCTACAAGAATGGTGGAAGGTCTTAAGCATAAAACGTATCAGGAAAGACTTAATGAACTCAATCTGTATACAGTGATCCCTCGATTTTCGCGATCTCGATCTTCGCGAAACGCTATATCGCAATTTTTCCCACCCGATGACGTCACTCTCTTCCTTCCTTTCTCATCTTTCTTTCTCTCTCTCTTTCTCTATCTTGCTTCTTCCTCTCTCACACTCTCTTCCTCCCTCTCTCATCTCTTTCTTTCCTTCTCTCTCTTTCTCTATCTCTCCCCCTCTTGTTGGCGGGCGGCGGGCGGCGGGCAGGCGAGCGGGGGCATCAGCGAGGAGCCGGGGTTTCCCCTTTGCGTGGGTGGCCGGGAAGACCCAGGGAAGGTTCCTTCGGCCGCCCAGCAGCTGATCTGCTCGGTAGCGCAGCAGCAGCGAGCAGACGAATCGGGGTTTCCCCTTTGTGTGGGCGGCGGGGAACGCAAACTCCACCATCTACGCATGCGCGGCCATAGAAAAAAAAGGGCGTGCATGCGCAGATGGTGTTTTTACTTCCGCAACCCTACATCGCGAAAAATCGATTATCGCGAGGGGTCTTGGAACGGAACCCTCGCGATAATAGAGGGATCACTGTAGTCTAGAGGACATAAGGAACAGGGGGGACATGATCGAAACATTTAAATATGTTAAAGGGTTGAATAAGGTTCAGGAGGGAAGTGTTTTTAATAGGAAAGTGAACATAAAAACAAGGGGACACAATCTGAAGTTAGTTGGGGGAAAGATCAAAAGCAACATGCGAAAATATTATTTTACTGAAAGAGTAGTAGATGCTAGGAACAAACTTCCAGCAGACGTGGTTAGTAAATCCACAGTAACTGAATTTAAACATGCCTGGGATAAACATATATCCATCCTAAGATAAAAATACTGGAAATAGTATAAGGGCAGACTAGATGGACCATGAGGTCTTTTTCTGTCATCAATCTTCTATGTTTCTATGTTTCTATGTTTCTATGTTTCTATGTTTCTATGTTTCTATGTTTCTATGTTTCTATGTTTCTATGTTTCTATGTTTCTATGTTTCTATGTTTCTATGTTTCTATGTTTCTATGTTTCTATGTTTCTATGTTTCTATGTTTCTATGTTTCTATGTTTCTATGTTTCTATGTTTCTATGTTTCTATGTTTCTATGTTTCTATGTTTCTATGTTTCTATGTTTCTATGTTTCTATGTTTCTATGTTTCTATGTTTCTATGTTTCTATGTTTCTATGTTTCTATGTTTCTATGTTTCTATGTTTCTATGTTTCTATGTTTCTATGTTTCTATGTTTCTATGTTTCTATGTTTCTATGTTTCTATGTTTCTATGTTTCTATGTTTCTATGTTTCTATGTTTCTATGTTTCTATGTTTCTATGTTTCTATGTTTCTATGTTTCTATGTTTCTATGTTTCTATGTTTCTATGTTTCTATGTTTCTATGTTTCTATGTTTCTATGTTTCTATGTTTCTATGTTTCTATGTTTCTATGTTTCTATGTTTCTATGTTTCTATGTTTCTATGTTTCTATGTTTCTATGTTTCTATGTTTCTATGTTTCTATGTTTCTATGTTTCTATGTTTCTATGTTTCTATGTTTCTATGTTTCTATGTTTCTATGTTTCTATGTTTCTATGTTTCTATGTTTCTATGTTTCTATGTTTCTATGTTTCTATGTTTCTATGTTTCTGTGTTTCAAGATCCTGTAATCCCTTGCACCAGGTTGGAGTTGAGCGACTGAATGGAGCTGAGCATTTACTGGCCGGACACCCGTCCTAAACCTACACAGAGTTCACAGCAGATATTTTCTCTATGCAGAAATATCTGCTGTTACCTAGGATCAAACTCCTGATTGTGAGGTGAGAGCTCTGCCTCAAGCCCACCATGCTGCTTAGCCAGGGGATGGATAAAACAAGGCATTTGCTTCCTATTTTGTAGTTACCTATAATTCTGTGGTTGAGAGTAGTGTTGGGCAAACTTCAGGAAGTTCGGGTTCAACGAACTCACCCGAACTTTGCCGTGAAGTTCGGGTGAGTTCGCTGAACCCGAAACCGAACTTTACCCGAAACCGAACCCGAACGACAGCAGCGCTTTTAGAAACTTATTTTAAAAGTTCGGGTAAAGTTCGAGTTCGGCATGCCAAACACTGCAAAGTTTGGCATGAGCCCGAACTTTGCAAGTTCGGTTCGCCCAACACTAGTTGAGAGACATCTAGACCAGCTACAGTGGTACCTCTACCTACAAACGCCTCTACTTACAAACTTTTCTAGATAAGAACTGTGTGTTCAAGTTTTTTTTACCTCTTCAAGAACCATTTTCCACTTACAAATCCGAGCCTCTGAAACTGTAACCGGAAAAGGCAGGGAGAAGCCTCCGGGGGGCCTCTCTGGGAATCTCCTGAGAGGAAACAGGGCTCGAAAAGGCAGAGAGAAGCCTCTGTGGGGCCTCTCTAGGAATCTCCTGGGAGAAACAGGGCCTCCACCCTCCCTGTGGTTTCCCCAATCGCATGCATTATTTGCTTTTACATTGATTGCTTCTTCTTACAAACTTTTCTACTTAAGAACCTGGTCATGGAACGAATTAAGTTCGAAAGTACCACTGTACTTATTTCACTCTGGAAGCAGTACAGTGAGCCACAGGGAGTTGAGTTTGTCCAATGCTGTCCATGGGGATTTCCTACCTTTTAGGAGTATTTGTTTGTCTTCCATACTGTGCTTGAAAAATATGCAAATAAACATTTGCAGGTGCTTTGAGCTTTAAGTGAACTCTCATCTTTTATCCAGAATTATTTCCACTTGGGAAAACAAAGATCTTGTAGTGTTTCAATATAGCATGCAAAAAGCTAGTTCTCTTCAAAAATCCTCCCTCAGGTTTATTTTTCATTCCAAGTTGCAGAAACATCACTGTGCCACAGAAGCCGCCTTATTAATTAAAAAAAATGCATCCTGCAAATTCATTCCATCTCATTTAAACGGGCCCTTTCTGATCTATTACATAAAATTTGAAACATTTGGCTTTCCCTGTAACTACTTCAGGATAACAAATTTCCATGTAATACTGGGTAATCTTTTCCATTTCCTTGGATGGGCAGTTTTTATAAGAATGAATTGAAATTCACATTAATATATTTTGTATCCACATAAATGCAGTAGGATTATGATGCATCTCCAGTTCTACAAGATAAAATTTATGTATAGATGCCGATGAATGCACAGGCAGGCGCACGCACGCATGCACACACACACACACACACACACTTTGTGTTATTTCATTTTGGGTTAAGCAACTGAATGCAGAGTATAGTAAAGGAGAAGAAATATTGGGAAAAACATTTATTTATTTATTTATTTATTAGATTTGTATGCTGCCCCTTTCCGTGGACTCGGAACCTTACATGGATTGTAAGGTTTTGAAGTGACACTGGAAACAATCTAGTCTGACCTCTGCCCAGTGCAAACATCTACAACATAAGCAGGGGTGGGCAGCAGGCAGAACCGGGTGGAATGCATGTATGCACAGCTCCAGCTGCCCGGCGGCAATCACTTCCTGGATTACTGGTCTTGGCTCAGCTCTCCTTTTTTTCCCTCCTGCTGCTGCTGCTGCATCTGCACTCCTTGCTTTTTTCCTCTTTCCTCCTTCCTGGCCTTGGAGGAGCTTCCCTCTCTCCTGCCCCGCTCCCCTCCAGCCTCAGGCGGCCACCTCCTGAGTCCAGGAAGGAGGAAAGAAGAAAAAAGCAAGGAGCGCACAGCAGCAGCAGCAGGGGGAAAAAGAGAGCTGAGCCAAGCTGAGCTGAGCTGTGCCAAAGTGGTCTGGGCTGTGGTCTTTTTCCCCTTGCGAAACCCTCACTCCACCTGCAGCTGAGATGAAAAGGCATCATGCGGCAATAATAAACTTGTAACACTCCCTCGGCTTTCTGATATTTTTAAATCTTCCCCCTCCCCTCCTCCTCCTCGGAAAGCGGCAGGGAGACCAGCACCGTCAGGAGTTGCAGGGGGCCCTTTTCCTCCCCCCTCTTTTCTCAACAGCTGATCGGCACCCATTTGCCTAGCTACCCAGCCTGAGGTGGGTGGGTGTGACCCAGGAAGGAGAGTGCGGGAAACGCAAAGCAAATTGTCACCGCAGCGGTGACATTGTAAGTTGATGATCGTTCAAGCCACTCCCACCTGGTCACATGACTTGCAAATCACTCCTACCTACGTGACCATCAAGCCACACCCATGAAATAAGCCACACCCACAGTGTGGCAGTAAAATTTTGGCTGCCCATTATTGAACGCAAGATGTTACGCACATGTTAACACCCATCTGAAATGAACAGTGAGAGAAAAGCATAGGTATAAAGGCACCCCTGTAAATGCTCTGGTTGTGTTACGCTCTGTTGTGAGCCGCCCCGAGTTGTTGTGAGCTGCCCCGAGTCTGCAAAGAGGAGCGGCATACAAATCCTCTTTCTTCTTCTTCTTCTTCTTCTTCTTCTTCTTCTTCTTCTTCTTCTTCTTCTTCTTCTTCTTCTTCTTCCTATTATTATTATTATTATTATTGTTGTTGTTGTTGTTGTTGTTGTTATTGTTATTGTTATTGTTATTGTTATTATTATTATTATTATTATTATTATTATTATTATTATTATTATTATTATTACTACCAGTTGCAAAACCTGAAAGGGATAGCAACTTTAATCACTAGAAAAATACCTAATGATTCCCTCCGTTCAGATACTCTTGCAGCCAGACTCTAGCAGCTGAAACCTATAATTAGCTTCTGAAATATCATTATCTGGAACCTTGTATAAACCGCACCAAGATCGCGTATTATGCCAGCCGTTGCTAGTTTTAGGCCCAAGTCCAACATGCTCATATCTGGAAGAGAATCTATGCCAGACATCCAAATATTTCTGGATGGGTTTTTAAAATCTCCTGCTGTTTTTGTTTTGTCACGAAAGCTGACTCACACAAAAATTCAATCATGCTAGGAGGAGTTATAAGCGGTAACAGGAGAAAGGACCATCCTGGTATATGCTAGCTGGACACTATAAAGGATGATACCGAGATGAGCATGGAGAATCTGAAGGAGACAGAGTGAGAGAAAAGGGCACGGAGAGGGCTGATCCATAGAGTAGTCGAGGGCCAGACACACAACCAAATGGTTGACAACAATGATACTATTTTACATTAGAAACCCATCTTACCAAGATTGCTATATGCAAAGTCTGGATATGCCTTATATGCATAAGGATGAATCATAGGTCACCTGCCAATTCTTCAGCTACAAACCAAACAAACCTCCTTCCCTAGCTAACTTTTTCATAATTCTAAGCAGGTCCTAAGTGTAAGCATAAGAACTTATTCTTAAATGGACTCATACACAAGGGTGGGTTTTAAATGTTTTACTACCGGTTCAGTGGGTGTGGCTTATTTTTGAGCATGGCTTCATGATTATGTGACAGGGTGGGTGTGGCTGGTTGGTCATGTGACTAGGTGGGTGTGGCCAACAATGTCATTCACATCCAGGGTTAGAGAGTTTGGCCTCTCCTCGCTTCAAAGGCCTCAACGAGATACAATTTCCCTGTCTATTAATTTACTAGTACTGAACATCCAAAATATACTATTTAATCCTATGTCCTTTCCTTCCTTCCTTCCCTCCCTCCCTCCCTTCTTTCTCTCTCTCTCTTTCACTTTCTCTATACCCAGTGAAGGACTACCAAAATTTTTACTACCACACTGTGGGCATGGCTTATGCAGGACCCTTGCATTTTCTTTCAACATCTTTCAGTGCAAATTGGGTGCTCTGGGGCGGAGCTCCATTTTCGCTACTCCCACTGTGTCCCCCCTAAATCCTGGCAGCAGCCCACCCCTGCTATATGACCCCTAGAACACAAGATGTTACACACATGTTAACACCCATCTAAAATGAACAGTGCAAAAAAAATAATAAAAAAAAATAGAAAGCTGAAAACAAGGTGGCAACACATATGCAGTGCTGTAAACTGGGCTTCTGCTCATGCGCAGAAGAATTTTTTTTTAAAAAAAGATGGCAACACCCATGGACCGGCAGCGACCAAGCCAGATCTGTGATGTCATCATTACATCACCACTGGGTCACTCTACCAGTTGAGGCAAACTGGGTCACCACCGGTTCAGCCAAACTGGTCTGAACCGGGAGGGACCCACCTCTGCTCATACATCATTTCACTTTATTTCAAAACACAGAGGGAATGATGATTCATCAATGGGGTAATTCATTTAAAGAAAATTGATTAATGCTAAGATAGATTCCAGCTGGGAATTGGTAAATTAATTATTGATGACACGTTTGGTTACCTTCATCTGAAGATTAATATTTCATCAAATCTTTGACTTCCCATTTTGGTTAAACTTTCTATTTTAAATTTCCTTGTGTGCTTGTGTTTGAAAGAAAATAGTATTGGATTTATATGCCCCCCCCCCTCTCCGAGGACTTTCCTGCTGTCCATAGTGCTTTGCTCTGAGAAGTCCTTAAGATTGAGGTATTGGGATGAGATGGTGAATCAGAGAACATTGAGTTGGGGTTGGCTGGTATCTATAAGCCATCCTATCACCAGACTAAGGTTTCTTCCTGCCTCCTGATAGGGGCAGCTATTGTCTTGACTCGATTGTGTAAGGCTGGGAAAAAATTGCCTGCAAATTAATTTTGTCTGGGGTGCTTCAAATGGGAGATGAATTCATTCCCCATTCTGTGAAATTAATATAAGTATATTCTAGCCCTGTATGAATATAAACAAAGAATGCAATTTCATGCAGTTTTATTTTATTTGTTTTTGGTTCTGCAGCTCAAATCTTTGACCTATTCAACAATGCCTTTGGAAAATAATGTGATATGAAAAAGAAAAAGATATACAAATCACATAGGACCAGCATTCTTTCAGAGGTGAACAAGCAACTATTTCCTCAATATTATTATTTTTATACTGCTTGATGCTCAACAATCCTGGCCAGAATATCAGTTGCCTATTCAGGATCAAAGCAATCCTAAAATATATTGTAACAGCTATTAGGAAAATATACCACCTTGTGCCTAGCTACTTGAGGGCTGCAACTGGACTTTCGGAGAAATGTTTGTGGGTTAGAATCCAAGTAGCTAGGGATGAGGTGATGTATCTAGTTGTTCTGGAGCCTATTGTCTTCGCAACTTATTGAATCAATGTTATGTGATGGCATAGTGATTAGAATGCAGTATTGAAGGCTAACTCTGCTGACTGCCAGCAGTTCGATGCTAACTGATCAAGGTTCCATCCTTCCAATGTCATTAAACATGAGGACCCAAATTATTGGGGGCAAAATACTGACTGTGTAAAGTGCTTAGAGAGAGTTGTAAAGCACTCTGAAACAATATATAAGTCTAAGTCCTATTGCTATTGTTAATCAAATCCCATCAAAAGCTGTTCATTCAGCTAAATATTTTAACTTAGTTTTCTTCCCAGGCCCCATAATAATATTATTAAATTTAGTAGAGAAGAGGGACCCTGGACTTCATTTGCAGCATTGAACAAGATTAAAGAATGGTTTCTGTTATTCCCTGCTATAGAACCAAAAGAGGCAAACAGCCTTATAAATTGTCATAATAGCTAGGAACTCACCACACAATGTTTCTTTTATGGTAGGTGGCTTTCAGATTGTATGTTGGTAACAGTTATTATAATTATATTAATCCCCATATGTGTAAATTAACACTGCAGGGGGCACATTGATAATAGATGCCATTTTGTCATAATGCATCATTAATCAATGGCAAAGACATTTTTAATTTTTTTAAATGTGAGTTTATTGATGCTTCCATGTAAATAGGTGGCATCGTTTAATCAAACACAGCTTCGGAAGTAACAATTCTCACCAGGATGTTGACAAGGTGCTCCACAGACAATTGCAAAAAATGATTGGGTTCTTTTTGCTCAGATTAAAAGTATCAAAGTATGTCAGAGGAGTGGGGAAATCTGCTTATCCCAGGACTTCCAATCTAATGTTCTTCTTTTGTTGGGATACAAAGCCAATAATTCTCAGTCAGGATAGACAAGGGTGTTGTAATCAAAACTATCTTCAGGAATGGCTTCAGGATAATATACTGTGTCAGAATGAAGACAATACAGCAGGAATTCTTGAGAAGATGTTTACTTCTTCTTTGTAGCAAAACTATACTCTCTATATTCTGTTTACATAACACCAACACTCTCTTACTAGACGACACACCACCACTAACCACAATCATAGACCCACCACAGACTAACCACACCTATTCAAAGTTGCATTACAATATATACAGTTCTTAACCAATCAGGTTGTAGCACATTCTGCTGATCCACTATGACTCAGCATTCCTTTTAATTTGCACTAATTATGCTCTACTCCACTGAAATTGGAATATCCCCTCATGTACTAATCCTGACATAATGCTGTTTTAAGTTCAGAGTTTTCCTAACCCTGATTCAAAAATCAAGCCAAGGTGGTAGAAGTTCTCCTTAGGTATGAAATATTTTGACTTTGGGTTAACTCTCAAAGTCTTGGTCTTGTCAAAGATTTTTATCTTCTTCCATTTGTTGAAATAGAAGAAGAACACAACATAAACAGGGGAGGGGTTTTTTTCTATTCTTTCTTTTAAAAACAACTGAAAAACACTCATTTTTACCACATCATAATATCATATATACATAATTTGATGCTAAAATTATGATATAAATATTCAGCAAATATGACAGATCTAGAATCTAATCTGAGTTGGTCACTGGGATCCGAGGTTTAATCTTCCAAGCTTTTGGACTCATGCTGGAGCCCATCCTCAGGAATTTGTCTCTCTCTAGAATGTGTCACAGCATGAGTTTGGAAGGATAAACTATCTGGTCCCAGTTATTTCTTCAGATTGGATCCTACAATGTTCTTTCTGCGCCAGCTCAGGAAGCTCAAACTGCCCAAGGAGCTGCTGATACAGTTCTACAGAGGAATCACTGAGTCTGTCATCTGCACCTCTATAACTGTCTGGTTTGGTGCTGCAACCCAACAGGATCGACACAGACTTCAGAGGATAATCAGAACTACAAAAAAAACAATTGTTGCCCACCTGCCTTCCATTGAGGACCTGTATACTGCACGAGTCAAAAAGAGGGCGGGGAAAATATTTACTGACCCCTCACATCCTGGACACAAATTGTTTCAACTCCTACCCTCAAAACGTTGCTACAGAGCACTGCACACCAAGAGAACTAGATACAAGACCAGTTTTCCCAGGTTTGTCTAACATCTCCAAATTAACTTATATGGAAAAATACAAATTGTGGTTGGATTTCCTGCATTAAAATCAAAACTGCTGAGTCCATCCAAATATTTACTCAATGCATTTATTATGTTCTGCTATTCTATTGAAAGTGCTGTTTCACCACATTGTACATAGCAACATGTTTATAATAACACAGCAATTAAAATGCAGCAAGTTAAAGGTACAAATCAGTAAACAGTAAACCACAAACCATATTGGAAAGCCATTTATCTCCTCTGCTCCATCCCTCTCTCTCTCACTCAAAGGCATGCATCCTTTTTTTATATGGTGCCTAGGTAAAAAAGGAGAAATCTGGCCAAGTGGTCTTAAATGGAATGGCTCCTAGCAGTGGTGAGTTTCAGCCGGTTTGGAGAAGTTTGGGCGATCTGGTAGTAGCAAACTGTGGGTGGATATAGGCTCGCTCATCCATTAGATGCTTTCAGCTTCTCTTTTTCACCTCCTCTGCTCTTGTTTGCAATAGAATTGTAAAACTTCACCTGAACACTTAAGCAACTCAATAAACAACTTTAATGTGTGCTTGTTCTCTCTCTCTCTCTCCCCCATCCCCAATTAGAAGGCTAATTACTGGGCTTAATGCTTTCCTTTGATAGTGAAATAACGATGCTACCTGAGCAACTGGAAGCAAGAACATAGAAGAAACTAAACACTAATTCCAAGATGAGATGGACACTGGTCATTAGTGTCTCCATTTTTCACAGGCTGCATCTGCTAAACATCATTTGATTATTAGCAGACTATCAGAATTTTAGCTGCCTCAAATGAATTAAGGGAGAAAGATAAGAGATGGGTATCTTAAATAGGAAAATAAAGAAATCACATGTTATATGAATCAGTCTGGTTGATTTGAACCAGAAGATTGTGAGTTCTAGTTCTGCCTTAGGCAGGAAAGCTGAGTGACTTTGGGCAGTCACTTTCTCTTAGCTCAATTCACTTTACAGGCCTGCTGTTCTGAAGAAAATAGAAGGAAGAAAGAAAATTAATTGGTCTGCTACCTTGAATTATGTGACAAATAATAAAACTAGGATTTAAAAAGTCATATATTGCTGAAACGCATAACCATTTGGAAGATGATCCAAAGGCACAATCTAGAAGTATTGTTGAAGAATAATTAAAGAAGTGAAATGCTTTTAAAAATAGATACAAATAATAAACTGTATAACTTTGGTCACTCCGAAAGACAACATTCTTATGTTTGAAATCATATAATAAGTTTTTATTATTATTTTTTTTTTAAAAAAATATAATTTATTTATGAATACAGAAAAAAAAGGGGAGGGAAGGGAAGTATGAACAGAAGAGGAAAAGGGGTAAGGGAATAGGATACAAAATCAAGGAATTTGGAAAAACAATAACGTTATACATCGTGGTATGTAAATTTCTTAGTGTCAATATAATATTTCTCAAGTTTTTAAAAGTGTACATTTTTCAAATGTAAAAATTTGAAAACAGACTGAATAATAGTAAAAAGAAACATCACCAAGCTTTGCACAAATACTACAATAGCAGCATGGTTTCTTAACACTTCTACAGGTAGTCAATGAAACTGAGATTCAGAATATGGAAACATTCCACTTTTAAAATAGGAAGGTATCTATCTACCTGGCTCAGCTAGGTAGATGGGTCTTACCAATTAGCTATTGTTGTCTGATGGGACCATGAAAAAGGCCTTGTTGATGGTGGCTCCTTCTCTATGGAACATCATTATCTCCCTGAGTTATGGTTGGCCCAACCCTGCTGCTTTTTTCAAAAGGTCCTAAAAATGTGATTTTGTCAGAGGGCCTGGGACCATGAAAGAAGATGGAGCCGATGAAATGGTTAATTTGACTTTGTTGTTGCTGCGTGTGTGTGTTTGTGTGTGTGTTTGTGTGTGTGTGTGTTTAATGGGTTTTCATTATACAATAGACTTTTAAAAATGTTGTAAGCTGGCTGGAGGTGGCTATGCATGAGTTGGGTGGATATATAAATTAATAAAATGAAAAATCAAATAAAGACTGGCTGGATTCCATATGTCTAAAACACTGCTTATTGTGGTGAAAATGAGCATTGCATCTACTCCCAAATGTCTTTATTATTTTGCTACTTATTACTGTCCTCTTTTGCCGTATTAGCGCAGTGGTTAGAGTGCAGTACTGCAGGTTACTTCTGCTGCCTGCTGGCTGCCTGCAGTTTGGCAGTTCAAATCTCAGTAGGCTCAAGGTTGACTCAGCCTTCCATTTTTCTGAGCTGGGTAAAATAGGGACCCAGATTGTTGGGGGCAATATGCTGACTCTGTAAACTACTTAGAGAGGGCTGTAGAAGCTGTGAAACGATGTATAAGTCTAAGTGTGATTGCTATTTGTAGACCAATTATTTCAATCCAAATTTCTATGTTTGGTTTCCCCAATAACCAGCTAAACATTTGTGTGAAGTCCACAAGCAGGACAAATAGTCTTTCTTTATCCAAGGTTTTCTTTATTTCCCAAATGAGAAATTATAATATAATGTTATTTATTGGTGTAGGGTAATTATGCAATTAAAAAAAAAAACCTCTAGGATTCTGAGTCACGTTTTTCCTTAGTTGGCCATAGGTATGAATCCACTTATTTAAAAATATGATGAGCTGGCTCTCTTGTGTATGAAGTCTTCCTGCTTATTCTGCTGATGGGCGCTAGACTTCTTCCCCAAAGGTTTTCCCTGAGGATATCACTGGATTTACGAATCTTATTAATTGTGCACTGCTGGTTTATTAAATTAGAATAGATTAAGCCAGAGACAAAGCATTAGAACTGGCCCCAAGTCTTCTGGGTTGCTCCTTGCTAAATTGCCAACGGTACAGAGAAATATAACAGGCCCTCGGAAGGAGATCAAAGTAGGTAATTTTCTGAGGAGAAAATTCTACATGTTAATTAAGTCCATCACAAGGTAAGGCTTAAAAGTCAAAAGTAGCTTTGAATTGGCTGGAGACAAGCCAGCAGCCTTACCTAAAGCAGGTGCCATAATTTGTTTTACCTACTCCATTTATTCTCCTGCTCTCTTTATTACTATGTTTATTCTTCTATTCAGTTTCCATCCACCCAGGGTATCTCAGCCAGGGGTGGGCTCTGTCAAGGATTAGCTCAATCCTAGGTGATATTCTATTATGTTGCCATATACGGTAAAAGAAGATTGTAAATTGTTAAACAGTAATGAATACTGAGTTACACGGAGTAAACTGCAACCTGATTGGGCCTGAACATTATAAAATGTAAAGCACCTTTATAAAGGGTGGTGGTGTGGTGTTTTTGGATGCTTGTTAGTTGGCTGGCTGAAGCAGTCTGAGCATGAGTTAAGTATTGAGTTAAAGCTGTGGTGTTGATACAGAGAAACCTGGATTTGTTTAGTATCTATGTGTAAGTAAGCTTTACTGCATATAGCTAAAGTAAAGTTTGTTCCTGTAAATATACTGCTCAAAAAAATAAAGGGAACTCTCAAATAACACATCCTAGATCTGAACGAATGAAATATTCTCATTGAATATTTCATTTGCACAACTGTTCCATTTGCACAACAGCATGTGAAGTTGACTGTCAATCACTGTTGCTTCCTAAGTGGACAGTTTGATTTCACAGAAGTTTGATTTACTTGAAGTTATATTCTGTTTTTTAAGTGTTCCCTTTATTTTTTTTGAGCAGTGTAGAAGACTAAGGCAGAAGATATTTTGCTTGCACTGAAGAGTAAAACTGTTTTCCCACTAAAGTGTCTTCGTTATTTATCTGAACAGGTTCCTGAATTGCTACACTATATTTCTGGCATCTAGACAAGTCTTATCCAGCTGTTGTGTATCTCAATATATCCACACAGGTTCTACTTACCTTCCCCAACTGTTCACATTGTGACAGAAGTGCATGTTTCTGCATGAACAGAAGCAAAAACCAAGATGGTGGCATCTACGGCGCCACTGGGAGAACTGGCTTGGGGACATGGCAGGCCTGGGTTGCTGCTGGTATCAGTGACCCAGGCCACCAAGTTACTACTGTTCAGTGGTGGGTTCCTACTGGTGCAGTCCAAAGCGCTGGAACCCACTGATGATGCAATTTTTGGTGATTTTTTTCCAGCGTCTCCTGATGAGGAACTTCTTAAAACACACTGAGGAATTCTGGGAGTTGAAGTCTACCCATCTTAAAACACACTGACTGACTAATTCTGATGCCAGGCGAAGGCCCAGGTGTCTATGGCAGCTGAGATAAAGGTGGTTATGGGTGAGCAGGTACCCATTATCTGCCCTTACACAATATCGGAAGAGCAGGATTACCTCCTGATAGAATGGTTTACGATGGACAAGAATGGGGGACAGCAGTGTGTGTCCTACAACGAGAAGGTCGGCATTGAGACGAGGTTGGCTTCTTATGAGAAGGAGATGCTGGAAAAAAAATAGCCAAAAATTGCATCATCAGTGAGTTCTTACCAATGTGGTGCCCTGGACCGCACCCGTGGCAACCCACCACTGCTACCATTTCTATAGAACTGCTATAAACCAGGAGGAACCCATCTCTGGTTTGAGCAAGCAATAATTCTCACCTGTCTGTGGCTAGGCAGGGTGAGACCTGAGTGATCTTTGGGCTGATCATGACAAATGATAAGTAATTCCTATCCCATTGCCAAGAAAGGAACACGAATCTGTCCATATCAACAGAATCCTTGTTGCTGGACTGGATTAAAAACATAATGTACAAATGCAACTTCCCTGATTGCTACCATGACTCCCTTGCTGGTTTCATATAGGCATTAACACCTGTGGGCGAAGTAAAATTTTGCAGCAACCTGCTTAAAACCTGTGAAGGACTGTAGTGAAACCTCCCTATTGGAAAGTCTTCTCATAAGCTTCCTTTCAGGAGGGTATTTATGCTCCAACTCAAATCCCTTTGAAATTAATGGGACTAATCAAGAGGCTTAGCCTATCATTGTTCAGGAAAGTAATTGTGCGTGTAATTAATTCTCTTTCCAAGGATGCAAAATTAGCCTTACAGCAGGATGTTAAGTAGAAGATAGAACATAATTCTCAGTAAGGGATGGTACACTCAATTATGAATCTCAGAGTTACAAAATAATAAGTGCCCCTAAACTGAAGTGGGGGAGCGGAACAACATTGAGCTAGTTGAGGTCACTCCACCATGCTAATGCAAAGACCCAGCAGGACAAATGAATTGGATAATAGATTATATACTAAGAGAAAGGGAAATATTGAGATTTGTATAAAACTACTCATTATCTAGGTGTATTAAATTGCAACTTCCTTCATGCCGTTCCCATTCATCTGGGGAGTAAAAGGATGAGAAATGGAGATGATCAACATCATTTGTAAGCCCATGCCTGCGAATCGCTAATAATGCTTTTACTAAATTTATTTTTATTTTGTATTTATTCATTTTTATTTAATTCAATTTGTATGCCACCCAACTCCCTAGGAGCGCTCGGCGGCTTCATATAGATTGCTATTGCCTGCTACTCTTCCAGTGCAAATGAGAAGAGGTTCCAAGCAGCATAATGGCAGCCCACCAAAAACATCATAATCAAGGTGGTGATTAAATTGTCACTAGTGTGCCATGCTGCGCACCATCTGCCCACCTCCTCTGTTCCCTCTCCTTTGGGAGTCCACAGGGGGGCATTAACCACCACGATATGGCATCTGCACTCGACTTCCTGGTTTTTAATCTGCTTTTAAAAATGTATTTGCAACCCACATTTAATTTCAGTGTCTGCCAGCCCTCCAGTATTGTAGATTTTAAACCTTCAGGTCACCTCTCAGAGCAGCAAGAACATACTTTTAGCGTTTCTAGATTTGGTGACCTTAGAAAGAAGACAATACGGCTTTTCTGCCCTGTTATGTAAATGTTTTTGTTCTTGACGGCAATGTTAGGATCCTGATCAAAACACTTATTGAATACACTTCCCTGCTTCCTGAAATATCGCAGTACATGTACTCCTCAATAGGACCCCAATTGACCCCAATTTTTTGTTGCCAAAGTAGATATTTGTTAAGTGGATTTTGCCCCATTTCACAACCTGCCCGATGTCACAGTCGTTAGGTGAATCACAGCGGTTGTTAAGTTAGTAACAACGCTCTCTAGTTATGTGCCTCTCCATCAACTTGCTTGTCAGATGATTACAAGAGGTTATCACCTGACCCCATGGCACGGCAACTGTCATAAATATGAGTCAATTGCCAAGCATCTGAATTTTGATCTGCTGCAACGGTCATAAGTGTGAAAAATAGTCATGTCACTCTTTCAGCACAATTATAATTTGAACAGTCACTACATGAATTGTTCTAAGTCAAGCAATGCAATATATGTATTCTCTTTCTTGCATCTAAAGTATTACCAGGTTTATTGTCAGCATGGAGCACATTTATATAACCACAACAAACACAACAAACACAACAACAACAATGTTGGAAGGGACCTTCTACTCCAACTCTCCACTTAAGCAGGAAACCTTATACCATTTCAGACAAATGGTAATCCAACATCTTCTCATCTTTCTTTTAGAACCCACTATTGGTGACGGAAGAAGACATTTTTGTCCATGTTCCATTTCAGAAAGCACACATAGGACATATCCACACTAATTTTGTCAATTCTCCGCCTGCTTCTTTCATGCCAGACCAGAAAATATTTTGTTTATGGCTGTATATAGAAGCTGACAAAGTTCATAAAACATTATAATGAGTAGGTACTTAGCTCAATAAATACTAAGACAATAAAGCTGAAGCCTTTTTTTTTTTTTAAAGACAAGAATGTACTAGCTGCTTGAGGCTAAAGCTATTTTAAGCGATGGCTAATTGTGAAGACTTTTTCAGTTCTTTTTGTTTTCAGCTGAATTTGCTAAATGCTGGTAATTAATTGCTCTCTAGCAACCACAATGATAACACCTCACCTAGGTTTCGTAACAGTGATCAATTTGACAAAAAAATCCTGTAAACCTTCAGATCTGATGGATGATTAAGACAACAGAAAATGTAATTAACTTGAAAAGAAAACTAGAATGGCTTTTTAAGAATCAAAGGGAGGAAAACTTTATTGTATCGTTCACCTTTGACCTCTATCATTGAGTTGCTTAACCTGTTGCTCCCAGTGTAACATCTCTAAATAATTCACTTTGTGGTCTCACCACCTTCTTGTCTGCTGTTTTTTAAAAAAATAATTTCCCCACAATGCAGCAATAATTTTATTTAATTTACTTACTTATTTATTTATTTTATCTATGTGTCAAACATGTATAGGATAGTGGGGTGGACAGCAACACCTCCAGATGGATTCAA
The DNA here is from genome assembly GCF_031021105.1 of Erythrolamprus reginae. NCBI lineage: Eukaryota > Metazoa > Chordata > Lepidosauria > Squamata > Dipsadidae > Erythrolamprus > Erythrolamprus reginae. The sequence goes on from NC_091951.1 coordinate 61,263,331, forward strand.
AATTGGCTAACTAACTGCACTCAATGTGTAGTGCTCAATGGAACTACAGCTACATGGAGGGATGTATGCAGTGGAGTACCCCAAGACTCTGTTTTAGGCCCAGTGCTCTTCAGCATCTTCATTGATGACTTGGATGAGGGGATAGATGGAGAACTTAGCAATTTTTCAGAAGACATCAAATTGGCAGAAATAGCCAACACTCCAGAAGATAGGTGCAAAATATAGAAGGATCTTGACAAACGTGAACAATGGGCACTATCTAATAAAATGAAATTCAATGGTGAAAAAAGTAAGGTTCTACATTTAGGCAAGAAAAACAAAATGCGCAGATGCAGTATATTGGTACATTGCTTAACAGTAGTAACTGTGAAAGGGATCTTGGAGTCCTAGTTGACAACCATTTAAATATGAGCCAGCGGTGTGAAGTAGCTGCCAAAAAACCCAACACAGCTCTAGGCTGCATCAATAGAGGGATAGAATCAAGATCACATGAAGTGTTAATACCACTTTATAAGACCTTGGTAAGGCCACACTTGGAATACTGCATTCAGTTTTGGTCGCCACGATGCAAAAAGGATATTGAGACTCTAGAAAAAGTGCAGAGAAGAGCAACAAAGATGATTAGGGGATTGGAGGCTAAAACATATGAAGAACGGTTGCAGGAACTGGGCATGGCTAGTTTAATGAAAAGAAGGACCAGGGGAGACATGATAGCAGTCTTCCAGTATCTCAGGAGTTGCCACAAAGAAGAAAGAATCAACCCAGTGATGGGCTCCTACGGGAACGATCAGGAACGCAGGTACGGTAGCAAAATTTGGAACTCCACCCCAGAGCGCCCAATTTGCACTGAAAGATGTTGAAACAAAATGCATAAGCCACGCCCACAGTGTGGTAGTAAAAACTTTGGTAGTCCATCACTGAATCAACCTATTCTTCAAAGCACCTGGGGGTAGAACAAGAATCAATGGGTGGAAACTAAACAAGGAGAGAAGTAACTTAGAACTAACTAAGTCTCCGAGTCTTCGGAGAGGGGCGGCATACAAATCTAATATATTATTATTATTATTATTATTATTATTATTATTATTATTGAGAAATTTCCTGACAGTCAGAATGGTTGATCAGTGGAACAGCTTGCCTCCAGAAGTTGTGAATGCCCCAACACTGGAAGTTTTTTATAAGCAGGGGGTTGGACTAGAAGACCTCCAAGGTCCCTTCCAACATTATTATTATTATTATTATTATTATTATTATTATTATTATTATTATTATTATTATTATTATTATTATTATTATTATTATTATAGTAGTTTGTATAAATGTAACATAAGTAAAAAGTAACAATAAAAAAGGAGAATAGGACAGTAGGACAGGGTGCGCTTATGCACACCCTTACAGACCTCTTAGAAAATTCTTCACCCAAAAATGTTTCCTAAAACTTCTCCATTGTGTTGGAAATGTAAGAAAGAAATAGGAACCTACTACCATCAATGGTGGACATGTGGTAAAGCTAAAAGCAGGAGGTTGAAAACACCCCGGAATTTTATTTATTAGGAATTACCAACCAGACCTACAAGAAAGAAATTTTATATTTAATTATACACATATTAACAGCGGCTAGAATCACGTATGCGCAAAATTGGAAGGGGGAGGAAATCCCCAAAGAAGAAGAAGTCATAGCAAAATTATTAGATTGCGCTGAAATGGATATGATGACAAGACATTTAAATGATCAAGAAGATACTAAGTTTTATGAAGCATGGAACAATGTTTATAAATGGATAGATAAGAAAAAATAAGATATACAATTTATTTTTAGTTAATTTGTTGTATTTGTTTTTACTTGGGTAATAATAATACTAACATTAGTTCAAATTTATTGTTTAATAACTAAGGTAGAATTAGTTTATATATAAGAATTAGTTTATATATAAGAAATATAGTAAGAATCTTGGTTTTATATATATATTAGTAACAATGTGAAAAACCTTAACTCAAATTTAGCAAATTTTTTAATACTCCACATGTACCTAATTATGTATTCTTTTTCTGTATTTGAATTTATACTTTCAAGATAAGCGGGAAAAATGTATCCCCATTTTGTGTTCAATGTTTGTATGTGTGTCTGTCTATTTTAAGAAAATCAATAAAATATATTAAAAAAAGAAAAGAAAATTCTTCACCCAAAACAGGAGTGGGTTCTTCCTGGTTTGGACCGGATTGCCTAAACCGATAGTGACCCGCTGGTGACATCATGTAACTGGAGTGGCCGGTGCCAGTCCGTGTGCGTTGCCATCTTTTTCTTTTGTTCAGTTGCTTGAAAAAGGGCCCTCCTGCCCACTCGTAGATTAATGCTGACCTTTATTTCTTCGGCCGAAGTACAGCTGATCAGCTCCTCAGCTGTCTTTTGGGCTGATTTCTGTTCCTGAGCATGCACGGAAGCCAAATTGCATGTGGGGACGTGCGTGCAAAATATTGCGATGCAAACTGGTGGAACCCACCCCGACCCAAAAGGCAATGTTTTTTCTCCCTTTAAAATGCTACCCACTTGGCAATATTACAGAGTGAACAGGATTGCTGTTCTAGGCTGGGTGTCTTTATACACTAGCAGTTTTGATTGCAATGTTTCACTGTCTTCCTTCCTTCCTTTTTTCATCAATCTCTGCACGCTAGCTTCTTCTCACACACAAAGAGACTTGGCCTTTAGCAGATATCAATCTGATAAATGTCAAATCAGTGATACTTTTAGATGGCAAAATAGGACGGATCTGTTTAAGATTGACTTATTTCTTCCATCAGTTAGGCTTTCATTTCTTAAACTCCTACATTACTTCTTTATTAAAATATTCAAAGCAGGGTATATATTAATATGCTATATTATTCTTTCAGCTTTTCTTCAAGAAAATCAAGACAGCATCCATGGTGTTTCACTCCCTAGTTTATTACTACATCTTTATTGCTGGGGGAGAGAAATAGTAACTTGATAACAGTTAAATAAACATTGGATGAAGAAAGATTTGACCACAAGCCTCCCTCCTCCTATGGTCCTGCTGCCATTAATCTTGTTGGTTAGCTAATTAATCAGAAAGATTAATTAACTGGAGGATTTTGTTTCTTAGATTCATTTTTTAATATTAACCTGCAGTTCAGAATGGGGCTCCAAACCAGGTCCATTAACTTTGATTTTCAGTCATGGACATATTTAGTGAAAGGAAAGCCAATGTTACTATATCATGCTTTGCAGCCCATTATGTATCTACCAATAAAGGAGAATACGATATTTGTAATTTGTATCTGGGTTGAAATGAGGGGTTCTTTGTGCTCTCTGAGCTTGGGATTTTGTTTTGTTTTTGCAGACTTTTCATTACCCAATTTAGGAAATATCATTAGTGCTGGGTTTATATCCTAGTGCAGTGAGGGTGAACCTTTTTTCCCTTGGGTGCTGAAAGTGTGTGCATGCTATCGCGCATATGCGCCCATAATTCAATGCCCAGGTAGGGCGAAAACAGCTTCTCCCACCCCTCGGAGGCCCTCTGGAGGCAGGAAACAGCCTGTTTCCCAAATTCTGTTTGTTCTGTCGGGCTCTCTGGTAGACTCCTCCCAAAAATTCACAGGTACAAATTTCAGACACACACACGTTTGAAAATTCAAAACAATGTTCTTTATAATGAAAATTCACTTAAACCAAGCCCTCTTTTGGTATAGCAAAGAGCACTCGTCTCCAAACAAACTGGTAATTTGTACAAGTCCCTTATCAGTTCTGAGATACTTAGCTTGCAGCTGTGAGGCAATTCACAGTCCTTCTTCTTTCACAAAGTGAAACACACTTTGCTCTGGTTTAGTTTCAAAGCGGGGGAAAATCAGCACACAAAAGGTCAAAGTCAGTAAAGAAGTCACGAAACACAATGATCAGATAATCCTCCACAATGGCCATACCCACAGGCTGCTATTTATAGCAGCCTCACTAATTACCACAGCCCCACCCAACCACAGGTGACCTCATTTTCTTTGATAATAATCTCTCAGTTGTTGTTGCCTATGCATCGCTCTCCGCATGCGTGGCTGTATCATTAACTCTTATTCTGAATCCAAGGAGGAGCTAGATAATTGATCTCCTTCTGAGCTGTCTGCCACACTCTCCTCCTCCCTGTCACTCATGTCTTTTTGGTCAGAGGAGCTTTCATCAGCAGATTCCACCGGGGGCAAAACAGGCCTTCAGCATGTGGATGTCTCCCCCACATCCACAGTCCTTGGGGCAGGAGCTGGGCCAGAGCTAACCACAACACTGGTGGGCCCAGTAGGTTCATGTTTTGCCCTCCCCAGGCTCCAAAGGCTTCCCTGGAGCCGGGAGATTGTAATAACGCCATCCCCATCCCCCCGGAGGCTCAAAAACGCCTTCCCAGAGCCTCTGTGTGACCCAAAAATCAGCTGGCTGGCACACACATGCATGTTGGAGCTGAGCTAGGGCAATGGCTCAGGTGCAAACAGATATGGCTCCACGTGCCACCTGTGGCACCCGTGCCATAAGCTTGCAATCAATGTCCTAGTGGCTTTCCCGGTCAGTGTGTAGTGGGGAGTGGGAGGGTGAGGTTCTTTGATTGGGCTGTTAACTGTTAGCTTGCTGGCATTTTCTTGCATAGGATATTGTTTACTTCTTGATTGTTGGTTTGATGTTAATTTTGAAATTAATCTGTGTTCATTTGGGTTAGGGTGGAAAGGTTTTTGCTCCCCTCTTTTTTTTTTGCAAGGTTGATTGTCTCGTTTGCACAGCATCTAGATATTTTTTTTGTCTATGTGTCTATTGAGGGCTAATATGTCAAAGTGCTAGCTTCTAGAAATTCACTAGCATTTTTGGACTTGACTTGATCTAGGATGGTCACAGTTTCCCAGTTGAAACTATGGTTAAATCTGTCCATATGTTGTGAAATTAAAGAGTTTTCATCATGTCTTCTGACAACTAGTTGGTGTTCATGGATGTATTCTGACATTATTCTCTCTGTTAGTCCTAGTTAGTGGTTATTGCAGTCTACACTGTATGTTGTAGATGATTCCTATTTTTTCTTCTGGGGCAGCTGGTTCTTTTGATTTACTTAGGATGTTTTGCAGAGCTTTAGCTGGCTTGAGTAGTGATTGAAGAAAAACCACATGGTTGCTGTGTTCACCAAGTCACAGCATATAGTTGCAGTATGGAGAAGTAGCAGTAATTCCATGAAGTTGTACTAGTATATTAGTGGTTTCTGAGATGTTCTTGCTGTATGGCAATGTTATTCTTTTTTATGGATTGTGTCAGGAGCTGTGGTGGCACGGTGGTTAGAATGTAGTATTGCAGGCTATCTCTGCCCACTGCCAGGAGATCAGTCCTGTCCGATTCAAGACTGGCTCAGACTTCCATTCTTCCAAGGTTGGTAAAATGAGAATCTAGATTGTTGGGGGGGAAATGCTGATTGTGTAAATTGCTTGGGGAGAGCTGTAAAGCACTATGAAGTTGAATATAAGTCCAAGTGCTGTTGCTATTGCTATATTAGGTTAAGTGGTCAGGCATTTTTGGATTGTTTGGATATCTGTTGAGCAGTTAAGGTGCCGTGCTTATTGACTGGAAGGTTGGCAGTTCCAGTCCAAGTACCATGTGGACAGTATGAATTTCTGTTACATGCCTCAGCTCCTGCCAACGTAGCAGTTCAAAACCATGCAAATGCAAATTGATAAAAGGTACCACTTAGGTAGTAAGGTAACAGTACTCCATGTTGCTTGGCATACAGAGAGGGGCAGCATACAAATCTAATAAATAATAATAATAATAATAATAATAATAATAATAATAATAATAATAATATGTCCATACTGGCTACGTGACCACAGAAGCATCTTCGGACAAAGTGGGCTCCCTTGGCTAGGGAACAGAGATAGGCACCACCCCCTTGAGTTGGGCAAAATTGGCAGGGGAAACCTTGGCCTTGAAGGAAGTTAGTACCCACCCAGCCCTCCTAGAGGAATGAAATATTTTAGGATATACTAAAAAGGCAGAATATTTCCCCTAAAAAGAGAAGTAGAAACTCACAGAAGCAGAAATTCAGCCCCCCCCCACAACTTTGTTAATAGCCTGAGCCAGTCTATTCTACATAACAAAGATCTACCTCCTTCAGACAGAGCCATATTAGGAATTGCCCAAAGCCCTTTCATTACACCATCACCCAGCAAACTTGAACTCAAAAACATAGCCTACAGAGTTGCCCCTGCACGGCCCCATGGGAGTCTGACCACTGACCAGAGTGGATTTCTTATACTGGAACAATATACTATGAGATGGGGCCCAACAGAGGATATAAAAAACTCAGGGATTCTCAGCAATGCCCGTCTCTCCTTCAACATCCTTGAGGTATGTGATCCCCCTTTCCTTGGCACTTCAGACCATGTGGTCCTGCTCTGTCCACCATTGAAAATTCTTTCCCAGCAACTTCCATGAATCCAGTGTCTTTTTCCCACTTGGAACTGAACCCAGAAGGAGATTTCTTCCTATAGCCTTTTGAACCATTTCCTTCAATGGACGAATATGTTGATATAATTCTTACTGTTGAGTTTGATTTTACAGCAATGTCATGATAAAATGGCCAAGAGGAATGCATGACCAACATTTTTTAAGATTAGTCTGTAGCCTCCCTGGCTTACTGCACTTCAGTGAATTACCAAGGTAAAACATAATAAAGAACTACTTCCTGGGGTGTTATCTAAATTGGGGAGCTACTAATTTGATCCACAACTCATCAGACAGCTGCCTTTTCCTCTCCTTCCTCTCCTCCTCACAAACACAAAAGACTAATCACAGTGCTTATTCCCTTTCCTCCACCCCACCCTACTCCCACTTAACTATAGGGGACTGAAAGCTCTTTTGCAGCCTAATAAAAACATAATTTCTCCACGCCTTCCTCCCACTGTAAGCTATTGTACATGTGCTAGGATTTATAGAGTCACAGAAGATGCAGTCTTAGGCTCTCTGGAATCGCCATGCAATTTTAGCAGCAGGACCAGGATTCATCAGCAGGTCTTCAGGAAGAAACCTGGGAAAACCAGTTTACAAGAAACAGACTGCACTGGTTACTGTATTTTTTGGATATAAGACGCACCCTTTCCCCCTAAAAGAGGGAGGAAATATTGGTGCCTCTTATACACTGAATACAACCATTTAGAGCTTCCCAAAGCCCCGCCCCATGTCCCATTTTTGTGGAAAATGGGCCCATTTTTGCCTCCCCTACCCAGTCCCCAGAAGCACTCTGCAGGCTTCCCAAACCCTCTGCATGCCCTGTTTTTTGCAAAAACAGGCCCGTTTTCCACCCATTTTTCTAAAAAAAATGGGGCAAGCAGAGTGTTTGAAGGCCTGCAGAGTGCTCCTAGAGGCCTTCCCCCCCCTTACTTATCTCTTTGAAATCATGATGCATCTTATGTATCGCTGCACTAATAGTCCGAAAAATATGATATATCCCATTGCAGGCACACACACGTCCTGTGGGCATGTGTGGGCCCGTCGGTGCGATATTTAGCTTCTACCCATGCACAGCAAGCATCCTGAAAATATATTGAGAGATATAATCCACCTGTACTTGGGGCGGATGCAAGAATGAAGCTGTCTTTGTAATCTGCTATGCTTTTGCAAAATACATAATACATATATTGTCCACTAGATGCTTTTACACTTATTTTTTAATTGAGGAACAATATTATGGATTTAGCTACAGGAAGGATTGCTTATTTATTTGTTTGTTCTGTTTCTTAAGGTCGCCCCTCTCCAAAAATACCCTGGATAGTTTACAACATATCTAATACATATCTAATACATTAGCAGTGGTGATGCAGTAATTAGAATGCAGTATCGTAGGCTAATTCAGCAGTTTGAGTCTCACTAATTTATGATTGACCCATCCTTCCATCCTTCTGATGTTAGTAAAATGAGGGCCCAGATTGTTGGGGGCAGAGGTGGGCTACTGCCCAGGTGGAGGGGGATGCAGTGGGGTAGCGAAAATGGAGCTCCACCCCAGAGAACCCAATTTGCACTGAAAGATGTTGAAATAAAATGCAGGGCATCCTGCATAAGCCACATCCACAGTGTGGTAGTAAAATTTTTGGTAGCCCTTCACTGGTTGGGGGAAATATGCTGACTCTGTAAAGTGCTTAGGGCTGTAAAGCACTATGAAGCAGTATATAATTCTAAGTGCTATTGCTATTTTTATAAACATAATGAAAATATAACTGCTGAGACCAAAGCAGTATTGAACAGCATTAAAAAAAAACCTTGAAAGGCACTCTATGGATCCCCTCAATCAGTATAAGAGTTGATTGTTGCATTTTCTGGACTATCTAGTGGATATTTTTAAATATCAGATTAAAACCCAAATAGCAGGGGTGTCAAACTGGTGGCCCATGGGCCGAATGCATCACACACAGGCCACACACCCCAGCAACACGAAGGGGAAAAACACCACAAAACATCACGTAATGGCATTGTGACATGGCAAGTTTGACACTCATGCTATATAGCCCACAGAAAAATTCATCTAGCCAAAAGCAGATTTTTTTTCTTTAATTTTGTGGATAAAGAGGAGCTTATTTGGGGACTTAGAAGATTATCACACATTCCATCTATCTATCTATCTATCTATCTATCTATCTATCTATCTATCTATCTATCTATCTATCTATCTATCCATCCATCCATCTACTGTATCTATCTATGGTCTTTCTCTCTCTCTCTCTTTCTCTCCCTCTCTCATTATTCTGAGAGAACAAAAAATATGATACATTTAAGAATGTAAAGCATTTGAAATAAATATCAAAAAGCTAAATAACTAAACTGAACTAAAAAGTAGCAAACCAATTAAAATTTGAACCGATACACTTTTGTCTCAAAAATGTCTCTACATTGCAATTTTGAACCATTGCAAGAAGTAATTGTGTATGAGATAATAGAGAGGTTTGCTTCTCAGAAGACTTTCTTTCCTATTCCCACTCTGTTGGAGAGCAGGGACAAAGAAAAATTATACTGCGATATTCCACTATCTTGACATGAAATGTCAGTGGCATCATCTGGGATCAAAGAAGCTGAAATCTTGGTGTTTTTGCATGAGATTAGGATTTGCCACCTGAGACATGGGAATGAATTTAACATGTGTCAACTTTGAACTAAACCTGGCCGCTGCTATTTTTCTGTTCTTCAATTGCTATACAGAGGGGGAAGAGGGGACAGAGGTTGGAATACATTACTAGACACAACAAAGTATTTTCTCCTGAGGACCAAAATAATCTCTACTGGCAACAGATAAGGTTGGGGAAGGAGTGACTGAAGAGCCCGCCAATTAATGCAGTTGGCCAACGTGACATTTGGAGATGGGCTTATTTTCTACTTTAATTATACTGAAACTGCGGGAAAAATTTAGATTTGGTTTTCCATTGAGGTTGTGCCAATATGATGTACTCATTAAAGAAGACCTTTGAAAAAGAGCCAAGCCTCGGAGTTCTGATTTGCTTGGGTTCATTAGTTGGAGCCTTGACAACATAATTGTGACAGAAAGTGATACAAATCCATGATAGATTATCATATACTACTACTACTAATAATAACAACAGAGTTGAAAGGGATCTTTGAGGTCTTCTAGTCAAACCCCCTGCTTAGGCAGGAAACCCTACACTACTTTGGACAGATGTTTATCCAGCATCTACTTAAAATCTTCCAGTGTTGGGGCATTCACAACATCTGGATGCAAGCTGTCCCACTGATTAACTGTTCTGACTGTCAGGAAATTTCTCCTTAGTTGTAAGTTACTTCTCTCCTTGTTTAGTTTCCACCCATTGCTTTTTGTGCTACCCGCAGGTGCTTCTGCTACCCTAGGTTGACTCCTTATTCTTTGTGGCACCCCCTGGGATATTGGAACACTGATATCATGTCTCCCCTGATCCTTCTTTTCATTAAACTAGTCATGGCCAGTTCCTGCAAACATTCTTCATACGTTTTAGCCTCCAGTCCCCTAATCATCTTTGTCACTCTTCTCTGCATTTTTTCTACAGTCTATGATAGATATGATAAATAGATGGATGGATGGATGATGGATAGATAGACAGATGCATAGACACAGGGCCACCATCAGGAATTTTGGGGCCCCATACAGCCTAAGTGTCTGCCCCCCCCCACTCCATCCCCCAGGGACCATTTCCCGCTTCACGCCAAGCGAGGCGGTCCCATAGGCCAGTGTTTCCCAACCTTGGCAACTTGAAGATATCTGGACTTTAACTCCCAGAATTCCCCAGCCAGCGAGGAGCTGGAAAGGACGAGGGGAGAGAAAAAACAGGGTACCAGCAGTCGGGCGGGTGTCTTGAGGGGGCACTCCCATCTGGAAGGAACGGAAGAAAGGCGAGGGCGAGCTATGAAGGAAGGAGGGAGGGTGGAAGGAAGGAAGGAAGGAAGGAAGGGTAAAAGGGGCGATCAAGAGAGGAATGGGTGAATGAATGGACGGAGGGTGGGAAGGAAGGAAGGAAAGAGGGAAGGGACAGGAACAGAGGAAGGGTGCAAAGGAAGCAAGGAAAGGTGTGAAAGGCGAGAGTAAGAGAGGAAGGAGTGAAAGAAGGGAGTGAGGGAGGAAAGAAAGGAGGAAGGAGAAGGAAAGCAAGAAATGGAGGGAGAGAAAGAAAGAAAGAAAGAAAGAAAGAAAGAAAGAAAGAAAGGGGGAAGGGACAGAACAGAGGAAGGAAGCAAGGAAACTTATGAAAGGGGAGAGTAAGAGAGGAAGGACTGAAGGAAGGGAGGGAGGGAAGAAGGTAGGAAGGAGAAAGAAAAGAAGAAATAGAGGAAGGGAAGGTAAAAGAGAGAAAGAAAAAGAGCAAGAAAGAAAGAAAAAGAGAGAAAGAAAGAGAATGAAAGAGAAATAAAAATAGAGAGGGGGAATGAAAGAAATGGAAGGAGGGAAGGAAGGAGAGAAAGCAAAAGAAAGAGAAAGAAAAAAGAATGAAAGAGCAAGAGAGAAAGAGAGAAAGCAGAAATGAGAAGCTGAGAGCTGGCAGGCCAGGAGCCTCGCATGTGCTGTTGGAAGGGGGCTTGGTGGTTCTGGGAGATGGTGAACATTGTTCCTTCTTCCCTCCCAGCACAGAGGGGTGGCTTCCTCCTGCAAGGAGAGTTCTCCTCACCAACCTCTCCCAACTTCTTCCACAAATAGGTTTCAGATGAGAAGCCTCACCTGGGTTCCCAGAGCTCCTTAGAAACAGAACTTCCCAGCAGCGGGGGGGGGGCAGCATCAAGAAGGGCTCCACACGGCACTGGAAGGGCTCACCTTGTGCCACTGCACCTCCCCAGTGCAAAGTGCAGGACTGCCACCTCCCCCTCGCCCCAGGATCTCGCGCTTGCAGCTTCGGGCAGGGGGCTTGCGGGGGGGGCGGCAAATGGTTGCTTGGAAGCGGAACCTCGGAGCAAATCAACCGCCTTGCTTCCGCCGGAGAAACACCAAAGCGAGAGCTGGCAAGCGGGGGGGGGGAACGGGGACTGCCTTCCGCGGGAGTTCGGGGGGGTTTGGGGCGCGCAGGGGCGGCAGGCAGGGAGGGAGGGAGGCGCCAGCATCGGACGGGTCAGACGGAGGTGTCGGACAGGCAGTGCTTTCGCCTTGGCATTGCGCTGCGCGGGAAGGGCGGCACCTTCCCTAACCACGCCTCCACCCGGGTTGGCAGCCGGGCCGTCGAGAGGGGCGTCCAGAGTGCTCCAGGAAAGGCTCTGAGCCACTAACGCTCCTCCGGCGCCACTCCGCCTCCTAAACCTGCGCGGTGGAGGCGTCCCCCGGCCCAGCACTTCCGGAGGCCGAAAGGCGCGGCTCTCTTCGGGGTTGGGGAGTTTTTGGCGGGCGCCGGGCCCCGGGCCCCCCCAATTTTCCAATTTTCCCGGGCCCGGGACAGCAGTCCCAGAAATACCCGTCTATCGGCGGCCCTCCATAGACAGACAGATAGATAGATAGATAGATAGATAGATAGATAGATAGATAGATAGATAGATAGATAGATATAGATATGGATTGATAATGTGTAGGAGCAAGAACAAGAACAATCACTCCAATACAGTATTCACAGTCCTGACTCCACTGACTTCTGATTGTCTCATCCACTATGACTCTCAAGCTCCAAGTTATCAGATAATTGCCCACTCCAGTAATAGAAGAGGATTTTGAATAGAAGAAGACCCTCTTCTATAAAGGTCTTCCAGTCACCTTATTTGGTTTAATTCAACAGAGAGATGCTTGGTAACCTGTAGTCTACGAGGCTAGAATCATTAGCCAATGCATAGATTTCACTTGCAAATCCCTTTCCTTCTGTAAAGTTGTTTGTTCAGTTCTAATGGCATTGGTGTTGTTTCATTAATAGTAGAAAATGAGACTGGGGAGGCTAAGAGAGATTCAGTCTCTGAATTCCTGCAACATAAATTGGCATCTTCTAAAGATTTTAATCTGGATCCTGAAACACAAGTAGAATGGTTATTCCTAGGAATGTGTAAACAAATGATGGCCCTGTTATACATCAAGTTTAACTGACTCAATAGCTTAGCCAAAAGTCAGACAGGACTTTTGACCCAAGCCCAGCTATAGTCTGTGAGTTCCATAACTGAGCCAAAAATAGGATAGACTAGAAACATAATCTCACATTTTGCAGAAAGAGTTAGAGATCTAAAGCTGCTGAAAAACTCATGGCATTTCTTTAAAGAGCTCACTGCCCAAGCCTAGTAGCCCAGAATCTCTCAAACACTGATTGGACATGGTATCAAGTTGTGCCTCCCACTACAGTATCTCCTTGACCAATGAGATAAGGGTGAATGAGGTAATGACGTCTTACCCACCAGCTTCTGCAGGATGTGTGTCAGTGTTTTTTTTTAAAAGACAGATAGTGGTTGTGGCAGCACATTCTAAGTATTTCAGGGATTGTATCGAAAAATAGGCAGGCATTGCATTGCCAAAGTTATGATTTCTGACAGTGTGATCATGCATTGTTAATTTATTTGACCTGATTGGAAGTCTATTGTGTAAATATGACTACTGGATATTCAAAACATAACCCAATTAAACTGTTTACATTGACTCTTTTATAATGTGGAATCTGCTTTGGTTTGCATACTTATTTTCCTTTTCAAAAACCTTTTGTTTCCTTCTTCCCTAATAATGATGAGGTGTTGACTTCAATTAATGTCAAGAGCAAAATTTAATTCATCAATATGAAATCGCTCTGAGAAGGCCACATAATGGGTTTCGCATGGCCTAGTCACACTCCTGTGAATTCCCATTATCTAAAACTACAAAATGGCTGTATATACTGTATTCGGTTCAAACATTTATGGATTTCCCAGTTTGGTCCAGTGCATTAGTAACATCTAAAATTTACAATGTCTTTGAAAATGAAGAATATTAAAAACCATATTATTGATTATTAGTTGATTTTGTTGTTTTGCATGTACATAAAGTATAATATTATATCCCATCCATTCCAGATATTTTGGAATATTGAACTCAAAAACTTCCTTCCTTCCTTCCTTCCTTCCTTCCTTCCTTCCTTCCTTCCTTCCTTCCTTCCTTCCTTCCTTCCTTCCTTCCTTCGATTTCTATGTAGCCCTTCTCTCGAGACTCAGAAGAATATGATTTACTAATATGATTTATCATATTAATAAATCAGTCATTAAGAATCTTACCGAAACTTTTCTTTTCTTTTTTTTTTTAAAGTGACCTTAAGATTGGCAGAAGTGAAGTCTTCCTATCCCACATATTTCTTAATAATTTTAACTTTTACTTATAAATATAACAAATGTCTTTTATCATTCAATTATAGCTAGCCTAAGCTGATACCCTGTGTCCAAGACACTTATGAATCTTTTAATATTGATTGATTGATTTGATTTGATTTGATTTCATTTATATGCCACCCTTCTCCTGAGACTTAGGGCTGCTTATAACATATTAGAAATCTACATAAAACTGTATTCTGAAAAACCTTCAGTTAAAACGAAACAAACAGATTCACATGTCACATATCCCAGTGATTTTCAACCTTTTTTGTGCCACGGCACATTTTTTACATTTATAAAATCCTGGGGCACACCACCAACTGAAATGACACTCTAACACAGTACATATTATACATATAGTTAATAATATAGTTAAAATATCTATATACACCATCAGGATAGACATAACCAGCTGAGGCTGAGGCTTCATCTAGTGGTGGCAACATTTACCTCCAGTCCTGACCAGGATTAGAAATTGGGACCATGGGGAGGAGTAGCAGCTTCAACTATTCACCGCAGCCACACAATGACAAGTGTGCGGTAGCCCGAGCGGGGACCTTCCTGGGTGTGCATGAGAAGCGGCCTGCTATTGGTTCATCGCTAGAGGTCCGGATGGATCCTAGAATGTGATTGGTCAGTGAGCGTTCCCTGTGCCTCCACTCTTCCTGTCGCTGATAGCTGAATGGATTGTGAGGGGAATGTTTATATTCAGATGGAGGTGGCTGGCGGCGGGCTGGATAAATGGCTTCCGCAGGCCGTAGTTTGGGGACCCATGTTTAAATTCCCCACGGAACACCTGACCATGTCTCATGGCACAGTAGTGTGCCACGGCACACTGGTTGAAAATCACTGACATATCCGACATTCATTCATTGGGCGGGGCAACATATCAAAGTTTCAATGGCCCCAAGCCTGCTGGCAAAGGTGGGTCTTCAAAGCTTTGTGGAAGGCAGGGAAAGTGGGGGCAGTATGAATCTTCTGAAAAGTATAAGCATGCACATGTACTCAGTACTTCATTTTGGCCCCTTTTGCAGCAATTACTGCCTCAATGTGGCATGGCATGGATGCTATTAGCCTGTGGCAGTGCTGAGGTGTTGTGGAAGACCAGGATGCTTCAATAGCAGCCTTCAGCTCTTCTGCATTGTTCCTTGTCATATGTCTCATGCTATTGAAGCATCCTGGTCTTCCATAACAACTCAGCAGAGCCACAGGCTAATAGCATCCGTGCCATGCTGCATTGAGCCAAAACGAAGTACTATGTATATATGCATGCTTATACTTTTCAGAAGTCCAATATTGTTCTATGTACAATCCTTTTTTTATTGATCGCATGTAATATTTTAATTTTCTGAGATGTGGGATCTGGGGTTTTCATGAGCTGTATTCCATAATCATCATAATTATGGCAAATCACGGCTGGCACTATCTTGCCTTGCATGGTATGAACATCTCTCCTATATTAAGTTTAACCTTGTAAGTTACATTATTGAAATAAATGAACGTTTGCACGATATTCTAATTTTTTGAGTTTCACCTGTATATAGAAGGAAGTGCCTCACAGGAGCAGAGAGAGGTAAATCCTAGAGAGGGAGGAAATCATCACAAAACAATGGCGATGAATGCTAGAGAGGAATAAAGTTGCATACAAGGCCAACATAACAACTGTAACCTGTAACACTCAGATACATTGTACAAAGTTTTTGTTAGGGTTCTCCAGGCTTAGGAGGTTAACACCAAATTAGAAATTATTTCACTTTACATTTTGGCAAGTCTTTCTCAGCACAATGGTTCAGAAGTGGGCTTTCTACACATACTATACATATTGCAAGGATATGCTGCAAAAATCAGGAACTCTACTTCAGTATTGATACAGTGTTCCCTCGATTTTCACGGGGGATGCGTTCCGAGACCGCCCGCGAAAGTCGAATTTCCACGAAGTAGAGATGCAGAAGTAAATACACTATTTTTGGCTATGAACAGTATCCCAAGCCTTCCCTTAACACTTTAAACCCCTAAATTACAATTCCCCATTCCCTTAGCAATTATTTAGACCATGTTTATTTATTAAAGTTTATTTTAAAAAAATTATTAAAGGTGAACAAAAGTTTGGCAATGACATATGATATCATCGGGCAGGAAAAACCGTGGTATAGGGGAAAAAACCGAGAAGTATTTTTTAATTAATATTTTTGAAAAACTGTGGTATAGACTTTTCGCGAAGTTTGAACCCGCGAAAATTGAGGGAACACTGTATTCTAAAGCCTGAAGAACCTCAATTAAACATATGTAAATATATAATATTCTACTTTTTTATTTTCAGTCAGGGTGTCCAGTACATAATCAACTTCTACCAGTTACTAAAGTATAGATGACTACCGTAAGTATCGCATTTCTCCCTCATTTTTGCTCTTCTACACAGTATTGTAGTGAAGAACTTTGACATGAAAGTTACTTGCATAAAGGCTAAGTGGAATCAAGCACTATGTAGATAAAAAGGAATTTGCGTAGCTAAAATATGCATGCTGGTACATATAATTAAATTATGAAATTTCACATGCTGGTATCAGTGCGTTGATAAATTCATAGCATAGCCAAGATAATTCCTGCCACACCTCTCTGAATTTCATTTGTTTACCATGGCATACCTTCCCCTTGTTGTTTTCTTACTTATTTTCATTGTTGCTTTAAAGGGGGGGGGGAGCCCCTTTGAAATTTTGGGACAGCAATCTACATTTCCCTGGATTTGGGACGGAGGCAGAGATGCTATTTTACATCTCCATGGTAACAACTTCTACAGCTAGAGAGAAGGCTAATTTTCCTACAATAGATTTGTACATCTTACTCTTCTAGAAAGAATGATGGGGGTAGTTTGAGATGTGCTGAAATATTCATATGTTCAATACTTCATCATAGACACTCTTTATAATGCTATGAAATAACATCTATGTTCTGTGATAGTGTCCATATGTTTTTGTCAGTCAAGGGGCTAGTTGTTCTGACTAAACTAAGACCATACAATGTAAAATTATTAGTCATGTACAGAAACTGTAAAGCACAGAAAAGATTCTTTGAGACAGCAGAAATCAGCAATGTCAGCTAACTTCTAGATGAGGATTGTTGTCTTTGGGTTTCATGACACAGAATAAGCCAGGCAGGCAGGCAGGCAGAGTAAACTCATTGACTAAGTTGTCATTCATTGCTCAACAGGAGAGTGTGATGCCTCCCACTATGGAGTAAATCTGATGGCAACTTCTCTCATCAAACTTGGCATTCTTTGTCTCCTATTCAACAGCTGGACCAAGCTGTTGGACTGAACTGAAAATGCATGAACTGAAAGCTTTATTTTTCTCCTTGGGCAGCAGATTAGCTGGTTGGTTAAAGCCAATATTCCCCGCAAAACTCTTATGTTTGGGTACCATCCCCTTCCAGATACCTGAAATCAGATAAATTAAGTTGTAATGCATTTTGCAAATCAACAGAATTCGTTCATTGCTTATGTATCTCTGCAAAACTCCTGATAAGCTGAGCTCCATCATGTTCAAGAAAGGATATCATAATTCCTTACGAACACCTGTTCCTTTTCTGTGAAGAACAAAAGAAAGAAAAAAAAGAGAAGGAAAAAGAAAAAGAAACTTCACAAACATTGTATGCATGTACATAGAGCCTATGAGTTTACTCATTTGATTACATTCTGTCACAAAAACAACATTACAGGTATTTTAAAAAGAACTAAAATTGCATGCATAAAAAATCCACTTTCAAGGCATTCAAACGTTGCTTTCTTTGATTCCAATGAAATTTCATTCTGCTTCATATCCTTCATAGCAACTTTTTTTCTACCTGTGTTATTCCATTTTCCTAAAAACCAAAAATCTTATAGTAAAATCTTGATTTTTCTGAACTCCATTTAATGACATCAGATGTAATTTCTTTTAGATTGAGGTTTCATCCCCAACAACAGACTTTGTCCATGGTTTCCAAAACAGGATTTCATTATGTAAATGATATAAATTGAATTATATTTATTTATTTATCAAATTTCTAAAGCCACATATCTTCCCCCAAAGGGGAACATAACAATTAAAACAACATCCAATCAAAACAGATAAAAAGCTACGAGCTACAATCATATATAACATTAAAAATACATAATTCCTCAACTGGCATACATGACAAACAAATAGTGTAAAAATCAATTATTTAATTATGTAAATGAAGTATATTAAGGCAAAAGGCAAGAAATTCCAATTATGCAATTATATAAGTTATGTAAATTGAGGCAAATTACAAACATTTTGGATTTAATGACCATCTGAAGATAATGGACTCTGTTTAAAAGGTTTTCAAATGAGGGTTTTACTGTTCAGATAATTGTTTTCTTGTTCTTATCTATTTTTCTGAATCTTGTTCATTATTGTATTGGAATTGGCTAGGCTGATTGTGATTGCTGATCAATTGCTGATTAGAGTTAATTTAAGGTCTCTACTACTCATTGTATAAATTCTTCTCCAAGTCTCTCACATTTCCAAATTATTTTCTTGCTTTCTAACAACATCCCCTTCTAACCCATATAAAAAATAAGTTTCAAAATAAAGTTATTGTCTATTGGGTTCTACTTGCATATATACTGTATATTGTAAGCAAAAACTCAATTTGGAAGTAAAGTTTTTGGCATGAACAGATGAAAGTGTAATATCAAAATGGTCATCATGATTTATATTTTGCAAGCACTATGAAAACCACATATCTATATGCCTTGTGCTCCATTTATACCATAACACTTGTCAAACTTTAATGCAAATGGAAACAATGAAAAAAAAGAAAAAAAGAAAGAAAGAAAGAAAGAAAGAAAGAGAAAGAGAAAGAAAAGAATTGCCATGGCCCTGTAAAATACACTGCTCAAAAAATAAAGAGAACACTTAAACAACACAATATAACTCCAAGTAAATCAAACTTCTGTGAAATCAAACTGTCTACTTAGGAAGGAACACTGATTGACAATCAAATTCACATGCTGTTGTGCACATTCAACTTTGTATAGAACAAAGTATTCAATGAGAATATTTCATTCATTCAGATCTAGGATGTGTTATTTGAGTAAAACACTTTATTTTTTGAACAGTATATTTGGTTCTTTGCAACTGAATTCTACTAATGGAACCAGAGTGGGAAGACAGTGACAAAAATCATTAATTTTATATCCTTTTCCTGTCTAGCTACTCAGACATATCCTGACATTAACAATTCAATTAAAATTCCTCCTCAATTTGGATTTTATTAGATTACACCAAGGGGATTAGGTTTATGGAGCAATACCATGAGCGTCTGTTCCACTTTTAGGAGGTAACATTAAATTCTAAGACAGGTTCAAGGGACAATTCATAATTTATGCCAGGTCTAAGCAAATGACAACTCAAGCACAGATGACAGCAGTGTCCCAATATCTAAGGGGATACCACAAAGAAAAGGGGTCAACCTATTCTCCAAAACACCTGTAGAGGGGACAAGAAGCAATGGACGGAACTGATCAAGGAGATAATCAATCTAGAACTAAGGAGAAATTTCTTGACAATGGTTAACTGGTCATATTGTGCGAAGGTCATCCGATGAAGAGATGGTTGTTGCTGTCGTTAGTTGGTCGCTCAATTGATCCGATCCCTTACCACCAGTAGCAGCACTGACCATGACTTCATCAGGTGACCGTCACATGATGTGACCAGTCGACCATGCAACCAACTGACCATGTGACAACATAAAACCACTATAAGTGAAAGGTTGCCACAAAGAAGAGGGAGCCAGGCTGTTCTCCTAAGCAACTGAGGGTAGAACAAGAAGCAATGGGTGGAAACTAAACAAGGAGATAAGCAACTTAGAACTAAGGAGAAATTTCCTGACAATTAGAACAATTTATCGGTGGAACAGGTTGCTTCCAGAAGTTGTGGAAGCAACAGTGGAAGTTTTTAAGATGTTAGATAACAATTTGTCTGAAATGGTGTAGGATTCACTGCTTAAGCAGAGGGTTAGACTAAAAGTCTTCCAAGGTTCCTTCCAACTTTGTTATTCTATTCTATTCAAATCTAACTTTGGAACAAGATTTACAGTAGACCTCTACTGCCAGTCCCAGCATCTGTTCTCAACCGCTTTCACCAATCAGCCTGCGTTATCAAATAAAGAAATAAAACTTTAAACTCTATTTAATTGCATTCAAACATGGAGTTTGAGTAGGAATAAGTGAGCTGGTTTCGCAGTTGAGAAAACCCAGTTGAGAGATAAATAGTATGTCCCAGGTAAGACCAGAAGTTAGACAGTCCTTGATTTATAATTTAGTGTTTTGCTTTCATGCTATAACTTTGTCTCTTAATTGCTGAAAATTAATGACTCAATTATTATAAATTAAAAATGTTATGCAGCCAGGAACATTTAGAACATGGATTCTGTCATCTTATGGGACATACAGTACATAAATATTTAATGCCAATTGTATAATTTTGTTTTATGAAAGAATGTAATTTTAAAGCAGGAGTAGGAAAAAAAACCACCCTTTGACCCAACTGTTATCTCCTGATTATAACATGCTCTGTAGAAACAGAAGGATGGAGGTAACTGCTTTCCTGGACTTGAAACATGACCTTTATCTTTACTAACATGGTGGGCCTTGTACTTCTATAGCCCAGGTGTACATTTAGTTAATGATTCGGAGCACAGATGATAATTTGTTATCCTCTGATGCAAGAGTCTATTTAAATGCAGCAGAAGTAATGTTCTTATTGAATCCAACACCTTTGAAATCAAAGGTTAAATACCATCTGTTGGCATAACAGTCAATATGAGGTCATAGTGTTAGTTACCAAGTGGTATGTGTGAGATAAAAACAAAACAACCAGAAAGCTTTTCTCCCTTACAGACAGTTTTGAGACAGCACATCTGGCAGAAAACAGCTTCGTTGCTTCAAACTAGAACTCATTATTTGTCTTCAGGCTAAAATAGCTCAATTAACAATCAGCACAGTTTTGAATGAAAATTGATCTCCAAAATATGAAGTTAGCAGAATTTCATTTGCATGATTGCTATTCCTGTAAGTGTTCTTGTATGTGCTTTACATTCCAAGCACCATTTTGCAGTACAGTATATGAAACATCTGAAGCTTACATTGAACCTTTTTGCTACACAAATGATTTCTTCTCAGTGGTTCTACTATAAAGTTGCTAATCAGATATTTGTTGACTGGTTTAGGTAAGGCTATGGTGGTTTGCTGGAGAAACATAGAAGCATTATATATCCATAATAGAAATCTAACCAAATTTAATAGCATAGCAACAGCATTTAGATTTATATACTGCTTCACAGTGCTTTACAGCCCTCTCTAAGCAGTTTACAGAGAGTCAGCCCCCATAAATCTGGGTCCTCGTTTTATTGACCTTAGAATGATGGAAGGCTGAGTCAACCTTGAGCCTACTGAGATTCGATCTGCCAAACTTCTGGCAGCAGGTGATCAGCAGAAATAGCTTGCAGTACTGCACTCTAACCACTGTGCCACCGAGGTGCAGGAATGGTTTCCCTCAATGAAGGGCCGCACTTACCTTTTTCTACCAGATCGGTCCTGGAGGCTGGTGTGGGCACGCACGGGGATGGCAGTCATGTGCACCCATGTGAGATTTTGCTCCCGCGCATGCACAGAAGCAAAGAAATCAGCAAAAATCGCCAAACTCTCACACGAGTAGTAGATGCTTAGAACAAACTTCCAGCAGACGCGGTTGGTAAATCCACAGTAACTGAATTTTAAAATGCCTGGGATAAACATGTATCCATCCTAAGATAAAATACAGGAAATAGTATAAGGGCAGACTAGATGGACCATGAGGACTTTTTCTGCTGTCAATCTTCCATGTTTCTATGTTCTTAAGAAGAGGCAAAAAAAATCTTGAACACCTGGTTCTTATCTAGAAAAGTTCTTAAGTAGAGGTGTTCTTAGATAGAGGTAGCACTGTATTTCTTTGTTTCTCCTTTCATGCCTTTAATCTCTTCATGGTTTACTGTCAGAGTGCCATAGTCTGACTATTTTGAGACAACCCAGGAGCAAAATATAGTGAACAGGTTTGTATTTGAAATAGTGGTTTATGTACAAGGAATATATACATACACGTACTATGCAGAGTCAGGCAATCAATCATACAGCACGGAAGCACGCAGGGGGAAAGAGCTACGTCCTCACAGGGCCTCTCTTATATTACAGCCTCTCAAAGCGGTAACAGTCAAATAACCCCGCTGCCTCACTGCTACCATTGCATCATTGTTACAGTATTACAACATTACAGCAGCTGGTCAGCTATTAAATCATCATCATTACACGGACCTTTATCATGGGTTATTCTATGTTTGTACAATATTCTCAATAGGGAATTGTATAGTGGGTAGACATTAGTGATGGGCAAACCGAACCCGTACAATTCGGGTCATGTTCGGGGTCATGTTCGGCGTTCGGAGCTTTGATGTCACCGCCAGGTTGCTAAGGACGCCAAGGTGATCACTTCCTGGATTCCATGGAATCCAGGAAGTGATCACCTTGGTGTACTTAGCATCCTGCTGGTGATGTCAAAGCTCTGCCCCCAGAATCTCTTCATGGGAGGGATTCCCCGTTCGGGTTTGAGTTCAGGTTCGGTTTGGGTTCGGACGAATTTTGCGTAAAGTTCATCCGAACTTGCCGAACCCGAACACCGTTGGGTTCACCCATCACTAGTAGATATGTATATTATAACAATTTATAATTCACCCAAATCACACCTATATTGATGAAAAAGTACCCCAAAAAGAATTGTAGATTTCTGGAGTTCTATATACAGTTCTTTTGGTGATGTTCACAGAAGGCCACATCAATATATTTTTTTAAATTCCCTAATATTACAAGATCAAGGTTAGCAATACTTTAGTGTTAAAGGAATAGAGTGTGAGACTCAGGACTTTAAAACACAAAATATACATGCAGTTTTTACCACATATTGTACTGAGGCATGTAAATAGACTTTCTCGGATTTTGTCAAAATTATTGGTGAAGTATTGGCAAAGTATTGGGATTTAATTTATTAGAAGAAAACATCATTGCAATAGGTCCCCAGACTTCACTGGATGATTTCTTACCTAAACATATCATTTAGTATGAACTCATATAAATGCAATATGAAATTGAATAAAGCCACCAAATGAAGATGTGGGAAATGTTTCCACATATCCTTACTTTGTCTGGATCTGAGTAGAGAAATATAGTCATATTTCAGGCTTCGTTCTATAGAGAGAAAAAAAGTAATGTAAAATTCAACCTGACATTATGAGGCACATTAAACATATCTAGAATTTATGTGCCTCTTACATTTTTTACAGCAATAATTCAACCACTACTGCTCATTACTGCGATAGCTGTAATGAGATAATTTTGATCAAGAATACCATAGCATCTGGAAAGCACCACAGTGGATAAAAAAAAGAGGAGAGACAGCGGCTTGATTTAATAATAAATGATAAATTACTTGACAGCTTTATTATATATTCTTGAAAAATTGCTATTGCTTACTACTGCCTATAGCATGGATCCAGTACTTGGATTGAAAGTATTTGTTTGGGTAGTTTTTAACCCAAATGATGGGGCCCCAGCCCCCAGCTATCCAAGCAATATTGCAAATGCCTGCTAAATTCCCAGGCAAGTTCAAGCTGCAAAATTTCAGAAGGGCTCAAGTAGGCGGTATGTTCCAATGAGATTTAAAATCCAAATTAAGTCCACAGTGCTCACAGAGTATATGCCTTACATCAGAAGTGTATAATAGTTTTATATCAGGAAATATTTTAAAATTTATTTTGGATGACTGAGGATTGTAGGGTAAAAACCTCCCACCATGTAGTGATGACACAAGAAGTAGGATTTTAGTTCCAACTCATCCCTCTTTTGATTATGTGCCATCAAGTCATTGTTAAATTCTAGTGACTGTTCTGCCGGCATGTCTCAACCGCCCATAATTACAGGGTAATTAGTCCAGAAAGACACACACTACATGATAGACGGAAAACCCAAAAGTCTTTATCAACAGAAAAACAGAAACAGCTCCCTTTTTAAATGTCAAAGGGATTTTCCGGTACACACAAGGCACAGGTTAAATGAAATCCAAATTCTCACCCAATAACTGGGAAATTGAGTCCAGTTCTAAAGTCCAGAAAGTCCACACACAATCTTGAACAGCAAAAACCATGATCTTGACGAAACTATGAATCAGATAAACTGCCATGAGGCTAAAACAGCAGGCTGCTCTTTTATCTGTAGCACTAATTACAGCAGCCCCACCCAACCATAGGTGGCCTCATTTATCTCCTGTAATAATCCTTCAGTTGTTGTCTCCTATGCATCACTCTACGCATGCGTGGATATGTCATAAATTCTTGTTCAGAATCCAGGGATGATAAGGATGATTGATCTCCTCCTGGGCTGTCTGCCAAACTCCCCTCTTCCAAGTCACCCCCTCCTTCTTCGTCTTCCGATGAAACTTCACTCCCTGCCTCTGTCGGCAATAAAACAGGGCTATGACATGTTGATGTTTCCCTTGCATCCACCTCCACATTCCTTGGGGCAGGAGCTGGTCCAGAGCCAACCACGACAGTGATCATGATTTCAGACTGACAACAAAATTGTGTTAATTAAAAAAAAAACTATGTGTAGTTTTTCAGGTCCTTTAACAATACATTCATTACCACTGCAACTGAGTTCACCCACTTTGCTGCTGGTCATCCTCTTTGTCTCTTTCCCTCTACTTTTCCAAGCATTAACATCTTCTCCAGAGAACTAGGCTTTTGCATGTGACTGAAGTAGAGTACATGGTCATTCGTGCATCTGAGTTTATTTGTTCAATGATCCATTTATTTTCCTGGCTGTCCATGATAGAGTATTTTCAGGAGTTTTCTCCAACACCAAAGTTCAAAAAGGTCAATGTACAGTTTGCTGTCAGTTTATATACTAGTGGTTTGCCTGTCAATGTTGGTGGGGGGTGGTCTTAAAGATTCTTTGGTTGCAATGCTTGCTGTTGGCTTCATTGGCAATTTCCTGATTGGGGTATTGTTTGCTTGATTGTTGGTTTGATGTTAACCTTGGAGATAATCTATGCCAATCTGGGTGCTGATTGCTGGTGGAGAGGTGCTTGGGTCTTTTTTTTATTTTTGTTCTTTTTTAGGCTGGATGATCATCACCAAGCAATCAACACCCAGAGCAGCATATATTAACTCCAAGGTTAACATCAGACCAGAGCTACAAATAACTCTCCTTTAATGTCAATGTACATTTTCTATTATTTTTAGCAGAATGCAGATGGAGAGTAAAATCCCATGGGATCCATCCTCTAAGTCTAAGCTGCACCTTGAAAGAAGCATGTTGATGGAGGGAGATGATATAACATAACATTATGGGAACAATGGCTACAGATAGGGGTTTTTTTAACACAATTTTGTTGTCAGTCTGAAACCATTTTATTTGGAATCTTTGGCTTGCCACATTATAGTATACTATCCTATTCTATTATACATTTTCTATTGTGGGAAAATGGGAGGGGGAATAGTATGAGGTTGTTAGTATGTAACCATAACAAATTCTTTTTAGGAAGCCAAGGTCATCCTTTGTCTCTGCCCTTCTACACCTGCGTGGAAGGAGATGGGTGGAATCTGCCAGCATGGCCCTTGGAGATTGGAGAATGTGATGAATTTATGGGTGTAGGGACAAGGGATTGAACTTTCACCCGGATGTACAAACATGGCTCTAATAATAAATCGGGACTTTGAGGAATACTTTGACTCGGACTCTTGGGTGCTATTTTGAACCCTGACATTTGTTTTCTGTATTGTTCTGCTTTTTGAAACATCTTGGACACTCTTCAAACTATTGTACTAAAATTTTGATTTGATTTCTAGCAACACAACTCTTTGGACAGAAGTCATACCTCATACTCTATGTAAAGATTATGAAGATAGAATAACAATAATATGCTGAAGTGTCCTGAAAGAGAATCTTATTGTTTTCATTGTTTGATGGCCAGAAATGAATCTGTCAATACTATAGGTAAAAATACAGTTAACCTTGAGGATTTGAGTGCCTGTATCCAATAAGATTCATCTAATGGGCTCCTGCAGAACAATATTTCATGTTGAGAAATTATTGTTTGAAATTCTGCCAGATAACAATATACGTTTGTCTTCATTTGGTTGCATGCTAGATATTGATAGATTCAAGAATGATTACCTCATATATACATGTCTGTTTAGTGTCTGTTGTAAAGTTGTGCTAAATTGGAGCCTTCCGTGAATTTTTCAGTACCTTTAAAAAAAACCCAACCGCAGTTAAATTGTGCTGGGTAATGGATCCATCCACAGAAGTGAACCAGGGTATACTCATTTTCTCTTTCCAGATAGTTTTAGCATAGGATTTTTTCCTGATGCATTTAACCCTTGAAAAGGCAAAAGTAACTCATCCTGTTCTGGGACTGTTAAGACACCATATGGCAAAACTGTCATTGCCTGGTTCCAGAAATCATCCAATAGTAACTAGCTCAAAAAGAAGCCTTGCAAGCAAAAAGCCATACCGCTATTGCTATTATCATCCATCTAGATACAAACAAAACTCCATAGAGAAATCTAAATGAGGCAGCTCTGGAATCAGACAGAAACCAGATGGAAAGACTGGAAACAACAAACCTGTTTTGGCTGGAATTTCTTGGCAAGGGGAAAAGCTGCTTCATTAAAATGTGAACATCTTGAACAGCAGCTCCTTACTCAAGGAGGCCTCAAACATTTCTCAATGCCAGCACAGAAAGGTAGCTCTATTTTTCACATTACCAAATGCTGGACACAACAGCCCTTCTCCCCCACCCCTCCACAGAGGTAACAATACACCATCTCAGCAACTTCATACTTGTGGCGGCAAGCCAGGACTAGTGTGCTAAAGCAGTAAATAGTCGTTCTTCATCCTTGGGAAACCAAGCATTTTTCTGTGCGTCAGGTAGAATGCATATCCCAGCTTATTTCTCTGGTAGCTTGTTTTTCAGTGGAGAACATATTATTATTATTATTATTATTATTATTATTATTATTATTATTATTAATTAGATTTGTATGCCGCCCCTCTCCACAGACTTGGGGCAGCTCACAACACAATAAAAACAGTTTGTAACAAATCTAACAATTTACAATATAAAATATTAAAAAACCCCATTATTAAACAAACATACACACAAGCATACCATACGTAAATTGTATAGGCCCCGGGGAGATATCTCAGTTCCCCCATGCCTGATGACAAAGGTGGGTTTTAAGGAGTTTGCGAAAGGCGAGGAGGGTAGGGGCAGTTCTAATCTCTGGGGGGAGCTGGTTCCAGAGAGTCGGGGCCGCCACAGAGAAGGCTCTTCCCCTGGGGCCCGCCAACCAACATTGTTTAGTTGACGGGACCCGGAGAAGGCCCACTCTGTGGGACCTAATCGGTCGCTGGGATTCGTGCGGCAGAAGGCGGTCTTGGAGATATTCTGGTCCGATGACATGAAGGGCTTTAAAGGTCATAACCAACACTTTGAATTGTGACTGGAAATTGATCGGCAACCAATGCAGACTGCAGAGTGTTGCTGTGACATGGGCACACCTGGGGAAGCCCATGACTGCTCTCGCAGCTGCATTCTGCATGATCTGAAGTTTCCGAACACTTTTCAAAGGTAGCCCCATGTAGAGAGCATTACAGTAGTCGAACCTCACTCAGCCACTGATAATAAACTAATGAAAACTTATGATCTACAATAGGTGAGAAGGAAAAGCAGGACCGGTTGACATATTGTTGTGGCTTACAGTAGATAACAAAACTTCCTAAATTGGTTCCAGTTTCTCTTCTCTCTATTCCCAAGCACTGAATACTAGCTAAAGGGCTCATTTCCACCCCATACCTGTCTCACATTTAAAAATATGTGGCCTGAAGGTTGTTTTTCAACCTAATAAAAGCACAATTATTCCAAGCTGTACAAATCCCACCTAAGTCTTCCTATTCCTGCAGATCACAGGAGAGGCAGCCTGGAGTGAGAATGTGGATTCAGCGTTTAAATTTCTAGGCATAGCCACGGGGAAGGGGGGGGGGGAAGATGGCAGAGACTTTAGATGAACAGCTACTAGGACCAAATCTGATTTTCCACTGCACAATCCCATTTTGATTGACAATCCAAGATCATATGTAACATAATGCAATGGTACCTCTACTTAAGAACTTAATTTATTCCGTGACCAGGTTCTTAAGTAGAAAAGTTGGTAATAAGAAGCAATTTTTCCCATAGGAATCAATCTAAAAGCAAATAATGTGTGTGACTGGGGAAACCACGGGAAGGTGGAGGCCCTGTTTCCTTCCAGGAGATTCCTAGAGAGGCCCCACAGAGGCTTCTCCCTGCCTTTTCCGGTTACAGTTTCGGAGGTTTGGGATTGTAAGAAGAAAATGATTCTTGAGAAGAGGCAAAAAAATCGGTTCTTATCTAGAAAAGTTCGTAAGTAGAGGCATTCGTAGGTAGAGGTACCACTGTAGTCTTCTCAAGTGCTTCCTTGCCAGTACCCATTATCTTGGAAATCAAATGGCTTCAGTTACATGACAGAGGGAGTATTTTCATTCCCAACCCTTAAAAGCTGATAATACTAACAGCACAAATCCCAGTAACCATTTAGGTCCCACAGAGTCGGCCTTCCCGTCAACTAGACAATGTCACTTGGTGGGGCCTAGGGGAAGGGCCTTTTCTATGGGGGCCCCAGCCCTCTGGAATCAGCTCCCCCTGGAGATTCGTATTGCCCCTACCCTCCTCACCTTTCAAAAGAGTCTAAAGACTCACCTATGCTGCCAAACTTGGGGTTATTAGACTCTGCCCCCTGGCCAATGAATGTAGAATGAGTTTGTATGAATGGATATGTGTGTATTTTAATAGGGTATTTTTTTAGTTTTTAAATATAACTTTTTAAATGTAACTTTTAATTCAAATCAACTGTATCTTGATGTATACTATCTTTTTATATTTTGTAAGCCACCCCGAGTCCTTGGAGAGGGGAGCATATAAATACAACAACAACAACAACAACAACAACAACAACAACAACAACAAAACAACAATAACAACAACAACTGCTGGGATAATATCCCTAAATTCATAGTGTGTTGGGCATGTTGTAAATATCACATAGGTTTTGGCTTGGCAAGATCCATTGTTTCTTTTCCTTAAACATAAAACTAGAACTGACACGAAATATCATCATATGGACAGATAGGCTGAAGATGGCCCAGTCTGGCTTTCTAAAAAAGGACTCTGCTAATGGGACCAGTGGCTTGTGTGAACATTAATAGAATCAACTTCCACTGACATAGAATTGAGAACGCAGGCCTGGTCAAATCTCCCTAAGATTTTGCAGTATTGTTCTATTTTCCTTAAAGAAAAAAATTCTTGTTAAAGAAAACCGGTGCATTCTGTCATGGCAAATGACAATTCATTACAATGAAATTGTATAATATTATTGTGTTATGCCTGCTCTAATCCCATTGTGTTATTTAATGGCAGATTTGTTCTTAATATTAAAAGCACCAATCCTTTTCCTTATACTTCATTGTCTTGTAGTTCTGAAGTTGATATAATCAACAGAGGGAGCGGCATACAAATCTAATTAATAATAATAATAATAATAATAATAATAATAATAATAATAATAATAATAACTTCAGGTGCACAAAAATACTCCATGCTATTGTCTGGTGTCAAAAGCATTTGTACTAGCTGCCTTTTGGGTTTATGATAGGAACGATGAGAAAAACTAGTAGAAATAGAAGTGCAGATTTAGTAAAGAGTTTGACAGTGTTGAGGGAATTATTTGTTTAGTAGAGTGATGGCATTTGGGAAAAAACTGTTCTTGTGTCTAGTTGTCTTGGTGTGCAGTGCTCTGTAGCGATGTTTTGAGGGTAGGAGTTGAAACAGTTTGTGTCCAGGATGCGAGGGATCAGTAAATATTCATTCATTCATTCATTCATTCATTCATTCATTCATTCATTCATTCATTCATTCATTCATTCATTCATTTGACTTCTATCCACCCAATCCCAAAGGATTCAGGGCGGCTTACAATAATAATACAAATAGAATGCAAATAGATACAGAATAATAAAAAGAAGTCAAATATAATCTAAAACTATAAAACCCCGTATTAAAAAAAAAAGGAAACCCATCAATTATAAAGCAGTCATAATCCCATACATACATATCATTCATACAGTGTGGCCTTGTCAGTTGTTAGTTCATGGCCCCCCAGGCCTACTGGCAAAGTAGGACCAGTGAATTTTCAACTCAGCTGCTTATGAAGGAAAGGCAAGGAAAATATTGTAGTAGAAATTAGATAATTTCATAACTTCTAATTTCTGCTTCATTTTATCACTGGCTCTTCAGCTCTCCCTACCCAATTACAGGACCTTTTGTGTTTATTCCCTCACTATGTATTCATTACTTTGAGGATGGTTTCTTACTCTATTGCAATGTAGGCCTTTGTTTATTTTCTTAAGGAAAATGAACTTGGTAATTGTTGTGGTTAGCTCTGGCCCAGCTCCTGCCCCAAGGACTGTGGATGTGGGGGAGACATCCACATGCTGCAGGCCTGTTTTGCCCCCCGGTGGAATCTGCTGATGAAGGCTCCTCTGATCAAAAGGACATGAGTGACAGGGAGGAGGAGAGTGTGGCAGACAGCTCAGAAGGAGATCAATTATCTAGCTCCTCCTTGGATTCAGAACAAGAGTTAATGATACAGCCACGCATGTGGAGAGCAATGCATAGGCAACAACAACTGAGAGATTATTATCAAGGAAAATGAGGCCACCTGTGGTTGGGTGGGGCTGTGGTAATTAGTGAAGCTGCTATAAATAGCAGCCTGTGGGTTTGGCCATTGTGGAGGATTATCTGATCGTTGTGTTTCGTGACTGCTTTACTGACTTTGACTTTTTGTGTGCTGATCTTTCCCTGCTTTGAAACTAAACCGGAGCAAAGTGTGTTTCACTTTGTGAAAGAAGAAGGACTGAGAATTGCCTCACAGCTGCAAGCTAAGTATCACAGAACTGATAAGGGACTTGTACAAATTACCAGTTTGTTTGGAGATGAGTGTTCTTTGCTATACCAAAAGAGGGCTTAGGTTAAGTGAGTTTTCATTATAAAGAACATTGTTTTGAATTTTCAAACATGTGTGTGTCTGAAATTTGTACCTGTGAATTTTTGGGAGGAATCTATCAGAGAGCCCGACAGAACAGGTAAGAGAAGAACAAAGGTGGGGATGGAATGCTGTTTGGCTGTTCGGCTTTTAGGTTTCCTCATTTGCTGGTTGGTAAAAGGGAAGGAGCATGTAATGCAGAACTACAACTTACTTCCAATCCTCCTTACTTGCTAGGAAGTTTTCTGGATCTGATTAGAACCCAAAGCAATATGTGGTATTATCATAACAGATGGTTAGTTCTTTAGTATTGATTGCTATCTTGGCTTCCTGAACGGCGAAGCCACAACCATGAATAATAACAATAACACATCGCTGTGGGAAAGCTTCTAGTGGGAAGGGTCTTGCAAGTGTAGAATCAACTTCCACAAGCATCTGCCTATCAGGATTAGCACTTAAGTTCTGAGAGTTACAATCAATATATGTAAATGAACAGCACTATTTCACTTCTGCCATATGTGCTCCATGTGGGTAGAACTCACAATATGTATTTGTGTATATACATCCACAAGTGAAGGAGGAACCCATTCACTTCTGTGGCAAGGAAAATAAGCAATTAACACTTGCAAACATTGATGGTGAAGCTGTTAAATGAGAGGAACAATCTGTATACTCCCTGCCAAGAAATTAGGCCATCGCTTCTTAAATGGAGAGTCATTTGAAGCCCATATTGGCTTCATCTTTAGTATATTAACTCTCAAAGCTTGGCTGAGTTAGAGCTCAATTCCACAATTTAAATACTTTACCCAGAACAGAAGGAAAGCCAATAATTATCCATACAGAGTCCAATTAAAGCCACAAAGTCAGTCCAGCTAAGCTAGTTGCATCTTAAGTGCTTGTATAGGATATTGGGGTTTAGATCAAAGCTAGACTTCATTATATAGAGTAGGATATGAGAGAGAGAGAGAGAGAAGGAGAGAGAGAGCGCATCTTGGTCTCCCAGCTGAATGGAAATAGGAAAACGTTTTTTCCTTGTCACCCATATAAGAGCAATAGTTTCCTAGTCTTAAAAGTGTCTAAGAATACAGTAAAGGAGGAAAGCTGACTTGTTTTAACCAATCAAATGGTAATGTCTTCTACTGATATAGCTAGGTGAGGTCAAAGCCTAGCCAGTAAAATCACTCTGTCAGTGAATGGGCATATAAACTGAAAATTAATTAAAACAAATACATTAGAAAGTACTGGAACCTATTTTTTTCAATGACTTTATTGATTTGATTTGATTTGATTTGAATGCCACCCTTCTCCAAGGACTCGGGGCAGCTCACAACATATCAAAACAATATATAATATACATATCTAAAAATCCAATTAATATAGCTAAAAAACTTTAAAAACTCTAATAACATTTAAAAGCATTCATTCCCATTCACACAGCAAGACATACTACACTCATGGTCTAATGGCTCCAAGCCTGGTGGCACAGATAGGTCTTTAAACTTTTATGGAAGGCAAGGAGGGTGGGGGCAGTGCGAATCTCTGGGGGGAGCTGATTCCAGAGGGCTGGGGCCCCCACAGAGAACGCTCTTCCCCTAGGTCCCATCAAACAACATTGTCTAGTTGACGAGACCTGGAGAAGGACGGCTCTGTGGGACTTAACCAGTTGCTAGGACTCATGCGGCGAAAGGTGGTCCTGGAGGTAATGCTTGAATGATAAGAGTTAGATACTATTAACTGGTTGGTACGTTTATGAAGATCCTTTGAAAAGGACCCCCACCTCTGATCCATGGTGGGTAGACTTCACAGCCATCATGAGGATTCATTGACCCAACAGTGGCAGAGATCTTAGATGGGAAGAAAGTATGTTCATATCAAAAGAACAGCCCCTGCTGCCTCCATAGCCTGCCTTTATTTCAACGTGGCCAAACATGTGATCACCCTCACAAAATGCAATAGCAATAGCAATTTCCCCCAATAATCTGTGTCCTCATTTTACTGACCTGGGAAGGATGGAAGGCTGAGTTAACTTTGAGCTGGTCAGAATTGAACTCCTGGCAGTGGGCAGAGTTTTCTGCAACACTGCATTCTTAACAACTGTGCTATTGCTGATACAGTTCTACAGAGGAATCATTGAGTCTGTCATCTGCACCTCTATAACTGTCTGGTTTGGTGCTGCAACCCAACTAGACCGACACAGACTTCAGAGGATAATCAGAGCTGCAGAAAAAACAATTGCTGCCAACCTGCCTTCCATTAAGGACCTGTATATTGCATGAGTCAAAAAGAGGGCTGAGAAAATATTTACTGACCCCTCGCATCCTGGACATAAACTGTTTCAACTCCTATCCTCAAAACATCGCTACAGAGCACTGTACACCAAGGCAACTAGACACAAGAACAGTTTTTTCCCCTAATGCCATCACTCTACTAAACAAATAATTCCCTCGACACTGACAAACATTTTACTAAGTCCGCACTTCTATTTCTACTAGTTTTTTCTCATCATTTCTATCAACCATTTCCTCCCACTCAGGACTGTATGACTGTAACTTGCTGCTTGTATCTACGATTTTTATTAATATTGATTGTTTCTTCATTGCTTATTTGACCCCTATGGCAATCATGTTGTACCACATGTTTCTTGACAAATCTATATTTTCTCTTATGTACACTGAGAGTATATGAGCCAAGACAAATTCCTTTTGTGTCCAATCACACTTAGCCTATAATTCAATTCAATTCAATTCAATTCAATTCAATTCAATTCTATTCTATTCTATTCTATTCTATTCTATTCTATTCTAGTCTAGTCTAGTCTAGTCTAGTCTAGTCTAGTCTATTCTAGTCTACTCTACCCTACCCTACCCTATTATTTCCCCTCCCTTCTGTATAACTAATTGTCCCCTGAACCTGAAACATAGATGACTTAGTAGGTATGGAAAACAGGTAGTATGTCCAAGCTCTGGTTTTGACATGTATAATTTGCCAAATGTTGGGGCAATTATCAGCTTCCCAGGAAACTGATCCTTGTAGATCCAGAGACCATGAAACACTCTAGTAAATAAAGGAATTTTAAGCTTTATTATTAGCCCAAGCAAGCAATTTTAAAGCGTAGCATAAAAAGCATACCAAATGGTATATTATCCAAATCTCTCAAAAGGCAGGAGCTTCTTAATAATGATAGCAGAGGGCACCCAAGTTCCACAATATCTAGTACTAGGTTGTGCGGAGGAGTTCCCTGCAAATAATAACAACCCCAAGGTTTTTATCTGGCACCATGACTTCACAACTCTGCTTCAGTCAGGAGACTGCAAGACCTGACCTTGACTCAGGGATGGGAATTGAATATCTGAGACTTTCACAGTGAGAAAAAGCTTTGAAGCTTTGGGAAATTCCACCCCTCTTCCTTCTCCTTTATTCAGTAAACAAGAATAGAAAAACCAAGCAGGCTCAGAATCAGCTCAAAATTTCTAGACCAGTGATGGCGAACATTTCTCCCTCGGGTGCCAAAATAGTGTGTGTGCCCACATCCATATTCATTGCCTCCCATGCATCCCTAACTTCTAACTTCTGATGGGCCCGGTAAGCCCATTTTTCACCATCCACAGGTTCCAGAGGCTTTCTTGGAGCTTGGAGAGGGCAAAAGTGCCCTCTCCTGCCCCTTGGAGGCACTCCGTAGGCCCAAAATGCTCTCACAGTGCCTCTGTGCAAGCCAAAAACCAGTTAGCGGGTGCCCACATGTGTGCTGGAGCTGAGCTAGGGCAACGGCTCGTGTGCCAGCAGATATGGCTCTGCGTGCCACCTGTGGCACCTGTATCATAGGTTCGCTATGATGGTTCTAGATGTGAAGGAGACATTAAAATATGTCACCAAACCCCTCAAAATAATAATGATCTTCTAGATTGTCACCATAAAGTTCCACTGGGCCCTCTTTATGGACAATTAATTTTTAGCAATTGGAGAGTTGAGAAGATGATTCCATAGGTTTGTTGATCTGCGTTTTGGCCTTGGGGAAAACAGCTGTCCAAAAGTCAGGGGAGCGTCTAAGTCCTTAATGAAGCTCTTTTAAGGATCACTTTGGGATCACTGAAAAAATGGATGACATTTTCTGATCAGATCATTTGCAGAGCTAATAATACATAGGTTAAATTAATATGATTAGCGTGCTCAGGGAAACAGAAGGGTCAGTGTTGTTTGTTGTTATATTCTCAAATGGCCAATATAGTTCATTCACTGAGTTTGAAAAAGAAAATTAAAACAACCCGTAGGACTTTTGAGCTTTTGATAGACTTGCATTCAACTCAAAATGAGTTCAATATTTCTGCCTCCCATCCGGTGATGGGCTGCTGTCCTCATGGGGTAGGGCAGTGGGGGTAGTAAATTTATGCACTATATATTGAATACCTAATAGGTTTTTTTATTGTCCTTCCTTCTCTGGTATCTTAGTATGATCCTTAATTACTTTTAAATTAAGTAAATTTATTTTAAAATAAATTTAAACTGAGCACTGGGCATGGCTAGTTTAATTAAAAGAAGGACCAGGGGAGACATGATAGCAGTCTTCCAGTATCACAGGGGTTGCCACAAAGAAGGAGTCAACCTTTTCTCCAAAGCACCTGAGGGTAGAACAAGAAGCAATGGATGGAAACTAAACAAGGAGAAAAGTAACATAGCAGTAAGGAGAAATTCCCTGACAGTCAGAACGGTTGACCAATAGAACAGGTTGTCTCCAGAAGTTGTAAAAGCCCCAACACTGGAAGATTTTAAGCAACTATGTTGTTGTTGTTGTTGTTGTTGTTGTTGTTATTATTATTATTATTATTATTATTATTATTATTATTATATAATTAAATACTATGTTTTACCCATAAATGCTTTAATCATTTTAACAATTATCTAGAACTGAACTTTTATAGCAATTAAAGAAAATTGAGCTACTCGCCTAATCTGTTATCCTACTGAATCCTGTGGGTTCAGTACAAAACTGTAAAATGTTACTGTGCTCCTCAACAAATAATGCTGTCTATCATTTGTCCTTTTTATGGCTATTCAAATAATATGACTTAGTCAGCTGAAAAAGAGTTCAAGCGCCTCTTTGAAAACTTATATTGGCTGGTAAGCCACTCCCACCCAGTCACATGAACTTTAAACCACTCCCCGGTCACATGATTGTCAAGCCACTCTCACCTGGGCATATGATTGGCAAGCCACTCCTACCTGGTCACATGACTATCAAGCCACACCCATATAATAAGCCACACCCACAGTGTGGTAGTAAAATTTTTTGCAGACCTTCACCGCTCCCATCTCATTCTCCAATGCCTGTACAGGCACGATTTCTGGCCTCTCTTGTGACCAAAACCAAAATTGTTTTGGAGGCAAACAAACTAGTATCTGAATGGAAGGGAAGTTGTTTTTGCCTGAAAGGAGCCCAGCTGATTTTCTACCTCCATATGTCAGAATGTCCACATGGGATACTGTCATGTCCAGCGGTGGGTTTCACTTACCCACATACCAGTGCACTGCACGCTCATCCTGCTGATTTGGGCACTCGTGGAGAATACTTCCATAGTTTCTACTTGTCCCAAATATCATACTTAGCTGCTATCTATCGAAGTACCATTAAATTGGACTCACTGAGCTTATATCTGTGGTAACCATGGTCTAAAGCTGAGGTATCAAACTTGATTTCATTGAGGGCTGCATCAGGGTTAGGTTTGACCTTGGGGCCTGGGGTGGGTGTGGCCATGTTGGGTGTGGTCAGTTCGACATCATTCGTGTCAGGGGCGCCTTTGGTGGCTTGAGGGCTTTGGCAGTGAAAACGGGCTCCCAAGCTCCATTTCCAGCTGCAACAGCCTCTGCCTGTGAAAATGGAGCATGGGAGGGCTGCACGTCTGTTTTCAGCTGTGATGGCCTCCTGCAACCCTCTTCCAGGGAAAATGGAGCTTGGGAGGGGAGGGCCCTCCTGAGGTTTGTTTTCATTGGCAGAAAACACCTACTGACACCTGCTGCTACCAGGGAGGCCCCGTGGGCGAGATTTAAGCACCACATGAGCTTGATCAGGCCCCTAGTCCTTGAGTTTGACACTCCTGATCTAAGACAACTTTCATCCTTTGGATTAAAAAAAAAAGTTAATAGATTTATTTATTTACTTACTTACTTACTTACTTACTTACTTACTTACTTACTTACTTACTTACTTACTTACTTACTTACTTACTTACATACTTACTTACTTACTTACTTACTTACTTACTTACTTACTTACTTACTTACTTACTTACTTACTTACTTACTTATTTATAGGCCACCCTTTTCCAGTGAACTCAGGGCAGTTTACAGAATTAAAAACCAAAATACAATATAAAACCCCACGATATTGAAAGACAATTATCCATCACTCATCCACTCCACTAACACACTAGTGGCTGGACCTCGGTGATATCACTCAACGGCCCCAGGCCTGCTGGCAAAGCTGAGTTTTTAAAGCATTTCAAAGGCTAGGAAGGTGGGGCAATGTGACTCTCTGGGGGAGTGGATCCCAGAAGGCCGGGGCTACCACAGGGAAGGCCCTTCCCCACAGTCCCATCAGTTGGCACTGTTTAGCCGAAGGGACCTGGGATCTGACTGGCTGCTGGGACATATGAGGCAGAAGATGTTCCCATAAGTAATCCGGTCCTAAGCCATGTTTACAAGGATATGTTATCCTTATAAAATTGCACAAGTTTTGTTATATGCCTTCAATCAATAAATGTTAACTTTTTCATCCCACTTTTGACATTTGGCTCCACATGGGCTCACTTATTAACTGGAAGATTCTTTGCACCACAAAGCAAGGGGAAAGGGGGGGGGGGAAGCCTTTAATGCAGATTCTTTTTTTTAAAAAAAAGCAAAGCAATTTAGAACCCTTTTAATTCCCTATTACACAGTCAGGCCCTAATGGTGTGCCTTAGGAACCAACCCATTGTTTCTGTCTCCAGCTGTTGCTTTGATTGAATAGCTTGGTTACTCTTTCCTGCCATTAAGTAAAAAAGCACAACTGGCTTTTTATGTCATTCGAATGGCTGTAATCTTTGGAACTAATTCGAGCCACTTGAAAATAAAGGTCATCGGAGGCGGCTGGATTCCTTGATGGCCTGCAGGGTGGCCCTGCGCTTTCTCCAGCTTGGCTTGGCTTTTGAGTCACCGCCAGCCCGCAAGAGAAAGGATGGCAAGCTGTTGGCAAGACGGCCCTTCTGTGACTGTGCTTAATGCCACAGGCCTACTGCAGCTCTGAGCGCCATTTGGCTCCTTCTAGGGGATCCCTTGTAAAAGGAGCTTTACATTTCTGCAGCTGTTTCTTTGCTTTTTAGCGGTGCTAATTATGACTGAGGGGCCTGTTCCTTTGAGCACGTTCTGCCTTTAGCGTGCTTTTGGTACTGTGTTTCCGCCTATTTTGTGTGAGTAAGGACTTTTAATAGCCCATAAATCGCCAGAGGACTCTGGCACCGCCTGACTTTATAACTGCGATGTGCCGTGTATGTCAGCTATGTCCTCCAGTGATAATTAGAATGTTAGTGGCAGTCGCTGTGGGCAGCCCTAAACTCGGTTGCCATTGGATTTGTCCCCAAATGGAGAAATCCTGAATGAATAGTATTATGTCCTGCCCAGAGATTGATCGAAGTAAGCTTGGAGACTAGTGGTAATGGGTGAACCCGGGTTGTTGTGATTGGTTGGGTTGTTCATCGGAAGCGAGGGCGGCAAAAGCTCTGTTACCTGATTGGTTGTTACCTCAGCCGGTGTTAGTATATAAACTCTGTCATTTGTTATGGCCTCAGTTCCTCATCTCTGTACACTGTTTCTACACCCTGAATAAAGTCTCTGGTTGCTGACTCTTGCCTCCGACTATTTCACTGGCAATGAGGATTTCTGAACGCTGCTGTATTATTCCGCCTACGGCCACAAACGTCAGTAAGTTCAATGGCTACCCAATTGACTTTTCCTCTTTTTGACCTGACTATTTCAAATAGAATAGAATTTTATTGGCCTAGTGTCATTGGACACACAAGGAATTCATCTTGGTGCATATGCTCTCAGCGTATATAAAAGAAACATTTGTCAAGAATCATGTGGTACAACACTTAATGATTGTCATAGGGGGTCAAATAAGCAATGAAGAAACAATCAATATTGATAAAAATCTTAGGATACAAGCAACAAGTTACAGCCATACAGTCCTAAGTGGGAGGAAAAGGATGATAGGAATGATGAGAAAAAACTAGTAGAAATAGAAGTGCAGATGGAGCCTCACAAGTAAGCGTCTGTAAAGAAAGCTCGTAGAAATGTATGTGAAGGTTTATTGTCAGCTACATAAATACGGGGCATTCCTGTTGAGAATGGGGGAATGACAACGGTTTTCTCCGGTTGCTAAGAAATTAAGTTGGCTTTGGATCCTCACACACTCGGGTGCCCTGAGATGACAGATGATGTTTCATGTATATTATTGGAAATGGTTTGGTTGTTAGGGACCCTGAAAAAGATAGGCAATAATTAGGGCCATTGCCCAGCAGGCGGGACCTTCTACAGGTCCCATCTGCCAGGCAATGCAGCCTGGCAGGGCTTATGGGAAGACCCTTACATAGAAACATAGATTGACGGCAGAAAAAGACCCTCATGATCCATCTAGTCTGCCTTTATACTATTTTTATCTTAGCATGGATATATGTTTATCTCAGGCATGTTTAAATTCAGTTACCATGCTGAAAGTTTGTTCCAAGCATCTACCACTCTTTCAGTAAATAATATTTCCTCACATTGCTTCTGATCTTTCCCCCAATTAACCTCAGATTGTGCCCCCTTGTTCTTGTGTTCACTTTCCTATTAAAAACACTTCCCTCCTGAACTTTATTTAACCCTTTAACATAGCCTTCTCTGTGGCAGTTCCGCCCCTCGGGAATCAACTCCCTCCAGGGATTCGTACTACCCCCACCCTCCTGGCCTTCTGCAAGGCCTTAAAAACTCAACTCTGCCAGGGGGGCTTTGGGCCGTTGAATGTTATGCTTAGCTCCAGCCAATGTATATGGAATGAATGTGGATGACTGTTTTTAAGTATTGGTTTTTAGAATGGTTTCAAATTAGATTTCTTGTACATTGAATTTTTGTATTTATTTTGCTGTGAGTCGCCTCGACTCTGTGATGAAGGGTGGCATAGAATGAATGAATGAATGAACAAACAAATAAAATCTCTGTTGGATTTCTATGTGATTTATGGTTATAAGTGATGTTCTTCACTTCATACAGCAGAGACTCTTAATGCAGAACCGTGATACAGATACAATGGCTCCAAGATAAAACTTATGCTTTTATTTTTGATGAGGATGAAACCAGTTTGTCAAGAATGGTATGGAAATTTACTTATTTAAAATATTAATAAATGAAGTGTAAAGTGTAAACAATTTATTGAAGAAGAGACTGGACAGAAATGGTGTAGGGCGTTGGTCAGTCTTAAGAAGTTTACGAAAGGCAAGTAGGGTGGGGGAAATTCTAATCTCCGGGGGGAGCTGGTTCCAGATGGTCGGGGCCACCACAGAGAGGGCTCTTCCCCTGGGTCCCGCCAGCCGACATAGTTTAGTCGACAGGACCCGGAGAAGGCCAACTCTGTGGGACCTAACTGGTCGCTGGGATTTGTGGGGCAGAGTGGAGGCTGGCCTCAAGCCTGGCCTGTAGGTGAAGCCAAGAGAAAGAAAGGGGTGGCATGGGGAAAGAGATCCCCTCCCCTGCTGAGCACTAAGCATAACAGCCCAGCAGCAGGGGTGTGGGGGGGAGATGGCCGAGCAGAAGTGCCCCCATTGGTGAGTTGGGTGACAGAGAGGTGTGATCCAGCTCTCGTAGTTGGACGCTGTTCGCTGCCTTTGAAATTTTCAGCTCCCCCCCCTTCTTTCTCCAGGCATCGATGGCTCGGGCGGTAGGAGCAGCATAGATATCAGGGCTGCTCCTCCCTCCAGCAGGATAGGCTTGGAGGAGCACGAAGAGTTGCATCTGAGCACCAGAAAGTCAGATGGGCTTTGACATTGCCCCCCAACGTGCATTTCCCAAAGTAGGATTGAGTGGGTGGAAGGGAGCAGAGGGAAGGATAGGAGGGAAGGAGGAGCCCAGCTTTGGCATGGGGCAGGAGGAAGACCCCTTCCATGGCCTGCCCATTGGTCTTTCAGTGCCTTGCACAGCACAGCACAGCACAGCACAGCAAAAGCACACTTCACAATGGGGGAGACTGTGTCCCTTCTTTCTCCTGAAAGCCATTTCCTGCCCCATTCGCAGCTCTCTCTTTCTCTCTCCCCCTTGCTCCCTTCCTCCCTCTCTCCTTCTCCCTTCTGATGGACCCTCAAAAAGTTACATGATTGTATCTTGGTGCTTAATAACCAGCACACAAAGCTGTTTGCAATGTCCTGCAGTCATTAGTCTGTTGTTTATGATGCTTTTGCTAGAAACTGGTGTTTACTTTTGGTTTCTGGCAAAAAAAAAAAAATTCCCATAGAGAACAATGGATTGTAGTGCAGGCTCGATTATGGTTGTAAATTGAGGAAAACCTGGACTTTAATTTACCTCTGGAGTTTTGGAATTGCATTTGGCAAGCCAAATACTGAATTCCAACTATTTTAGGATGTGTCCAACTACTGCAATGCATTATCCATCACAGTTTTAACTAATATTTTTTACAATATTTCTTTAGTTTGAATAGCTGATGTTTATTAATGTCATTTAATCAGTGTTAAGCAGTGTCTAAAACTAGGAATATATTGAGGAAAACGTGTACGAAACCTTTCTGTCTTGAGATCAGCAGACCCATGCCAGGCCTGAGTAGCAATAGTACTATAGCACTTTGATTTATACAGTGATCCCTCGATTTTCGCGATCTCGATCTTCGCGAAACGCTATATCGCGATTTTTCAAAAAATAAAAAATAAAAAATACGTGCACGGGTTTTTTTCTACACCATGGTTTTTCCTGCCCGATGACGTCACACGTCATCACCAAACTGACGTCTGCCATTGCTGGTTGGCCGAAATCTCGGCCAATCAGCTTTGTTTGCTCAGCGTGCTTTGAAACTTTTGGAACTGTTGGAACTGTTGGAACTGTTGGAACTGTTGGAACTGTTGGAACTGTTGGAACTGTTGGAACTGTTGGAACTGTTGGAACTGTTGGAACTGTTGGAACTGTTGGAACTGTTGGAACTGTTGGAACTGTTGGAACTGTTGGAACTTGTTAAGACTTGTTGGAAGATGGCTCCTAAACGTTGCACGCGGAGTGGAGGCGGCAACGCTAAAAAGAGCAGGAAGATGTTGACAATTAAGGAGAAAATTGATCTTTTGGACATGCTGAAAGCGGGACGTTCTAATGTAGATGTTGGTCGGCATTATGGGATCAACGAATCGACTGTGCGATACATTCGGAAAGATGAAAAGAAGATAAGGCAAACTTCTCAGATAATGTTCAACAAGGCTGCAAAAAGAATGGTGACGCCTAGAAACAAATGCCTTATGAAGATGGAAGCTGCTTTGTCCGTGTGGGTACAAGACTGCCGCAAAAAGAGCATTGCTTTGGATAGAAACATAGAAGACTGACGGCAGAAAAAGACCCCATGGTCCATCTAGTCTGCCCTTTTACTATTTCCTGTATTTTATCTTACAATGGATATATGTTTATCCCAGGCATGTTTAAATTCAGTTACTGTGGATTTACCAACCACGTCTGCTGGAAGTTTGTTCCAAGGATCTACTACTCTTTCAGTAAAATAATACTTTCTCATGTTGCCTTTCATCTTTCCCCCAACTAACTTCAGATATGGATATGAACACTATACGAACCAAGGCGCAGGAACTGTACAACCGTCTTGGAAACACAGAAGGAGGCGATGCAGATGAGGGAAACCCAGGTGAGGGCTGGGGTTTTTTATTCTGTCATTATTTAAGTGCTTTTTAAGTATTTAAGTGCTTTTTAAGGAAGGAGGGAAGGGAGGAGGGAAGGGAGGAAAGGAGGGAGGGAAGGAGGGAAGGGAAGGAAGGAGGGAAGGAAGGAGGGAAGGAAGGAAGGAGGGAGTGAAGGAGGGAGGGAAGGAGGGAAGGAAGGAAGGAGGAAAGGAAGGAGGGAGGGAAGGAGGGAAGGAAGGAGGGAGGGAGGGAAGGAGGGAAGGAAGGAGGGAGGGAGGGAAGGAGGGAAGGAAGGAGGGAGGGAAGGAGGGAAGGAAGGAGGGAAGGAAGGAGGGAGGGAGGGAAGGAGGGAAGGAAGGAGGGAGGGAAGGAGGGAAGGAAGGAGGGAGGGAAGGAGGGAAGGAAGGAGGGAGGGAAGGAGGGAAGGAAGGAGGGAGGGAAGGAGGGAGGGAAGGAAGGAAGGACTGTATGCTTTCATTCAAGTCACTTCTCTCTCCCTTTCCTGTCATTCTCTGTAGATGAAGGTGCTGGTGACTCTGAAGACCCCGAGCCATCAACATCTTCTGCTTCTTCAGCCCCAGTCACATTCACAGCAAGCAAAGGATGGTTTGAGAAATTTCAATGGCGCTATGGCCTGAATAGTGTGTCATTGCATGGAGAAGCTGCCTCAGCAGATACAGGTGCAGCCGAAAACTTCGTCCAGCGCACGTTTAAAGACCTAATTGCAGAAGGGGGCTACCTTCCAGAACAGGTGTTCAACATGGACGAAACAGGCCTGTTCTGGAAGAGGATGCCTTCACGGACTTTCTTGATGCAAGATGAAGCCAAAGCCCCTGGCTTTAAGGCCATGAAAGATCGGGTGACTTTGATCATGTGTGGGAATGCAGCAGGCTTTTTGATGAAGCCAGGGCTCATTTATAAGTCACGAAATCCAAGAGCCCTCAAGAACAGAAATAAGAATGCATTGCCAGTGTACTGGATGCATAATCCTAAAGCATGGATTACAAAACCCCTCACGCGGGACTGGTTTCATCACTGCTTCATCCCACAGGTGCAGGTTTATTTGGCTGGCAAAGGACTCAATTTCAAAGTGCTTCTCCTAATGGACAATGCTGGAGGCCATGATGACCTGGCACATGAACATGATGGGGTGCAAGTCGAATTCTTGCCACAAAACACCACATCGCTTATCCAGCCGATGGATCAAGGTGTTATCCACGCATTTAAGGCACTGTACATGTGCAATTCTCTTGGAAGCATCGTGGAAGCAATGGATGCTGATGAAAACTTCACATTGAAGGCCTACTGGTGTCAGTACACAATTGCATCTTGTCTGAAGAACATTCAGAATGCCTTAATGGATATGAAGTCACAGACAATGAATGCCTGCTGGAGGAAATTGTGGCCAGAAGTGGTGCATGATTACAAGGGATTTGCTCCCGAAGAAATTCAAGATGCTGCAGTCCAGAACTCTGTGAAGCTGGCACAGGCACTGGGTGGAGAAGGCTTCATTGACATGACACCAGAGGAAGTCAATGGTTTGCTTGATGAGCATGGCCTACCGCTGACAGACAAAGATCTGGAGGAGCTGACCAGGTCAGCAAGTGAAGAAGAGGAGGAAGCGGAAGCTGAACAAGCTGAGGAAGAAGAAGATGTTGGCCTAACGCTTGAGCGGCTTGCAGAACTGAACAGAGCTGCTGCAAATGTACAACGCATGGTGGAACTTTGGGATCCCAACATGACTCGCTCTATACAATTTAAGGCCTCCCTTGACAACACCTTTGCAC
This sequence comes from Erythrolamprus reginae, assembly GCF_031021105.1. Lineage (NCBI taxonomy): Eukaryota > Metazoa > Chordata > Lepidosauria > Squamata > Dipsadidae > Erythrolamprus > Erythrolamprus reginae. Next base: position 61,308,024 of record NC_091951.1, read on the forward strand.
CATACAGAGCCATGTTAGCCCAGAAAAAGAAACTGTGCCAACAACTGCCCATAACTATGTTTGTCACAAAAACCAAGAGGTCTGTCACACCATCACCTGCAGCGTCCATTGTAGACATGGTGATAGAAGAAGATCCCGAGTTATCCTAGTTATGCTACCCCCCAAAAAAATGTAAAAATGTAAATAAATATTGTTATTATTTCTATCAGGATGACTAAGTGTGTTATTCAATGTGTACAGTACAGGTACAGGTAGAGGTACAGTACAGTAATTAAGGGGATGGGAAATGGTAATTTGTGGGTTGAAAGTGTTGGGACTGAGTGGCATACAGAAGAATGAATGAATGACTGAGTGAATGAAATTCAAACACAGGTGAGGGCTGGGGTTTTTTATTCTGTCATTGTTTAAGTGCTTTTTACGAAAGGAAGGAAGGAGGGAAGGAAGGAGGGAAGGAAGGAGGGAAGGAGGGAGGGAAGGAGAGAAGGGAAGGAAGGAGGGAAGGAAGGAAGGAGGGAGGGAAGGAAGGAAGGAGGGAAGGAAGGAGGGAGGGAAGGAAGGAGGGAAGGAAGGAGGGAAGGAGGGAGGGAGGGAGGGAAGGAAGGAGGGAAGGAGGGAGGGAATGAGAGAAGGGAAGGAAGGAGGGAAGGAGGGAAGGAAGGAAGGAGGGAGGGAAGGAAGGAAGGAGGGAAGGAAGGAGGGAGGGAAGGAATGAGGGAAGGAGGGAGGGAAGGAAGGAAGGAGGGAAGGAAGGAGGGAGGGAAGGAAGGAAGGAGGGAGGGAAGGAAGGAGGGAGGGAAGGAAGGAGGGAGGGAAGGAAGGAGGGAAGGAGGGAGGGAAGGAAGGAAGGAGGGAAGGAGGGAGGGAAGGAGAGAAGGGAAGGAAGGAGGGAAGGAGGGAGGGAAGGAGAGAAGGGAAGGAAGGAGGGAAGGAAGGAAGGAGGGAAGGAGGGAGGGAGGAAAGGAGGGAGGGAAGGAGAGAAGGGAAGGAAGGAGGGAAGGAGGGAAGGAAGGAGGGAAGGAGGGAGGGAGGGAAGGAGGGAGGGAAGGAGAGAAGGGAAGGAAGGAGGGAAGGAAGGAAGGAGGGAAGGAGGGAGGGAAGGAAGGAAGGAGGGAAGGAAGGAGGGAGGGAAGGAAGGAGGGAGGGAAGGAAGAAGGGAGGGAAGGAAGGAAGGAGGCGGGCATTCTAAAAGCCGAGAAGTCGTTGCCACAAGCGCTGCTGAAGGAGGACTCGTGCCCCAAGAAAGCCGGTGAGAGGGGCGAATCGGGCGGGGGGTAGCGGCGAGGAGCCCAGAGGCGCTGTGGGGGATGGCCGGCATGAAAAACAACCATTGCCAGCCTCCGAACTTTCGTTGCTCCACCATCTGCGCATGCGCGGCCATGGAAAAAGGGCACGCATGCGCAGATGGTGTTTTTACTTCCGCACCACTATATCGCGAAAAATCGATTATCGCGAGAGGTCTTGGAACGGGACCCTCGCGATAATCGAGGGATCACTGTATACTGCTTTACAATGCTTTACAGCTGTCTCTAAGCAGTTTACAGAGTCAGTATATTGGCCCCAATAATTTAAAGTACAAACCCTAGCCCTAACCTTAACCTTAACCTTAACCATAGCCATAGCCATAGCTATTATCATAGCCATAGCCATAGCCATAACAGTATTTTCCTGCTGTTAAAGTGATGTTGGGAGTTGTCATCAGCAACAGCCACAAGTTGCTACCATTTATTTTACCAGTAAACATTCTTCCTTTAAAGTCTTCTAAGGCAGTGCTTCCCAATCTTGGCAACTTGAAGATATTTGGACTTCAACTCCCAGAATTCCCCAGCCAGCATTCTGGGAGTTGAAGACCAGATATCTTCAAGTTGCCAAGGTTCTAAGGTGAGGAACTCACGGTGTAAAGATTATACAGGGTTCCTAAACCTACCTATATGGCTGCCAGAATGCCATCTGTTTTCACAGTTAAAATTTGCAGGCAACTCTACAATTTTTAACGATTCAATTTTCTATATTTCAAGTTATCATTTTCAGCAAGAAATAAAGGGAGATGAAATGTGTCAAGCTTCTGGATGAAGCTTATGTGTTACTTATGTTGTACTGCACTTTGCTACCAATTTCACAATACAACAAAACCCCAGAATAATCTGTTTCCTATTCCTGAAGTGTCGAGGGTTCATTTTTTTTTCAATTAAAGCGCTGTCTTTGGTTATGGAAGACACTCAAGTCTATTTTATTTGCTTTTGGAAGGTTCTAGGTATTTTGGTGTGAAAAGCATTAATGAGTGTAGCCTTTTTGCTTTTTGGCAGAATGATACAATTTCAAGGCCAATTAAGCCATCAGGAGAACTTGGGTGGAAGGGAGGTGGAGATAATAGAGAATCACTTTTCATCCAATTTAAGCCACTTGGTTGAAAGAACCACCAAGTTTAAGGCAGATCTGATAGTGTACCACCATTCCTTTTCTATTTACATGTCCACCAAAACAGTTTTTTATTCCTTCTAGATCTAATACTTCATTTCACTGTAGGTTCAAACCCTGAAGTCACAGATTACAAATGAAACTTCAGAGAATTTCAGAACTAGAATAAATTTGAACAAATTTGGATTTCTTTTTGGATTGCTTGGAAAATGTATAGAATTATTGTGTTTTGGTAATGTACCCACTAATATGTAGACAACCTATATGACTTGAGAACAAATAAACAAGTCAACATAAATTTTGCTATACCAGCAACTAAACATCAGAAGGATAATTAAATTGGTTGCATTTTCTCATCTAAACTGGGTTTTTTTTGCTTACTATGATAGCAAGAGTTTACCTAATTGGATTGAAATACTGTAATGTTTTTACTTGGGTCATAATGCCTGGAAACCACTCATATAATAACAAAACATGTTCAGTAAAAAAAAGGAGGTTAAAAAATTATTCTGCTGAGTACAAAGAAATATCTACTTAACTTTTCAAGCCTCCATTTGAAGATAAAAAAGCATGAAAGAATGATTGATTTATTTTGTAAGAGAATAAAAATAGATTTATTATGTAACTTTAACATAAGCAGAGCCTCTGAAAGAAAGACTTCAAGTAATCATATGCTATCCAGAAAGCTCATAAATCCTACAAAAGTAATATACACTAATAAATGGTTAGGAGAATTATTTTTTTATTGCATTTTGCTTTTTCAACAAGTAGACGAAGCAATCAACATTCTTATGGATATGGAGCATAACTGGAGGGAGAAACATGCCAGAAACTTTAAAAAATGTGCCTCCCTATCTGATCATAACTTTCAGGTCTTGGAGTTTGAAATCAGGAACAACAGCTCTAAGAAAGAAAGCAGGTAGTGCCCAAAGATGTTGCAAAAAAGCTGAAGATTTTTATTGTGTGTAGTGCTTGTCATTGTAAAATATGTCCCTTTATAAAGGGGAAGCCAGTGTTACATGGTAATTAGACTACTGGATTATAATGAGAGAGACTTGGTTTCAAAGATCTACTAGCTGCAAAGGGTAACACTTTTTCTCAACATATTTCAAAGAGTAAATTGGTGGGAGACAAACTCTGATTCCCAGTTATCTTTAATACTATCAGAGTTTCAGAAAAATAACGTGGCTTCTATGCTTCATACCAGTTTTTGCATTCACCCCTCTGTCTTCTACTATAGTGTTCACCACTGTAAATCCCAACATATCCTGAAATTTGGTCTTCTTGATATTCCATTAATTTTTCTGTTCCCAGAATAAAATGACACTAGATCGCTATGAAAAAATAAACATCAGAATTCTGAAAATGGGAGTTTGGACAAATTGAGGTTTACTACAAGAAATTGGCATAATTTTGTGGTTAAAGTTAATCGCATCTGCCTCAGAAGTGTGGCAGTAACTTTAAAGTAACTTTGCTTCTCACTTGGCTGGTTACTCTAATTTTTTTTTAACTATATGGATACGCAATTAGAGATGCTTACTTAACCTTCGCAGTAGCCCTTAACAGCTCTTTATGGTTGTTTAAATTAGCCAAGGTAGGGAATTGGCTCTGTGGTACATAGAAGAGATTAGTATCTCTTTGCAAAAAGAGAAATGATCCCTTTCATTTAAAGCAGATGCTTTAAAAGGTTTCTTGACTGAAAGAAGTAGGAAATTACACATTAGCCTATTTATGGCTAAAATAATTTGAAAAAACTGGTGCAAGACACAGATAAGATCTATGATACACAGTAGAGAGATCATATTATTGTTTGAAAAATTCACACAAGTGGACAATTGCTTCCCTGGATACAGTGTAAGATGTTTGCTTTAACTTTTTAATGCTAAATTTAGTGCTGAATAATCTCCTGTATATATTGGAATCACAAATAAAGGGTGATCCTGAAAACATCTTTGCTCAGAAAATCCGGCTTCTCAGATACTCAGGGAGAGGACTTCTCCAGGTTCCTCCAATGTTTGGAACACAGTGCCTTAAAAATTGAGAGTTGGCCCTCTCCATTTTGCTTTTTTTAAAAAGTACAGAGCCTTTTCTGCCATTATTATTCTCAATATATGGTGTAGGATTTGTATGAAAAAGTTGGGTGTATGTTTTAGAAATTAAGGCTACGAAGTGAGTGAGTATACCTTTCTTCTATTCCTATACAGTAGTCCCTCGCTATACTGCGCTTCACCTACTGCGGCTTCACTTCATCGCGGGTTTTCAAGAAATATTAATGAGAAAAATCATTCGTGGATCTTCGCTGGTTCGCGGGTTTTTGAGGAAGTCGATCGGCAGATTTAAACAGCCCGCTGAACTCGATCGGCAGGTTTTTCAAAAACAATATATATCTAAAATTGTAAATACTGTATTTAAATACTGTATCTAAAATAAATACTGTGTGGGAAGGGTTTATAAACACTTAAAATAATGAAAACTTACCAAACAATTACAATATAAATACTTAAATAAGTACTATCAGTCGATAAATTCCCCATCACGGATTTCACCTATCGCGGCTGGGTCTGGAACGTAGCACCAGCGATAGGTGAGGTCTTACTGTATCTCTTCTCCTATTCTTTCATTGATATGTTCTATTCCTATATCTTCTTTTCTATTCTTTCTTAGATATATTTTACTATGAGTATATCCTGTATAACCTTCATCATGTATTTTGGGTAAAATAGCAGATTCAGTGACTTTCTCAGAGGTGTTACCGGTTTGTGGCCAAGAGGATAAAACAACGTGTATCATAGAGTTTAATGTGTGGTTAAAGCAGTGGTGTAAAGCTGAAGGTTTTGGCTATGTAAGTCATGATGTCAGTAGGTGGTCTAATAGGGAGTTGTTTAAGAGGGATGGTTTGCATCCATCATACAGAGGTACCCAGGTACTCGGTGAGGAATTCAGAACTTTTTTGGACAGGCATTTAAACTAGGTAAAGGGGACAGAGATGTAACTGATGTGGGTGATTTCTGTCCCCGACCAATGAGGATAAATCAGTTTTTGGAAGCTTATGAAAAGGGAGCTGCAAATAAAATAGATGTAGTTGTTGATGATAAGGGGCAAACTAATAATGAAAATAATGTTCTTCGTGTAATGTGCACGAATGCTCGAAGCTTGAGCAACAAGCTCTGTGAATTAATGGCCATAATATCTAGAGATAATTTGGACCTGGTTGCCATAACTGAGACATGGTTTAAGGATTCTAATGAATGGGAAATATCCATACCAGGATATACACTGTATAGGAAGGATAGAATAGAGAGAAGGGGAGGTGGAGTAGCCATTTATGTTAAAGAAACTCTAAAAACAACACTAATTCAAAGTACATGTCAAGATCTAGAGACCCTCTGGATTTGCATGCAAAATAAAGACGGTTCTGTCATTAGAATTGGGGTGATCTATAGGCCTCCAGGGCAATCTGAGGAATATGACAACAAGATGGTGGATGAAATTACCCAAATGGCAGTAAAGGGAGATATTGTGGTTATGGGTGATTTCAACATGCCTGATGTTGACTGGAATATCCCCAGTGCCCTTACATGCAAAAGTAAGAATATAGTAGAGGCCTTTACAGGAGCAGCTCTGGCACAGCTGGTTAAGACACCAACTAGAGGGGAGAATATTCTAGATTTAGTTTTTACGAATGGGAATTGGGTTTCAGATGTCAAGGTGGGAGAAAATTTAGGTTGCAGTGACCATCTATGTTTGTGGTTTGATGTAAAAATTCATTGTGAGCAATCCTATAATGCAACCAAAGTATTGGATTTCAGAAAAACAAATTTTAATGCAATGGGGGAATATTTAGATAATGAATTAAAGGGGAGGGATAAAATGGCAGGAGCGAGCACCCAGTGGACTGTATTTAAAAAGGCCATCTTAAAAGCCACTGGACTGTATGTAAGACAAATAACTAAAGGTAAAAGGAAGAAGAAACCGCTATGGTTTAGCAATGATGTAAGGACTATAGTCAATGAAAAAAAGGCTGCCTATAGGAGGTATAAAGAGTCTGGAAGTATAGCTGATAGGGAGGTGTATAAAATGAGACAGAAGGAGGCGAAACAGATAATATATGCTGCTAAAGCCTCAAAAGAGGAAGAAATTGCCAAATCTCTAAAGAAGGGGGATAAAACCTTCTTCAGATATATTAGTGATAAGAAGAAGAAAAACTGCGGCATCACGAAGCTTAGTACCGGGAAAAATACATGCATTAATGGGAATAAGGAGATCGCTGACCATTTCAATAGCTACTTCTGTTCAGTTTTCTCAAAAGACACCTTACAAAATAATACTATAGAGGGATATAGCATTGCCTCCAACTGTACGGATTCAGCTCCAGTGATCTTAGAAGCCGATGTCTTAGAAGAACTTGAACGATTAAAGATAAATAAGGCAATGGGTCCAGATGGCATCCACCCCAGAGTTCTTAAAGAACTCAGATCTGTCATTGCTACCCCCCTGACTGATTTGTTTAACCAATCCTTGTTAACAGGAGATGTTCCTGAGGATTGGAGAATGGCAAGTGTTGTGCCTATCCACAAGAAGGGCAGTAGAGAAGAAGCTGGTAACTACAGGCCAGTTAGCTTGACATCAGTTGTCGTTAAAATGATGGAGACTCTACTGAAAAAGAGGATAAATCAGCACCTAAAAAACAATAAATTATTGGACCCAAATCAGCATGGCTTTACTGAAGGCAAATCATGTCAGACTAATCTCATTGATTTCTTTGACAATGTCACAAAGGTGTTGGATGAAGGTGGTGCCGTGGATATTGCCTACCTGGACTTCAGCAAAGCCTTTGATACGGTTCCACATAAAGAGCTGATAGATAAATTAGTGAAGATTGGACTTAATCCCTGGATAGTTCAATGGATTTGCAGCTGGCTGAAGCATAGACACCAGAGGGTTGTTGTGAATGGCGAGTATTCTGAGCAGAGTCAGGTTACAAGCGGTGTGCCACAAGGGTCTGTTCTGGGTCCTATTCTTTTTAATATATTTGTGAGTGACATAGGGGAAGGTCTGGTAGGGAAGGTTTGCCTATTTGCCGATGACTCTAAAGTGTGCAATAGGGTTGATATTCCTGGAGGCTTCGGCAATATGGTAAATGATTTAGCTTTACTAGATAAATGGTCAAAGCAATGGAAACTGCAGTTTAATGTTTCCAAATGTAAAATAATGCACTTGGGGAAAAGGAATCCTCAATCTGACTATTGTATTGGCAGTTCTGTGTTAGCAAATACTTCAAAAGAAAAGGATTTAGGCGTAGTGATTTCTGACAGTCTCAAAATGGGTGAACAGTGCAGTCAGGCAGTAGGGAAAGCAAGTAGGATGCTTGGCTGCATAGCTAGAGGTATAACAAGCAGGAAGAGGGAGATTATGATCCCGCTATATAGAATGCTGGTGAGACCACATTTGGAATACTGTGTTCAGTTCTGGAGACCTCACCTACAAAAAGATATTGACAAAATTGAATGGGTCCAAAGACGGGCTACAAGAATGGTGGAAGGTCTTAAGTATAAAACGTATCAGGAAAGACTTAATGAACTCAATCTGTATAGTCTGGAGGACAGAAGGAAAAGGGGGGACATGATCGAAACATTTAAATATATTAAAGGGTTAAATAAGGTCCAGGAGGGAAGTGTTTTTAATAGGAAAGTGAACACAAGAACAAGGGGACACAATCTGAGGTTAGTTGGGGGAAAGATCAAAAGCAACATGAGAAAATATTATTTTACTGAAAGAGTAGTAGATCCTTGGAACAAACTTCCAGCAGACGTGGTAGATAAATCCACATTAACTGAATTTAAACATGCCTGGGATAAACATATATCCATCCTAAGATAAAATACAGAAAATAGTATAAGGGCAGACTAGATGGACCATGGGGTCTTTTTCTGCCGTCAGACTTCTATGTTTCTATGTTTCTATGTTTCTATGTTTACTATGTGTAAACCCACTAAAACCCTCATTGTGTATTGGACAAAATCAATCAATAAAAATAAATAAATAAATAATAAATAAATACTCTTAGAGAATTGGTACATATTTATTTTCATCAGGCATATATTATATAAGTATAAACACAATTCTGAATACATGAAATGGATACGAACAAAAGGGAATATTAGGACAGGAGCCATTAAGTCTAACATTTTGCCCCAGTCGGGGAATGCAAGTATAGGTTTGATTGACTGAATGTGAGTGATTGGCTTTTTAAGAAATGGGTTTTTTAGTATGTTTTAATTTTAGATTTTTATACGTTATATATTAACTTCTGTTGTGAGGCACCCTGAGTCTGAGGATTAGAGCGCCATAGAAATAAAATAAAATAAATAAATAAATAATAAACTAACCAACCAACCAACCAACCAACCAATAAATAAATAAATAAATAAATAAATAAATAAATAAAAAAAAAATTTAAATAAAATCTGGTGGTGTTTTACCAGAAAATGAGTTGTTCTGTTTTAATCAAAATAATACATGGGCGAAGAACAGTTTTAAATTGAATGTAAATCATTCTAAACATGACTGTAAAAATATGATTTTTGTAATAGAGTTGTCACAGTCCAGAATACTCTACCTCAGGGGTTTCAAACTCACGGCCCATGGGACAACTGCGGCCCGCAAGACAATAGTTTGCGGCCCCCACCTCAACATCAAAGTGTAATGTTAGTGCGACCCGAATGTAAGGTGACCAGGAGGTGGGGACAACCCCAGATCAGCCAAGCAAACAGCCTCGGGAAAGCCACCCGCCCCACTCCTCTTTTCCCCGTTAGAGGGTGGCCGACTCAAGGGCGCTTGTGCAAGGCAGGCTTTTTGGGCAGAAAGCACACCATGGTTCCTCCCCCTCAGTCGCAAAGACTGCTTCTCTTTTCCCCCTGCAGGTTGCTGCCACCGCCGGTGCCCCGACATGCCTCATTGTGGCCAGTGCTGCTGCAGCAGGTGAGGCCTATGGCTCGGGCTCTCCTCCCTGCCCACCCATTGTGGCCAGTGCTGCTGCAGCAGGTGAGGCCTATGGCTCGGGCTCTCCTCCCTGCCCACCCATCCGCTTCTTCAGTTTTCTGGGCGAAGGCGGTGGGTCCAACCGGTGAACGGAAAGGCAGAGTGGGGTGTTCTGTTCGCAAAGATTATACACTTGTACTGTTCAGGTTATTTTAGACCCAGACTAAAAAAGGGCTTTTCTTGTGGTAAACCTGATATGGCCCAGACTCTACCTCCAGTGGCCCCCGAGTAAATTGAGTCTGAGACCGCTGCTCTACCCGATTCAGTTGTTTCAGCTACAAATTTTCACAATTTCTGTCGCAAATTGACTTCCGTGGACCACGCTCCATACTTAAGAGGTCCGTAGAGGGGGCATGCATAAGCATATTAACATTTCATGCCTGCTATTGTATTTTTATATTATTCCTGTTTTCATTTCTATTTGACAAATTACAATAAATAAAATAAAATAGGCAAAACATGAAAATTGGCATCACTGTTTTTTCTTGCCATCTCTGAAAGCACTTTGCAATTAAAAGACAACGGGCATAGTTTTGCAGCCTCTGGGGCTTTATTCGAGCACATAAGGCAGATATGTTAACAATTTTAGGTTGTTGGTGTCATACGTAGAAACATAGAAACATAGAAACATAGAAGTCTGACGGCAGAAAAAGACCTCATGGTCCATCTAGTCTGCCCTTATACTATTTTCTGTATTTTATCTTAGGATGGATATATGTTTATCCCAGGCATGTTTAAATTCAGTTACTGTGGATTTATCTACCACATCTGCTGGAAGTTTGTTCCAAGGATCTACTACTCTTTCAGTAAAATAATATTTTCTCATGTTGCTTTTGATCTTTCCCCCAACTAACTTCAGATTGTGTCCCCTTGTTCTTGTGTTCACTTTCCTATTAAAAACACTTCCCTCCTGGACCTTATTTAACCCTTTAATATATTTAAATGTTTCGATCATGTCCCCCCTTTTCCTTCTGTCCTCCAGACTATACAGATTGAGTTCATGAAGTCTTTCCTGATACGTTTTATGCTTAAGACCTTCCACCATTCTTGTAGCCCGTCTTTGGACCCGTTCAATTTTGTCAATATCTTTTTGTAGGTGAGGTCTCCAGAACTGAACACAGTATTCCAAATGTGGTCTCACCATCATTCTATATAGTGGGATCATAATCTCCCTCTTCCTGCTTGTTATACCTCTAGCTATGCAGCCAAGCATCCTACTTGCTTTTCCTACCGCCTGACTGCACTGTTCACCCATTTTGAGACTGTCAGAAATCACTACCCCTAAATCCTTTTCTTTTGAAGTATTTGCCAACACTGAACTGCCAATACAATACTCAGATTGAGGATTCCTTTTCCCCAAGTGCATTATTTTACATTTGGAAACATTAAACTGCAGTTTCCATTGCTTAGACCATTTATCTAGTAAAGCTAAATCATTTACCATATTACAGATGCCTCCAGGAATATCAACCCTATTGCACACTTTAGAGTCATCGGCAAATAGGCAAACCTTCCCTACCAAACCTTCCCCTATGTCACTCACAAATATATTAAAAAGAATAGGACCCAGAACAGATCCTTGTGGCACACCGCTTGTAACCTGACTCTGCTCAGAATACTCGCCATTAACAATAACTCTCTGATGTCTACGCTTCAGCCAGCTGCAAATCCATTGAACTATCCAGGGATTAAGTCCAATCTTCACTAATTTATCTATCAGCTCTTTATGTGGAACCGTATCAAAGGCTTTGCTGAAGTCCAGGTAGGCAATATCCACGGCACCACCTTCATCCAACACCTTTGTGACATAGTCAAAGAAATCAATGAGATTAGTCTGACATGATTTGCCTTCAGTAAAGCCATGCTGATTTGGGTCTAATAAGTTATTGTTTTTTAGGTGCTGATTTATCCTCTTTTTGAGTAGAGTCTCCATCATTTTAACTACAACTGATGTCAAGCTAACTGGCCTGTAGTTACCAGCTTCTTCTCTACTGCCCTTCTTGTGAATAGGCACAACACTGGCCATTCTCCAATCCTCAGGAACTTCTCCTGTTAACAAGGATTGGTTAAACAAATCAGTCAGGGGGGTAGCAATGACAGATCTGAGTTCTTTAAGAACTCTGGGGTGGATGCCATCTGGACCCATTGCCTTATTTATCTTTAATCGTTCAAGTTCTTCTAAGACATCGGCTTCTAAGATCACTGGAGCTGAATCCGTACAGCTGGAAGCAATGCTATATCCCTCTATAGTATTATTTTGTAAGGTGTCTTTTGAGAAAACTGAACAGAAGTAGCTATTGAAATGGTCAGCGATCTCCTTATTCCCATTAATGCATGTATTATTCCCGGTATTAAGCTTCGTGATGCCGCAGTTTTTCTTCTTCTTATCATTAATATATCTGAAGAAGGTTTTATCCCCCTTCTTTACAGATTTGGCAATTTCTTCCTCTTTTGAGGCTTTAGCAGCATATATTATCTGTTTCGCCTCCTTCTGTCTCATTTTATATACCTCCCTATCAGCTATACTTCCAGACTCTTTATACCTCCTATAGGCAGCCTTTTTTTCATTGACTATAGCCCTTACATCATTGCTAAACCATAGCGGTTTCTTCTTCCTTTTACCTTTAGTTATTTGTCTTACATACAGTCCAGTGGCTTTTAAGATGGCCTTTTTTAATACACTCCACTGGATGCTCGCTCCTGCCATTTTATCCCTCCCCTTTAATTCATTATCTAAATATTCTCCCATTGCATTAAAATTTGTTTTTCTGAAATCCAATACTTTGGTTGCATTATAGGATTGCTCACAATGAGTTTTTACATCAAACCACAAACATAGATGGTCACTGCAACCTAAATTTTCTCCCACCTTGACATCTGAAACCCAATTCCCATTCGTAAAAACTAAATCTAGAATATTCTCCCCTCTAGTTGGTGTCTTAACCAGCTGTGCCAGAGCTGCTCCTGTAAAGGCCTCTACTATATTCTTACTTTTGCATGTAAGGGCACTGGGGATATTCCAGTCAACATCAGGCATGTTGAAATCACCCATAACCACAATATCTCCCTTTACTGCCATTTGGGTAATTTCATCCACCATCCTGTTGTCATATTCCTCGGATTGCCCTGGAGGCCTATAGATCACCCCAATTCTAATGACAGAACCTTCTTTATTTTGCATGCAAATCCAGAGAGTCTCTAGATCTTGACACGTATTTTGAATTAGTGTTGTTTTTAGACTTTCTTTAATATAAATGGCTACTCCACCTCCCCTTCTCTCTATTCTATCCTTCCTATACAGTGTATATCCTGGTATGGATATTTCCCATTCATTAGAATCCTTAAACCATGTCTCAGTTATGGCAACCAGGTCCAAATTATCTCTAGATATTATGGCCATTAATTCACAGAGCTTGTTGCTCAAGCTTCGAGCATTTGTGCACATTACCCGAAGAACATTATTTTCGTTATTAGTTTGCCCCTTATCATCAACAACTACATCTATATTATTTGCAGCTCCCTTTTCATAAGCTTCCAAAAACTGCTTTATCCTCATTGGTCGGGGACAGAAATCACCCACATCAGTTACATCTCTGTCCCCTTTACCTAGTTTAAATGCCTGTCCAAAAAAGTTCTGAATTCCTCACCGAGCACCTGGGTACCTCTGTATGATGGATGCAAACCATCCCTCTTAAACAACTCCCTATTAGACCACCTACTGACATCATGACTTACATAGCCAAAACCTTCAGCTTTACACCACTGCCTTAACCACACATTAAACTCTCTGATACACGTTGTTTTATCCTCTTGGCCACAAACCGGTAACACCTCTGAGAAAGTCACTGAATCAGTTATTTTACCCAGCTCCACACTTAGACATTGAAAATCTCTTTTTACTACATTAACATTTCTCTGGGACAAATCATTTGTGCCAAGATGCACCACCACATCAACGTTATTACCTTTACTCACAGTCTTAACAATGTTTGTAATCCGCCTCCTGTCCCTGCTGGCAGTGGCCCCTGGGAGACACCTCAGCACCTTAACCACATCCTTGCTCTGTCCCAAATCAACACCTCTAACGGTCGAATCACCCACAAGAAAATGTGTCCTCTTTTTATTTCTACTAACTGTACTTGATGGTTTGGTGACATTTACGACAACTTCCCCTTTGAACATCCCCTCATTCTCTGCCTGAGGGACCTTGCTAATATCTCCAACATCCTTACTATTTAAATCCGCAAGAACACTATAGGAATTCGATACAGAGAGACCAAAATTGCTATGTTTTTGCTCAACTGCACGCAATCTTCCTGAACCGACAGTTGTCCACACAGCCCTCCTCCTCGGGGGGCGCTGTGGAAGTGGAGGCTGGACACATGGCTGCATTACAGCACGTGGCTGGGACAATCTTTCCACTTCTGACTGCAAGCTACAAACTAAGGACTGCAATCTAGAGATCTCGCCATCTAACCTAGATGTCCTTATGCAAGGAGGGCAGTACCCCAAGTTCCACAAGGTACTACGGAAGACAACAGCCAAACAAATGTTACACTGCACCAAGCCAGTCATCTTAACAATGTATTGAAATACAAGTACTTAGCAGGAAAATCAACAATCCCTATTGCTACCAAACTTTGCTGATTTTGGTTTATAGTTATATGATTCGCGCGCCGTTAGGCGCGCGGGGCCACTACCTTCTTCTCCTTCTCTGTGATCTGAAGTGCAAATTAAAATGGCTTTTTCCTGCCTTTTATACTTCCCAGTCTAATCCTGCCCCAGCCTAATCTGATTGGTCTGTGTTTGAAAACAAACTGCTAATAAAATTGTCTGTAATAGCCAGTTATAAATGCCCCTTCTCCTTGAATTCAAAAAATGCAAATGCAAAAAGTAAACAGCACTACCTTCTTCTCCTTCTCTGTGATCTGAAGTGCAAATTAAAATGGCTTTTTCCTGCCTTTTATACTTCCCAGTCTAATCCTGCCCCAGCCTAATCTGATTGGTCTGTGTTTGAAAACAAACTGCTAATAAAATTGTCTGTAATAGCCAGTTATAAATGCCCCTTCTCCTTGAATTCAAAAAATGCAAATGCAAAAAGTAAACAGCACTACCTTCTTCTCCTTCTCTGTGATCTGAAGTGCAAATTAAAATGGCTTTTTCCTGCCTTTTATACTTCCCAGTCTAATCCTGCCCCAGCCTAATCTGATTGGTCTGTGTTTGAAAACAAACTGCTAATAAAATTGTCTGTAATAGCCAGTTATAAATGCCCCTTCTCCTTGAATTCAAAAAATGCAAATGCAAAAAGTAAACAGCACTACCTTCTTCTCCTTCTCTGTGATCTGAAGTGCAAATTAAAATGGCTTTTTCCTGCCTTTTATACTTCCCAGTCTAATCCTGCCCCAGCCTAATCTGATTGGTCTGTGTTTGAAAACAAACTGCTAATAAAATTGTCTGTAATAGCCAGTTATAAATGCCCCTTCTCCTTGAATTCAAAAAATGCAAATGCAAAAAGTAAACAGCACTACCTTCTTCTCCTTCTCTGTGATCTGAAGTGCAAATTAAAATGGCTTTTTCCTGCCTTTTATACTTCCCAGTCTAATCCTGCCCCAGCCTAATCTGATTGGTCTGTGTTTGAAAACAAACTGCTAATAAAATTGTCTGTAATAGCCAGTTATAAATGCCCCTTCTCCTTGAATTCAAAAAATGCAAATGCAAAAAGTAAACAGCACTACCTTCTTCTCCTTCTCTGTGATCTGAAGTGCAAATTAAAATGGCTTTTTCCTGCCTTTTATACTTCCCAGTCTAATCCTGCCCCAGCAGGATTACGTATTTATCAAGGCTTCCCAAAAGACTCCAGGAGTGTTTTGGTTTTTTTTTTTTTTAAAATTGAAACTATAAAAATGAATCCCATTTTTTTCTGGCTTGAGTGTATTTATTTTTAATAATGACTGAAGTTTTATGAGAGCAGATGGGCCATCCCTGGGAGAATGATTGGTTTTCTTTCTTTTCCTCCTCTACAATATATTTTATGACTTGAGCAGGTCAGTTAATGCCATGTGTTCCTTTCTAATCTGTAAGTGCTTTTCGCTTGCTTCATTCTTGGCAGCTGTGATGTTTACCAGAGAGATCAGAGATGGACAGATGATGGCTAAGTTCCAGCCCCTCTGAGAGTTCACTGCTTGGATGTTGGTTATAGATAAAGAAATATGGATTTCATATCTAATTCCCAGTCCTTCACTCTTTTGGTTATATTTCTGTTAATGATAGTGGGTGAGTGCTTAAATGCTCTTTATAATGCTCTTATTAAATCTGATACAGATGAGTTGCTGTATGAAAAACAATAGGTGTCAAAATGATTACCCAGATATTTTTTCATCTTTTTAAATAGCTGTGGTGTATTATAATTCCTTCATGCACATTAACCTATGAACCACCTAAATGATATCTTTTCTGAGCTAAATTGTCTGTATTTGGAAGACATTTGTTTGTTCATGCACGACTCCATTTGGGAGTAGAAATAATAGCTGTTTAGTGAATTGTTTGTTTTCAAAGGCAATAGATGAAAATTATAAAAAGGCTTTCTAGAAATGGACAGCAATCATGGGAATTCCTTAGAGGACTCATCTGGAAGATAAGGACATCTGTTTGATCATGTAGATAAGGAAACAATCAAGGAATATGTAGATGGCATTTTCCCCCTTAGACTTGAAAGAAGCAAAAGAGTTGCAGTCTGAAAATACGCAACCTATCACTCTTCAGATTTTGGGATAACTCCAAGAATTTCTTGCAATGGCCATGCTGTTTGGAATTGGAGCTGGATAGAACAGGGTTGGAAGGGACATTGGATGTCATCTAGCCCAACCTCCTGCTCGAGCATGCAACCCTACAATGTACCATTGCAGATAAATGGCTATCTAGTCTCTTCTTGAAAGCCTTCACTGAGGGGGCACTGACAATTTCTGAAGGTAAGTTATTCTACTGGTTGATAGTTCTTACCATTAGGAAATTTCTCCTTGGTTCTAGGTTGTTTCTCGCCTTGAATGTTATCCATCCAATGGTTCTTCCCTTGCCTTCTGATGCTTTGGAAAGTAGAATTGAAGGGCAACAGACTGTAAATAACAGTTCAAGCTATATACTAGCTTAATAACCACAATTGGGGCTGACAACTCCATCACTAAGCAGCAAGGTCATTAAGCAAAACTTTCACATGACCATGCTGGACTTCCCCTAATGATTCTTAACGTGTGGTTATTAAATGAATCACACATAATTGTTAAGGGACATATCAAATGAGCACAATTTTACTTTTTAACTTTCCACTGACTTTGCTTATTCGAAGGAGGCCATGAAGCTCACAAACAGTGATTGTGTGGCTATGGAATGTTGCAATGGTTATACATGTATAGCAGTTGCAATGCATCCAAATGGCATGTGACTAGTGATGGGCAAACCCAACGGTGTTCGGGCTCGGCAAGTTCGGATGAACTTTACGCAAAATTCGGCCGAACCTGAACCGAACCCAAACCAGAACACGAACAAAGAATCCCACCAAGAGATTCCAGGGGTGGAGCTTTGATGTCACATATACCGGCAGGTTGCTAAGGACGCCAAGGTGATCACTTCCTGGATTCCATGGAATCCAGGAAGTGATCACCTTGGCGTCCTTAGCAACCTGCCAGTGACATCAAGGCTCCACCCCCAGAATCTCTTCGTGGGAGGGATTCCCCAGCTCCTTCAAAGGGAGGTCTTCACGTAAAAATAAACATTGTTATTTTTACGAAAAAGGACTCTGCAGCGGTAGCTGCAAGCAAAGGGCGGTCCTTTCACATAAAAATAAACATGTTTATTTTTATGTGAAAGGACCGCCCTTTTTTACGTGAAGACCTCCCTTTGAAGGAGCTGGGGAATCCCTCCCATGAAGAGATTCCGGGGGTGGAGCCTTGACGTCACTGGTGGGTTGCTAAGGATGCCAAGGTGATCACTTCCTGGATTCCATGGAATCCAGGAAGTGATCACTTTGGCGTTCTTAGCAACCTGCCAGTGACGTCAATGCTCCGAACACCGAACGGGACCCTGAACTTTGCATGAAGTTTCAAAAAATTTCGGGTTCGTGTTCGGCATACCGAACACCGCAAAATTCGGTACAGACCCAAATTGTGCGGGTTCGGTTCACCCATCACTACATGTGATTACAAATTGTTGTAATGGTAAGGTTGTAAAGTTTTTTTTTCAGTTACAGGTTGTAACTTCCAATGAGAACTCATTGGAAGACGTCAAAATTCCACCTTTGTCGTCAGGCATGGGGGAACTGAGATATCTCCCCTGGGCCTATACAATTTATGTATGGTATGTTTGTATGTATGTCTGCTTAATAATGGTTTTTAAAAAATATTTTAAATTGTAAATTATTAGATTTGTTATGAACTGTTTTATTGTGTTGTGAGCCGCCCCAAGTCTACGGAGAGGGGCGGCATACAAATCTAATAAATAAATAAATAAATAAAATAAATAAGTAAGGATTAGATATATGAGGAGAACTAAAAAAAAAAAGGCCAAAGGGAAAGTATGTTTTGGATGGAATGAGGCTGCTGGCTGAAGTGACAGAGTGAAGTGGGGAGGGATTCATGATTGTTTACCAAAGCAAAGAACCCGACAGTGCTTAAATTATCTTGGAAAGTATGTTGTTTAACAATATCACTGAAAGCAAACCGTAAGGGGCATTTTCTGTTTTTAGATCATTTAGAAGCAACTTACTAACTTTAAAAAAATGAATTAGGAAAATGAGAATTTTTAGTAAGTCAGTATTTGATCACAGACGTAGGCCATATGAGCAGCTTTTCAAGGATAATGTTTTTTAGAGTAAGATGTTTTCTTTCTCTTTTTAAAGATTTCTTACATTCTTTTAAAAACATCTTGTGAGAATTTTAGGTAGGAAATTTATGAATCCTCCCTCCCTTCTGGGCTCTGGGTCTGGTTTTCCTATCATAGTAAATGAGGTTGAATGTGTATAATTTTAGAAGAACTGTGATTGTGTGTACATACACATACAGTTTATATTGTAGATAATGTATATTTTTGTGTGCCTGTGTGTAATATGTATGTACACTTAGGGCATATATACATAGAATTAAATAGTATATTTTGGATGTTTGGTAATAGTAAATAGATAGGGAAATTGTATCTCTTTGAGGGGAGGAGAGGCCAAACATTTGATCTAAGTGACGTCACGTTGGCCACTTTTATGCCAGTCACATGACCTTTAAGCCACCCTCATCACATATCAAGCCACACCCACAAAATAAGCCATGCCCACACTGTGGTAATAAAATTTTTTGTAGCCCTTCACTGGTTATTACCCTCAAAATGACGCTATAGAGCACTATAAATGCTATAGAGCAGTGTTTCCCAACCTTGGCAACTTGAAGATATTTGGACTTCAGCTCCCAGAATTCCCCAGCCAGCATTCGTTGGCTGGGGAATTCTGGGAGTTGAAGTCCAAATATCTTCAAGTTGCCAAGTTGGGAAACACTGCTATAGAGCACTGTACACCAGGACAACTAGACACAAGAATAATTTTCCCCCCAAACACCATCACTAAGCTAAACAAATATTCCCTAAACACTGCCAAACTATTTACTAAGTCTGCACTACTATTACTACTAGTTTTTTCTCATCGTTCCTATCATCCATCTCCTCCAACTTATGACTGCATGACTGTAACTTGTTGCTTGTATCCTGACGATTTATATTAATATTGATTTTTTTCCTGATTGGTTATTTGTACCCTATGACAATGTTTAAATGTTGTACCTCATGATTCTTAGCAAATATATATTTCTTTTAGGCACACTGAGAGCATATGTACCAAAGACAAATTCCTTCTGTGTCCAATCAGACTTGGCCAATAAAGTATTCTATTCTATTCTATTCTATTCTATTCCATTCCATTCTATTCTATTCTATTCTATTCTAATTTTGAAAACAATTAAGGCCTGACCTCTTCAAAT
Organism: Erythrolamprus reginae; assembly: GCF_031021105.1. NCBI lineage: Eukaryota > Metazoa > Chordata > Lepidosauria > Squamata > Dipsadidae > Erythrolamprus > Erythrolamprus reginae. The sequence goes on from NC_091951.1 coordinate 61,327,490, forward strand.
ACACATCTGGGCTTTGGGCCCCACTGCTTAGGGGAAAAACCAGGCTTTCTGGATGACTAAGAATAGGTCGGGTGGTCCTAATCTCAAGGGAGAGGGTGTTCACAATGCAAAAACCATGACAGACAAAACACACTTCCTGGGACCCTTGAGATGATACTGATTTACCAAAGGGATTTGCAACGGGGGTGGGGTGGGGTGGTGGTGGTTGGGTTATCACCCAATTTGGAATTTCCATCAAAAGAAGATCCTGATATCGCTCAGACATATCATTATACAGTGTGTCCAAATGGCCACAAAAGACTTGCAGATCATCATCTTGTATCCTACCTTTCTCTTCTAGCTCAGACAAATTTGGAAATTGGTATAGCTCCTGAATAGAGTTAACATTGGAATAAAGGTAAAGATGACAGATTTGGCCTTAACGAGATTAACCGACCGAACACTTGTAAGAGCTTTTATTAAGACTTACAAAGTGGCGCTCAAGGCGGCAAGATGCGCGTATCATTCCGCCTTGATTGCATCAGCGGAATCCCGCCCGGCCGCTCTGTTTAGGGTGACCCGCTCCCTTCTTAACCAGGGGGGAGTTGGGGAGCCCTTGCAGAGTAGTGCCGAGGATTTTAACACGTTTTTCGCTGATAAAGTCGCTCGGATCCGGGCCGACCTCGACTCCAATTGTAAAACAGAATCGACGGACAACGAGTCAGTCGAGGTGACTGGGGCACGTACTTGCCCACCTGTCTGGGAAGAGTTTGATCTGGTGACACCTGATGAAGTGGACAAGGCCATTGGAGCTGTGAGTTCCGCCACCTGTTTACTGGATCCGTGTCCCTCCTGGTTGGTTTCGGCCAGCAGGGAGATGACACGGAGCTGGGCCCAGGAGATTACCAACGCTTCCTTGGGGAGGGGAGTTTTTCCATCACTCTATAAAGAAGCGCTCGTGCGCCCCCTCCTCAAGAAGCCCTCCCTGGACCCAGCTGTCCTTAATAACTATCGTCCAGTCTCCAACCTTCCCTTTATGGGGAAGGTTGTTGAGAAGGTGGTGGCACTCCAGCTCCAGCGGTCCTTGGAAGAAGCCGATTATCTAAGTCCCCAACAGTCGGGTTTCAGGCCCGGTTACAGCACGGAAACCGCTTTGGTCGCGTTGATGGATGATCTCTGGCGGGCCCGGGACAGGGGTTTATCCTCTGTCCTGGTGCTCCTTGACCTCTCAGCGGCTTTCGATACCATCGACCATGGTATCCTTCTGCACCGGCTGGAGGGGTTGGGGGTGGGAGGCACTGTTCTCCAGTGGTTCTCCTCCTACCTCTCTGGCCGGTCGCAGTCGGTGTTAGTGGGGGGTCAGAGGTCGACTTCTAGGTCTCTCCCTTGTGGGGTGCCTCAGGGGTCGGTCCTCTCCCCCCTGCTATTTAACATCTACATGAAACCGCTGGGCGAGATCATCCAAGGACATGGGGTGAGGTATCATCAATATGCAGATGATACCCAGCTTTACATCTCCACCCCATGCCCAGTCAACGAAGCGGTGGAAGTGATGTGCTGGTGCCTGGAGGCTGTTGGGGCCTGGATGGGTGTCAACAGACTCAAACTCAACCCGGATAAGACGGAGTGGCTGTGGGTTTTGCCTCCCAAGGACAATTCCATCTGTCCGTCCATTACCCTGGGGGGGGGAATTATTGACCCCCTCAGAGAGGGTCCGCAACTTGGGCGTCCTCCTCGATCCACAGCTCACATTAGAACAACATCTCTCAGCTGTGGCGAGGGGGGCGTTCGCCCAGGTTCGCCTGGTGCACCAGTTGCGGCCCTATCTGGACCGGGACTCACTGCTCACAGTCACTCATGCCCTCATCACCTCGAGGTTCGATTACTGTAATGCTCTCTACATGGGGCTACCTCTGAAAAGTGTTCGGAAACTTCAGATCGTGCAGAATGCAGCTGCGAGAACAGTCATGGGCTTACCTAGGTATGCCCATGTTTCACCATCACTCCGCAGTCTGCATTGGCTGCCGATCAGTTTCCGGTCACAATTCAAAGTGTTGGTTATGACCTTTAAAGCCCTTCATGGCATTGGACCAGAATATCTCCGAGACCGCCTCCTGCCGCACGAATCCCAGCGACCGATTAGGTCCCACAGAGTGGGCCTTCTCCGGGTCCCGTCAACTAAACAATGTCGGTTGGCGGGCCCTAGGGGAAGAGCCTTCTCTGTGGTGGCACCGGCCCTCTGGAACCAACTCCCCCCGGAGATTAGAACTGCCCCTACTCTTCCTGCCTTCCGTAAACTCCTTAAAACCCACCTTTGCCGTCAGGCATGGGGGAATTGAAACATCTCCCCCTGGGCATGTTTAATTTATATATGGTATGATTGTGTGTGTGTCTGTTAGTACATGGGGTTTTTAAAGCTTTAATATTTTAATTGAGTGGATTATTTATGATTTGTACTATTTGTTGTGAGCCGCCCCGAGTCTTCGGAGAGGGGCGGCATACAAATCCAAATAATAAATAAATAAATAAACCTCATTTCCTTGCAACTGCAAATTAACTTCATTGAACTTTGCAAACAGTTCTGATAAGTAAGCAATTTCATGCCTGATCTCCTTGAGTTTATCACTGGCCAAAGCATTCTTGTCTACAAAAAAATCCACAACAGTGTCAAAAAAGATTGTAGAAAAAAGCTTGTAGAAGCATCTCACACAGTTGCCTTTTGATAGCCAATGAACTTCTTTATGAAGCAGCAAATGATCAAAATCTTCATCATTCTCAACACAGAGCTCTCAGAATAGTCTATCATTGAGAGCATGTACTTTAATTTTGTTCACTGCAGTAATGACAGTGTTTAATGAATTGTGTAAGTGATCATTGAGTTTTTTTGCAACCAGATGTTGGCGATGAATGACACAGTGAATGGTAAAGACATTTAGCACCACTTTTTTCAAGTGAGCAACATACCCACAGTAGCGACCAGTCATTGATGGTGCTCCATCAGTTGCACAAGCAAGTAAGTGGTAAGTGGAATTTCCTTGTCTTTGAAAAACTGCTCAACGACATGAAATATTGATTCCCCTTTAATATCTGTTTTCAGTTGCCTCACAAATAGCAACTCTTGAGTCAAACTTTCGTCTTTAATATAGCGCACATAAGCAAGAAGCAAAGCCTGGCAAAGTTGATTCATCTCGCTGTAATGCAAAGTCTGTTGTCTGTAGTATGCTGCCCAATACATCTTCCACATTCTCAGCCATTTCATCTATGCATCTTTGCACTGAATTATTGCTGAGAGGAATTGTCTTAATTATATAATGTGGTGATTTATGCAAAACAGTACTCAGAACCTCACTAATGGCTGGTAGGATAGGTTCTTCACTAGTGATGGGTGAACCCAACGGTGTTCAGGTTTGGCAAGTTCAGATGAACTTCACGCAAAGTTCGGCCGAACCCGAACTCAGAACACTCCATGGCATCAAAGCTCCGCCCCCGGAATCCCATCATTTTTTAATTTTTATGGATTTTTTTTTATTTTTATTTTTACAAAAAAGGATGCCGTAGTGGTGCCGCAAGCAAAGGGAGGTCCTTTCATGTAAAAATAATTTATTTTTACATGAAAAGACCTCCCTTTGCTTGCAGCTCCCCTGCAGCGTCCTTTTTCGTAAAAATATTTTTTTATTTTTACATGAAAAGACCTCCCTATGAAGGAGCTGGGGAATCCCACAAAAAGATTCCAGGGGCGGAGCTTTGACATCACATATACAGGCAGGTTGCTAAGGACGCCAAGCTGATCACTTCCTGGATTCCATATTATATTCCACACTATATTGTCTACATTTCTTTGATTTTTCTGCTTTTGCTATTTCTGCTCTGAAAATCAGAATACTGTACTTAAAACATGTGTATGTTCACATCTGATTTAAAAGAGTAACAGTTGCTGGGGGGTAGGGAGTAGTAGAAACCTATTTTTTATTTTTTATTTAAAAAAGAGAAAATTTGCCATGCCAGGCAAAACAGTGGAGCATGCACGAGACTTAGCGTGGCTGCCAGCGTATGGTATGTGCAGGCTCCGGAATTGGGCCGGAACTACTGGTATGCCTAATTGCGTGCAGCTCTGTGGCTCTGGTACGTGAGCGCTCGTTTGAGCAAAATTTTGTTTCCTGCACCATTTGAGATTTTGCTACCTGCACAGGTGCAGGAAGCAAAATAAAAACATTCTCCAAATTCCTACACTGGGATCAATTCTTAGCTACCAACACCTCTGTCAACTGTCTGCAATCCTTCTCCATGGACTACCATAATGCCATCTAACAGTTGTAGCTCCAACACAAAAATCTGGCTTTCATGCCACCTATTTTTAAAAAAAATCATTTCAGCCAATGACTACTTCAGCTTCAACCACAACAACACACGAGCACACAACAGATACAAACTTAATTTATTATTTATTTATTATTATTATTTATTATTTAGATTTGTATGCCGCCCCTCTCCGCGAACTTAATGTAAACCACTCCAAACTCAACTGTAGGAAATACCACTTTAGTAACCGAGTAGTTGATGCATGGAACATATTACCAGACTCTGTAGTATCATCTCCTAACCCCCAAAACTTTAGACTATCCACTGTTGACCTCTCCTGATTCCTAAGAGGTCAGTAAGGAGCATGCATAAGTGCATCAGTGTGCCTTCCGTCCCCTGTCCTAATGTCTCTTTTTAATTTTTTTACTAGTATCATGTACATGAATATTATTATATCTTTACAATATGTACTTGACAAAACTAAATAATAAATTAATAAACAAACAAGCAAACAAACAAACAAACAAACAATATGCTGAAAGCCAGAGTAAGCAAGTATGTTGATCTACCTGCCTGTCACAATTAAAAGTGGAACAACTAGCAGGATTTGG